>NC_136777.1:15220106-15912606 GCF_947034865.1 Barbatula barbatula
GCTATGCGATGGTACTGGACGCTCGGTGGACGGCTCGATCCTCCTCCGCCCCCTGGCGGCCGGCGATGGCCCTCCAGCTGAGGGCAGCTGGTCATCCGTTCCCTGCTCCTCCCCATCATGGCGGCTGGCAGCAGGCTCGGCCCACGGCGAACGGGGCTTGGCTCCCTCCTGGACGGCAGCCACCCCACCTCGACCCAGGAGCACGGCAGCGAGGTCCTCGTCCCATCCGACTTCTTGATCCAGCACCACCGCCTCGGGCAGCCACTCGCGGACTTCCCCCGTCCGCGCTGCCCGAACTCCTCAGCACCGCGATCACCCTCGGCAGCGAGGGCTCTTTGACAGCATGTCCCTCCTTCCTCCCGGGTTTCGGCACCAGTGTAATAAAGTTCGTAAGAAGGGAAGGAAGGAGGCGGGAACCGGCGAACATTCAAACACGAAAACTTTAATTAAATAAACAATAAACACTGAACACGGAAGTAGCCGACAGCCACCTCACGGTAGACTGCCGGCCATAAAACATACACAAACTAAACACAGTTTCGGGCCCGGTCCTCTCTCGTCAACAGTCCTGCCGAACATCCATTTAAGCTCCCAATCTCCTCCGTGATAAGATGCGGGACCGGTGCGCGCACAGCTGCTTCCACTTATCACTCACGCCACCGGCCCCGCGTCACGGCTCTCGTCCCGCCTTCCTCACCACAGTCATAAACCCAAAACTCTTTTTAATATTATTAATGCTACTCTTAACCCCTCCTCTGGCTCATTGTTAGAAGGATCCTCACAACTTTGCGAGGACTTTCTATCATTTTTTATGAGTAAAATAAATGATCTTAGAACAGGGATAAATCATCTACAGCCTAATCCCGCGGAGTACCAAAGATGTCCTACTGTTCTGAGTGATTTTACCCCGGTCTCCGATGTCCATTTTACTACATTAGTGACTCAGCTCAAGCCTTCTGGCTCGGCTATTGATGTAATTCCCCCTAAGCTTTTAAAACAAGTTCTGGATGTGGTAGCTCCTTACCTTTTGTCTATAATAAACTGCAGTCTAGAAACTGGTATTATTCCAGATCTGCTAAAACATGCAACTGTGCGGCCACTACTGAAAAAAACAAGTCTAGATCCCACGATTTTAGCAAATTTTAGACCTATTTCAAATCTGTCCTTTATTACAAAAATTATGGACAAAACTGTTCTTGAACAATTGCAAACTTATTTAGCTGATAATATGATCTTTGAAGTTTTTCAATCTGGGTTCAGAAAACACCATTCCACTGAGACTGCTCTTTTGAAGGTATTAAATGATTTGCTTGTCATATGTGACTCAGGTGACCATGCTGCGCTGGTGTTGTTAGATCTTACCGCCGCCTTTGATACGGTTGATCATGCTATTCTTGTCGGTCGTCTGGTGCAGGCATTACAGGCAAAGCTCTGAACTGGTTTAAATCGTACCTTACAAACAGAACTTTTTCTATCAATATAGGTGATCATTCATCTAAAAGTGCTGTCTGGGGTTCCCCAAGGATCGATTTTGGCTCCCATTTTATTTTCTTTATATATGCTCCCATTGGGTTCAATTTTTAGAAAATATGGACTGGATTTTCACTGTTATGCGGATGACACGCAAATTTATCTGCCTATTAAACGAAACTCTAATGGTGTCGATGCCCTTCTTGCCTGTCTGTGTGATGTAAGGGTATGGCTATCGATGAACTTTCTGAATTTTAATGAAGATAAGACCGAAATCACTATATTTGGACCGTCTGACTCTGTGGCTGCCCCCAATATAAATCTCGGTGGGCTGTCCACTTGTGTCAAGCACCATGTAAAAAATCTGGGTGTTATCTTTGATGAACACTTGAAGTTTGATAGGCAGATAAATGTAGTGGTAAAATCATCATTTTTCCAGCTGAGACTCCTGTCAAAGGTAAAGACTTTTCTCTCGTTTAAAAACCTTGAGAAAGTCATTCATGCTTTTATTACGTCAAGACTGGACTATTGTAACTCACTATATTTTGGGATCAGTCAATCTTCTATGTCCCGGCTACAATTGGTCCAAAATGCAGCAGCTAGCATTTTAACTGGAACCCATAAACGTGCTCATATTACTCCTGTTTTAAGATCTCTGCATTGGTTGCCCGTGTGCCATAGAGTAGTTTTTAAACTCTTGCTTATTGTTTTAAAATCTTTAAATGGTCTGGGTCCCTCCTACATTGATGATCTACTGGTTGAGAGAAAGACTTGTAGATCTCTTCGGTCTTCCAACGATCAGACTCTGTCTGTTCCCAAGATGAAACGAAAGCGCAGGGGCTTCCGAGCCTTCTCATATGTTGCTCCTCAACTTTGGAACTCACTGCCAATGACAATAAAAAATGCTCCATCTGTGTCTTCTTTTAAGACTAGGCTAAAGACCTATCTCTTTGATAAGGCTTTTGATAGTTGATTTGTGTATCTTTATTATTATTTCTTTCTTATCACACTGTATAATATTGCCTCTTTTTTGTTAAAGCACATTGGTCAACCTTTGGTTGAAATTAATAGTGCTATATAAATAAAATGCCATTGCCATTGCCATTGCCATTGCCATTGCCATTGCCATTGCCATTGCCATTGCCATTGCCATTGCCATTGCCATTGCCATTGCCATTGTAATTGCAGACACGCTTTGCGGACAGCTGTCTGCCGCGGTCAGTATTTTCGTGACCCAAAAAACGAACAACTTGTTTTGCCAGCTGGACTTTGGAGACATTTACTTTGTGTTTTTTTTTTTCTCTTATCTTTTAAACTGGAAACAAAGGCCTGCACACCGGTAAATTTGGACATGGCACAACTATGCCTCTTTTTTCTTTTTTTATCTTTTTAAACTCATTAAATATTGGCCTTATGCCATTGAGGTCTTCTGATTTGAGGCTTCTGTTTTGAGGGGGAATTGCTGTTTGCGTGGATGGAAATTACCCTTGGGCGTTATCACAACAGGTTCACAGTTCCTAATCAACCCAACATAATATTTTCCTGTTCCCCGAAGTTGTACGGGCACCTTCCCAAAATTTCTTCATTAATCTTTTTGTGTGTGAAAACACTTCAAGTCCCCTTGTTGCTGACAGACAGGCATGATTCTCACGATGGGCGTGCAACAAATTTGAATATTGCACGTCGTCCCTTTTAACCCATTCTATGGCGTGCGCATATTTGGCAGCAAAACACCCACAGCTCCCCACACCATTGCAATCAACGTCATGAGGCTCTGTGAGGCAATACATTCTACATCATACTTACGTAATTCAATATTACATCGTACAGCTGTACGAGCGCTGCACACGGGTCGTGTTGGTATCATGCTCAATCTGTCTTCATACACATTATGACTCTGCACAGCAAATCAATCGGGCAGCAGTCAGACATGAGAAACCTGTGTTGAAATTTGACACTCCCCAACTCGCATTGCACCCTTTTGACATAAATTATTCTACATTAGAGCCACTAGCATTTAGGGAAAACACAGCTAGTTTAGACTCTGGCAAATTTAAACACTTCTTGTGAATCACAGTAGGCTATTTGTTGCCCCTGAATCTATCAAAAAATCAAGCAGTTTGTTGCACACGAGCATTGTGCATTTTAGCAAAGTTCAGAAAGCGTTTTCATTCATCATGGAATGTGAGCTAAGCAGATCTTCATTGCATACAGTAGGAAAAAGCATTTCTTCATTGCATATGCTAAGGGAAATCATACTCACCACCCTCGGAATGATGCCTCACCTCCTCACTTCCATCTACCTTTTCTCTTGACCTCCGCGATCTCAGAGGCTCAGGACAATCATTTCGCCAGTGCCCCGTCTTTCCGCAATTGAAACATTTCTCTGGATCATAGGTGCTAGAGGGTTTAAAACCTCCTCTTCCACGTCCACGCCACTGACCTCCTCTCCTCCCGTTTCCTCTTCCTCCATGCTCTACTCCGATATTCATTAGAGCCATGTGGAGTTCTTCATCTTGTGTGTTTTTCTTCTGAAGCTCTTTCTTGCCTGTTTGTCTTTCGGCGTGTACAGCATGACGGACGATCTCGCTCATTCTCGCACGATCTGGCTCGATGCACGATTTTTCCACTTCTCGTCTCAGCTCTTCTCTGAGATTCGCAGAAAAGTGGATCTGAGATGTCCTATGAACGGACCAATGTCCGGTCCGTCTGAATCAGGTTGAAGTCCAGAATGTTCTTTAAAAACTTCCTCCACAGGCCATTTACCCTGTAACTTTCTTAGGTCAGATGGTTTCAGTTTGACTTTCAACAGTCTCTCTAATTCTTTCATTGAGGGTGAGAATTCTTTGCCAAATGTCAAAAGTTCTTTATACGTCGGTGCTGGTTGCGCTCTTTCCTGCTTTTGACACACCACGGGCTGTGGCATGTGTGGCACTGGTGCTGGTGGAGACACTGGTGGGGGCACTGGAGCTGCCTCAATCGGGTTCAGATGTCGGTGAGGAGGGACACAATCATCCTCCGGTTGGTGTTTGTAACAAGTCATAGATGGGGGTAAAGAAGTGTGGGAATTAAGATCAATATATAGATCGATATAAAATTGGATGATTAATTTTGTTTAAATCAGATGTATTTTCGTACATGACATGATTGTGAACAAAAGCTTGAAGTTGAGAGTCCTACAGTTGCTAGATGTTGCCTGAGATCGGAATTTGGTCAGTAAGTGGGGGGTTGCATGTTCTGCTTATGTGTGTGTGTAATAAGAACTACATTTTCTTTTTGGGGAAGAAATGGGTACACTTAAGGATCTTATTGTGGTATTAAACGTGCCTTTAAATTTAATATGCTTATGATTCCATTGTTGATTAAAACTATGCATAAAATGTTGAAAATATAACCAAGTGTGTTAGTTGGTGTTAACCTAGAATTCAGCGCTGACTCTGTGGGATACTGTGGGGTTTTTTCCACAGGAAATTGCTATGTGTGTGTGTAAAGATTAGATTACACGGGGAGCCCCATGGAATGGGTGAGGGTCTTGTGTGCAAATTTGTTACAGATGTCGGGTTTGAAAAACAAGGCAGTGAGCTAGTTGGCTGAGACAGGACAAAGAAGGGAAAGCGGATTGGACCCAGGCTGAAGAAGAGATTCGGCGTGAAATATAAAACCATGTGTATGTGTTTTCTGGTGGTCGATCCTTTGTGAGACGTTTTTGTGTCTGAGGATCCACCGAAACAGCTGTTTGTTTGAGACTTCTGATCAATAAATTTCAACGTTTTCTGAACTGGCCTCTCTCCAATTTTTGAACGCGCAGAACATTGTTTTAATGTTCATCAGAAGACAGAGGGGTTAAATCATTATATTCAAGCAAAACAGGGTACAATGGAGTTTTCAGTGGTGGCAGTTCTTCCAATGCCTTTTCTTTAAAAACATAGTCACGTCTATTTGCTTCCCTCTCCCATAACTCTAAACATTTACACGCTTCATCATATTTTTCCCTTTCTTTTTTGGACATTTTAAATATGTCTTTTTTCCCCATATGTTCTCTTATTTTCTCTAATTTTGTGGTACTAAATGTACCGTTTTCTGGAAAGTTAGCTTTTTCTATTAAATAGGGTACACCTTGTAAACTTCCCGTTCCCCAATTTTTCCTCATTTCTCTGTATGTTGGTTTATCCATATCATTTCTTAGTAGTCCCCCAGACTGTTTAGAATCTCTCTCGATTCTGAGTAGTCTCCCCTCTTTAACCAGAGTGTTTTAAGCAGTCCCCCAGACTGTTTAGAATCTCTCGATTCTAAGTAGTCTCCCCTCTTTAACCAGACTGTTTTAAGCAGTCCCCCAGACTGTTTAGCGCTAAGTAGTCTCCCCTTTTGTTCCAGACTGTTCAGAAATCTATCTGACTCACCACTTTTCCTTTTTGTGCCTTGCACTGAGTTCTTTTGGGATCACGTCAGCTTGGGGTCCGAAGTAGAGTTCTCTCGTCCCTGTATGGGGTTAGAGCTGGATTTGCTATGTCCAGGATGATCAGTCAACTCTAGTCCGTTCTCCGTCAGCCTTGTGATCCCATACTTCGTCGCCAAATTGTTGTGGAATTTTCTTATTCCTTAATCAAGGTGAGTCAATTTTGACAAACGCAATATACAGAGACATCAAGTACTTTGCAAAGTATTTTATTGTCGTTTAATCTGCATCATGAGCAATGAGCATGGTGCAGAGCAAAGGCGCTCTTTCCTCCTGCACCCAGAGTATATATATGATTAAAAACGTGACACCCCCTCCCTTTGCCCCCTAACAAGAATCCCGAGCTGGTTTACGGGAAGTTCCGTTATTCCAAACAGAACATCTTGGCCTCTGCTCGAGGGCAAAGGCAGAGTGGTATGACGTGTTTAGAGAAAAACATGATAACATTAGAAAAGAAAACATAGATAAACACTTCGTAAACATATAGACAGACACATCAAGAAGCTAGACTAGAAAATTTCCATTACAATGACTAAATGTAAATTTTATGAAATGTGTAATGTCATGTGTAATGTGTAATGTGTAGTGTGTGGCCTTGAAATTTTAGCATGTCTACGTAATCATGAATAAATGCTTCTTGAGACACACAGTGTTGCTTCTTTGCATGCATCAAATGAATTGTTTCTGGCTATATGCATCCATGCATTAGTTTGATAAGGGTGGAAATGGGACACTTGGGTGAAACAAAACTGCCCCCCACTTTAAATACAGTTTTTTCTAAGTCAATTTGGTACATTTCTCTGATCCGATTTGAAATTCTCAAAACTTCTTGTTCAATCCTTACATCCTTGTGTCACGTGTGCACATCAAACAAGCATTTTCTAATTTCTTTGAACAAGTTGCAAATGCTTTGGTACATCCATGCAAATGATTACGACAAAATTCTGTGCAGATTCCTACATTATCAATTGCTTATGTCATGTTGATCAAAATGCATTATAATGGGTCTCTGTAGAATAGTATAATCCCCACGACATTTAAGCACTAGTTTTACAATATACAGTAAGTATACTTTAAGTAAACAGTGGCATTTTATTTTACTCAATTTAGTGTTTTGCATTGCTATATTCTTTCCACATAGGACTGCAAGACAACTTCACTGTGTTGCAGACGGCCCCTTTTCAAACCTAAACAGTCTTTTGACACTCTCTACAGAGATCTCATCCCTGAACAAGAGAGGGGGCAGATTGGAGATGACCTGCCAAAGTACGTGTAAGTTTGGGACAATGTCAGTTTCCATTGCTCCAACATCATCAGGCAATGGTTTGCGGCCCACAACAGGATGCTGGTGGAGTTCCTCTCACCCTACTCAACCCCGTTGAGGAATTTTTCTCAGCATGAAGATTAAAAGTATATGATGGCCAGCCGCATACACAGATGACCCTTCTGGCTGCCATGGATGTAACGTGTGATGACATCACAGCTGATGCCTGCAGAGGCTGGTTTAGACACTCTGAAAGATGATTTTCATGCTGCATCGCAAGAGAAGATATTTGTTGTGATGTGGATGAGAATCCGTTGCCCAAAAGACAGGAACGTCAGGAGGTGTAGGAAGACTGCACTGTAATTCCACTGCACTGCATGTACAGTTTTCCCTAAGGAGATTGTCTTATGTTCAGATTTCTACATTTGTTTGTGCTATGCAGTGCTGTCTTTTCCTGTCTGCATCACAATGACACTGTCTGTCAATAAATTATTGTACAAACAGTAAAAGCGTTAACGTGAATCATGTGCCGTCTCTTGCAATCAAACAATCAAAACCAGAAATGCACTTACTGTTTTGCAAATGACAAGGATGATTCGAGAAATGCTCCACTCATCACTCTCAGGTCACTCCGCTGCACACGTCTGATCACTTCTTTGTCACCCCCGACCTCACCGCTCCAGACAACGCAGATGTCTGACCGCTGGTCACTTTCCGGCGCTACCTACGGTCCCTCCCTCCTGCTTTTCCTCTGCTGTCTTGTCTGCACTCCCCCCCTCTGAGGAGCTCTCTCTTTTGAATACCAACAGTGCCAAAGACACTCTGTGTTCCACGCTTACATCCTGCTTGGACAACATATGCCCTCTTACATCTGGACCAGCCCGTGCATCCCTGTCTGCCCCCTGGTTATCGGATGTACCACGTGAGCATCGCACCAGCCTCCGGTCAGCTGAGAGAAAATGACACAAGTCAAAAGACCATACTGACCTCTCTCTCTCTACTTTCTCCGTTGACGTCACCTCTGCAAAAACTGATTATAACCACTCGAAGATCAGCAACTCTCCTGACTCTCGCACACTCTTAAAAACCTTCTCTGCTCTCCTCTGTCCGCCTGCTCCCACACCTTCATCGGAGTTAACGGCTGATGATTTTGCATCGTTCTTCGTAAAGAAAACTACCGACATCAACAGCCAATTTTCTACACCACCATCACCCGCCTTTTCTCCTATGTCTGAAGATGATGTTTCCAAGGTCATTGGTTCCAACCACCCTACCACCTGCCCACTGGATCCCATCCCCACCCATCTCCTCCATGCCATCTCTCCAGCAGTTGTGCCTGGTCTGACCCGCATCATCAACTCTTTGCTCACCACTGGGACATTTCCCACTGCTTTCAAAGAGGCCTGCATCACACCGCTACTGAAGAAACTCACTCTCAACCTTATACTGCTAGAACACTACAGGCCGGTGTAGTGTGTGAAAATGCATATCTTCCGTCAAAATGTAGATGACTGATTTTAACCTCTTATTATTTTCTGTCTTCTTAAAAAATTATTTTTTTACTTACCTCACTATTCTTAGCTTTGTATACTGTGCTAGGCTTTAATGGACTGGATTTAATTAACTTATGCCTTTTGTTGCCTATATTGTTATAATTGCTTCCAATGTTTCCTTGTCTGTAAGTCGCTTTGGATAAAAACGTCTGCTAAATGACTAAATGTAAATTTTATGAAATGTGTAATGTCATGTGTAATGTGTAATGTGTAGTGTGTGGCCTTGAAATTTTAGCATGTCTACGTAATCATGAATAAATGCTTCTTGAGACACACAGTGTTGCTTCTTTGCATGCATCAAATGAATTGTTTCTGGCTATATGCATCCATGCATTAGTTTGAGAGGGGTGGAAATGTGGAAATGGGACACTTGGGTGAAACAAAACTGCCCCAAAACTACCCCCCCCCACTTTAAATACAGTTTTTTCTAAGTCAATTTGGTACATTTCTCAGATCCGATTTGAAATTCTCAAAACTTCTTGTTCAATCCTTACATCCTTGTGTCACGTGTGCACATCAAACAAGCATTTTCTCATTTCTTTGAACAAGTTGCAAATGCTTTGGTACATCCATGCAAATGATTATGACAAAATTCTGTGCAGATTCCTACATTATCAATTGCTTATGTCATGTTGATCAAAATGAATTATAATGGGTCTCTGTAGAATAGTATAATCCCCACGACATTTAAGCACTAGTTTTACAATATACAGTAAGTATACTTTAAGTAAACGGTGGCATTTTATTTTACTCAATTTAGTGTTTTGCATTGCTATATTCTTTCCACATAGGACTGCAAGACAACTTCACTGTGTTGCAGACGGCCCCTTTTCACACCTAAACAGTCTTTTGACACTCTCTACAGGGATCTCATCCCTGAACAAGAGAGGGGGCAGATTGGAGATGACCTGCCAAAGTACGTGTTAGTTTGGGACAATGTCAGTTTCCATCGCTCCAACATCATCAGGCAATGGTTTGCGGCCCACAACAGGATGCTGGTGGAGTTCCTCTCACCCTACTCAACCCCGTTGAGGAATTTTTCTCAGCATGAAGATTAAAAGTATATGATGGCCAGCCCCATACACAGATGACCCTTCTGGCTGCCATGGATGTAACGTGTGATGACATCACAGCTGATGCCTGCAGAGGCTGGATTAGACACTCTGAAAGATGATTTTCACGCTGTATCGCAAGAGAAGATATTTGTTGTGATGTGGATGAGAATCCGTTGCCCAAAAGACAGGAACGTCAGGAGGTGTAGGAAGACTGCACTATAATTCCACTGCACTGCATGTACAGTTTTCCCAAAGGAGATTGTCTTATGTTCAGATTTCTACATTTGTTTGTGCTATGCAGTGCTGTCTTTTCCTGTCTGCATCACAATGACACTGTCTGTCAATAAATTATTGTACAAACAGTAAAAGCGTTAACGTGAATCATGTGCTGTCTCTTGCAATCAAACAATCAAAACCAGAAATGCACTTACTGTTTTGCAAATGACAAGGATGATTCGAGAAATGCTCCACTCATCACTCTCAGGTCACTCCGCTGCACACGTCTGATCACTTCTTTGTCACCCCCGACCTCACCGCTCCAGACAACGCAGATGTCTTACCGCTGGTCACTTTCCGGCGCTACCTACGGTCCCTCCCTCCTGCTTTTCCTCTGCTGTCTTGTCTGCACTCCCCCCGTCTGAGGAGCTCTCTCTTTTGAATACCAACAGTGCCACAGACACTCTGTGTTCCACGCTTACATCCTGCTTGGACAACATATGCCCTCTTACATCTGGACCAGCCCGTGCATCCCTGTCTGCCCCCTGGTTATCGGATGTACCATGTGAGCATCGCACCAGCCTCCGGTCAGCTGAGAGAAAATGGCACAAGTCAAAAGACCATACTGACCTCTCTCTCTCTACTTTCTCCGTTGACGTCACCTCTGCAAAAACCGATTATAACCACTCGAAGATCAGCAACTCTCCTGACTCTCGCACACTCTTAAAAACCTTCTCTGCTCTCCTCTGTCCGCCTGCTCCCACACCTTCATCGGAGTTAACGGCTGATGATTTTGCATCGTTCTTCGTAAAGAAAACTACAGCCATCAACAGCCAATTTTCTACGCCACCATCACCCGCCTTTTCTCCTATGTCTGAAGATGATGTTTCCAAGGTCATTGGTTCCAACCACCCTACCACCTGCCCACTGGATCCCAGCCCCACCCATCTCCTCCATGCCATCTCTCCAGCAGTTGTGCCTGGTCTGACCCGCATCATCAACTCTTTGCTCACCACTGGGACATTTCCCACTGCTTTCAAAGAGGCCTGCATCACACCGCTACTGAAGAAACTCACTCTCAACCTTACACTGCTAGAACACTACAGGCCGGTGTAGTGTGTGAAAATGCATATCTTCCGTCAAAATGTAGATGACTGATTTTAACCTCTTATTATTTTCTGTCTTCTTAAAAATTTATTTTTTTACTTACCTCACTATTCTTAGCTTTGTATACTGTGCTAGGCTTTAATGGACTGGATTTAATTAACTTATGCATTTTGTTGCCTATATTGTTATAATTGCTTCCAATGATTCCTCGTCTGTAAGTCGCTTTGGATAAAAACGTCTGCTAAATGACTAAATTTAATTTTTATGAAATGTGTAATGTCATGTGTAATGTGTAATGTGTAGTGTGTGGCCTTGAAATTTTAGCATGTCTACGTAATCATGAATAAATGCTTCTTGAGACACACAGTGTTGCTTCTTTGCATGCATCAAATGAATTGTTTCTGGCTATATGCATCCATGCATTAGTTTGAGAGGGGTGGAAATGGGACACTTGGGTGAAACAAAACTGCCCCAAAAGTACCCCCCCCACTTTAAATACAGTTTTTCTAAGTCAATTTGGTACATTTCTCAGATCCGATTTGAAATTCTCAAAACTTCTTGTTCAATCCTTACATCCTTGTGTCACGTGTGCACATCAAACAAGCATTTTCTCATTTCTTTGAACAAGTTGCAAATGCTTTGGTACATCCATGCAAATGATTATGACAAAATTCTGTGCAGATTCCTACATTATCAATTGCTTATGTCATGTTGATCAAATGAATTATAATGGGTCTCTGTAGAATAGTATAATCCCCACGACATTTAAGCACTTGTTTTACAATATACAGTAAGTATACTTTAAGTAAACAGTGGCATTTTATTTTACTCAATTTAGTGTTTTGCATTGCTATATTCTTTCCACATAGGACTGCAAAACAACTTCACTGTGTTGCAGACGGCCCCTTTTCACACCTAAACAGTCTTTTGACACTCCCTACAGGGATCTCATCCCTGAACAAGAGAGGGGGCAGATTGGAGATGACCTGCCAAAGTACGTGTTAGTTTGGGACAATGTCAGTTTCCATCGCTCCAACATCATCAGGCAATGGTTTGCGGCCCACAACAGGATGCTGGTGGAGTTCCTCTCACCCTACTCAACCACGTTGAGGAATTTTTCTCAGCATGAAGATTAAAAGTATATGATCGCCAGCCGCATACACAGATGACCCTTCTGGCTGCCATGGATGTAACGTGTGATGACATCACAGCTGATGCCTGCAGAGGCTGGATTAGACACTCTGAAAGATGATTTTCACGCTGTATCGCAAGAGAACATATTTGTTGTGATGTGGATGAGAAAATTCGTTGCCCAAAAGACAGGAACGTCAGGAGGTGTAGGAAGACTGCACTGTAATTCCACTGCACTGCATGTACAGTTTTCCCTAAGGAGATTGTCTTATGTTTAGATTTCTACATTTGTTTGTGCTATGCAGTGCTGTCTTTTCCTGTCTGCATCACAATGACACTGTCTGTCAATAAATTATTGTACAAACAGTAAAAGCGTTAACGTGAATCATGTGCCTTCTCTTGCAATCAAACAATCAAAACCAGAAATGCACTTACTGTTTTGCAAATGACAAGGATGATTCGAGAAATGCTCCACTCATCACTCTCAGGTAACTCCGCTGCACACGTCTGATCACTTCTTTGTCACCCCCGACCTCACTGCTCCAGACAACGCAGATGTCTTACCGCTGGTCACTTTCCGGCTCTACCTACGGTTCCTCCCTCCTGCTTTTCGTCTGCTGTCTTGTCTGCACTCCCCCCCTCTGAGGAGCTCTCTCTTTTGAATACCAACAGTGCCACAGACACTCTGTGTTCCACGCTTACATCCTGCTTGGACAACATATGCCCTCTTACATCTAGACCAGCCCGTGCATCCCTGTCTGCCCCCTGGTTATCGGATGTACCACGTGAGCATCGCACCAGCCTCCGGTCAGCTGAGAGAAAATGGCACAAGTCAAAAGACCATACTGACCTCTCTCTCTCTACTTTCTCCGTTGACGTCACCTCTGCAAAAACTGATTATAACCACTCGAAGATCAGCAACTCTCCTGACTCTCGCACACTCTTAAAAACCTTCTCTGCTCTCCTCTGTCCGCCTGCTCCCACACCTTCATCGGAGTTAACGGCTGATGATTTTGCATCGTTCTTCGTAAAGAAAACTACCGCCATCAACAGCCAATTTTCTACGCCACCATCACCCGCCTTTTCTCCTATGTCTGAAGATGATGTTTCCAAGGTCATTGGTTCCAACCACCCTACCACCTGCCCACTGGATCCCATCCCCACCCATCTCCCCCATGCCATCTCTCCAGCAGTTGTGCCTGGTCTGACCCGCATCATCAACTCTTTGCTCACCACTGGGACATTTCCCACTGCTTTCAAAGAGGCCTGCATCACACCGCTACTGAAGAAACTCACTCTCAACCTTACACTGCTAGAACACTACAGGCCGGTGTAGTGTGTGAAAATGCATATCTTCCGTCAAAATGTAGATCACTGATTTTAACCTCTTATTATTTTCTGTCTTCTTAAAAAAATATTTTTTTTACTTACCTCACTATTCTTAGCTTTGTAAGCTGTGCTAGGCTTTAATGGACTGGATTTAATTAACTTATGCATTTTGTTGCCTATATTGTTATAATTGCTTCCAATGTTTCCTCGTCTGTAAGTCGCTTTGGATAAAAACTTCTGCTAAATGACTAAATGTAAATTTTATGAAATGTGTAATGTCATGTGTAATGTGTAATGTGTAGTGTGTGGCCTTGAAATTTTAGCATGTCTACGTAATCATGAATAAATGCTTCTTGAGACACACAGTGTTGCTTCTTTGCATGCATCAAATGAATTGTTTCTGGCTATATGCATCCATGCATTAGTTTGAGAGGGGTGGAAATGGGACACTTGGGTGAAACAAAACTGCCCCAAAAGTACCCCCCCCCACTTTAAATACAGTTTTTTCTAAGTCAATTTGGTACATTTCTCAGATCCGATTTGAAATTCTCAAAACTTCTTGTTCAATCCTTACATCCTTGTGTCACGTGTGCACATCAAACAAGCATTTTCTCATTTCTTTGAACAAGTTGCAAATGCTTTGGTACATCCATGCAAATGATTATGACAAAATTCTGTGCAGATTCCTACATTATCAATTGCTTATGTCATGTTGATCAAAATGCATTATAATGGGTCTCTGTAGAATAGTATAATCCCCACGACATTTAAGCACTAGTTTTACAATATACAGTAAGTATACTTTAAGTAAACAGTGGCATTTTATTTTACTCAATTTTTTTGCATTGCTATATTCTTTCCACATAGGACTGCAAGACAACTTCACTGTGTTGCAGACGGCCCCTTTTCACACCTAAACAGTCTTTTGACACTCTCTACAGGGATCTCATCCCTGAACAAGAGAGGAGGCAGATTGGAGATGACCTGCCAAAGTACGTGTTAGTTTGGGACAATGTCAGTTTCCATCGCTCCAACATCATCAGGCAATGGTTTGCGGCCCACAACAGGATGCTGGTGGAGTTCCTCTCACCCTACTCAACCCCGTTGAGGAATTTTTCTCAGCATGAAGATTAAAAGTATATGATGGCCAGCCGCATACACAGATGACCCTTCTGGCTGCCTTGGATGTAACGTCTGATGACATCACAGCTGATGCCTGCAGAGGCTGGATTAGACACTCTGAAAGATGATTTTCACGCTGTATCGCAAGAGAAGATATTTGTTGTGATGTGGATGAGAATCCGTTGCCCAAAAGACAGGAACGTCAGGAGGTGTAGGAAGACTGCACTGTAATTCCACTGCACTGCATGTACAGTTTTCCCTAAGGAGATTGTCTTATGTTCAGATTTCTACATTTGTTTGTGCTATGCAGTGCTGTCTTTTCCTGTCTGCATCACAATGACACTGTCTGTCAATAAATTATTGTAAAAACAGTAAAAGCGTAAATGTGACTCATGTGCCGTCTCTTGCAATCAAACAATCAAAACCAGAAATGCACTTACTGTTTTGCAAATGACAAGGATGATTCGAGAAATGCTCCACTCATCACTCTCAGTTCACTCGGCTGCACACGTCTGATCACTTCTTTATCACCCCCGACCTCACCGCTCCAGACAACGCAGATGTCTTACCGCTGGTCACTTTCCGGCGCTACCTACGGTCCCTCCCTCCTGCTTTTCCTCTGCTGTCTTGTCTGCACTCCCCCCCTCTGAGGAGCTCTCTCTTTTGAATACCAACTGTGCCACAGACACTCTGTGTTCCACGCTTACATCCTGCTTGGACAACATATGCCCTCTTACATCTGGACCAGCCCGTGCATCCCTGTCTGCCCCCTGGTTATAGGATGTACCACGTGAGCATCGCACCAGCCTCCGGTCAGCTGAGAGAAAATGGCACAATTCAAAAGACCATACTGACCTCTCTCTCTCTACCAGTCTCTTCTCTCTACTTTCTCCGTTGACGTCACCTCTGCAAAAACTGATTATAACCACTCGAAGATCAGCAACTCTCCTGACTCTCGCACACTCTTAAAAACCTTCTCTGCTCTCCTCTGTCCGCCTGCTCCCACACCTTCATCGGAGTTAACGGCTGATGATTTTGCATCGTTCTTCGTAAAGAAAACTACCGCCATCAACAGCCAATTTTCTACGCCACCATCACCCGCCTTTTCTCCTATGTCTGAAGATGATGTTTCCAAGGTCATTGGTTCCAACCACCCTACCACCTGCCCACTGGATCCCATCCCCACCCATCTCCTCTATGCCATCTCTCCAGCAGTTGTGCCTGGTCTGACCCGCATCATCAACTCTTTGCTCACCACTGGGACATTTCCCACTGCTTTCAAAGAGGCCTGCATCACACCGCTACTGAAGAAACTCACTCTCAACCTTATACTGCTAGAACACTACAGGCCGGTGTAGTGTGTGAAAATGCATATCTTTCGTCAAAATGTAGATGACTGATTTTAACCTCTTATTATTTTCTGTCTTCTTAAAAAATTATTTTTTACTTACCTCACTATTCTTAGCTTTGTATACTGTGCTAGGCTTTAATGGACTGGATTTAATTAACTTATGCATTTTGTTGCCTATATTGTTATAATTGCTTCCAATGTTTCCTCGTCTGTAAGTCGCTTTGGATAAAAACGTCTGCTAAATGACTAAATGTAAATTTTATGAAATGTGTAATGTCATGTGTAATGTGTAATGTGTAGTGTGTGGCCTTGAAATTTTAGCATGTCTACGTAATCATGAATAAATGCTTCTTCAGACACACAGTGTTGCTTCTTTGCATGCATCAAATGAATTGTTTCTGGCTATATGCATCCATGCATTAGTTTGAGAGGGGTGGAAATGGGACACTTGGGTGAAACAAAACTGCCCAAAAGTTTGTTGCCTATATTGTTATAATTGCTTCCAATGTTTCCTCGTCTGTAAGTCGCTTTGGATAAAAACGTCTGCTAAATGATGTTGTGGAATTTTCTTATTCCTTAATCAAGGTGAGTCAATTTTGACAAACGCAACATACAGAGACATCAAGTACTTTGCAAAGTATTTTATTGTCGTTTAATCTGCATCATGAGCAATGAGCATGGTGCAGAGCAAAGGCGCTCTTTCCTCCTGCACCCAGAGTATATATATGATTAAAAACGTGACACCCCCTCCCTTTGCCCCTAACAAGAATCCCGAGCTGGTTTACGGGAAGTTCCGTTATTCCAAACAGAACATCTTGGCCTCTGCTCGAGGGCAAAGGCAGAGTGGTACGACGTGTTTAGAGAAAAACATGATAACATTAGAAAAGAAAACATAGATAAACACTTCGTAAACATATAGACAGACACATCAAGAAGCTAGACTAGAAAATTGTCATTACATTCCCCCCTTTTATCATATATGATAACCAAAATCTTTATACTTTGACCATGTAAGATGAGCAACGCCCTTTCTCTTACAGGTTTCATTCTTCTATCTTAACAGTTCTTAAAATCCCACTAGAATTGGTAACACCACCTGCTTCAGCCCCACTCCCCAACTTTAGCTATTCCACCATTTCAACAGACTGTTAGTCATATCATCCGGTTCCCTGATAATTAATTTTTTTCTTAGTTAGAGCTAGTCTTTTTCCTTTTTATTTGGCCGTTCCAGGGGACATAATTGCCCACATTTTCAAATTTTGTTGCCTTTTTCAGAACATCAACTGAGGTACACGTACCTCTACACAAATACATATTTGTTCCCCAGTACCTAGCAGAATTAGGGTAACACTGTCCCTCCCCATACCATTTTATTAAACTTGGAATATAGTGTTTGACAGAAACAAAATTCTATAATCTCTAATTTCTCAGGGTTCGATGTGTCCCCGACTCGAACAGTTGATTCCCTTTGCGAGCACCAATAGTGCCCCTCCTGTCGCTTCAGTCAGCACGACCATTGCGAAGAGCCATACGGTTGGAGTTGCCCCTCCTTGGACACCTTTTTGCTGTGGGAGGTGTGTCTTTCCCACGACTTCCTCCTGAAATCTTTGACTACTTGGAAGTCTCCTGGCTGGAAGCTGTGGAATGATTTGTCAGCTCCGTTTGCTACTGCTCCTTTGACCAGCACAAATATTTTGAGAGCAAAAACACAAAAACACATTGCTTGTAACATCCCCCCTTTTGAAGCGTGGTCTAGGCCATGCGTCAAAATCGCAAAAGCAGGGAAAGAATGTTTTGGCAAACAGGTGAGGCCATTTGGGCCTCCCCAAACATTGTCAGTGTATTTACATGAGCACTCCTTCCAGAGTGCACGCTCAGCTGGTTCTGCAAAATGTTTGCATCTCTGCAAGAGAAAGAGTTTTGTTAGTGATTTCTGGAGAAAATCTGTCTGTCTCTGATGTTGCTTGCTTTGCTGCAAGGTCAGCCGTCGGCTTCCTGCAAAAAAATTGTTTCAGATACAAAAGTGTGTGCGTCACAGTTACACACAACAATGGCTGATGGGAGAAGAATGGCAGATAGCATATCAGCAACCTATGTGTGATTAAGAATGTTTTTACCATCATCTTTTACAAAGTTTCTGTGTTTCCACAGTGTGCCAAAATCATGAGTTACACCAAATGCATATCTACTATCTGTGTGAATGTCTAAATTTTTATTCTTTGCTAATCCCCATGCGCGTGTGAGTGCAATGAGCTCTGCTGTCTGAGCAGAGAAATGGTCCCTAAAAATGATATCAATTGCTTCTTTGCTTTTGGACTTGCGATGTCTGTAAAAAGATGGCGCCGGTGCAGGCTTGCCGTCAATCACTTAATATTGTTGTGTGTGTTTTAATTTGTTTTATGCTATTTTTTATACGATGCGCATCCTCAGTTTTAACCTACGACCGACTTACTCTTTTAAACTTGAAAGATGCTTCAATTGCGCTATCAAACCAAGCAGTTTGTGTTGAACCCTGCACCCCCCCCCCCCCACTACTGAAGTCGATACCTGCCCACCTTCGCCGCTGTCTGTACCTGTTACCGGTGAGAAAGCGCAGGAGGCGCCGTGGAAAGCGGGGCGGCCTAGCGATGAAGCTAAAAAACTTCATACGCTTACATCGGATGCCCGGAGTGCATCTGGCGTCTCTTGAGGATGGTATGGCTGGAACTTTCCGTGTCCGCCGGCGCTCGCTGGAGCCAGTGTGCGGATGGATGGTTGCGGTTCTGCCTTCGTCGTTGACGCCGCCCCCTGGCTTTCGCTCTCCTTGGTTTTTGCGTGGGGGAGTGTGCAAGAACCATCTCCGCTCCCTTCCTCGGGAAAAACAGGCAGCTTCTTCGGACTATCTACCGCGGGTTCGGATGGCCTTGGTCAACGCCAGATCGGTAGTAAACAAAACATTTATTTTAAACGATCTTTTCCCTGCTTGTGAACTGGATTTTCTTTTTCTGACTGAAACATGGGTCACCACTGGGGATTTTAGCTCCTTTTCCGAAATGCTGCCAAAAAATTGCTTATTTTTAAATTCTCCCCGGATCTCGGGGCGAGGGGGAGGCCTGGCATCCATCTACAAAGACTCGTTTCTTTGTCATCTTGTGGCGTCAAACAAACAAAACAGCTTTGAACTGCAGTTATTTACTATTAAACTGGACAAGCCCTTGTTGGTTGCACTAATATATCGACCTCCGAAATATAACAAGGACTTTTTAAATGACTTCTCAACCCTTTTGGGAGATCTGTTACCCAAGTATGAACAACTATTAATTTTGGGAGATTTTAACATTCATGTCTGCTGTGCTGATGATTCTTTGGCAAAAGAATTTAAAAACCTTTTAAATGCCTTCGACTTAACCTCTCAGGTTAATATACCCACTCACCAGAATGGTCATACACTTGATCTGGTTTTAACTCATGGGGTTTCTTTCGGCGATCTTGATGTATGTGAAAATGGCTTCTCTGATCATAAGACTGTTTTGTTTTCCTTTTCATCTCAGTTAAATGTTGTCAGACAGGCATCTGCTGCTCGTCAGGCTCGGCTTATCACCTCAGCTACTAGAGAGGACTTTATGTCCACTTTTACTAAAGAAAGCCTACATATGGATGAGTGGAATGAAAATTTAAGTGTGGAGGAATTACTTCTCAGTTTTAATACCATTTGTGTTGGTGTTATGGATTTGGTGGCACCTTTTAAAACATTTTTTCATAAATCTGGACCGGAGCCATGGTTAACTGACTCTACACGTGCTCTTAGGCAGATGTGTAGGCGAGCAGAGCGAAAGTGGAAAAAGGACAAACTTAATGTCTCTCTTCAAATACTAAGAGAATCCCTATCACAATACCAGAAAGCCGTTAAATCAGCAAAATCTATATATTTCACTGAAATTATAAACAAGAACAGTCATAAACCCAAAACTCTTTTTAATATTATTAATGCTACTCTTAACCCCTCCTCTGGCTCATTGTTAGAAGGATCCTCACAACTTTGCGAGGACTTTCTATCATTTTTTATGAGTAAAATAAATGATTTTAGAACAGGGATAAATCATCTACAGCCTAATCCCGCGGAGTACCAAAGATGTCCTACTGTTCTGAGTGATTTTACCCCGGTCTCCGATGTCCATTTTACTACATTAGTGACTCAGCTCAAGCCTTCTGGCTCGGCTATTGATGTAATTCCCCCTAAGCTTTTAAAACAAGTTCTGGATGTGGTAGCTCCTTACCTTTTGTCTATAATAAACTGCAGTCTAGAAACTGGTATTATTCCAGATCTGCTAAAACATGCAACTGTGCGGCCACTACTGAAAAAAACAAGTCTAGATCCCACGATTTTAGCAAATTTTAGACCTATTTCAAATCTGTCCTTTATTACAAAAATTATGGAGAAAACTGTTCTTGAACAATTGCAAACTTATTTAGCTGATAATATGATCTTTGAAGTTTTTCAATTTGGGTTCAGAAAACATCATTCCACTGAGACTGCTCTTTTGAAGGTATTAAATGATTTGCTTGTCATATGTGACTCAGGTGACCATGCTGCGCTGGTGTTGTTAGATCTTACCGCCGCCTTTGATACGGTTGATCATGCTATTCTTGTCGGTCGTCTGGTGCAGGCATTACAGGCAAAGCTCTGAACTGGTTTAAATCGTACCTTACAAACAGAACTTTTTCATCAATATAGGTGATCATTCATCTAAAAGTGCTGTCTGGGGTTCCCCAAGGATCGATTTTGGCTCCCATTTTATTTTCTTTATATATGCTCCCATTGGGTTCAATTTTTAGAAAATATGGACTGGATTTTCACTGTTATGCGGATGACACGCAAATTTATCTGCCTATTAAACGAAACTCTAATGGTGTCGATGCCCTTCTTGCCTGTCTGTGTGATGTAAGGGTATGGCTATCGATGAACTTTCTGAATTTTAATGAAGATAAGACCGAAATCACTATATTTGGACCGTCTGACTCTGTGGCTGCCCCCAATATAAATCTCGGTGGGCTGTCCACTTGTGTCAAGCACCATGTAAAAAATCTGGGTGTTATCTTTGATGAACACTTGAAGTTTGATAGGCAGATAAATGTAGTGGTAAAATCATCATTTTTCCAGCTGAGACTCCTGTCAAAGGTAAAGACTTTTCTCTCGTTTAAAAACCTTGAGAAAGTCATTCATGCTTTTATTACGTCAAGACTGGACTATTGTAACTCACTATATTTTGGGATCAGTCAATCTTCTATGTCCCGGCTACAATTGGTCCAAAATGCAGCAGCTAGATTTTTAACTGGAACCCATAAACGTGCTCATATTACTCCTGTTTTAAGATCTCTGCATTGGTTGCCCGTGTGCCATAGAGTAGTTTTTAAACTCTTGCTTATTGTTTTAAAATCTTTAAATGGTCTGGGTCCCTCCTACATTGATGATCTACTGGTTGAGAGAAAGACTTGTAGATCTCTTCGGTCTTCCAACGATCAGACTCTGTCTGTTCCCAAGATGAAACGAAAGCGCAGGGGCTTCCGAGCCTTCTCATATGTTGCTCCTCAACTTTGGAACTCACTGCCAATGACAATAAAAAATGCTCCATCTGTGTCTTCTTTTAAGACTAGGCTAAAGACCTATCTCTTTGATAAGGCTTTTGATAGTTGATTTGTGTATCTTTATTATTATTTCTTTCTTATCACACTGTATAATATTGCCTCTTTTTTGTTAAAGCACATTGGTCAACCTTTGGTTGAAATTAATAGTGCTATATAAATAAAATGCCATTGCCATTGCCATTGCCATTGTAATTGCAGACACGCTTTGCGGACAGCTGTCTGCCGCGGTCAGTATTTTCGTGACCCAAAAAACGAACAACTTGTTTTGCCAGCTGGACTTTGGAGACATTTACTTTGTGTTTTTTTTTTTCTCTTATCTTTTAAACTGGAAACAAAGGCCTGCGCACCGGTAAATTTGGACATGGCACAACTATGCCTCTTTTTTCTTTTTTTATCTTTTTAAACTCATTAAATATTGGCCTTATGCCATTGAGGTCTTCTGATTTGAGGCTTCTGTTTTGAGGGGGAATTGCTGTTTGCGTGGATGGAAATTACCCTTGGGCGTTATCACAACAGGTTCACAGTTCCTAATCAACCCAACATAATATTTTCCTGTTCCCCGAAGTTGTACGGGCACCTTCCCAAAATTTCTTCATTAATCTTTTTGTGTGTGAAAACACTTCAAGTCCCCTTGTTGCTGACAGACAGGCATGATTCTCACGATGGGCGTGCAACAAATTTGAATATTGCACGTCGTCCCTTTTAACCCATTCTATGGCGTGCGCATATTTGGCAGCAAAACACCCACAGCTCCCCACACCATTGCAATCAACGTCATGAGGCTCTGTGAGGCAATACATTCTACATCATACTTACGTAATTCAATATTACATCGTACAGCTGTACGAGCGCTGCACACGGGTCGTGTTGGTATCATGCTCAATCTGTCTTCATACACATTATGACTCTGCACAGCAAATCAATCGGGCAGCAGTCAGACATGAGAAACCTGTGTTGAAATTTGACACTCCCCAACTCGCATTGCACCCTTTTGACATAAATTATTCTACATTAGAGCCACTAGCATTTAGGGAAAACACAGCTAGTTTAGACTCTGGCAAATTTAAACACTTCTTGTGAATCACAGTAGGCTATTTGTTGCCCCTGAATCTATCAAAAAATCAAGCAGTTTGTTGCACACGAGCATTGTGCATTTTAGCAAAGTTCAGAAAGCGTTTTCATTCATCATGGAATGTGAGCTAAGCAGATCTTCATTGCATACAGTAGGAAAAAGCATTTCTTCATTGCATATGCTAAGGGAAATCATACTCACCACCCTCGGAATGATGCCTCACCTCCTCACTTCCATCTACCTTTTCTCTTGACCTCCGCGATCTCAGAGGCTCAGGACAATCATTTCGCCAGTGCCCCGTCTTTCCGCAATTGAAACATTTCTCTGGATCATAGGTGCTAGAGGGTTTAAAACCTCCTCTTCCACGTCCACGCCACTGACCTCCTCTCCTCCCGTTTCCTCTTCCTCCATGCTCTACTCCGATATTCATTAGAGCCATGTGGAGTTCTTCATCTTGTGTGTTTTTCTTCTGAAGCTCTTTCTTGCCTGTTTGTCTTTCGGCGTGTACAGCATGACGGACGATCTCGCTCATTCTCGCACGATCTGGCTCGATGCACGATTTTTCCACTTCTCGTCTCAGCTCTTCTCTGAGATTCGCAGAAAAGTGGATCTGAGATGTCCTATGAACGGACCAATGTCCGGTCCGTCTGAATCAGGTTGAAGTCCAGAATGTTCTTTAAATACTTCCTCCACAGGCCATTTACCCTGTAACTTTCTTAGGTCAGATGGTTTCAGTTTGACTTTCAACAGTCTCTCTAATTCTTTCATTGAGGGTGAGAATTCTTTGCCAAATGTCAAAAGTTCTTTATACGTCGGTGCTGGTTGCGCTCTTTCCTGCTTTTGACACACCACGGGCTGTGGCATGTGTGGCACTGGTGCTGGTGGAGACACTGGTGGGGGCACTGGAGCTGCCTCAATCGGGTTCAGATGTCGGTGAGGAGGGACACAATCATCCTCCGGTTGGTGTTTGTAACAAGTCATAGATGGGGGTAAAGAAGTGTGGGAATTAAGATCAATATATAGATCGATATAAAATTGGATGATTAATTTTGTTTAAATCAGATGTATTTTCGTACATGACATGATTGTGAACAAAAGCTTGAAGTTGAGAGTCCTACAGTTGCTAGATGTTGCCTGAGATCGGAATTTGGTCAGTAAGTGGGGGGTTGCATGTTCTGCTTATGTGTGTGTGTAATAAGAACTACATTTTCTTTTTGGGGAAGAAATGGGTACACTTAAGGATCTTATTGTGGTATTAAACGTGCCTTTAAATTTAATATGCTTATGATTCCATTGTTGATTAAAACTATGCATAAAATGTTGAAAATATAACCAAGTGTGTTAGTTGGTGTTAACCTAGAATTCAGCGCTGATTCTGTGGGATACTGTGGGGTTTTTTCCACAGGAAATTGCTATGTGTGTGTGTAAAGATTAGATTACACGGGGAGCCCCATGGAATGGGTGAGGGTCTTGTGTGCAAATTTGTTACAGATGTCGGGTTTGAAAAACAAGGCAGTGAGCTAGTTGGCTGAGACAGGACAAAGAAGGGAAAGCGGATTGGACCCAGGCTGAAGAAGAGATTCGGCGTGAAATATAAAACCATGTGTATGTGTTTTCTGGTGGTCGATCCTTTGTGAGACGTTT
Organism: Barbatula barbatula; assembly: GCF_947034865.1. Lineage (NCBI taxonomy): Eukaryota > Metazoa > Chordata > Actinopteri > Cypriniformes > Nemacheilidae > Barbatula > Barbatula barbatula. Next base: position 15,244,502 of record NC_136777.1, read on the forward strand.
TTGTGTCTGAGGATCCACCGAAACAGCTGTTTGTTTGAGACTTCTGATCAATAAATTTCAACGTTTTCTGAACTGGCCTCTCTCCAATTTTTGAACGCGCAGAACATTGTTTTAATGTTCATCAGAAGACAGAGGGGTTAAATCATTATATTCAAGCAAAACAGGGTACAATGGAGTTTTCGGTGGTGGCAGTTCTTCCAATGCCTTTTCTTTAAAAACATAGTCACGTCTATTTGCTTCCCTCTCCCATAACTCTAAACATTTACATGCTTCAACATATTTTTCCCTTTCTTTTTTGGACATTTTAAATATGTCTTTTTTCCCCATATGTTCTCTTATTTTCTCTAATTTTGTGGTACTAAATGTACCGTTTTCTGGAAAGTTAGCTTTTTCTATTAAATAGGGTACACCTTGTAAACTTCCCGTTCCCCAATTTTTCCTCATTTCTCTGTATGTTGGTTTATCCATATCATTTCTTAGTAGTCCCCCAGACTGTTTAGAATCTCTCTCGATTCTGAGTAGTCTCCCCTCTTTAACCAGAGTGTTTTAAGCAGTCCCCCAGACTGTTTAGAATCTCTCGATTCTAAGTAGTCTCCCCTCTTTAACCAGACTGTTTTAAGCAGTCCCCCAGACTGTTTAGCGCTAAGTAGTTTCCCCTTTTGTTCCAGACTGTTCAGAAATCTATCTGACTCACCACTTTTCCTTTTTGTGCCTTGCACTGAGTTCTTTTGGGATCACGTCAGCTTGGGGTCCGAAGTAGAGTTCTCTCGTCCCTGTATGGGGTTAGAGCTGGATTTGCTATGTCCAGGATGATCAGTCAACTCTAGTCCGTTCTCCGTCAGCCTTGTGATCCCATACTTCGTCGCCAAATTGTTGTGGAATTTTCTTATTCCTTAATCAAGGTGAGTCAATTTTGACAAACGCAATATACAGAGACATCAAGTACTTTGCAAAGTATTTTATTGTCGTTTAATCTGCATCATGAGCAATGAGCATGGTGCAGAGCAAAGGCGCTCTTTCCTCCTGCACCCAGAGTATATATATGATTAAAAACGTGACACCCCCTCCCTTTGCCCCCTAACAAGAATCCCGAGCTGGTTTACGGGAAGTTCCGTTATTCCAAACAGAACATCTTGGCCTCTGCTCGAGGGCAAAGGCAGAGTGGTATGACGTGTTTAGAGAAAAACATGATAACATTAGAAAAGAAAACATAGATAAACACTTCGTAAACATATAGACAGACACATCAAGAAGCTAGACTAGAAAATTTCCATTACAATGACTAAATGTAAATTTTATGAAATGTGTAATGTCATGTGTAATGTGTAATGTGTAGTGTGTGGCCTTGAAATTTTAGCATGTCTACGTAATCATGAATAAATGCTTCTTGAGACACACAGTGTTGCTTCTTTGCATGCATCAAATGAATTGTTTCTGGCTATATGCATCCATGCATTAGTTTGATAAGGGTGGAAATGGGACACTTGGGTGAAACAAAACTGCCCCCCACTTTAAATACAGTTTTTTCTAAGTCAATTTGGTACATTTCTCTGATCCGATTTGAAATTCTCAAAACTTCTTGTTCAATCCTTACATCCTTGTGTCACGTGTGCACATCAAACAAGCATTTTCTAATTTCTTTGAACAAGTTGCAAATGCTTTGGTACATCCATGCAAATGATTACGACAAAATTCTGTGCAGATTCCTACATTATCAATTGCTTATGTCATGTTGATCAAAATGCATTATAATGGGTCTCTGTAGAATAGTATAATCCCCACGACATTTAAGCACTAGTTTTACAATATACAGTAAGTAAACTTTAAGTAAACAGTGGCATTTTATTTTACTCAATTTAGTGTTTTGCATTGCTATATTCTTTCCACATAGGACTGCAAGACAACTTCACTGTGTTGCAGACGGCCCCTTTTCAAACCTAAACAGTCTTTTGACACTCTCTACAGAGATCTCATCCCTGAACAAGAGAGGGGGCAGATTGGAGATGACCTGCCAAAGTACGTGTAAGTTTGGGACAATGTCAGTTTCCATTGCTCCAACATCATCAGGCAATGGTTTGCGGCCCACAACAGGATGCTGGTGGAGTTCCTCTCACCCTACTCAACCCCGTTGAGGAATTTTTCTCAGCATGAAGATTAAAAGTATATGATGGCCAGCCGCATACACAGATGACCCTTCTGGCTGCCATGGATGTAACGTGTGATGACATCACAGCTGATGCCTGCAGAGGCTGGTTTAGACACTCTGAAAGATGATTTTCACGCTGCATCGCAAGAGAAGATATTTGTTGTGATGTGGATGAGAATCCGTTGCCCAAAAGACAGGAACGTCAGGAGGTGTAGGAAGACTGCACTGTAATTCCACTGCACTGCATGTACAGTTTTCCCTAAGGAGATTGTCTTATGTTCAGATTTCTACATTTGTTTGTGCTATGCAGTGCTGTCTTTTCCTGTCTGCATCACAATGACACTGTCTGTCAATAAATTATTGTACAAACAGTAAAAGCGTTAACGTGAATCATGTGCCGTCTCTTGCAATCAAACAATCAAAACCAGAAATGCACTTACTGTTTTGCAAATGACAAGGATGATTCGAGAAATGCTCCACTCATCACTCTCAGGTCACTCCGCTGCACACGTCTGATCACTTCTTTGTCACCCCCGACCTCACCGCTCCAGACAACGCAGATGTCTTACCGCTGGTCACTTTCCGGCGCTACCTACGGTCCCTCCCTCCTGCTTTTCCTCTGCTGTCTTGTCTGCACTCCCCCCCTCTGAGGAGCTCTCTCTTTTGAATATCAACAGTGCCAAAGACACTCTGTGTTCCACGCTTACATCCTGCTTGGACAACATATGCCCTCTTACATCTGGACCAGCCCGTGCATCCCTGTCTGCCCCCTGGTTATCGGATGTACCACGTGAGCATCGCACCAGCCTTCGGTCAGCTGAGAGAAAATGACACAAGTCAAAAGACCATACTGACCTCTCTCTCTCTACTTTCTCCGTTGACGTCACCTCTGCAAAAACTGATTATAACCACTCGAAGATCAGCAACTCTCCTGACTCTCGCACACTCTTAAAAACCTTCTCTGCTCTCCTCTGTCCCCCTGCTCCCACACCTTCATCGGAGTTAACGGCTGATGATTTTGCATCGTTCTTCGTAAAGAAAACTACCGACATCAACAGCCAATTTTCTACACCACCATCACCCGCCTTTTCTCCTATGTCTGAAGATGATGTTTCCAAGGTCATTGGTTCCAACCACCCTACCACCTGCCCACTGGATCCCATCCCCACCCATCTCCTCCATGCCATCTCTCCAGCAGTTGTGCCTGGTCTGACCCGCATCATCAACTCTTTGCTCACCACTGGGACATTTCCCACTGCTTTCAAAGAGGCCTGCATCACACCGCTACTGAAGAAACTCACTCTCAACCTTATACTGCTAGAACACTACAGGCCGGTGTAGTGTGTGAAAATGCATATCTTCCGTCAAAATGTAGATGACTGATTTTAACCTCTTATTATTTTCTGTCTTCTTAAAAAATTATTTTTTTACTTACCTCACTATTCTTAGCTTTGTATACTGTGCTAGGCTTTAATGGACTGGATTTAATTAACTTATGCCTTTTGTTGCCTATATTGTTATAATTGCTTCCAATGTTTCCTTGTCTGTAAGTCGCTTTGGATAAAAACGTCTGCTAAATGACTAAATGTAAATTTTATGAAATGTGTAATGTCATGTGTAATGTGTAATGTGTAGTGTGTGGCCTTGAAATTTTAGCATGTCTACGTAATCATGAATAAATGCTTCTTGAGACACACAGTGTTGCTTCTTTGCATGCATCAAATGAATTGTTTCTGGCTATATGCATCCATGCATTAGTTTGAGAGGGGTGGAAATGTGGAAATGGGACACTTGGGTGAAACAAAACTGCCCCAAAAGTACCCCCCCCCCACTTTAAATACAGTTTTTTCTAAGTCAATTTGGTACATTTCTCAGATCCGATTTGAAATTCTCAAAACTTCTTGTTCAATCCTTACATCCTTGTGTCACGTGTGCACATCAAACAAGCATTTTCTCATTTCTTTGAACAAGTTGCAAATGCTTTGGTACATCCATGCAAATGATTATGACAAAATTCTGTGCAGATTCCTACATTATCAATTGCTTATGTCATGTTGATCAAAATGAATTATAATGGGTCTCTGTAGAATAGTATAATCCCCACGACATTTAAGCACTAGTTTTACAATATACAGTAAGTATACTTTAAGTAAACGGTGGCATTTTATTTTACTCAATTTAGTGTTTTGCATTGCTATATTCTTTCCACATAGGACTGCAAGACAACTTCACTGTGTTGCAGACGGCCCCTTTTCACACCTAAACAGTCTTTTGACACTCTCTACAGGGATCTCATCCCTGAACAAGAGAGGGGGCAGATTGGAGATGACCTGCCAAAGTACGTGTTAGTTTGGGACAATGTCAGTTTCCATCGCTCCAACATCATCAGGAAATGGTTTGCGGCCCACAACAGGATGCTGGTGGAGTTCCTCTCACCCTACTCAACCCCGTTGAGGAATTTTTCTCAGCATGAAGATTAAAAGTATATGATGGCCAGCCCCATACACAGATGACCCTTCTGGCTGCCATGGATGTAACGTGTGATGACATCACAGCTGATGCCTGCAGAGGCTGGATTAGACACTCTGAAAGATGATTTTCACGCTGTATCGCAAGAGAAGATATTTGTTGTGATGTGGATGAGAATCCGTTGCCCAAAAGACAGGAACGTCAGGAGGTGTAGGAAGACTGCACTATAATTCCACTGCACTGCATGTACAGTTTTCCCAAAGGAGATTGTCTTATGTTCAGATTTCTACATTTGTTTGTGCTATGCAGTGCTGTCTTTTCCTGTCTGCATCACAATGACACTGTCTGTCAATAAATTATTGTACAAACAGTAAAAGCGTTAACGTGAATCATGTGCTGTCTCTTGCAATCAAACAATCAAAACCAGAAATGCACTTACTGTTTTGCAAATGACAAGGATGATTCGAGAAATGCTCCACTCATCACTCTCAGGTCACTCCGCTGCACACGTCTGATCACTTCTTTGTCACCCCCGACCTCACCGCTCCAGACAACGCAGATGTCTTACCGCTGGTCACTTTCCGGCGCTACCTACGGTCCCTCCCTCCTGCTTTTCCTCTGCTGTCTTGTCTGCACTCCCCCCCTCTGAGGAGCTCTCTCTTTTGAATACCAACAGTGCCACAGACACTCTGTGTTCCACTCTTACATCCTGCTTGGACAACATATGCCCTCTTGCATCTGGACCAGCCCGTGCATCCCTGTCTGCCCCCTGGTTATCGGATGTACCACGTGAGCATCGCACCAGCCTCCGGTCAGCTGAGAGAAAATGGCACAAGTCAAAAGACCATACTGACCTCTCTCTCTCTACTTTCTCCGTTGACGTCACCTCTGCAAAAACTGATTATAACCACTCGAAGATCAGCAACTCTCCTGACTCTCGCACACTCTTAAAAACCTTCTCTGCTCTCCTCTGTCCGCCTGCTCCCACACCTTCATCGAAGTTAACGGCTGATGATTTTGCATCGTTCTTCGTAAAGAAAACTACCGCCATCAACAGCCAATTTTCTACGCCACCATCACCCGCCTTTTCTCCTATGTCTGAAGATGATGTTTCCAAGGTCATTGGTTCCAACCACCCTACCACCTGCCCACTGGATCCCATCCCCACCCATCTCCTCCATGCCATCTCTCCAGCAGTTGTGCCTGGTCTGACCCGCATCATCAACTCTTTGCTCACCACTGGGACATTTCCCACTGCTTTCAAAGAGGCCTGCATCACACCGCTACTGAAGAAACTCACTCTCAACCTTACACTGCTAGAACACTACAGGCCGGTGTAGTGTGTGAAAATGCATATCTTCCGTCAAAATGTAGAGTGACTGATTTTAACCTCTTATTATTTTCTGTCTTCTTAAAAAAATATTTTTTTACCTACCTCACTATTCTTAGCTTTGTATACTGTGCTAGGCTTTAATGGACTGGATTTAATTAACTTATGCATTTTGTTGCCTATATTGTTATAATTGCTTCCAATGTTTCCTCGTCTGTAAGTCGCTTTGGATAAAAACGTCTGCTAAATGACTAAATGTAAATTTTATGAAATGTGTAATGTCATGTGTAATGTGTAATGTGTAGTGTGTGGCCTTGAAATTTTAGCATGTCTACGTAATCATGAATAAATGCTTCTTGAGACACACAGTGTTGCTTCTTTGCATGCATCAAATGAATTGTTTCTGGCTATATGCATCCATGCATTAGTTTGAGAGGGGTGGAAATGGGACACTTGGGTGAAACAAAACTGCCCCAAAAGTCCCCCCCCACTTTAAATACAGTTTTTTCTAAGTCAATTTGGTACATTTCTCTGATCCGATTTGAAATTCTCAAAACTTCTTGTTCAATCCTTACATCCTTGTGTCACGTGTGCACATCAAACAAGCATTTTCTCATTTCTTTGAACAAGTTGCAAAATGCTTTGGTACATCCATGCAAATGATTATGACTAAATTCTGTGCAGATTCCTACATTATCAATTGCTTATGTCATGTTGATCAAAATGCATTATAATGGGTCTCTGTAGAATAGTATAATCCCCACGACATTTAAGCACTAGTTTTACAATATACAGTAAGTATACTTTAAGTAAACGGTGGCATTTTATTTTACTCAATTTAGTGTTTTGCATTGCTATATTCTTTCCACATAGGACTGCAAGACAACTTCACTGTGTTGCAGACGGCCCCTTTTCACACCTAAACAGTCTTTTGACACTCTCTACAGGGATCTCATCCCTGAACAAAAGAGGGGGCAGATTGGAGATGACCTGCCAAAGTACGTGTTAGTTTGGGACAATGTCAGTTTCCATCGCTCCAACATCATCAGGCAATGGTTTGCGGCCCACAACAGGATGCTGGTGGAGTTCCTCTCACCCTACTCAACCCCGTTGAGGAATTTTTCTCAGCATGAAGATTAAAAGTATATGATGGGCAGCCGCATACACAGATGACCCTTCTGGCTGCCATGGATGTAACGTGTGATGACATCACAGCTGATGCCTGCAGAGGCTGGATTAGACACTCTGAAAGATGATTTTCACGCTGTATCGCAAGAGAAGATATTTGTTGTGATGTGGATGAGAATCCGTTGCCCAAAAGACAGGAACGTCAGGAGGTGTAGGAAGACTGCACTGTAATTCCACTGCACTGCATGTAAAGTTTTCCGTAAGGAGATTGTCTTATGTTCAGATTTCTACATTTGTTTGTGCTATGCAGTGCTGTCTTTTCCTGTCTGCATCACAATGACACTGTCTGTCAATAAATTATTGTACAAACAGTAAAAGCGTAAATGTGACTCATGTGCCGTCTCTTGCAATCAAACAATCAAAACCAGAAATGCACTTACTGTTTTGCAAATGACAAGGATGATTCGAGAAATGCTCCACTCATCACTCTCAGTTCACTCCGCTGCACACGTCTGATCACTTCTTTATCACCCCCGACCTCACCGCTCCAGACAACGCAGATGTCTTACCGCTGGTCACTTTCCGGCGCTACCTACGGTCCCTCCCTCCTGCTTTTCCTCTGCTGTCTTGTCTGCACTCCCCCCCTCTGAGGAGCTCTCTCTTTTGAATACCAACTGTGCCACAGACACTCTGTGTTCCACGCTTACATCCTGCTTGGACAACATATGCCCTCTTATATCTGGACCAGCCCGTGCATCCCTGTCTGCCCCCTGGTTATCGGATGTACCACGTGAGCATCGCACCAGCCTCCGGTCAGCTGAGAGAAAATGGCACAATTCAAAAGACCATACTGACCTCTCTCTCTCTACCAGTCTCTTCTCTCTACTTTCTCAGTTGACGTCACCTCTGCAAAAACTGATTATAACCACTCGAAGATCAGCAACTCTCCTGACTCTCGCACACTCTTAAAAACCTTCTCTGCTCTCCTCTGTCCGCCTGCTCCCACACCTTCATCGGAGTTAACGGCTGATGATTTTGCATCGTTCTTCGTAAAGAAAACTACCGCCATCAACAGCCAATTTTCTACGCCACCATCACCCGCCTTTTCTCCTATGTCTGAAGATGATGTTTCCAAGGTCATTGGTTCCAACCACCCTACCACCTGCCCACTGGATCCCATCCCCACCCATCTCCTCCATGCCATCTCTCCAGCAGTTGTGCCTGGTCTGACCCGCATCATCAACTCTTTGCTCACCACTGGGACATTTCCCACTGCTTTCAAAGAGGCCTGCATCACACCGCTACTGAAGAAACTCACTCTCAACCTTACACTGCTAGAACACTACAGGCCGGTGTAGTGTGTGAAAATGCATATCTTCCGTCAAAATGTAGATGACTGATTTTAACCTCTTATTATTTTCTGTCTTCTTAAAAAATTATTTTTTTACTTACCTCACTATTCTTAGCTTTGTATACTGTGCTAGGCTTTAATGGACTGGATTCAATTAACTTATGCATTTTGTTGCCAATATTGTTATAATTGCTTCCAATGTTTCCTCGTCTGTAAGTCGCTTTGGATAAAAACGTCTGCTAAATGACTAAATGTAAATTTTATGAAATGTGTAATGTCATGTGTAATGTGTAATGTGTGGCCTTGAAATTTTAGCATGTCTACGTAATCATGAATAAATGCTTCTTGAGACACACAGTGTTGCTTCTTTGCATGCATCAAATGAATTGTTTCTGGCTATATGCATCCATGCATTAGTTTGAGAGGGGTGGAAATGGGACACTTGGGTGAAACAAAACTGCCCCAAAAGTAACCCCCCCACTTTAAATAGAGTTTTTTCTAAGTCAATTTGGTACATTTCTCTGATCCGATTTGAAATTCTCAAAAGTTCTTGTTCAATCCTTACATCATTGTGTCACGTGTGCACATCAAACAAGCATTTTCTCATTTCTTTGAACAAGTTGCAAATGCTTTGGTACATCCATGCAAATGATTATGACAAAATTCTGTGCAGATTCCTACATTATCAATTGCTTATGTCATGTTGATCAAAATGCATTATAATGGGTCTCTGTAGAATAGTATAATCCCCACGACATTTAAGCACTTGTTTTACAATATACAGTAAGTATACTTAAAGTAAACAGTGGCATTTTATTTTACTCAATTTAGTGTTTTGCATTGCTATATTCTTTCCACATAGGACTGCAAAACAACTTCACTGTGTTGCAGACGGCCCCTTTTCACACCTAAACAGTCTTTTGACACTCCCTACAGGGATCTCATCCCTGAACAAGAGAGGGGGCAGATTGGAGATGACCTGCCAAAGTACGTGTTAGTTTGGGACAATGTCAGTTTCCATCGCTCCAACATCATCAGGCAATGGTTTGCGGCCCACAACAGGATGCTGGTGGAGTTCCTCTCACCCTACTCAACCACGTTGAGGAATTTTTCTCAGCATGAAGATTAAAAGTATATGATCGCCAGCCGCATACACAGATGACCCTTCTGGCTGCCATGGATGTAACGTGTGATGACATCACAGCTGATGCCTGCAGAGGCTGGATTAGACACTCTGAAAGATGATTTTCACGCTGTATCGCAAGAGAACATATTTGTTGTGATGTGGATGAGAATCCGTTGCCCAAAAGACAGGAACGTCAGGAGGTGTAGGAAGACTGCACTGTAATTCCACTGCACTGCATGTACAGTTTTCCCTAAGGAGATTGTCTTATGTTTAGATTTCTACATTTGTTTGTGCTATGCAGTGCTGTCTTTTCCTGTCTGCATCACAATGACACTGTCTGTCAATAAATTATTGTACAAACAGTAAAAGCGTTAACGTGAATCATGTGCCTTCTCTTGCAATCAAACAATCAAAACCAGAAATGCACTTACTGTTTTGCAAATGACAAGGATGATTCGAGAAATGCTCCACTCATCACTCTCAGGTAACTCTGCTGCACACGTCTGATCACTTCTTTGTCACCCCCGACCTCACCGCTCCAGACAACGCAGATGTCTTACCGCTGGTCACTTTCCGGCGCTACCTACGGTCCCTCCCTCCTGCTTTTCCTCTGCTGTCTTGTCTGCACTCCCCCCCTCTGTGGAGCTCTCTCTTTTGAATACCAACAGTGCCACAGACACTCTGTGTTCCACGCTTACATCCTGCTTGGACAACATATGTTATCGGATGTACCACGTGAGCATCGCACCAGCCTCCGGTCAGCTGAGAGAAAATGGCACAAGTCAAAAGACCATACTGACCTCTCTCTCTCTACTTTCTCCGTTGACATCACCTCTGCAAAAACTGATTATAACCACTCGAAGATCAGCAACTCTCCTGACTCTCGCACACTCTTAAAAACCTTCTCTGCTCTCCTCTGTCCGCCTGCTCCCACACCTTCATCCGAGTTAACGGCTGATGATTTTGCATCGTTCTTCGTAAAGAAAACTACCGCCATCAACAGCCAATTTTCTACGCCACCATCACCCGCCTTTTCTCCTATGTCTGAAGATGATGTTTCCAAGGTCATTGGTTCCAACCACCCTACCACCTGCCCACTGGATCCCATCCCCACCCATCTCCCCCATGCCATCTCTCCAGCAGTTGTGCCTGGTCTGACCCGCATCATCAACTCTTTGCTCACCACTGGGACATTTCCCACTGCTTTCAAAGAGGCCTGCATCACACCGCTACTGAAGAAACTCACTCTCAACCTTACACTGCTAGAACACTACAGGCCGGTGTAGTGTGTGAAAATGCATATCTTCCGTCAAAATGTAGATCACTGATTTTAACCTCTTATTATTTTCTGTCTTCTTAAAAAAATATTTTTTTTACTTACCTCACTATTCTTAGCTTTGTAAGCTGTGCTAGGCTTTAATGGACTGGATTTAATTAACTTATGCATTTTGTTGCCTATATTGTTATAATTGCTTCCAATGTTTCCTCGTCTGTAAGTCGCTTTGGATAAAAACTTCTGCTAAATGACTAAATGTAAATTTTATGAAATGTGTAATGTCATGTGTAATGTGTAATGTGTAGTGTGTGGCCTTGAAATTTTAGCATGTCTACGTAATCATGAATAAATGCTTCTTGAGACACACAGTGTTGCTTCTTTGCATGCATCAAATGAATTGTTTCTGGCTATATGCATCCATGCATTAGTTTGAGAGGGGTGGAAATGGGACACTTGGGTGAAACAAAACTGCCCCAAAAGTAACCCCCCCACTTTAAATACAGTTTTTTCTAAGTCAATTTGGTACATTTCTCTGATCCGATTTGAAATTCTCAAAACTTCTTGTTCAATCCTTACATCCTTGTGTCACGTGTGCACATCAAACAAGCATTTTCTCATTTCTTTGAACAAGTTGCAAATGCTTTGGTACATCCATGCAAATGATTATGACAAAATTCTGTGCAGATTCTTACATTATCAATTGCTTATGTCATGTTGATCAAAATGCATTATAATGGGTCTCTGTAGAATAGTATTATCCCCACGACATTTAAGCACTAGTTTTACAATATACAGTAAGTATACTTTAAGTAAACGGTGGCATTTTATTTTACTCAATTTAGTGTTTTGCATTGCTATATTCTTTCCGTTATAGGACTGCAAGACAACTTCACTGTGTTGCAGACGGCCCCATTTCACACCTAAACAGTCTTTTGACACTCTCTACAAGGATCTCATCCCTGAACAAGAGAGGGGGCAGATTGGAGATGACCTGCCAAAGTACGTGTTAGTTTGGGACAATGTCAGTTTCCATCGCTCCAACATCATCAGGCAATGGTTTGCGGCCCACAACAGGATGCTGGTGGAGTTCCTCTCACCCTACTCAACCCCGTTGAGGAATTTTTCTCAGCATGAAGATTAAAAGTATATGATGGCCAGCCGCATACACAGATGACCCTTCTGGCTGCCTTGGATGTAACGTGTGATGACATCACAGCTGATGCCTGCAGAGGCTGGATTAGACACTCTGAAAGATGATTTTCACGCTGTATCGCAAGAGAAGATATTTGTTGTGATGTGGATGAGAATCCGTTGCCCAAAAGACAGGAACGTCAGGAGGTGTAGGAAGACTGCACTGTAATTCCACTGCACTGCATGTACAGTTTTCCCTAAGGAGATTGTCTTATGTTCAGATTTCTACATTTGTTTGTGCTATGCAGTGCTGTCTTTTCCTGTCTGCATCACAATGACACTCTCTGTCAATAAATTATTGTACAAACAGTAAAAGCGTTAACGTGAATCATGTGCCGTCTCTTGCAATCAAACAATCAAAACCAGAAATGCACTTACTGTTTTGCAAATGACAAGGATGATTCGAGAAATGCTCCACTCATCACTCTCAAGTCACTCCGCTGCACACGTCTGATCACTTCTTTGTCACCCCCGACCTCACTGCTCCAGACAACGCAGATGTCTTACCGCTGGTCACTTTCCGGCGCTACCTACGGTCCCTCCCTCCTGCTTTTCCTCTGCTGTCTTGTCTGCACTCCCCCCCTCTGAGGAGCTCTCACTTTTGAATACCAACAGTGCCACAGACACTCTGTGTTCCACGCTTACATCCTGCTTGGACAACATATGCCCTCTTGCATCTGGACCAGCCCTTGCATCCCTGTCTGCCCCCTGGTTATCGGATGTACCACGTGAGCATCGCACCAGTCTCCGGTCAGCTGAGAGAAAATGGCACAAGTCAAAAGACCATACTGACCTCTCTCTCTCTACTTTCTCCGTTGACGTCACCTCTGCAAAAACTGATTATAACCACTCGAAGATCAGCAACTCTCCTGACTCTCACACACTCTTAAAAACCTTCTCTGCTCTCCTCTGTCCGCCTGCTCCCACACCTTCATCGCAGTTAACGGCTGATGATTTTGCATTGTTCTTCGTAAAGAAAACTACCGCCATCAACAGCCAATTTTCTACACCACCATCACCCGCCTTTTCTCCTATGTCTGAAGATGATATTTCCCAGGGCATTGGTTCCAACCACCCTACCGCCTCCCCACTGGATCCCATCCCCACCCATCTCCTCCATGCCATCTCTCCAGCAGTTGTGCCTGGTCTGACCCGCATCATCAACTCTTTGCTCACCACTGGGACATTTCCCACTGCTTTCAAAGAGGCCTGCATCACACCGCTACTGAAGAAACTCACTCTCAACCTTATACTGCTAGAACACTACAGGCCGGTGTAGTGTGTGAAAATGCACATCTTCCGTCAAAATGTAGATGACTGATTTTAACCTCTTATTATTTTCTGTCTTCTTAAAAAATTATTTTTTTACTTACCTCACTATTCTTAGCTTTGTATACTGTGCTAGGCTTTAATGGACTGGATTTAATTAACTTATGCATTTTGTTGCCTATATTGTTATAATTGCTTCCAATGTTTCCTCGTCTGTAAGTCGCTTTGGATAAAAACGTCTGCTAAATGACTAAATGTAAATTTTATGAAATGTTTAATGTCATGTGTAATGTGTAATGTGTAGTGTGTGGCCTTGAAATTTTAGCATGTCTACGTAATCATGAATAAATGCTTCTTGAGACACACAGTGTTGCTTCTTTGCATGCATCAAATGAATTGTTTCTGGCTATATGCATCCATGCATTAGTTTGAGAGGGGTGGAAATGGGACACTTGGGTGAAACAAAACTGCCCCAAAAGTACCCCCCCCACTTTAAATACAGTTTTTTCTAAGTCAATTTGGTACATTTCTCAGATCCGATTTGAAATTCTCAAAACTTCTTGTTCAATCCTTACATCCTTGTGTCACGTGTGCACATCAAACAAGCATTTTCTCATTTCTTTGAACAAGTTGCAAATGCTTTGGTACATCCATGCAAATGATTATGACAAAATTCTGTGCAGATTCCTACATTATCAATTGCTTATGTCATGTTGATCAAAATGCATTATAAAGGGTCTCTGTAGAATAGTATAATCCCCACGACATTTAAGCACTAGTTTTACAATATACAGTAAGTATACTTTAAGTAAACAGTGGCATTTTATTTCACTCAATTTAGTGTTTTGCATTGCTATATTCTTTCCACATAGGACTGCAAGACAACTTCACTGTGTTGCAGACGGCCCCTTTTCACACCTAAACAGTCTTTTGACACTCTCTACAGGGATCTCATCCCTGAACAAGAGAGGGGGCAGATTGGAGATGACCTGCCAAAGTACGTGTTAGTTTGGGACAATGTCAGTTTCCATCGCTCCAACATCATCAGGCAATGGTTTGCGGCCCACAACAGGATGCTGGTGGAGTTCCTCTCACCCTACTCAACCACGTTGAGGAATTTTTCTCAGCATGAAGATTAAAAGTATATGATCGCCAGCCGCATACACAGATGACCCTTCTGGCTGCCATGGATGTAACGTGTGATGACATCACAGCTGATGCCCGCAGAGGCTGGATTAGACACTCTGAAAGATGATTTTCACGCTGTATCGCAAGAGAAGATATTTGTTGTGATGTGGATGAGAATCCGTTGCCCAAAAGACAGGAACGTCAGGAGGTGTAGGAAGACTGCACTGTAATTCCACTGCACTGCATGTACAGTTTTCCCTAAGGAGATTGTCTTATGTTTAGATTTCTACATTTGTTTGTGCTATGCAGTGCTGTCTTTTCCTGTCTGCATCACAATGACACTGTCTGTCAATAAATTATTGTACAAACAGTAAAAGCGTTAACATGAATCATGTGCCTTCTCTTGCAATCAAACAATCAAAACCAGAAATGCACTTACTGTTTTGCAAATGACAAGGATGATTCGAGAAATGCTCCACTCATCACTCTCAGGTCACTCCGCTGCACACGTCTGATCACTTCTTTGTCACCCCCGACCTCACCGCTCCAGACAACGCAGATGTCTTACCGCTGGTCACTTTCCGGCGCTACCTACGGTCCCTCCCTCCTGCTTTTCCTCTGCTGTCTTGTCTGCACTCCCCCCCTCTGAGGAGCTCTCTCTTTTGAATACCAACAGTGCCACAGACACTCTGTGTTCCATGCTTACATCCTGCTTGGACAACATATGCCCTCTTGCATCTGGACCAGCCCGTGCATCCCTGTCTGCCCCCTGGTTATCGGATGTACCACGTGAGCATCGCACCAGCCTCCGGTCAGCTGAGAGAAAATGGCACAAGTCAAAAGACCATACTGACCTCTCTCTCTCTACTTTCTCCGTTGACGTCACCTCTGCAAAAACTGATTATAACCACTCGAAGATCAGCAACTCTCGCACACTCTTAAAAACCTTCTCTGCTCTCCTCTGTCCGCCTGCTCCCACACCTTCATCGGAGTTAACGGCTGATGATTTTGCATCGTTCTTCGTAAAGAAAACTACCGCCATCAACAGCCAATTTTCTACGCCACCATCACCTGCCTTTTCTCCTATGTCTGAAGATGATGTTTCCAAGGTCATTGGTTCCAACCACCCTACCACCTGCCCACTGGATCCCATCCCCACCCATCTCTCCAGCAGTTGTGCCTGGTCTGACCCGCATCATCAACTCTTTGCTCACCACTGGGACATTTCCCACTGCTTTCAAAGAGGCCTGCATCACACCGCTACTGAAGAAACTCACTCTCAACCTTACACTGCTAGAACACTACAGGCCGGTGTAGTGTGTGAAAATGCATATCTTCCGTCAAAATGTAGATGACTGATTTTAACCTCTTATTATTTTCTGTCTTCTTAAAAAATTATTTTTTTACTTACCTCACTATTCTTAGCTTTGTATACTGTGCTAGGCTTTAATGGACTGGATTTAATTAACTTATGCAAATTTGTTGCCTATATTGTTATAATTGCTTCCAATGTTTCCTCGTCTGTAAGTCGCTTTGGATAAAAATGTCTGCTAAATGACTAAATTTTATGAAATGTGTAATGTCATGTGTAATGTGTAGTGTGTGGCCTTGAAATTTTAGCATGTCTACGTAATCATGAATAAATGCTTCTTGAGACACACAGTGTTGCTTCTTTGCATGCATCAAATGAATTGTTTCTGGCTATATGCATCCATGCATTAGTTTGAGAGGGGTGGAAATGGGACACTTGGGTTAAACAAAACTGCCCCAAAAGTACCCCCCCACTTTAAATAGAGTTTTTTCTAAGTCAATTTGGTACATTTCTCTGATCCGATTTGAAATTCTCAAAACTTCTTGTTCAATCCTTACATCATTGTGTCACGTGTGCACATCAAACAAGCATTTTCTAATTTCTTTGAACAAGTTGCAAATGCTTTGGTTCATCCATGCAAATGATTATGACAAAATTCTGTGCAGATTCCTACATTATCAATTGCTTATGTCATGTTGATCAAAATGCATTATAATGGGTCTCTATAGAATAGTATAATCCCCACGACATTTAAGCACTAGTTTTACAATATACAGTAAGTATTCTTTAAGTAAACAGTGGCATTTTATTTTACTCAATTTAGTGTTTTGCATTGCTATATTCTTTCCACATAGGACTGCAAGACAACTTCACTGTGTTGCAGACGGCCCCTTTTCACACCTAAACAGTCTTTTGACACTCTCTACAGGGATCTCATCCCTGAACAAGAGAGGGGGCAGATTGGAGATGACCTGCCAAAGTACGTGTTAGTTTGGGACAATGTCAGTTTCCATCGCTCCAACATCATCAGGCAATGGTTTGCGGCCCACAACAGGATGCTGGTGGAGTTCCTCTCACCCTAATCAACCACGTTGAGGAATTTTTCTCAGCATGAAGATTAAAAGTATATGATCGCCAGCCTTATACACAGATGACCCTTCTGGCTGCCATGGATGTAACGTGTGATGACATCACAGCTGATGTCTGCAGAGGCTGGATTAGACACTCTGAAAGATGATTTTCACGCTGTATCGCAAGAGAAGATATTTGTTGTGATGTGGATGAGAATCCGTTGCCCAAAAGACAGGAACGTCAGGAGGTGTAGGAAGACTGCACTGTAATTCCACTGCACTGCATGTACAGTTTTCCCTAAGGAGATTGTCTTATGTTTAGATTTCTACATTTGTTTGTGCTATGCAGTGCTGTCTTTTCCTGTCTGCATCACAATGACACTGTCTTTCAATAAATTATTGTACAAACAGTAAAAGCGTTAACGTGAATCATGTGCCGTCTCTTGCAATCAAACAATCAAAACCAGAAATGCACTTACTGTTTTGCAAATGACAAGGATGATTCGAGAAATGCTCCACTCATCACTCTCAGGTCACTCCGCTGCACACGTCTGATCACTTCTTTGTCACCCCCGACCTCACCGTTCCAGACAACGCAGATGTCTTACCGCTGGTCACTTTCCGGCGCTACCTACGGTCCCTCCCTCCTGCTTTTCCTCTGCTGTCTTGTCTGCACTCCCCCCTCTGAGTAGCTCTCTCTTTTGAATACCAACAGTGCCACAGACACTCTGTGTTCCACGCTTACATCCTGCTTGGACAACATATGCCCTCTTACATCTGGACCAGCCCGTGCATCCCTGTCTGCCCCCTGGTTATCGGATGTACCACGTGAGCATCGCACCAGCCTCCGGTCAGCTGAGAGCAAATGGCACAAGTCAAAAGACCATACTGACCTCTCTCTCTCTACTTTCTCCGTTGACGTCACCTCTGCAAAAACTGATTATAACCACTCGAAGATCAGCAACTCTCCTGACTCTCGCACACTCTTAAAAACCTTCTCTGCTCTCCTCTGTCCGCCTGCTCCCACACCTTCATCGGAGTTAACGGCTGATGATTTTGCATCGTTCTTCGTAAAGAAAACTACCGCCATCAACAGCCAATTTTCTACGCCACCATCACCCGCCTTTTCTCCTATGTCTGAAGATGATGTTTCCAAGGTCATTGGTTCCAACCACCCTACCACCTGCCCACTGGATCCCATCCCCACCCATCTCCTCCATGCCATCTCTCCAGCAGTTGTGCCTGGTCTGACCCGCATCATCAACTCTTTGCTCACCACTGGGACATTTCCCACTGCTTTCAAAGAGGCCTGCATCACACCGCTACTGAAGAAACTCACTCTCAACCTTACACTGCTAGAACACTACAGGCCGGTGTAGTGTGTGAAAATGCATATCTTCCGTCAAAATGTAGATGACTGATTTTAACCTCTTATTATTTTCTGTCTTCTTAAAAAATTATTTTTTTACTTACCTCACTATTCTTAGCTTTGTATACTGTGCTAGGCTTTAATGGACTGGATTTAATTAACTTATGCATTTTGTTGCCAATATTGTTATAATTGCTTCCAATGTTTCCTCGTCTGTAAGTCGCTTTGGATAAAAACGTCTGCTAAATGACTAAATGTAAATTTTATGAAATGTGTAATGTCATGTGTAATGTGTAATGTGTAGTGTGTGGCCTTTAAATTTTAGCATGTCTACGTAATCATGAATAAATGCTTCTTGAGACACACAGTGTTGCTTCTTTGCATGCATCAAATGAATTGTTTCTGGCTATATGCATCCATGCATTAGTTTGAGAGGGGTGGAAATGGGACACTTGGGTGAAACAAAACTGCCCCAAAAGTACCCCCCCCACTTTAAATACAGTTTTTTCTAAGTCAATTTGGTACATTTCTCTGATCCGATTTGAAATTCTCAAAACTTCTTGTTCAATCCTTACATCATTGTGTCACGTGTGCACATCAAACAAGCATTTTCTCATTTCTTTGAACAAGTTGCAAATGCTTTGGTACATCCATGCAAATGATTATGACAAAATTCTGTGCAGATTCCTACATTATCAATTGCTTATGTCATGTTGATCAAAATGCATTATAATGGGTCTCTGTAGAATAGTATAATCCCCACGACATTTAAGCACTAGTTTTACAATATACAGTAAGTATACTTTAAGTAAACGGTGGCATTTTATTTTACTCAATTTAGTGTTTTGCATTGCTATATTCTTTCCACATAGGACTGCAAGACACTTTCACACTGTGTTGCAGATGGCCCCTTTTCACACCTTAACAGTCTTTTGATAATCTCTACAGGGATTTTATCCCTGAACAAGAGAGGGGGCAGATTGGAGATGACCTGCCAAAGTACGTGTTAGTTTGGGACAATGTCAGTTTCCATCGCTCCAACATCATCAGGCAATGGTTTGCGGCCCACAACAGGATGCTGGTGGAGTTCCTCTCACCCTACTCAACCCCGTTGAGGAATTTTTCTCAGCATGAAGATTAAAAGTATATGATGGCCAGCCGCATACACAGATGACCCTTCTGGCTGCCATGGATGTAACGTGTGATGACATCACAGCTGATGCCTGCAGAGGCTGGATTAGACACTCTGAAAGATGATTTTCACGCTTCTCTTGCGAAAGAGAAGATATTTGTTGTGATGTGGATGAGAATCCGTTGCCCAAAAGACAGGAACGTCAGGAGGTGTAGGAAGACTGCACTGTAATTCCACTGCACTGCATGTACAGTTTTCCCAAAGGAGATTGTCTTATGTTCAGATTTCTACATTTGTTTGTGCTATGCAGTGCTGTCTTTTCCTGTCTGCATCACAATGACACTGTCTGTCAATAAATTATTGTACAAACAGTAAAAGCGTTAACGTGAATCATGTGCCGTCTCTTGCAATCAAACAATCAAAACCAGAAATGCACTTACTGTTTTGCAAATGACAAGGATGATTCGAGAAATGCTCCACTCATCACTCTCAGGTCACTCCGCTGCACACGTCTGATCACTTCTTTGTCACCCCCGACCTCACCGCTCCAGACAACGCATATGTCTTACCGCTGGTCACTTTCCGGCGCTACCTACGGTCCCTCCCTCCTGCTTTTCCTCTGCTGTCTTGTCTGCACTCCTCCCCTCTGAGGAGCTCTCTCTTTTGAATACCAACAGTGCCACAGACACTCTGTGTTCCACGCTTACATCCTGCTTGGACAACATATGCCCTCTTACATCTGGACCAGCCCGTGCATCCCTGTCTGCCCCCTGGTTATCGGATGTACCACGTGAGCATCGCACCAGCCTCCGATCAGCTGAGAGAAAATGGCACAAGACAAAAGACCATACTGACCTCTCTCTCTCTACTTTCTCCGTTGACGTCACCTCTGCAAAAACTGATTATAACCACTCGAAGATCAGCAACTCTCCTGACTCTCGCACACTCTTAAAAACCTTCTCTGCTCTCCTCTGTCCGCCTGCTCCCACACCTTCATCGGAGTTAACGGCTGATGATTTTGCATCGTTCTTCGTAAAGAAAACTACCGCCATCAACAGCCAATTTTCTACGCCACCATCACCCGCCTTTTCTCCTATGTCTGAAGATGATGTTTCCAAGGTCATTGGTTCCAACCACCCTACCACCTGCCCACTGGATCCCATCCCCACCCATCTCCTCCATGCCATCTCTCCAGCAGTTGTGCCTGGTCTGACCCGCATCATCAACTCTTTGCTCACCACTGGGACATTTCCCACTGCTTTCAAAGAGGCCTGCATCACACCGCTACTGAAGAAACTCACTCTCAACCTTACACTGCTAGAACACTACAGGCCGGTGTAGTGTGTGAAAATGCATATCTTCCGTCAAAATGTAGATGACTGATTTTAACCTCTTATTATTTTCTGTCTTCTTAAAAAATTATTTTTTTACTTACCTCACTATTCTTAGCTTTGTATACTGTGCTAGGCTTTAATGGACTGGATTTAATTAACTTATGCATTTTGTTGCCTATATTGTTATAATTGCTTCCAATGATTCCTCATCTGTAAGTCGCTTTGGATAAAAACGTCTGCTAAATGACTAAATTAAATTTTTATGAAATGTGTAATGTCATGTGTAATGTGTAATGTGTAGTGTGTGGCCTTGAAATTTTAGCATGTCTACGTAATCATGAATAAATGCTTCTTGAGACACACAGTGTTGCTTCTTTGCATGCATCAAATGAATTGTTTCTGGCTATATGCATCCATGCATTAGTTTGAGAGGGGTGGAAATGGGACACTTGGGTGAAACAAAACTGCCCCAAAAGTACCCCCCCCCCACTTTAAATACAGTTTTTTCTAAGTCAATTTGGTACATTTCTCTGATCCCATTTGAAATTCTCAAAACTTCTTGTTCAATCCTTACATCCTTGTGTCACGTGTGCACATCAAACAAGCATTTTCTCATTTCTTTGAACAAGTTGCAAATGCTTTGGTAAATCCATGCAAATGATTATGACAAAATTCTGTGCAGATTCCTACATTATCAATTGCTTATGTCATGTTGATCAAAATGCATTATAATGGGTCTCTGTAGAATAGTATAATCCCCACGACATTTAAGCACTAGTTTTACAATATACAGTAAGTATACTTTAAGTAAACGGTGGCATTTTATTTTACTCAATTTAGTGTTTTGCATTGCTATATTCTTTCCACATAGGACTGCAAGACAACTTCACTGTGTTGCAGACGGCCCCTTTTCACACCTAAACAGTCTTTTGACACTCTCTACAGGGATCTCATCCCTGAACAAGAGAGGGGGCAGATTGGAGATGACCTGCCAAAGTATGTGTTAGTTTGGGACAATGTCAGTTTCCATCGCTCCAACATCATCAGGCAATGGTTTGCGGCCCACAACAGGATGCTGGTGGAGTTCCTCTCACCCTACTCAACCACGTTGAGGAATTTTTCTCAGCATGAAGATTAAAAGTATATGATCGCCAGCCGCATACACAGATGACCCTTCTTGCTGCCATGGATGTAACGTGTGATGACATCACAGCTGATGCCTGCAGAGGCTGGATTAGACACTCTGAAAGATGATTTTCACGCTGTATCGCAAGAGAAGATATTTGTTGTGATGTGGATGAGAATCCGCTGCCCAAAAGACAGGAACGTCAGGAGGTGTAGGAAGACTGCACTGTAATTCCACTGCACTGCATGTACAATTTTCCCAAAGGAGATTGTCTTATGTTCAGATTTCTACATTTGTTTGTGCTATGCAGTGCTGTCTTTTCCTGTCTGCATCACATTGACACTGTCTGTCAATAAATTATTGTACAAACAGTAAAAGCATTAACGTGAATCATGTGCCGTCTCTTGCAATCAAACAATCAAAACCAGAAATGCACTTACTGTTTTGCAAATGACAAGGATGATTCGAGAAATGCTCCACTCATCACTCTCAGGTCACTCCGCTGCACACGTCTGATCACTTCTTTGTCACCCCCGACCTCACCGCTCCAGACAACGCAGCTGTTTTACCGCTGGTCACTTTCCGGCGCTACCTACGGTCCCTCCCTCCTGCTTTTCCTCTGCTGTCTTGTCTGCACTCCCCCCCTCTGAGGAGCTCTCTCTTTTGAAAACCAACAGTGCCACAGACACTCTGTGTTCCACGCTTACATCCTGCTTGGACAACATATGCCCTCTTACATCTGGACCAGCCCGTGCATCCCTGTCTGCCCCCTGGTTATCGGATGTACCACGTGAGCATCGCACCAGCCTCCGGTCAGCTGAGAGAAAATGGCACAAGTCAAAAGACCATACTGACCTCTCTCTCTCTACTTTCTCCGTTGACGTCACCTCTGCAAAAACTGATTATAACCACTCGAAGATCAGCAACTCTCCTGACTCTCCCACACTCTTAAAAACCTTCTCTGCTCTCCTCTGTCCGCCTGCTCCCAAACCTTCATCGGAGTTAACGGCTGATGATTATGCATCGTTCTTCGTAAAGAAAACTACCGCCATCAACAGCCAATTTTCTACGCCACCATCACCCGCCTTTTCTTCTATGTCTGAAGATGATGTTTCCAAGGTCATTGGTTCCAACCACCCTACCACCTGCCCACTGGATCCCATCCCCACCCATCTCCTCCATGCCATCTCTCCAGCAGTTGTGCCTGGTCTGACCCGCATCATCAACTCTTTGCTCACCACTGGGACATTTCCCACTGCTTTCAAAGAGGCCTGCATCACACCGCTACTGAAGAAACTCACTCTCAACCTTACACTGCTAGAACACTACAGGCCGGTGTAGTGTGTGAAAATGCATATCTTCCGTCAAAATGTAGATGACTGATTTTAACCTCTTATTATTTTCTGTCTTCTTAAAAAATTATTTTTTTACTTACCTCACTATTCTTAGCTTTGTATACTGTGCTAGGCTTTAATGGACTGGATTTAATTAACTTATGCATTTTGTTGCCTATATTGTTATAATTGCTTCCAATGTTTCCTCGTCTGTAAGTCGCTTTGGATAAAAACGTCTGCTAAATGACTAAATGTAAATTTTATGAAATGTGTAATGTCATGTGTAATGTGTAATGTGTAGTGTGTGGCCTTGAAATTTTAGCATGTCTACGTAATCATGAATAAATGCTTCTTCAGACACACAGTGTTGCTTCTTTGCATGCATCAAATGAATTGTTTCTGGCTATATGCATCCATGCATTAGTTTGAGAGGGGTGGAAATGGGACACTTGGGTGAAACAAAACTGCCCCAAAAGTACCCCCCCCACTGTAAATACAGTTTTTTCTAAGTCAATTTGGTACATTTCTCTGATCCGATTTGAAATTCTCAAAACTTCTTGTTCAATCCTTACATCCTTGTGTCACGTGTGCACATCAAACAAGCATTTTCTAATTTCTTTGAACAAGTTGCAAATGCTTTGGTACTGTTACAGGCACACCGAACTCCAACCTCACGCAAGCACCACACGCAATCTCTCCGGAATACTAATCACCTGCACCTGAAGATCATCATCACCTCATCACCATCAGCATTTAAGCAACACACAAGCACACAGTCATCGTCCGGTCTCGTTAATGCTATGCAGACATCTAGGACTCTCTCTACCTACCTCTCCGCAGCAAGATTCTCCATCGTCTCCAGTGTTCCCCTTATCTCCATCGTCTCTGTGGTCTCCATCGTCTCCATCGTCTTGTCGTCTTCAGATTCCTGTGTGTTCATCCAATTTAAGTATCTGTTAATAAATCCTCCGTTTTTGTATATCCTGATCCCCGTGTCTTGTATGTCCGTAACAGAAGACCGGACCGCTACAGACTAACAACATGAGTGCTCCGGATCCATTCCAAGAACTGGTTGACATTCTCCGTCAGACACTCACCTCACCAGCACCAACGGGCACCACAAGCAGGACCACCGCTTCATTCTCGCCTCCGGTAAACGCCAGTCCCATGGCCAAACCGGCGCCCTTCTCTGGTTCGGCGGAGGATTGCAACGGGTTTTTACTTCAATGCTCGCTGGTCCTGGAGATGCAGCCGCACCTTTTTCCCACGGAACGATCAAAGGTAGCCTTCATCATATCTCAACTGTCAGATAAAGCTCTTCGGTGGGCAGAACCTCTCTGGTCTCAAAACAGCCCGCTTACCCAATCTCTTTCCGACTTCATCGCTCATTTTAAAGAAGTTTTCGGTAAACCTTCCTGGGATTCAGCCATAGGAGAACAGTTATATCATCTGAAACAAGGTACAAAGTCTATCACCGAATATGCTATCCAGTTTCGTACTTTAGCGGCTGCCAGTGGGTGGAATGAGCAATCTCTTCTAACCACTTATCGTCAAGGATTGGATCCTCGGGTGCGGTTGCATCTCGCTGCATACGAGGATACCATCGGCCTGGAACGCTTCATTCAACTTTCAATACGCTTCGCCACTCGTATGCAGGCGTGTGAGGAAGAACACCAGGGCCAGCCATACTGCCTCCCGCCTCCTCGCCGACCAGAGAGTGTCAGTCCTCCAGAACCAGCCCACGAACCCATGCAAGTGGATAGTTCCCGATTGACCATGGCTGAGCGGCAGAGACGGTTGACTCAAAGTTTATGTTTATACTGTGGTACACCCGGACATTACATTACCGAATGCCCCATTCGTCCTCCTCGTCCACTGGTGAGTGCCATCATTCCGTCTCTAAAGAAAATGAAACCACTCACTACCACTGTATGTCTTACTGCGTCTGATGTGTCTATTATAGTCATCGCTCTCCTCGATTCAGGGTCAGCCGGGAACTTCATCTCGGGCTCCCTCTGCCGCCGGCTCAAGCTCAAAACGACAGCAACACCGTCCATTTACCAAGTCCAATCCATAACTGGTAAACCTCTTAGTCGCCGTCAAGTACGAACATCTGTGGGTCCACTACTACTCCGAGTGGGTCTGCTGCATGAGGAGGAGCAACATCTGCTGGTTCTGGAGGAATCTACTGCTGACATCGTTCTAGGGCGTCCGTGGTTGGAGCAGCATAACCCTGTCATCTGCTGGAGGACAGGGGAAATTCTGAAGTGGGGTGATAACTGTTTCCCGGATTGTTTCTCGACTCTCCCAGTTCCTGTCAGACCATATATTCATCCCATGACCCTCTGCTCCACGTCCATAGAAAGCCCGGTAGAGAAACTTTCCGTTGACATTCCCACCTGTTACGCCCCCTTCAGTGACGTCTTCTGTCCCACACGCGCATCCAAGCTGCCTCCACACCGGCCATGGGACTGTGCAATTGATCTGCTGCCAGGTGAGCCAGTGCCCCGTGGACGGATTTATCCACTATCACGTCCAGAAGAGAAGGCCATGGTGGAGTATATCAAAGAGGCATTGAATCAAGGTTACATACGTCCTTCTACTTCCCCTGCTGCTTCCAGTTTCTTCTTTGTGGCGAAAAAAGACGGAGGTTTGAGACCATGTATTGACTATCGAGCTCTCAATAAGATTACGGTAAAGTTCCGTTACCCCCTTCCTCTCGTACCTGCAGCTCTCGAGCATCTCCGTGGTGCCACGGTGTTTACGAAGTTGGACCTCCGCAGCGCATATAATCTGATCCGGATACGCGAAGGGGATGAATGGAAAACTGCATTCGTGACACCTACGGGACACTACGAATACCTTGTGATGCCCTACGGATTGGCCAACGCCCCCTCAGTATTCCAAGACTTCATTCACGAAGTGCTCCGGGATTTTCTCCACAAGTCCGTCCTGGTATATATCGACGACATCCTCATCTACTCCCGAAATCTGGTGGATCATCGCCGTCACGTTGCGGAGGTCCTACAACGCCTACGAAATTTTCACCTCTTCCTTAAAGCAGAAAAATGCTCGTTCCATCAGCCCTCAGTGCAGTTCCTGGGTTACATCATCGACCACAGAGGCATTCGGATGGACGAGAGGAAGGTGGAAGCAATCAGATCTTGGCCCACTCCCTCCAATGTTAAACAGCTCCAGAGATTCCTAGGTTTCGCGAACTTCTACCGAAGATTTATTCGAAACTACAGTTCCATCGCCAGTCCACTCACTCATCTGCTCCGGAAACAACCCAAGTCTCTACTCTGGTCCCCAGAAGCCACCAAAGCATTCGAAACCCTCAAAACCACGTTCACCACAGCCCCCCTCCTTGTTCACCCAAATCCAGAGATCCCTTTCGTTGTCGAGGTCGATGCGTCAACCACCGGAGTAGGAGCAGTCCTATCACAGCAGCAGGGGAACCCTAGCCGACTCCACCCATGTGCCTTCTTTTCCCGTAAACTCAGCCCGGCGGAGATTAACTATGATATTGGAAATAGAGAACTTCTCGCCATCAAGCTGGCTCTCGAGGAATGGAGACACTGGCTGGAGGGTACTAAACATCCCTTTCTTGTGTTAACCGACCATAAAAACCTGGGTTATCTACGTGAAGCTAAGCGTCTCAACCCACGCCAGGCACGATGGGCGCTATTTTTCACTCGCTTCCAGTTCACGATTTCATATCGTCCAGGATCCAAGAATATCAAGGCAGACGCATTATCTCGTATCTACAGTCCGGAGGAGAAAAAAGAAGAAGATGAGCCTATAGTTCCTGAGAAAGTATTTGTAAACCCCATCGTCTGGTCTGAAGAGACTTTACCCTCCTCCAATGCCTCCACCCATACTCCGCCGGGCTGTCCCCCAGGAGCACAATATGTCACCCGTACTCACCGTAAAGATCTCATCCATTCTTCACATTCATCTTTGGGCACTGGCCACCCGGGGGTCAATGAAACCCTCTCGCTGCTGAAGGAGCGCTTCTGGTGGCCACACATGGCAGCCGACATCCGTAGATACGTGCAAGGTTGCAAGGAATGTGCCATTTCGAAAAGCCCTCGCCATCTCCCTTCCGGAAAACTGCATCCTCTACCTGTTCCCAACAGACCTTGGTCACACCTAGGAGTTGACTTCATCACGAACCTCCCAGCATCCGAGGGTTACACCTGCATTTTTGTGGTAGTCGATCGCTTCTCAAAATCATGTCGCTTGATTCCCTTAAAGAACTTACCTACCGCCATGGAAACGGCGGAAATCATGTTCAACAATGTATTCCGCTACTTCGGAATACCTGAGGACGTCGTTTCGGATCGAGGTCCTCAATTCATCTCAAGAGTATGGAAAGCCTTTCTGAAACTCCTAGGTGTGACCGTCAGCCTGTCTTCTGGATATCATCCACAATCCAACGGACAGACAGAGAGGAAGATCCAGGAGATTGGGCGCTTCCTTCGCACATTCTGTCATGGCCACCAGAACTCCTGGAACCAGTTTCTTGGGTGGGCCGAGTACGCACAGAATTCCCTCCGTCAACCGTCTACCGGACTCACTCCATTCCAGTGCGTACTCGGTTATCAACCTCCACTGTTTCCCTGGTACGGAGAAACATCTGATGTACCAGCGGTCGATTACTGGTTCCGGGAGAGTGAGAGGGTCTGGGACTCAGCACACCAACAATTGCAACGTGCACTTCGCAGACGTAGGATGACAGCTGACCTTCGCCGTTCCGAAGCCCCATCATTCCAAGTAGGACAGAAGGTCTGGCTGTCCACTCGGGACATCCGCCTACGTAAGCCTTGTAAGAAGCTGAGTCCCAGGTTCATTGGCCCGTTTCCCATCATCCAGCAGATCAATCCTGTCACCTACAAACTCCAACTTCCACCACACTACCGGATTCATCCCACATTCCACGTATCACTACTAAAACCTCACCACCCTTCTGTTTCTGTTTCCCCAGAATCCGATTCCACCACGGACCCCCCCCTTCCACTCATCTTGGAAGACGGAACAGCCTACCTGGTGAAGGATATCTTGGACTCCCGGCGACGCGGTGGTGTGCTCGAATACTTGGTGGATTGGGAAGGATACGGTCCTGAGGAACGCTCATGGGTGACTAGAAACGACATACTTGACCCCAATTTGCTTGAAGCCTTTCATGCAGCTCATCCGGATCGACCAGCACCCCGAGGTAGAGGTCGACCACCACGTCGTCGGGGTCCTCGGCCCTCAGGAGCGGGCCGTGGAGGGGGGGGTAATGTTACAGGCACACCGAACTCCAACCTCACGCAAGCACCACACGCAATCTCTCCGGAATACTAATCACCTGCACCTGAAGATCATCATCACCTCATCACCATCAGCATTTAAGCAACACACAAGCACACAGTCATCGTCCGGTCTCGTTAATGCTATGCAGACATCTAGGACTCTCTCTACCTACCTCTCCGCAGCAAGATTCTCCATCGTCTCCAGTGTTCCCCTTATCTCCATCGTCTCTGTGGTCTCCATCGTCTCCATCGTCTTGTCGTCTTCAGATTCCTGTGTGTTCATCCAATTTAAGTATCTGTTAATAAATCCTCCGTTTTTGTATATCCTGATCCCCGTGTCTTGTATGTCCGTAACAGGTACATCCATGCAAATGATTATGACAAAATTCTGTGCAGATTCCTACATTATCAATTGCTTATGTCATGTTGATCAAAATGAATTATAATGGGTCTCTGTAGAATAGTATAATCCCCACGACATTTAAGCACTAGTTTTACAATATACAGTAAGTATACTTTAAGTAAACGGTGGCATTTTATTTTACTCAATTTAGTGTTTTGCATTGCTATATTCTTTCCACATAGGACTGCAAGACAACTTCACTGTGTTGCAGACGGCCCCTTTTCACACCTAAACAGTCTTTTGACACTCTCTACAGGGATCTCATCCCTGAACAAGAGAGGGGGCAGATTGGAGATGACCTGCCAAAGTATGTGTTAGTTTGGGACAATGTCAGTTTCCATCGCTCCAACATCATCAGGCAATGGTTTGCGGCCCACAACAGGATGCTGGTGGAGTTCCTCTCACCCTACTCAACCACGTTGAGGAATTTTTCTCAGCATGAAGATTAAAAGTATATGATCGCCAGCCGCATACACAGATGACCCTTCTGGCTGCCATGGATGTAACGTGTGATGACATCACTGCTGATGCCTGCAGAGGCTGGATTAGACACTCTGAAAGATGATTTTCACGCTGTATCGCAAGAGAAGATATTTGTTGTGATGTGGATGAGAATCCGCTGCCCAAAAGACAGGAACGTCAGGAGGTGTAGGAAGACTGCACTGTAATTCCACTGCACTGCATGTACAGTTTTCCCAAAGGAGATTGTCTTATGTTCAGATTTCTACATTTGTTTGTGCTATGCAGTGCTGTCTTTTCCTGTCTGCATCACATTGACACTGTCTGTCAATAAATTATTGTACAAACAGTAAAAGCGTTAACGTGAATCATGTGCCGTCTCTTGCAATCAAACAATCAAAACCAGAAATGCACTTACTGTTTTGCAAATGACAAGGATGATTCGAGAAATGCTCCACTCATCACTCTCAGGTCACTCCGCTGCACACGTCTGATCACTTCTTTGTCACCCCCGACCTCACCGCTCCAGACAACGCAGCTGTCTTACCGCTGGTCACTTTCCGGCGCTACCTACGGTCCCTCCCTCCTGCTTTTCCTCTGCTGTCTTGTCTGCACTCCCCCCCTCTGAGGAGCTCTCTCTTTTGAAAACCAACAGTGCCACAGACACTCTGTGTTCCACGCTTACATCCTGCTTGGACAACATATGCCCTCTTACATCTGGACCAGCCCGTGCATCCCTGTCTGCCCCCTGGTTATCGGATGTACCACGTAAGCATCGCACCAGCCTCCGGTCAGCTGAGAGAAAATGGCACAAGTCAAAAGACCATACTGACCTCTCTCTCTCTACTTTCTCCGTTGACGTCACCTCTGCAAAAACTGATTATAACCACTCGAAGATCAGCAACTCTCCTGACTCTCCCACACTCTTAAAAACCTTCTCTGCTCTCCTCTGTCCGCCTGCTCCCACACCTTCATCGGAGTTAACGGCTGATGATTTTGCATCGTTCTTCGTAAAGAAAACTACCGCCTTCAACAGCCAATTTTCTACGCCACCATCACCCGCCTTTTCTCCTATGTCTGAAGATGATGTTTCCAAGGTCATTGGTTCCAACCACCCTACCACCTGCCCACTGGATCCCATCCCCACCCATCTCCTCTATGCCATCTCTCCAGCAGTTGTGCCTGGTCTGACCCGCATCATCAACTCTTTGCTCACCACTGGGACATTTCCCACTGCTTTCAAAGAGGCCTGCATCACACCGCTACTGAAGAAACTCACTCTCAACCTTACACTGCTAGAACACTACAGGCCGGTGTAGTGTGTGAAAATGCATATCTTCCGTCAAAATGTAGATGACTGATCTTATTATTTTCTGTCTTCTAAAAAAATTATTTTTTTACTTACCTCACTATTCTTAGCTTTGTATACTGTGCTAGGCTTTAATGGACTGGATTTAATTAACTTATGCATTTTGTTGCCTATATTGTTATAATTGCTTCCAATGTTTCCTCGTCTGTAAGTCGCTTTGGATAAAAACGTCTGCTAAATGACTAAATGTAAATTTTATGAAATGTGAAATGTCATGTGTAATGTGTAA
This sequence comes from Barbatula barbatula, assembly GCF_947034865.1. NCBI lineage: Eukaryota > Metazoa > Chordata > Actinopteri > Cypriniformes > Nemacheilidae > Barbatula > Barbatula barbatula. The sequence continues at coordinate 15,275,350 of NC_136777.1, forward strand.
TGTGTAGTGTGTGGCCTTGAAATTTTAGCATGTCTACGTAATCATGAATAAATGCTTCTTGAGACACACAGTGTTGCTTCTTTGCATGCATCAAATGAATTGTTTCTGGCTATATGCATCCATGCATTAGTTTGAGAGGGGTGGAAATGGGACACTTGGGTGAAACAAAACTGCCCCAAAAGTACCCCCCCCACTTTAAATAAAGTTTTTTCTAAGTCAATTTGGTACATTTCTCAGATCCGATTTGAAATTCTCAAAACTTCTTGTTCAATCCTTACATCCTTGTGTCACGTGTGCACATCAAACAAGCATTTTCTCATTTCTTTGAACAAGTTGCAAATGCTTTGGTTCATCCATGCAAATGATTATGACAAAATTCTGTGCAGATTCCTACATTATCAATTGCTTATGTCATGTTGATCAAAATGCATTATAATGGGTCTCTGTAGAATAGTATAATCCCCACGACATTTAAGCACTAGTTTTACAATATACAGTAAGTATACTTTAAGTAAACGGTGGCATTTTATTTTACTCAATTTAGTGTTTTGCATTGCTATATTCTTTCCACATAGGACTGCAAGACAACTTCACTGTGTTGCAGACGGCCCCTTTTCACACCTAAACAGTCTTTTGACACTCTCTACAGGGATCTCATCCCTGAACAAGAGAGGGGGCAGATTGGAGATGACCTGCCAAAGTACGTGTTAGTTTGGGACAATGTCAGTTTCCATCGCTCCAACATCATCAGGCAATGGTTTGCGGCCCACAACAGGATGCTGGTGGAGTTCCTCTCACCCTACTCAACCCCGTTGAGGAATTTTTCTCAGCATGAAGATTAAAAGTATATGATGGCCAGCCGCATACACAGATGACCCTTCTGGCTGCCTTGGATGTAACGTGTGATGAAATCACAGCTGATACCTGCAGAGGCTGGATTAGACACTCTGAAAGATGATTTTCACGCTGTATCGCAAGAGAAGATATTTGTTGTGATGTGGATGAGAATCCGTTGCCCAAAAGACTGGAACGTCAGGAGGTGTAGGAAGACTGCACTGTAATTCCACTGCACTGCATGTACAGTTTTCCCTAAGGAGATTGTCTTATGTTCAGATTTCTACATTTGTTTGTGCTATGCAGTGCTGTCTTTTCCTGTCTGCATCACAATGACACTGTCTGTCAATAAATTATTGTACAAACAGTAAAAGCGTTAACGTGAATCATGTGCCGTCTCTTGCAATCAAACAATCAAAACCAGAAATGCACTTACTGTTTTGCAAATGACAAGGATGATTCGAGAAATGCTCCACTCATCACTCTCAGGTCACTCCGCTGCACACGTCTGATCACTTCTTTGTCACCCCCGACCTCACCGCTCCAGACAACGCAGATGTCTTACCGCTGGACACTTTCCGGCGCTACCTACGGTCCCTCCCTCCTGCTTTTCCTCTGCTGTCTTGTCTGCACTCCCCCCCTCTGAGGAGCTCTCTCTTTTGAATACCAACAGTGCCACAGACACTCTGTGTTCCACTCTTACATCCTGCTTGGACAACATATGCCCTCTTGCATCTGGACCAGCCCGTGCATCCCTGTCTGCCCCCTGGTTATCGGATGTACCACGTGAGCATCGCACCAGCCTCCGGTCAGCTGAGAGAAAATGGCACAAGTCAAAAGACCATACTGACCTCTCTCTCTCTACTTTCTCCGTTGACGTCACCTCTGCAAAAACTGATTATAACCACTCGAAGATCAGCAACTCTCCTGACTCTCGCACACTCTTAAAAACCTTCTCTGCTCTCCTCTGTCCGCCTGCTCCCACACCTTCATCGGAGTTAACGGCTGATGATTTTGCATCGTTCTTCGTAAAGAAAACTACCGCCATCAACAGCCAATTTTCTACGCCACCATCACCCGCCTTTTCTCCTATGTCTGAAGATGATGTTTCCAAGGTCATTGGTTCCAACCACCCTACCACCTGCCCACTGGATCCCATCCCCACCCATCTCCTCCATGCCATCTCTCCAGCAGTTGTGCCTGGTCTGACCCGCATCATCAACTCTTTGCTCACCACTGGGACATTTCCCACTGCTTTCAAAGAGGCCTGCATCACACCGCTACTGAAGAAACTCACTCTCAACCTTACACTGCTAGAACACTACAGGCCGGTGTAGTGTGTGAAAATGCATATCTTCCGTCAAAATGTAGATGACTGATTTTAACCTCTTATTATTTTCTGTCTTCTTAAAAAAATATTTTTTTACCTACCTCACTATTCTTAGCTTTGTATACTGTGCTAGGCTTTAATGGACTGGATTTAATTAACTTATGCATTTTGTTGCCTATATTGTTATAATTGCTTCCAATGTTTCCTCGTCTGTAAGTCGCTTTGGATAAAAACGTCTGCTAAATGACTAAATGTAAATTTTATGAAATGTGTAATGTCATGTGTAATGTGTAATGTGTAGTGTGTGGCCTTGAAATTTTAGCATGTCTACGTAATCATGAATAAATGCTTCTTGAGACACACAGTGTTGCTTCTTTGCATGCATCAAATGAATTGTTTCTGGCTATATGCATCCATGCATTAGTTTGAGAGGGGTGGAAATGGGACACTTGGGTGAAACAAAACTGCCCCAAAAGTACCCCCCCCCACTTTAAATACAGTTTTTTCTAAGTCAATTTGGTACATTTCTCTGATCCGATTTGAAATTCTCAAAACTTCTTGTTCAATCCTTACATCCTTGTGTCACGTGTGCACATCAAACAAGCATTTTCTCATTTCTTTGAACAAGTTGCAAATGCTTTGGTACATCCATGCAAATGATTATGACAAAATTCTGTGCAGATTCCTACATTATCAATTGCTTATGTCATGTTGATCAAAATGAATTATAATGGGTCTCTGTAGAATAGTATAATCCCCACGACATTTAAGCACTAGTTTTACAATATACAGTAAGTATACTTTAAGTAAACGGTGGCATTTTATTTTACTCAATTTAGTGTTTTGCATTGCTATATTCTTTCCACATAGGACTGCAAGACAACTTCACTGTGTTGCAGACGGCCCCTTTTCACACCTAAACAGTCTTTTGACACTCTCTACAGGGATCTCATCCCTGAACAAGAGAGGGGGCAGATTGGAGATGACCTGCCAAAGTACGTGTTAGTTTGGGACAATGTCAGTTTCCATCGCTCCAACATCATCAGGCAATGGTTTGCGGCCCACAACAGGATGCTGGTGGAGTTCCTCTCACCCTACTCAACCCCGTTGAGGAATTTTTCTCAGCATGAAGATTAAAAGTATATGATGGCCAGCCCCATACACAGATGACCCTTCTGGCTGCCATGGATGTAACGTGTGATGACATCACAGCTGATGCCTGCAGAGGCTGGATTAGACACTCTGAAAGATGATTTTCACGCTGTATCGCAAGAGAAGATATTTGTTGTGATGTGGATGAGAATCCGTTGCCCAAAAGACAGGAATGTCAGGAGGTGTAGGAAGACTGCACTGTAATTCCACTGCACTGCATGTACAGTTTTCCCAAAGGAGATTGTCTTATGTTCAGATTTCTACATTTGTTTGTGCTATGCAGTGCTGTCTTTTCCTGTCTGCATCACAATGACACTGTCTGTCAATAAATTATTGTACAAACAGTAAAAGCGTTAACGTGAATCATGTGCCGTCTCTTGCAATCAAACAATCAAAACCAGAAATGCACTTACTGTTTTGCAAATGACAAGGATGATTCGAGAAATGCTCCACTCATCACTCTCAGGTCACTCCGCTGCACACGTCTGATCACTTCTTTGTCACCCCCGACCTCACCGCTCCAGACAACGCAGATGTCTTACCGCTGGTCACTTTCCGGCGCTACCTACGGTCCCTCCCTCCTGCTTTTCCTCTGCTGTCTTGTCTGCACTCCCCCCGTCTGAGGAGCTCTCTCTTTTGAATACCAACAGTGCCACAGACACTCTGTGTTCCACGCTTACATCCTGCTTGGACAACATATGCCCTCTTACATCTGGACCAGCCCGTGCATCCCTGTCTGCCCCCTGGTTATCGGATGTACCACGTGAGCATCGCACCAGCCTCCGTTCAGCTGAGAGAAAATGGCACAAGTCAAAAGACCATACTGACCTCTCTCTCTCTACTTTCTCCGTTGACGTCACCTCTGCAAAAACTGATTATAACCACTCGAAGATCAGCAACTCTCCTGACTCTCGCACACTCTTAAAAACCTTCTCTGCTCTCCTCTGTCCGCCTGCTCCCACACCTTCATCGGAGTTAACGGCTGATGATTTTGCATCGTTCTTCGTAAAGAAAACTACCGCCATCAACAGCCAATTTTCTACGCCACCATCACCCGCCTTTTCTCCTATGTTTGAAGATGATGTTTCCAAGGTCATTGGTTCCAACCACCCTACCACCTGCCCACTGGATCCCATCCCCACCCACCTCCTCCTTGCCATCTCTCCAGCAGTTGTGCCTGGTCTGACCCGCATCATCAACTCTTTGCTCACCACTGGGACATTTCCCACTGCTTTCAAAGAGGCCTGCATCACACCGCTACTGAAGAAACTCACTCTCAACCTCACACTGCTAGAACACTACAGGCCGGTGTAGTGTGTGAAAATGCATATCTTCCGTCAAAATGTAGATGACTGATTTTAACCTCTTATTATTTTCTGTCTTCTTAAAAAATTATTTTTTTACTTACCTCACCATTCTTAGCTTTGTATACTGTGCTAGGCTTTAATGGACTGGATTTAATTAACTTATGCATTTTGTTGCCTATATTGTTATAATTGCTTCCAATGTTTCCTCGTCTGTAAGTCGCTTTGGATAAAAACGTCTGCTAAATGACTAAATGTAAATTTTATGAAATGTGTAATGTCATGTGTAATGTGTAATGTGTAATGTGTAGTGTGTGGCCTTGAAATTTTAGCATGTCTACGTAATCATGAATAAATGCTTCTTGAGACACACAGTGTTGCTTCTTTGCATGCATCAAATGAATTGTTTCTGGCTATATGCATCCATGCATTAGTTTGAGAGGGGTGGAAATGGGACACTTGGGTGAAACAAAACTGCCCCAAAGTACCCCCCCCACTTTAAATAAAGTTTTTTCTAAGTCAATTTGGTACATTTCTCTGATCCGATTTGAAATTCTCAAAACTTCTTGTTCAATCCTTACATCCTTGTGTCACGTGTGCACATCAAACAAGCATTTTCTCATTTCTTTGAACAAGTTGCAAATGCTTTGGTACATCCATGCAAATGATTATGACAAAATTCTGTGCAGATTCCTACATTATCAATTGCTTATGTCATGTTGATCAAAATGCATTATAATGGGTCTCTGTAGAATAGTATAATCCCCACGACATTTAAGCACTAGTTTTACAATATACAGTAAGTATACTTTAAGTAAACGGTGGCATTTTATTTTACTCAATTTAGTGTTTTGCATTGCTATATTCTTTCCACATAGGACTGCAAGTCACTTTCACACTGTGTTGCAGATGGCCCCTTTTCACACCTTAACAGTCTTTTGACAATCTCTACAGGGATCTTATCCCTGAACAAGAGAGGGGGCAGATTGGAGATGACCTGCCAAAGTACGTGTTAGTTTGGGACAATGTCAGTTTCCATCGCTCCAACATCATCAGGCAATGAATTGCGGCCCACAACAGGATGCTGGTGGAGTTCCTCTCACCCTACTCAACCCCGTTGAGGAATTTTTCTCAGCATGAAGATTAAAAGTATATGATGGCCAGCCGCATACACAGATGACCCTTCTGGCTGCCATGGATGTAACGTGTGATGACATCACAGCTGATGCCTGCAGAGGCTGGATTAGACACTCTGAAAGATGATTTTCACGCTTCTCTTGCGAAAGAGAAGATATTTGTTGTGATGTGGATGAGAATCCGTTGCCCAAAAGACAGGAACGTCAGGAGGTGTAGGAAAACTGCACTGTAATTCCACTGCACTGCATGTACAGTTTTCCCAAAGGAGATTGTCTTATGTTCAGATTTCTACATTTGTTTGTGCTATGCAGTGCTGTCTTTTCCTGTCTGCATCACAATGACACTGTCTGTCAATAAATTATTGTACAAACAGTAAAAGCGTTAACGTGAATCATGTGCCGTCTCTTGCAATCAAACAATCAAAACCAGAAATGCACTTACTGTTTTGCAAATGACAAGGATGATTCGAGAAATGCTCCACTCATCACTCTCAGGTCACTCCGCTGCACACGTCTGATCACTTCTTTGTCTTCCCCGACCTTACCGCTCCAGACAACGCAGATGTCTTACCGCTGGTCACTTTCCGGCGCTACCTACGGTCCCTCCCTCCTGCTTTTCCTCTGCTGTCTTGTCTGCACTCCTCCCCTCTGAGGAGCTCTCTCTTTTGAATACCAACAGTGCCACAGACACTCTGTGTTCCACGCTTACATCCTGCTTGGACAACATATGCCCTCTTACATCTGGACCAGCCCGTGCATCCCTGTCTGCCCCCTGGTTATCGGATGTACCACGTGAGCATCGCACCAGCCTCCGGTCAGCTGAGAGAAAATGGCACAAGTCAAAAGACCATACTGACCTCTCTCTCTCTACTTTCTCCGTTGACGTCACCTCTGCAAAAACTGATTATAACCACTCGAAGATCAGCAACTCTCCTGACTCTCGCACACTCTTAAAAACCTTCTCTGCTCTCCTCTGTCCGCCTGCTCCCACACCTTCATCCGAGTTAACGGCTGATGATTTTGCATCGTTCTTCGTAAAGAAAACTACCGCCATCAACAGCCAATTTTCTACGCCACCATCACCCGCCTTTTCTCCTATGTCTGAAGATGATGTTTCCAAGGTCATTGGTTCCAACCACCCTACCACCTGCCCACTGGATCCCATCCCCACCCACCTCCTCCATGCCATCTCTCCAGCAGTTGTGCCTGGTCTGACCCGCATCATCAACTCTTTGCTCACCACTGGGACATTTCCCACTGCTTTCAAAGAGGCCTGCATCACACCGCTACTGAAGAAACTCACTCTCAACCTCACACTGCTAGAACACTACAGGCCGGTGTAGTGTGTGAAAATGCATATCTTCCGTCAAAATGTAGATGACTGATTTTAACCTCTTATTATTTTCTGTCTTCTTAAAAAATTATTTTTTTACTTACCTCACCATTCTTAGCTTTGTATACTGTGCTAGGCTTTAATGGACTGGATTTAATTAACTTATGCATTTTGTTGCCTATATTGTTATAATTGCTTCCAATGTTTCCTCGTCTGTAAGTCGCTTTGGATAAAAACGTCTGCTAAATGACTAAATGTAAATTTTATGAAATGTGTAATGTCATGTGTAATGTGTAATGTGTAGTGTGTGGCTTTGAAATTTTAGCATGTCTACGTAATCATGAATAAATGCTTCTTGAGACACACAGTGTTGCTTCTTTGCATGCATCAAATGAATTGTTTCTGGCTATATGCATCCATGCATTAGTTTGAGAGGGGTGGAAATGGGACACTTGGGTGAAACAAAACTGCCCCAAAAGTACCCCCCCCCACTTTAAATACAGTTTTTTCTAAGTCAATTTGGTACATTTCTCTGATCCGATTTGAAATTCTCAAAACTTCTTGTTCAATCCTTACATCCTTGTGTCACGTGTGCACATCAAACAAGCATTTTCTCAGTTCTTTGAACAAGTTGCAAATGCTTTGGTACATCCATGCAAATGATTATGACAAAATTCTGTGCAGATTCCTACATTATCAATTGCTTATGTCATGTTGATCAAAATGCATTATAATGGGTCTCTGTAGAATAGTATAATCCCCACGACATTTAAGCACTAGTTTTACAATATACAGTAAGTATACTTTAAGTAAACGGTGGCATTTTATTTTACTCAATTTAGTGTTTTGCATTGTGTGGCGAGCGGGCCAATGGCCAATCAGCGTCGCCATGGAAACACCACAATCAAGCCTCGGCACCTGCCAATCGTTTTCACCTGCGCCTCATCAAACAAACCAGATATAAGCAGAAGCAGAGGAGAAGAGGGGGAGCATGTTCTCCTAACTGAAGTCATCACTAATGCTTGGTTTGTTTTGCTTCTTTTCACAGAGACCAGCGCCTAAAACGATCGGCAGCTAATCACCATCACCGCACGTACACCGGAGGATCCTTCACCAAAGCACCCTGCTGGGAACCAACCGCTACTTCCCCTTCTCACCGTACACCACTTCCCAACTCTTTGTTCAGTAATAAATCACCCTCCGGGGTACCAACTGTACAACTGTGTCTGAGTTGCTTTCTGCCCGCCACAGTTGGTGGAGAATGAGGGCATAGTCCAGACACAGTGTTTAATCCCATCTGCCTGTGTGTTATAGGAATCCGCTATCTCTCTCTCCCTGTCTTCCGGTACTCTTTGAAGAACCGCGACTATGGAGGAAATCATCCGATGCCTTACGGACATCACTGCCAAGCAACACCACTTCACGGAACAGCTCACTCACCGGCAAGAGAGGTTGGAGCGCGCGTTCGAGACGCTGCATGTGTCCGCGGCCAGCATTCCTCTTCCCGATGCCCGACTTACCGCACACCGCCACCTCACTAAGCTCACCGAACTCGATGACATCGACGCTTTTTTGCACACATTCGAGGTCATTGCAACCCGAGAGACGTGGGACAAGGCGGAGTGGGCGCGGCTTCTGGCACCGTTCCTGACCGGCGAAGCCCAGCGAGCGTACTTCTCTCTCCAACCCCCATATAACGAGGACTACGAGCGGCTAAAGGCAGAAATTCTCGCCCGAGTGGGACTCTCACCAGTTGCCGCTGCACAGCGGTTTCATCAGTGGTCCTATGACGAGCAGCTTCCGGTTCGCGTACAAGCTGCCCAGCTGTCCCGGCTCGCTCATCTGTGGCTGCTCACCGAAGATGCCACGGCCGCTCGGGTGACTGAGAAGATCGTTGTCGACCGTCTGCTGCGCGCACTGCCTCGCCGTTTTAGGAATCCCGTCAGCATGAGAAACCCTGTGTCCCTACCGGAAGTGGTGGAGTCCGTGGAGTTGGCGGGTGCGGCTTTTGCACGGGATGAGGGAGAGAGAGCGACAGCGGGACCCCGGAGGGTGAACCCCATGTGGCGACCGCGGGAGGGCACCTCGCGGCCAGACAACAGACCCCCAGCAGCTACCCCTCAGGATGAACCCATGCCTACGGAAGTTGTGTCACCGGCCGCCCGGACGTGGCTGGCGGGTTGTATCGTCCACCGAAAGGTTCCCCCTGGTGCTCCGGAACGTGTTGTCCGGGTCAACGGCAAGGCGGTAGTAGCCACTCTAGATTCGGGGAGCTCCATAACCCTGATCCGAACCGGCGTGCTATCCCCTAGGCGAACAAAGTCACGGCTCCCCATTACTTGTGTCCACGGGGATACCAGAGAAGTCCAGAGCCAGAAGACCGAAATATCTGCGGAACCAGGAACATGGCTCGTGGATGTGGGCTTGGTGGCCGACCTCCCTGTGCCGGTACTATTGGGACGGGACTGGCCCGGGTTCGATCAACTGTTGTCCACAACGATACAGCCCCGGGCACGGAAGGACCGCCAGCCACGGCGCCGTCGGACGCCGAGACCGCAACCCGTCCTGATGGCCACCGAGAGTGAGAGAGAGGGTGAGTGTCATTTGTCGTCTAACCCAATGTTTGACTTGTTCCAGAGGGTAACCCAAGGAGGATCGTTTGGTAGGGAACAGCGGGAAGACGACCGACTTCGGAACTGCTGGAGCCAGGTGCGAATCGTGGATGACCAAGTGCAACACCCGGCGCCTCACCCTCTCCCATACTTCATAGTGAAGCAAGGTCTGTTGTACTGTGTCGCCCAGCGGCGGGGGGAGGAGAAGATCTTGCTAGTGGTGCCGAAGACAAAGACGGGAACCATCTTGGAGTTGGCTCACGACCACCCGATGGCGGGACACCTCGGCGCCGCCAACACGGCACAACGGATACGTGATCGTTTCCACTGGCCTGGACTTGAGGCGGACGTCAAGAGGTTCTGCCAGGGCTGCCCCAAGTGCCAGAAGACTTCGCCCCAGCGTCCTCCCCCCAGCCCGCTCATTCCGTTACCCATCATCGAGGTGCCCTTTTCGCGCATTGGCCTGGACCTGGTGGGACCCTTGCCAAAGTCTGCCCGGGGCCATGAACATATCCTTGTAATCGTGGACTACGCTACCCGGTACCCTGAAGCAGTCCCTCTCCGGAAAGCCACCACTAAGGCGATCGCCAAGGAGATGGTCCTCCTGTTTACCAGGGTCGGCATTCCTTCGGAGATCTTGACGGACCAGGGGACCCCGTTTATGTCCCGGCTGATGACTGACCTCTGCCACCTCCTGAAAGTGAAACATCTCCGCACCTCGGTATACCACCCACAGACTGATGGCCTCGTAGAACGGTTTAATCAGACCTTGAAGAGGATGTTGCGGCGCGTCGTGGCAGAGGATGGGCGCGACTGGGACCTGATGCTCCCCTACGTTCTCTTCGGCGTCAGAGAGGTGCCCCAGGCGTCCACGGGTTTCACACCGTTTGAACTGCTGTTCGGCCGACAGCCCAGGGGTTTGTTGGACATCGCCAGAGACGCCTGGGAACAACAGCCGGCCCCACACCGAAGCGTGATCGAACATGTGCAGCAAATGCGAGAACGCATCGACCGAGTGATGCCGCTTGTGAGGGAGCACCTCGTGGAGGCCCAGCGTGCCCAAAAACGGCTATATGACCGGCCCGCCCAACCCAGGGAATTCCAGGCCGGCGATCGGGTGCTCATCTTAACCCCCACGGCAACCTCCAAATTCCTGGCTTCCTGGAGGGGACCGTGTACCGTCCTGGAGAAGGTAGGGCCGGTCACGTACCGAGTCAGTCAGCCGGGACGACGGAAGGAAGAACAACTGTATCACATTAATCTTTTAAAAAAATGGGTGGCCCCACCCCAGCAGATGGCCGCCTTCGCCGAGTCGGAACCCCCGGTTGTGGCCATGGGGGAGCAACTCTCCCCGGACCAAAAGACCGACCTGACCTCCCTGGTCCGTCAGTTCTCTGATGTCTTCCACGAGCGGCCCGGGCAGACTCAAATTATTCACCATGAAGTCCGAACAGAGCCAGGCGTAATCGTTCGGCAACGTCCCTACCGGGTCCCAGAGGCTCGTCGGCTGGCTATCGAGGAAGAGATCGCACGGATGAAGGAACTAAAGGTGATCGAACCATCGTGTAGCCCTTGGTCAAGCCCCATTGTCATGGTCCCGAAGCCTGATGGAACCCTAAGGTTCTGCAATGACTTCCGACGCCTAAATGAGGTATCCAAGTTCGACAGCTACCCCATGCCTCGAGTGGACGAACTCTTGGAGCGACTAGGTAAAGCACGATTCATCTCAACGCTGGACCTCACCAAGGGATACTGGCAAGTGCCCCTTGCGCCAGACTCAAAGGAGAAGACGGCTTTCAGCACCCCGTCTGGCCACTGGCAGTACACGGTGCTGCCGTTCGGATTACACGGGGCCCCAGCAACGTTTCAGCGTATGATGGATGTGCTACTACGCCCTCACCAGCCTTACGCCGCCGCCTACATTGATGACCTCGTCGTCCACTCTGAGAGTTGGGAGGATCACCTCGATAGGCTGAGGAAGATCCTAGTAGATCTTCGCAAGGCGGGGCTGACCGCGAACCCAAGGAAATGCCGCCTGGGTCTAGCGGAGGCACAATACCTTGGATTCCGGGTCGGTCGAGGTGTCATCCAGCCCCAGCAACGGAAGGTAGAAGCCGTCCAGAAAGCCTCCCGGCCCACGACCAAGACCCAGGTGCGTGCATTCCTTGGGCTAGCAGGGTACTACCGATGCTTCATACCCACCTTCTCTTCTCTAGCCAGCCCCCTGACCGACCTGACCAAAAAGGGGCAGCCGGAGCGGGTCCAATGGACCCCGGAGACAGAGGCATCGTTCCAGACCCTCAAACAAGCGCTGGCGTCATCGCCGGTACTTCACGCGCCCGACTTCGGCTGCCCCTTCATCCTTCAAACGGACGCTTCTGATCTGGGGCTAGGAGCAGTCCTGTCACAAGTGAAGGATGGAGAAGAGCATCCGGTGGTATACATAAGCCGAAAACTCACCCCTGCGGAGACCCGCTATGCCACCGTCGAGAAGGAAGCCCTGGCCATAAAGTGGGCAGTCCTGGAGCTCAGGTACTACCTGTTGGGAAGATCCTTCACCCTTGTGACTGACCACGCTCCGCTGACATGGATGGCCAGGGCCAAGGATACCAATGCTAGGGTCACCAGGTGGTTCCTTGCGCTCCAGGACTTCCACTTCACAGTGCGTCATCGAGCCGGGGCTTCCCACGGCAATGCGGATGGACTATCGAGGATGTGGTCAGGCTGGGCAACACAGTCAGGGGCACAGAAACACCCCCCCCAAAGCCCCCTAGTCCCCAACAAGCCGAGGCAACGTACCAGGTCGACGCTTAGGGGGGGGGAGTGTGGCGAGCGGGCCAATGGCCAATCAGCGTCGCCATGGAAACACCACAATCAAGCCTCGGCACCTGCCAATCGTTTTCACCTGCGCCTCATCAAACAAACCAGATATAAGCAGAAGCAGAGGAGAAGAGGGGGAGCATGTTCTCCTAACTGAAGTCATCACTAATGCTTGGTTTGTTTTGCTTCTTTTCACAGAGACCAGCGCCTAAAACGATCGGCAGCTAATCACCATCACCGCACGTACACCGGAGGATCCTTCACCAAAGCACCCTGCTGGGAACCAACCGCTACTTCCCCTTCTCACCGTACACCACTTCCCAACTCTTTGTTCAGTAATAAATCACCCTCCGGGGTACCAACTGTACAACTGTGTCTGAGTTGCTTTCTGCCCGCCACAATTGCTATATTCTTTCCACATAGGACTGCAAGACAACTTCACTGTGTTGCAGACGGCCCCTTTTCACACCTAAACAGTCTTTCGACACTCTCTACAGGGATCTCATCCCTGAACAAGAGAGGGGGCAGATTGGAGATGACCTGCCAAAGTACGTGTTAGTTTCGGACAATGTCAGTTTCCATCGCTCCAACATCATCAGGCAATGGTTTGCGGCCCACAACAGGATGCTGGTGGAGTTCCTCTCACCCTACTCAACCCCGTTGAGGAATTTTTCTCAGCATGAAGATTAAAAGTATATGATGGCCAGCCGCATACACAGATGACCCTTCTGGCTGCCATGGATGTAACGTGTGATGACATCACAGCTGATGCCTGCAGAGGCTGGATTAGACACTCTGAAAGATGATTTTCACGCTGTATCGCAAGAGAAGGTATTTGTTGTGATGTGGATGAGAATCCGTTGCCCAAAAGACAGGAACGTCAGGAGGTGTAGGAAGACTGCACTGTAATTCCACTGCACTGCATGTACAGTTTTCCCAAAGGAGATTGTCTTATGTTCAGATTTCTACATTTGTTTGTGCTATGCAGTGCTGTCTTTTCCTGTCTGCATCACAATGACACTGTCTGTCAATAAATTATTGTACAAACAGTAAAAGCGTTAACGTGAATCATGTGCCGTCTCTTGCAATCAAACAATCAAAACCAGAAATGCACTTACTGTTTTGCAAATGACAAGGATGATTCGAGAAATGCTCCACTCATCACTCTCAGGTCACTCCGCTGCACACGTCTGATCACTTCTTTGTCACCCCCGACCTCACAGCTCCAGACAACGCAGATGTCTTACCGCTGGTCACTTTCCGGCGCTACCTACGGTCCCTCCCTCCTGCTTTTCCTCTGCTGTCTTGTCTGCACTCCCCCCCTCTGAGGAGCTCTCTCTTTTGAATACCAACAGTGCCACAGACACTCTGTGTTCCACGCTTACATCCTGCTTGGACAACATATGCCCTCTTACATCTGGACCAGCCCGTGCATCCCTGTCTGCCCCCTGGTTATCGGATGTACCACGTGAGCATCGCACCAGCCTCCGGTCAGCTGAGAGAAAATGGCACAAGTCAAAAGACCATACTGACCTCTCTCTCTCTACTTTCTCCGTTGACGTCACCTCTGCAAAAACTGATTATAACCACTCGAAGATCAGCAACTCTCGCACACTCTTAAAAACCTTTTCTGCTCTCCTCTGTCCGCCTGCTCCCACACCTTCATCGGAGTTAACGGCTGATGATTTTGCATCATTCTTAGTAAAGAAAACTACCGCCATCAACAGCCAATTTTCTACGCCACCATCACCTGCCTTTTCTCCTATGTCTGAAGATGATGTTTCCAAGGTCATTGGTTCCAACCACCCTACCACCTGCCCACTGGATCCCATCCCCACCCATCTCTCCAGCAGTTGTGCCTGGTCTGACCCGCATCATCAACTCTTTGCTCACCACTGGAATATTTCCCACTGCTTTCAAAGAGGCCTGCATCACACCGCTGCTGAAGAAACTCACTCTCAACCTTACACTGCTAGAACACTACAGGCCGGTGTAGTGTGTGAAAATGCATATCTTCCGTCAAAATGTAGATGACTGATTTTAACCTCTTATTATTTTCTGTCTTCTTAAAAAATTATTTTTTTACTTACCTCACTATTCTTAGCTTTGTATACTGTGCTAGGCTTTAATGGACTGGATTTAATTAACTAATGCATTTTGTTGCCTATATTGTTATAATTGCTTCCAATGTTTCCTCGTAAGTAAGTCGCTTTGGATAAAAACGTCTGCTTAATTACTAAAAGTAAATTTTATGAATTGTGTAATGTCATGTGTAATGTGTAGTGTGTGGCCTTGAAATTTTAGCATGTCTACGTAATCATGAATAAATGCTTCTTGAGACACACAGTGTTGCTTCTTTGCATGCATCAAATGAATTGTTTCTGGCTATATGCATCCATGCATTAGTTTGAGAGGGGTGGAAATGGGACACTTGGGTGAAACAAAACTGCCCCAAAAGTACCCCCCCCCACTTTAAATACAGCTTTTTCTAAGTCAATTTGGTACATTTCTCTGATCCGATTTGAAATTCTCAAAACTTCTTGTTCAATCCTTATATCCTTGTGTCACGTGTGCACATCAAACAAGCATTTTCTCATTTCTTTGAACAAGTTGCAAATGCTTTGGTACATCCATTCAAATGATTATGACAAAATTCTGTGCAGATTCCTACATTATCAATTGCTTATGTCATGTTGATCAAAATGCATTATAAAGGGTCTCTGTAGAATAGAATAATCCCCACGACATTTAAGCACTAGTTTTACAATATACAGTAAGTATACTTTAAGTAAACAGTGGCATTTTATTTTACTCAATTTAGTGTTTTGCATTGCTATATTCTTTCCACATAGGACTGCAAGACAACTTCACTGTGTTGCAGACGGCCCCTTTTCACACCTAAACAGTCTTTTGACACTCTCTACAGGGATCTCATCCCTGAACAAGAGAGGGGGCAGATTGGAGATGACCTGCCAAAGTACGTGTTAGTTTGGGACAATGTCAGTTTCCATCGCTCCAACATCATCAGGCAATGGTTTGCGGCCCACAACAGGATGCTGGTGGAGTTCCTCTCACCCTACTCAACCACGTTGAGGAATTTTTCTCAGCATGAAGATTAAAAGTATATGATCGCCAGCCGCATACACAGATGACCCTTCTGGCTGCCATGGATGTAACGTGTGATGACATCACAGCTGATGCCTGCAGAGGCTGGATTAGACACTCTGAAAGATGATTTTCACGCTGTATCGCAAGAGAATATATTTGTTGTGATGTGGATGAGAATCCGTTGCCCAAAAGACAGGAACGTCAGGAGGTGTAGGAAGACTGCACTGTAATTCCACTGCACTGCATGTACAGTTTTCCCTAAGGAGATTGTCTTATGTTCAGATTTCTACATTTGTTTGTGCTATGCAGTGCTGTCTTTTCCTGTCTGCATCACAATGACACTGTCTGTCAATAAATTATTGTACAAACAGTAAAAGCGTTAACGTGAATCATGTGCCGTCTCTTGCAATCAAACAATCATAACCAGAAATGCACTTACTGTTTTGCAAATGACAAGGATGATTCGAGAAATGCTCCACTCATCACTCTCAGGTCACTCCGCTGCACACGTCTGATCACTTCTTTGTCACCCCCGACCTCACCGCTCCAGACAACGCAGATGTCTTACCGCTGGTCACTTTCCGGCGCTACCTACGGTCCCCCCCCCTGCTTTTCCTCTGCTGTCTTGTCTGCACTCCCCCCCTCTGTGGAGCTCTCTCTTTTGAATACCAACAGTGCCACAGACACTCTGTGTTCCACGCTTACATCCTGCTTGGACAACATATGCCCTCTTACATCTGGACCAGCCCGTGCATCCCTGTCTGCCCCCTGGTTATCGGATGTACCACGTGAGCATCGCACCAGCCTCCGGTCAGCTGAGAGAAAATGGCACAAGTCAAAAGACCATACTGACCTCTCTCTCTCTACTTTCTCCGTTGACGTCACCTCTGCAAAAACTGATTATAACCACTCGAAGATCAGCCACTCTCCTGACTCTCGCACACTGTTAAAAACCTTCTCTGCTCTCCTCTGTCCGCCTGCTCCCACACCTTCATCCGAGTTAACGGCTGATGATTTTGCATCGTTCTTCGTAAAGAAAACTACCGCCATCAACAGCCAATTTTCTACGCCACCATCACCCGCCTTTTCTCCTATGTCTGAAGATGATGTTTCCAAGGTCATTGGTTCCAACCACCCTACAACCTGCCCACTGGATCCCATCCCCACCCATCTCCTCCATGCCATCTCTCCAGCAGTTGTGCCTGGTCTGACCCGCATCATCAACTCTTTGCTCACCACTGGGACATTTCCCACTGCTTTCAAAGAGGCCTGCATCACACCGCTACTGAAGAAACTCACTCTCAACCTTACACTGCTAGAACACTACAGGCCGGTGTAGTGTGTGAAAATGCATATCTTCCGTCAAAATGTAGATGACTGATTTTAACCTCTTATTATTTTCTGTCTTCTTAAAAAAGTATTTTTTTACTTACCTCACTATTCTTAGCTTTGTATACTGTGCTAGGCTTTAATGGACTGGATTTAATTAACTTATGCATTTTGTTGCCTATATTGTTTTAATTGCTTCCAATGTTTCCTCGTCTGTAAGTCGCTTTGGATAAAAACGTCTGCTAAATTACTAAATGTAAATTTTATGAAATGTGTAATGTCATGTGTAATGTGTAGTGTGTGGCCTTGAAATTTTAGCATGTCTACGTAATCATGAATAAATGCTTCTTGAGACACACAGTGTTGCTTCTTTGCATGCATCAAATGAATTGTTTCTGGCTATATGCATCCATGCATTAGTTTGAGAGGGGTGGAAATGGGACACTTGGGTGAAACAAAACTGCCCCAAAAGTACCCCCCCCACTTTAAATACAGTTTTTTCTAAGTCAATTTGGTACATTTCTCTGATCCGATTTGAAATTCTCAAAACTTCTTGTTCAATCCTTACATCCTTGTGTCACGTGTGCACATCAAACAAGCATTTTCTCATTTCTTTGAACAAGTTGCAAATGCTTTGGTACATCCATGCAAATGATTATGACAAAATTCTGTGCAGATTCCTACATTATCAATTGCTTATGTCATGTTGATCAAAATGCATTATAATGGGTCTCTGTAGAATAGTATAATCCCCACGACATTTAAGCACTAGTTTTACAATATACAGTAAGTATACTTTAAGTAAATAGTGGCATTTTAGTTTACTCAATTTAGTGTTTTGCATTGCTATATTCTTTCCACATAGGACTGCAAGACAACTTCACTGTGTTGCAGACGGCCCCTTTTCACACCTAAACAGTCTTTTGACACTCCCTACAGGGATCTCATCCCTGAACAAGAGAGGGGGCAGATTGGAGATGACCTGCCAAAGTACGTGTTAGTTTGGGACAATGTCAGTTTTCATCGCTCCAACATCATCAGGCAATGGTTTGCGGCCCACAACAGGATGCTGGTGGAGTTCCTCTCACCCTACTCAACCCCGTTGAGGAATTTTTCTCAGCATGAAGATTAAAAGTATATGATGGCCAGCCGCATACACAGATGACCCTTCTGGCTGCCATGGATGTAACGTGTGATGACATCACAGCTGATGCCTGCAGAGGCTGGATTAGCCACTCTGAAAGGTGATTTTCACACTGTATCGCAAGAGAAGATATTTGTTGTGATGTGGATGAGAATCCGTTGCCCAAAAGACAGGAACGTCAGGAGGTGTAGGAAGACTGCACTGTAATTCCACTGCACTGCATGTACAGTTTTCCCTAAGGAGATTGTCTTATGTTCAGATTTCTACATTTGTTTGTGCTATGCAGTGCTGTCTTTTCCTGTCTGCATCACAATGACACTGTCTGTCAAGAAATTATTGTACAAACAGTAAAAGCGTTAACGTGAATCATGTGCCGTCTCTTGCAATCAAACAATCAAAACCAGAAATGCACTTACTGTTCTGCAAATGACAAGGATGATTCGAGAAATGCTCCACTCATCTCTCTCAGGTCACTCCGCTGCACACGTCTGATCACTTCTTTGTCACCCCCGACCTCACCGCTCCAGACAACGCAGATGTCTTACCGCTGGTCACTTTCCGGCGCTACCTACGGTCCCTCCCTCCTGCTTTTCCTCTGCTGTCTTGTCTGCACCCCCCCCCTCTGAGGAGCTCTCTCTTTTGAATACCAACAGTGCCACAGACACTCTGTGTTCCACGCCTACATCCTGCTTGGACAACATATGCCCTCTTACATCTGGACCAGCCCGTGCATCCCTGTCTGCCCCCTGGTTATCGGATGTACCACGTGAGCATCGCACCAGCCTCCGGTCAGCTGAGAGAAAATGGCACAAGTCAAAAGACCATACTGACCTCTCTCTCTCTACCAGTCTCTTCTCTCTACTTTCTCCGTTGACGTCACCTCTGCAAAAACTGATTATAACCACTCGAAGATCAGCAACTCTCCTGACTCTCGCACACTCTTAAAAACCTTCTCTGCTCTCCTCTGTCCGCCTGCTCCCACACCTTCATCGGAGTTAACGGCTGATGATTTTGCATCGTTCTTCGTAAAGAAAACTACCGCCATCAACAGCCAATTTTCTACGCCACCATCACCCGCCTTTTCTCCTATGTCTGAAGATGATGTTTCCAAGGTCATTGGTTCCAACCACCCTACCACCTGCCCACTGGATCCCATCCCCACCCATCTCCTCCATGCCATCTCTCCAGCAGTTGTGCCTGGTCTGACCCGCATCATCAACTCTTTGCTCACCACTGGGACATTTCCCACTGCTTTCAAAGAGGCCTGCATCACACCGCTACTGAAGAAACTCAGTCTCAACCTTACACTGCTAGAACACTACAGGCCGGTGTAGTGTGTGAAAATGCATATCTTCCGTCAAAATGTAGATGACTGATTTTAACCTCTTATTATTTTCTGTCTTCTTAAAAAATTATTTTTTTACTTACCTCACTATTCTTAGCTTTGTATACTGTGCTAGGCTTTAATGGCCTGGATTTAATTAACTTATGCATTTTGTTGCCTATATTGTTATAATTGCTTCCAATGTTTCCTCGTAAGTAAGTCGCTTTGGATAAAAACGTCTGCTAAATTACTAAATGTAAATTTTATGAAATGTGTAATGTCATGTGTAATGTGTAGTGTGTGGCCTTGAAATTTTAGCATGTCTACGTAATCATGAATAAATGCTTCTTGAGACACACAGTGTTGCTTCTTTGCATGCATCAAATGAATTGTTTCTGGCTATATGCATCCATGCATTAGTTTGAGAGGGGTGGAAATGGGACACTTGGGTGAAACAAAACTGCCCCAAAAGTACCCCCCCCACTTTAAATACAGTTCCCTTTCTGTCGGTCTCTCGACGTTGTGTCGAAGCCGACAGATGGGGTTCGCCCTTGAGAACCAATCGTCTCTGACTATTTTGAAAAGGCCAATGAAAATTGGCGAATGAAATTTGCATGCCGGGCTCCGCCCCCGGAAATCCGGGTATAAAACGGGAGCCGGCGTGCCCATTCATTCACCTTTTGTGCTTCGGAGCCTTCGCATCTGATGACATTCTTCGAATTGCCGGTTTCTACGACGCGGTGCAGCGGAGATTCCCCTGGGCGTCCTGGCAGTTCCTGAGGTATTTTTCTAAAAGAGCAATTTCCTCAGCGTGGCATTGCCCGCTGATCTCTTGGGTGCAGTACACTCATCGAGGACGGGGACGGACACGGTGGTTGCCGCAAGTGTTCGGGGGTCCGATCGCTGTGGCAGCCTCGTGGATTCGTCCTGCCCGCACGGCGCGCGGATGGCTATTCAGACGTTGCGTCACTGCGCGCGGATGGCTAGTCAGACGTTGCGTCACTGCGGGCGGACGGCTATTCAGACGTTGCGTCACGTTGGCTACGTTCTGTCAAGAGCAAGCCACCACCTCGTTTGCTTCCCGTTCTGTGACCGCAGCGGCTACGGCCCTGCCGTCAGCGGCGGCGAGCAGCGAGGGTGATGTGGGGATTATCGTGAGCGTTAATCCGTCAGCCGGTCGGCTCGCGGACCGCTCGCGCCCCGTCTCGCTTGTTTAGCAGGTCCCCAAGGATGGTCCTAAGCCATCTTATTCCTCAGCCACGCGCTCGGACACGAGCCGTGGAGATGAGGTGTCTCTTGCAACATCGGAGCGCGACCTGCTGGCATCAGACTCTGGCGATTCCCTGAAGCTCCCTCCCTCGGGAGGTCGAGCACAGGTGAGAGCAGACGTCAAGATGTCAGCCATGCTCGCTCGGACCGCCGTGAGCGTCGGGTTGCGGTGCAGCCCTGGTGCTCGCGGCTGGGTACTCGCACATTGGGCCCGGCTCAAGTGCCAAGTTTTACCGAGCTGCATAAGGAGTTCAGTAAGACCTGGAGCGTCCCTTTCGGCGCGCTTCCGTCTAGCTGACTCTATCGCCCTCTCTTCCCTCGGGGCGGGGAGGCAGCTAGGGACTATGTCAATGCACCCTGGGTGGAGCATGCAGTCGCGGGTATCCGCAGACGGCGGCCACCTGGGGGGCTTGACCTAGACTCACCGTCCAGGGCATGTAAGGTCTCAACATCTCTGGTGTTGAGGCTGGCAGTGCCGTGGACCAAGCTGCCTCCACTCTTACGCATGGCCTTCCTGCAGGCCAGGGCGCTAAAGAGAGCCCCACGGGGTAAGACCGACCCAAGTAGTGCCGCCGCCGACTGGCCCTCCGGGGACCGCGGTGGCAGCGCAGGCTGGGTCGGACGATGTCCACATCAGTGGCCCGGAAAGATGCCTCGGACCCAATCTTGCGCAGGGGGGCGATGTCGAGAAAGGCCACTTTCCCGACTCCCCTCTCGCAAGGTCGGCTGATTGGTGGCGCTGTCAAGGACTGCTCCAGCAGCCTTTTGACAGTGTAGAAACAGACCGGCCTGCTGTGACCCGGCCGCCTTTCGGCCGTCGAGGTCTCGCACGTGGTCTGCCCCCAGCAGCCCTGGCCTTCTCCAGCGTCGACTCCGGTTCTGGTGCCCCCGCAGGTGGCCCCCCGGAGGAGGACGTCAAGAGAAGGACCACCTAGAGAGATTGAACCATCGGGCCCGACCCAGCCTGGGTTGCTGGATGGTCGGACTGGGGCGGTCCCTGCCGCGTCCCAAACACCTTCTGGGCCCCTTCGGGGGCCTAGTGCCCGCCTTCTCACAAGGAGAGGTCTCTCTCTGGGTCCCACTTGCAGCCGCTCTCACCCTCTGAAAGATGGTGTTCGGCAACTCGACGTTGCGTCGTGGCGGCACGCAATGACGAGTATAAAGCAGCCCTCAGCACTCTCGCTTCGACGGTGCGTCGAGCTGCGCCATCGCCTGGCAGGTGATTTAGCGGAGCCGTTCCCCCCGGGGAGAACAGCACTGCTAGTCATTGAACCAACCCCCGCGGGTTGATGAAGTAGATCGCAGCCCCCCCTGTGAGGTCTCTGGGTGCTTGGTTAGCATTTCAAACCATCACGGTGGCTGGGAGTGTGGTCCGTCTCGGCATTCGATCCAGCTCGCCAGACCTCCGCCGGACTTCAGGCATCCTCTTACCTCAGCAGAGGCAGGGATGTTCCTGTGCTCCAGGCCGGGGCTGCCACCCCTCTGGCGAAGGCGATCGAACCGTCCCCTCGGCCGAGATGTCCAGTGGCTTCGACAGCCGCACTTCATCATCCCCAAAACCAGGGGTCGCTGCATACCTTGAGCAGCACCTTGCAAGGGTGCCGTTCGGGAGGCGCAGAAGCGCGTCCTGGTGTCTGTCAGACGCCAGGAGTGGTTCATGACAACTGACCGCATACTCTCATGTACAGTTCCCTCGGCACTGTCGAGGGGCTGGCATGTCAGTAAATGGGTCAGCCGGGAAAAAGAGAGCAGCTCTCCCTGGCGCGGAGCTCCCCCTTTTCCTGGTAGAGAACTCAACACTGTCTCCATGACGGCGTGCTCGCTCACGAGCACGCACAGTCAGTGCTGAGCTGCTTGAACTTTCAGGCAGCAGCCAGCGGTCCCCTGAAATCAGTTTCAGAGGCTCCTGGGCATGGTGTCCTCGGGGGTGGCCTGTCCCCCTCGGGTTGACGCACATGGGACCGCGACAGCACTGACTACAGAGATGAGTTCCCTGGAGAGCGTGGCGCACCGGCAGTAGGCGTATCGTCATTACACCTGCTGCCGTCGCATCCTAACCCCGAGCAGGTCTTGAGGCCGGTCGTGGAACGACAGACGCCTCCCTACGGGGTGCGGGTGCGGTGTGCAATGGGCGCGCAGTGTCGGGTCGCTGGACGGGCCCCCGCCTGCGTTGGCAGATCACTGCCTTCAAGTTGCTAGCTGTCCTGCTTGCACTGATGAGGCTCCGGCCTCTCGTGCAGAGCCAGCATACTGGCCCGGACAGCACGACCGGCGTAGCGTACTAAACCTCAGGGTGGCACTCGCTCGCTGCAGTCATCGCAACTCGCCCAAAACGCCTCCTCCCGTGGAGACAGCAGGTGGCAAAGCCCCTGCAGGTCACATGCCCACCGGGTGTCCTGAACCAGACAGCCAAGCGCTCTCTCGTCAGTTGACACCCCGTGGGAAGTGATGACTCCACCCCTGCGGGCTGGCCTGGGTGTGGTTTGGGCGGGCACAGGGGGACCTGTCGCCTCCCTGAACACCACCCAGTACCGCTGGGCATTCCTTGGACGAGGACCCCCTCGACACGGAGGCCCTAGCGCGCAGCCTCCAGTGGAGACAGCAGGTGGCAAAGCCCCTGCAGGTCACATGACCACCGGATGTCCTGAACCAGACAGCCAAGCGCTCTCTCGTCAGTTGACGCCTCGTGGGAAGTGACGACTCCACCACTGCGGCCGGCTTGGGTGTGGTTTGGGCGGGCACAGGTGGACCTGTTGCCTCCCTGAACACCCCCCAGTGCCGCTGGGCACTCCCTGGTCGAGGCTCCCCCCTCGACACGGAGGCCCTAGCGCGCAGTTGGCCGCGGGACAAGCGGAACTACGCTTCCCCCCAGTGAGCTTCATTGCGCAGGTCCTGTGCAAGGTCTGGGAAGGGAGTATCAAGTGCTGCTAGTTGCGCCTTACGGGCCCAACTACACTTGGTCCTCGGAGCTAATACTCCTGACGACAACTCCCCCTGGCCAAATCCCCTGGCGAAGGGCCTACTCGCAGGGGATGGACACGTTGTGGCGTTCGAGCCGGACCTCTGGGTCTGGCTCCTGGATGGGACGAGGAGTTCCTGGATGACCTACCCCCCTCAGTGGTGGAGACTGTCACTCAGGCAAGGGCCATGCCCACAAGGCTGGATGCCTTTAAGTGGCGCCCCTTCTCGTCCTGGTGCTCTTCTCGAGGAGAAGACCCGCGGAATTGCTCGCTCAGGAACGTGCTGTCCTATTGCAGGAGAGGCTGGGGAGTAATCTCCCCTTCCACATTGGAACGTGGGTACCCGCTGTCGCGGCTATCACGTACCAGTTGCTGGTGAGCCTCTGGGGCGGCATGACCTGATTATTAGGTTCCTCTAGGGCGCGAGGGGCTAACGCCTCGTCCGCGCCCCGTACCCTCTTGGGACCTTAAGGTGGACCTGTGGGTCCCCTTTTTTCGGGCCCTGCCGAGAGCCCCTTCCTCGTTCTGCGAGGGGGGTTGGCTCTCCTGCTGGGGCTCGAGTCCATCCAGAGGGTGAGGCACCTGCAAGCATTCCGTGTCCACCGATTGCCAAATTTCAGGCCCGGTGACTCTCACGTGATCCTGAGACCCCGGCCGACTTACGTGCCCAAAGTTCCGCCACCCCCCTTTGGGACTAGGTGGTGAACTTGCAGGCGCTCCCACACCGGGAGAAAGACCCAACCTGTACGTGGGGTGTCCAGTAAGCGCATTGCGCCTCTACTCGAACCACACTGAGGGCTTCAAGGCCCTGAGCAGCTCTTGTCTGTTATGGAGGTCAGCAAAGGGAGTGCTGTATCCGAGGAGAGTTGTAGCGCTGGGTCGCACACGCCGTCACTACGGCGTGCCGATCCTAGCCCGTGCCCATTTGAGTGACGGTACACTCCGCTCGGGGTGTGACCTCCTCGTGGGCATCGGCTTAGTGCGCCTCTCTGGCAGACATCTGTAGAGCTGCGGGTTGGGCTACGCTATACCTCGCAGAGGCTTGCAACCTCCGTGGGGAGTCGGCAGCTCGAGTCTTGCCAGCAGGTGAGACCAGCAGTCGTGGGGCGTACGCCTGCGCATAGCGCCATTCCCCTTCTGAGGTGGACCAGTGCGCTATGGGCTGCCTCCCTTCTTTCCCCAAGGGTGAAGAATAGGCAGTCCGTCCATCCATCAATAGCACTCAGGGCGGCGGGCTCGGCGGAGCAGCCCTGCCGCCTATGGCCGGGTATCAAGCTGAGTTATTACATATAGCTCTAACCGGACCTAGTGCCCCACACGTAGTAACCCCCCACTAGGGTGGTTCCGTCTGAGATGTCGTCATGAGATGGTTCCCCACGTGGCAACCCATGACCTCCCCCAGGTGGACATCCACCTTGCGGCATTCCGCACATACCTCCCATGAGTTCTCCCCTATTTGGTGAGACCATGTTGGTGTCTCCACTGTATTCCCCCCCTAGGGTGGGAAGTGGTCTCCGTAGCGCACGTCCTCATTGAAGGAACAGCGCTTACCCAGTAGCCCTACGACTGGATGGCCCTTGCCAATGGGGCCGTCTGAGTTGGCAGAGGGCAGGGGCTACTCATCTTTGCCAAAAGCTCTGGGAGCCCCTGCCTGCCCACTGGAAGGTTACAAATTTCGCGATAGCGCTCACGTGTGGCTCGCCCAGGCCGGTCAACGTCGCTTCGCTAGAGATTGTGACGCGGCTAGTGCCGTGGCGTTTTCCATAGGAACCCCATCTGTCGGCTTCGACACAACGTCGAGAGACCGACAGAAAGGGAACGTCTCGGTTACGTATGTAACCTCTGTTCCCTGATGGAGGGAACAAGACGTTGTGTCCTCCTTGCCACGACAATAGCCGTCCGCTGCAGCAGTCACGAGATGCTCTCAGGCTCCTCAGCACAAGAGGTGAATGAATGGGCACGCCGGCTCCCGTTTTATACCCGGATTTCCGGGGGCGGAGCCCGGCATGCAAATTTCATTCGCCAATTTTCATTGGCCTTTTCAAAATAGTCAGAGACGATTGGTTCTCAAGGGCGAACCCCATCTGTCGGCTTCGACACAACGTCTTGTTCCCTCCATCAGGGAACAGAGGTTACATACGTAACCGAGACGTTTTTTCTAAGTCAATTTGGTACATTTCTCTGATCCGATTTGAAAATCTCAAAACTTCTTGTTCAATCCTTACATCCTTGTGTCACGTGTGCACATCAAACAAGCATTTTCTCATTTCTTTGAACAAGTTGCAAATGCTTTGGTACATCCATGCAAATGATTATGACAAAATTCTGTGCAGATTCCTACATTATCAATTGCTTATGTCATGTTGATCAAAATGCATTATAATGGGTCTCTGTAGAATAGTATAATCCTCACGACATTTAAGCACTAGTTTTACAATATACAGTAAGTATACTTTAAGTAAACAGTGGCATTT
Organism: Barbatula barbatula; assembly: GCF_947034865.1. Lineage (NCBI taxonomy): Eukaryota > Metazoa > Chordata > Actinopteri > Cypriniformes > Nemacheilidae > Barbatula > Barbatula barbatula. The sequence goes on from NC_136777.1 coordinate 15,301,479, forward strand.
TATTTTACTCAATTTAGTGTTTTGCATTGCTATATTCTTTCCACATAGGACTGCAAGACAACTTCACTGTGTTGCAGACGGCCCCTTTTCACACCTAAACAGTCTTTTCACACTCTCTACAGGGATCTCATCCCTGAACAAGAGAGGGGGCAGATTGGAGATGACCTGCCAAAGTACGTGTTAGTTTGGGACAATGTCAGTTTCCATCGCTCCAACATCATCAGGCAATGGTTTGCGGCCCACAACAGGATGCTGGTGGAGTTCCTCTCACCCTACTCAACCACGTTGAGGAATTTTTCTCAGCATGAAGATTAAAAGTATATGATCGCCAGCCGCATACACAGATGACCCTTCTGGCTGCCATGGATGTAACGTGTGATGACATCACAGCTGATGCCTGCAGAGGCTGGATTAGACACTCTGAAAGATGATTTTCACGCTGTATCGCAAGAGAAGATATTTGTTGTGATGTGGATGACAATCCGTTGCCCAAAAGACAGGAACGTCAGGAGGTGTAGGAAGACTGCACTGTAATTCCACTGCACTGCATGTACAGTTTTCCCTAAGGAGATTGTCTTATGTTTAGATTTCTACATTTGTTTGTGCTATGCAGTGCTGTCTTTTCCTGTCTGCATCACAATGACACTGTCTGTCAATAAATTATTGTACAAACAGTAAAAGCGTTAACGTGAATCATGTGCCTTCTCTTGCAATCAAACAATCAAAACCAGAAATGCACTTACTGTTTTGCAAATGACAAGGATGATTCGAGAAATGCTCCACTCATCACTCTCAGGTAACTCCGCTGCACACGTCTGATCACTTCTTTGTCACCCCCGACCTCACCGCTCCAGACAACGCAGATGTCTTACCGCTGGTCACTTTCCGGCGCTACCTACGGTCCCTCCCTCCTGCTTTTCCTCTGCTGTCTTGTCTGCACTCCCCCCCTCTGTGGAGCTCTCTCTTTTGAATACCAACAGTGCCACAGACACTCTGTGTTCCACGCTTACATCCTGCTTGGACAACATATGCCCTCTTACATCTGGACCAGCCTGTGCATCCCTGTCTGCCCCCTGGTTATCGGATGTACCACGTGAGCATCGCACCAGCCTCCGGTCAGCTGAGAGAAAATGGCACAAGTCAAAAGACCATACTGACCTCTCTCTCTCTACTTTCTCCGTTGACGTTACCTCTGCAAAAACTGATTATAACCACTCGAAGATCAGCAACTCTCCTGACTCTCGCACACTCTTAAAAACCTTCTCTGCTCTCCTCTGTCCGCCTGCTCCCACACCTTCATCGGAGTTAACGGCTGATGATTTTGCATCGTTCTTCGTAAAGAAAACTACCGCCATCAACAGCCAATTTTCTACGCCACCATCACCCGCCTTTTCTCCTATGTCTGAAGATGATGTTTCCAAGGTCATTGGTTCCAACCACCCTACCACCTGCCCACTGGATCCCATCCCCACCCATCTCCTCCATGCCATCTCTCCAGCAGTTGTGCCTGGTCTGACCCGCATCATCAACTCTTTGCTCACCACTGGGACATTTCCCACTGCTTTCAAAGAGGCCTGCATCACACCGCTACTGAAGAAACTCACTCTCAACCTTACACTGCTAGAACACTACAGGCCGGTGTAGTGTGTGAAAATGCATATCTTCCGTCAAAATGTAGATGACTGATTTTAACCTCTTATTATTTTCTGTCTTCTTAAAAAAATATTTTTTTTTCTTACCTCACTATTCTTAGCTTTGTATACTGTGCTAGGCTTTAATGGACTGGATTTAATTAACTTATGCATTTTGTTGCCTATATTGTTATAATTGCTTCCAATGTTTCCTCGTCTGTAAGTCGCTTTGGATAAAAACGTCTGCTAAATGACTAAATGTAAATTTTATGAAATGTGTAATGTCATGTGTAATGTGTAATGTGTAGTGTGTGGCCTTGAAATTTTAGCATGTCTACGTAATCATGAATAAATGCTTCTTGAGACACACAGTGTTGCTTCTTTGCATGCATCAAATTAATTGTTTCTCGCTATATGCATCCATGCATTAGTTTGAGAGGGGTGGAAATGGGACACTTGGGTGAAACAAAACTGCCCCAAAAGTACCCCCCCACTTTAAATACATTTTTTTCTAAGTCAATTTGGTACATTTCTCTGATCCGATTTGAAATTCTCAAAACTTCTTGTTCAATCCTTACATCCTTGTGTCACGTGTGCACATCAAACAAGCATGTTCTCATTTCTTTGAACAAGTTGCAAATGCTTTGGTACATCCATGCAAATGATTATGACAAAATTCTGTGCAGATTCCTACATTATCAATTGCTTACGTCATGTTGATCAAAATGCATTATAATGGGTCTCTGTAGAATAGTATAATCCCCACGACATTTAAGCACTAGTTTTACAATATACAGTAAGTATACTTTAAGTAAACGGTGGCATTTTATTTTACTCAATTTAGTGTTTTGCATTGCTATATTCTTTCCACATAGGACTTCAAGACAACTTCACTGTGTTGCAGACGGCCCCTTTTCACACCTAAACAGTCTTTTGACACTCTCTACAGGGATCTCATCCCTGAACAAGTGAGGGGGCAGATTGGAGATGACCTGCCAAAGTACGTGTTAGTTTGGGACAATGTCAGTTTCCATCGCTCCAACATCATCAGGCAATGGTTTGCGGCCCATAACAGGATGCTGGTGGAGTTCCTCTCACCCTACTCAACCCCGTTGAGGAATTTTTCTCAGCATGAAGATTAAAAGTATATGATGGCCAGCCGCATACACAGATGACCCTTCTGGCTGACTTTGATGTAACGTGTGATGACATCACAGCTGATGCCTGCAGAGGCTGGATTAGACACTCTGAAAGATGATTTTCGCGCTGTATCGCAAGAGAAGATATTTGTTGTGATGTGGATGAGAATCCGTTGCCCAAAAGACTGGAACGTCAGGAGGTGTAGGAAGACTGCACTGTAATTCCACTGCACTGCATGTACAGTTTTCCCTAAGGAGATTGTCTTATGTTCAGATTTCTACATTTGTTTGTGCTATGCAGTGCTGTCTTTTCCTGTCTGCATCACAATGACACTGTCTGTCAATAAATTATTGTACAAACAGTAAAAGTGTTAACGTGAATCATGTGCCGTCTCTTGCAATCAAACAATCAAAACCAGAAATGCACTTACTGTTTTGCAAATGACAAGGATGATTCGAGAAATGCTCCACTCATCACTCTCAGGTCACTCCACTGCACACGTCTGATCACTTCTTTGTCACCCACGACCTCACCGCTCCAGACAACGCAGATGTCTTACCGCTGGTCACTTTCCGGCGCTACCTACGGTCCCTCCCTCCTGCTTTTCCTCTGCTGTCTTGTCTGCACTCCCCCCCACTGAGGAGCTCTCTCTTTTGAATACCAACAGTTCCACAGACACTCTATGTTCCACGCTTACATCCTGCTTGGACAACATATGCCCTCTTACATCTGGACCAGCCCGTGCATCCCTGTCTGCCCCCTGGTTATCGGATGTACCACGTGAGCATCGCACCAGCCTCCGGTCAGCTGAGAGAAAATGGCACAATTCAAAAGACCATACTGACCTCTCTCTCTCTACTTTCTAAGTTGACGTCACCTCTGCAAAAACTGATTATAACCACTCGAAGATCAGCAACTCTCCTGACTCTCGCACACTCTTAAAAACCTTCTCTGCTCTCCTCTGTCCGCCTGCTCCCACACCTTCATCGGAGTTGACGGCTGATGATTTTGCATCGTTCTTCGTAAAGAAAACTACCGCCATCAACAGCCAATTTTCTACACCACCATCACCCGCCTTTTCTCCTATGTCTGAAGATGATGTTTCCAAGGTCATTGGTTCCAACCACCCTACCACCTGCCCACTGGATCCCATCCCCACCCATCTCCTCCATGCCATCTCTCCAGCAGTTGTGCCTGGTCTGACCCGCATCATCAACTCTTTGCTCAACACTGGGACATTTCCCACTGCTTTCAAAGAGGCCTGCATCACACCGCTACTGAAGAAACTCACTGTCAACCTTACACTGCTAGAACACTACAGGCCGGTGTAGTTTGTGAAAATGCATATCTTCCGTCAAAATGTAGATGACTGATTTTAACCTCTTATTATTTTCTGTCTTCTTAAAAATTTATTTTTTTACTTACCTCACTATTCTTAGCTTTGTATACTGTGCTAGGCTTTAATGGACTGGATTTAATTAACTTATGCATTTTGTTGCCTATGTTGTTATAATTGCTTCCAATGTTTCCTCGTCTGTAAGTCGCTTTGGATAAAAACGTCTGCTAAATGACTAAATGTAAATTTTATGAAATGTGTAATGTCATGTGTAATGTGTAGTGTGTGGCCTTGAAATTTTAGCATGTCTACGTAATCATGAATAAATGCTTCTTCAGACACACAGTGTTGCTTCTTTGCATGCATCAAATGAATTGTTTCTGGCTATATGCATCCATGCATTAGTTTGAGAGGGGTGGAAATGGGACACTTGGGTGAAACAAAACTGCCCCAAAAGTACCCCCCCACTTTAAATACAGTTTTTTCTAAGTCAATTTGGTACATTTCTCAGATCCGATTTGAAATTCTCAAAACTTCTTGTTCAATCCTTACATCCTTGTGTCACGTGTGCACATCAAACAAGCATTTTCTCATTTCTTTGAACAAGTTGCAAATGCTTTGGTACATCCATGCAAATGATTATGACAAAATTCTGTGCAGATTCCTACATTATCAATTGCTTATGTCATGTTGATCAAAATGCATTATAATGGGTCTCTGTAGAATAGTATAATCCCCACGACATTTAAGCACTAGTTTTACAATATACAGTAAGTATACTTTAAGTAAACGGTGGCATTTTATTTTACTCAATTTAGTGTTTTGCATTGCTATATTCTTTCCACATAGGACTGCAAGACAACTTCACTGTATTGCAGACGGCCCCTTTTCACACCTAAACAGTCTTTTGACACTCTCTACAAAGTACGTGTTAGTTTGGGACAATGTCAGTTTCCATCGCTCCAACATCATCAGGCAATGGTTTGCGGCCCACAACAGGATGCTGGTGGAGTTCCTCTCACCCTACTCAACCCCGTTGAGGAATTTTTCTCAGCATGAAGATTATAAGTATATGATGGCCAGCCGCATACACAGATGACCCTTCTGGCTGCCTTGGATGTAACGTGTGATGACATCACAGCTGATGCCTGCAGAGGCTGGATTAGACACTCTGAAAGATGATTTTCACGCTGTATCGCAAGAGAAGATATTTGTTGTGATGTGGATGACAATCCGTTGCCCAAAAGACAGGAACGTCAGGAGGTGTAGGAAGACTGCACTGTAATTCCACTGCACTGCATGTACAGTTTTCCCAAAGGAGATTGTCTTATGTTCAGATTTCTACATTTGTTTGTGCTATGCAGTGCTGTCTTTTCCTGTCTGCATCACAATGACACTGTCTGTCAATAAATTATTGTACAAACAGTAAAAGTGTTAACGTGAATCATGTGCCGTCTCTTGCAATCAAACAATCAAAACCAGAAATGCACTTACTGTTTTGCAAATGACAAGGATGATTCGAGAAATGCTCCACTCATCACTCTCAGGTCACTCCACTGCACACGTCTGATCACTTCTTTGTCACCCACGACCTCACCGCTCCAGACAACGCAGATGTCTTACCGCTGGTCACTTTCCGGCGCTACCTACGGTCCCTCCCTCCTGCTTTTCCTCTGCTGTCTTGTCTGCACTCCCCCCCACTGAGGAGCTCTCTCTTTTGAATACCAACAGTGCCACAGACACTCTATGTTCCACGCTTACATCCTGCTTGGACAACATATGCCCTCTTACATCTGGACCAGCCCGTGCATCCCTGTCTGCCCCCTGGTTATCGGATGTACCACGTGAGCATCGCACCAGCCTCCGGTCAGCTGAGAGAAAATGGCACAATTCAAAAGACCATACTGACCTCTCTCTCTCTACTTTCTCCGTTGACGTCACCTCTGCAAAAACTGATTATAACCACTCGAAGATCAGCAACTCTCCTGACTCTCGCACACTCTTAAAAACCTTCTCTGCTCTCCTCTGTCCGCCTGCTCCCACACCTTCATCGGAGTTGACGGCTGATGATTTTGCATCGTTCTTCGTAAAGAAAACTACCGCCATCAACAGCCAATTTTCTACACCACCATCACCCGCCTTTTCTCCTATGTCTGAAGATGATGTTTCCAAGGTCATTGGTTCCAACCACCCTACCACCTGCCCACTGGATCCCATCCCCACCCATCTCCTCCATGCCATCTCTCCAGCAGTTGTGCCTGGTCTGACCCGCATCATCAACTCTTTGCTCAACACTGGGACATTTCCCACTGCTTTCAAAGAGGCCTGCATCACACCGCTACTGAAGAAACTCACTCTCAACCTTACACTGCTAGAACACTACAGGCCGGTGTAGTTTGTGAAAATGCATATCTTCCGTCAAAATGTAGATGACTGATTTTAACCTCTTATTATTTTCTGTCTTCTTAAAAATTTATTTTTTTACTTACCTCACTATTCTTAGCTTTGTATACTGTGCTAGGCTTTAATGGACTGGATTTAATTAACTTATGCATTTTGTTGCCTATGTTGTTATAATTGCTTCCAATGTTTCCTCGTCTGTAAGTCGCTTTGGATAAAAACGTCTGCTAAATGACTAAATGTAAATTTTATGAAATGTGTAATGTCATGTGTAATGTGTAGTGTGTGGCCTTGAAATTTTAGCATGTCTACGTAATCATGAATAAATGCTTCTTCAGACACACAGTGTTGCTTCTTTGCATGCATCAAATGAATTGTTTCTGGCTATATGCATCCATGCATTAGTTTGAGAGGGGTGGAAATGGGACACTTGGGTGAAACAAAACTGCCCCAAAAGTACCCCCCCACTTTAAATACAGTTTTTTCTAAGTCAATTTGGTACATTTCTCAGATCCGATTTGAAATTCTCAAAACTTCTTGTTCAATCCTTACATCCTTGTGTCACGTGTGCACATCAAACAAGCATTTTCTCATTTCTTTGAACAAGTTGCAAATGCTTTGGTACATCCATGCAAATGATTATGACAAAATTCTGTGCAGATTCCTACATTATCAATTGCTTATGTCATGTTGATCAAAATGCATTATAATGGGTCTCTGTAGAATAGTATAATCCCCACGACATTTAAGCACTAGTTTTACAATATACAGTAAGTATACTTTAAGTAAACGGTGGCATTTTATTTTACTCAATTTAGTGTTTTGCATTGCTATATTCTTTCCACATAGGACTGCAAGACAACTTCACTGTATTGCAGACGGCCCCTTTTCACACCTAAACAGTCTTTTGACACTCTCTACAAAGTACGTGTTAGTTTGGGACAATGTCAGTTTCCATCGCTCCAACATCATCAGGCAATGGTTTGCGGCCCACAACAGGATACTGGTGGAGTTCCTCTCACCCTACTCAACCACGTTGAGGAATTTTTCTCAGCATGAAGATTAAAAGTATATGATTGCCAGCCGCATACACAGATGACCCTTCTGGCTGCCATGGATGTAACGTGTGATGACATCACAGCTGATGCCTGCAGAGGCTGGATTAGACACTCTGAAAGATGATTTTCACGCTGTATCGCAAGAGAAGATATTTGTTGTGAAGTGGATGAGAATCCGTTGCCCAAAAGACAGGAACGTCAGGAGGTGTAGGAAGACTGCACTGTAATTCCACTGCACTGCATGTACAGTTTTCCCTAAGGAGATTGTCTTATGTTCAGATTTCTACATTTGTTTGTGCTATGCAGTGCTGTCTTTTCCTGTCTGCATCACAATGACACTGTCTGTCAATAAATTATTGTACAAACAGTAAAAGCGTTAACGTGAATCATGTGCCGTCTCTTGCAATCAAACAATCAAAACCAGAAATGCACTTACTGTTTTGCAAATGACAAGGATGATTCGAGAAATGCTCCACTCATCACTCTCAGGTCACTCCGCTGCACACGTCTGATCACTTCTTTGTCACCCCCGACCTCACCGCTCCAGACAACGCAGATGTCTTACCGCTGGTCACTTTCCGGCGCTACCTACGGTCCCTCCCTCCTGCTTTTCCTCTGCTGTCTTGTCTGCACTCCCCCCCTCTGAGGAGCTCTCTCTTTTGAATACCAACAGTGCCACAGACACTCTGTGTTCCACGCTTACATCCTGCTTGGACAACATATGCCCTCTTACATCTGGACCAGCCCGTGCATCTCTGTCTGCCCCCTGGTTATCGGATGTACCACGTGAGCATCGCACCAGCCTCCGGTCAGCTGAGAGAAAATGGCACAAGTCAAAAGACCATACTGACCTCTCTCTCTCTACTTTCTCCGTTGACGTTACCTCTGCAAAAACTGATTATAACCACTCGAAGATCAGCAACTCTCCTGACTCTCGCACACTCTTAAAAACCTTCTCTGCTCTCCTCTGTCCGCCTGCTCCCACACCTTCATCGGAGTTAACGGCTGATGATTTTGCATCGTTCTTCGTAAAGAAAACTACCCCCATCAACAGCCAATTTTCTACGCCACCATCACCCGCCTTTTCTCCTATGTCTGAAGATGATGTTTCCAAGGTCATTGGTTCCAACCACCCTACCACCTGCCCACTGGATCCCATCCCCACCCATCTCCTCCATGCCATCTCTCCAGCAGTTGTGCCTGGTCTGACCCGCATCATCAACTCTTTGCTCACCACTGGGACATTTCCCACTGCTTTCAAAGAGGCCTGCATCACACCGCTACTGAAGAAACTCACTCTCAACCTTACACTGCTAGAACACTACAGGCCGATGTAGTGTGTGAAAATGCATATCTTCCGTCAAAATGTAGATGACTGATTTTAACCTCTTATTATTTTCTGTCTTCTTAAAAAATTATTTTTTTACTTACCTCACTATTCTTAGCTTTGTATACTGTGCTAGGCTTTAATGGACTGGATTTAATTAACTTATGCATTTTGTTGCCTATATTGTTATAATTGCTTCCAATGTTTCCTCGTCTGTAAGTCGCTTTGGATAAAAACGTCTGCTAAATGACTAAATGTAAATTTTGTGTAATGTGTAATGTGTAGTGTGTGGCCTTGAAATTTTAGCATATCTACGTAATCATGAATAAAAGCTTCTTCAGACACACAGTGTTGCTTCTTTGCATGCATCAAATGAATTGTTTCTGGCTATATGCATCCATGCATTAGTTTGAGAGGGGTGGAAATGGGACACTTGGGTGAAACAAAACTGCCCCAAAAGTACCCCCCCCCCCACTGTAAATACAGTTTTTTCTAAGTCAATTTGGTACATTTCTCTGATTCGATTTGAAATTCTCAAAACTTCTTGTTCAATCCTTACATCCTTGTGTCACGTGTGCACATCAAACAAGCATTTTCTCATTTCTTTGAACAAGTTGCAAATGCTTTGGTACATCCATGCAAATGATTATGACAAAATTCTGTGCAGATTCCTACATTATCAATTGCTTATGTCATGTTGATCAAAATGCATTATAATGGGTCTCTGTAGAAAAGTATAATCCCCACGACATTTAAGCACTAGTTTTACAATATACAGTAAGTATACTTTAAGTAAACAGTGGCATTTTATTTTACTCAATTTAGTGTTTTGCATTGCTATATTCTTTCCACATAGGACTGCAAGACAACTTCACTGTGTTGCAGACGGCCCCTTTTCACACCTAAACAGTCTTTTCACACTCTCTACAGGGATCTCATCCCTGAACAAGAGAGGGGGCAGATTGGAGATGACCTGCCAAAGTACGTGTTAGTTTGGGACAATGTCAGTTTCCATCGCTCCAACATCATCAGGCAATGGTTTGCGGCCAACAACAGGATGCTGGTGGAGTTCCTCTCACCCTACTCAACCACGTTGAGGAATTTTTCTCAGCATGAAGATTAAAAGTATATGATCGCCAGCCGCATACACAGATGACCCTTCTGGCTGCCATGGATGTAACGTGTGATGACATCACAGCTGATGCCTGCAGAGGCTGGATTAGACACTCTGAAAGATGATTTTCACGCTGTATCGCAAGAGAAGATATTTGTTGTGATGTGGATGACAATCCGTTGCCCAAAAGACAGGAACGTCAGGAGGTGTAGGAAGACTGCACTGTAATTCCACTGCACTGCATGTACAGTTTTCCCAAAGGAGATTGTCTTATGTTCAGATTTCTACATTTGTTTGTGCTATGCAGTGCTGTCTTTTCCTGTCTGCATCACAATGACACTGTCTGTCAATAAATTATTGTACAAACAGTAAAAGTGTTAACGTGAATCATGTGCCGTCTCTTGCAATCAAACAATCAAAACCAGAAATGCACTTACTGTTTTGCAAATGACAAGGATGATTCGAGAAATGCTCCACTCATCACTCTCAGGTCACTCCGCTGCACACGTCTGATCACTTCTTTGTCACCCACGACCTCACCGCTCCAGACAACGCAGATGTCTTACCGCTGGTCACTTTCCGGCGCTACCTACGGTCCCTCCCTCCTGCTTTTCCTCTGCTGTCTTGTCTGCACTCCCCCCCACTGAGGAGCTCTCTCTTTTGAATACCAACAGTGCCACAGACACTCTGTGTTCCACGCTTACATCCTGCTTGGACAACATATGCCCTCTTACATCTGGACCAGCCCGTGCATCCCTGTCTGCCCCCTGGTTATCGGATGTACCACGTGAGCATCGCACCAGCCTCCGGTCAGCTGAGAGAAAATGGCACAATTCAAAAGACCATACTGACCTCTCTCTCTCTACTTTCTCCGTTGACGTCACCTCTGCAAAAACTGATTATAACCACTCGAAGATCAGCAACTCTCCTGACTCTCGCACACTCTTAAAAACCTTCTCTGCTCTCCTCTGTCCGCCTGCTCCCACACCTTCATCGGAGTTGACGGCTGATGATTTTGCATCGTTCTTCGTAAAGAAAACTACCGCCATCAACAGCCAATTTTCTACACCACCATCACCCGCCTTTTCTCCTATGTCTGAAGATGATGTTTCCAAGGTCATTGGTTCCAACCACCCTACCACCTGCCCACTGGATCCCATCCCCACCCATCTCCTCCATGCCATCTCTCCAGCAGTTGTGCCTGGTCTGACCCGCATCATCAACTCTTTGCTCACCACTGGGACATTTCCCACTGCTTTCAAAGAGGCCTGCATCACACCGCTACTGAAGAAACTCACTCTCAACCTTACACTGCTAGAACACTACAGGCCGGTGTAGTTTGTGAAAATGCATATCTTCCGTCAAAATGTAGATGACTGATTTTAACCTCTTATTATTTTCTGTCTTCTTAAAAAATTATTTTTTTACTTACCTCATTATTCTTAGCTTTGTATACTGTGCTAGGCTTTAATGGACTGGATTTAATTAACTTATGCATTTTGTTGCCTATGTTGTTATAATTGCTTCCAATATTTCCTCGTCTGTAAGTCGCTTTGGATAAAAACGTCTGCTAAATGACTAAATGTAAATTTTATGAAATGTGTAATGTCATGTGTAATGTGTAGTGTGTGGCCTTGAAATTTTAGCATGTCTACGTAATCATGAATAAATGCTTCTTGAGACACACAGTGTTGCTTCTTTGCATGCATCAAATGAATTGTTTCTGGCTATATGCATCCATGCATTAGTTTGAGAGGGGTGGAAATGGGACACTTGGGTGAAACAAAACTGCCCCAAAAGTACCCCCCCCACTTTAAATACAGTTTTTTCTAAGTCAATTTGGTACATTTCTCAGATCCGATTTGAAATTCTCAAAACTTCTTGTTCAATCCTTACATCCTTGTGTCACGTGTGCACATCAAACAAGCATTTTCTCATTTCTTTGAACAAGTTGCAAATGCTTTGGTACATCCATGCAAATGATTATGACAAAATTCTGTGCAGATTCCTACATTATCAATTGCTTATGTCATGTTGATCAAAATGCATTATAATGGGTCTCTGTAGAATAGTATAATCCCCACGACATTTAAGCACTAGTTTTACAATATACAGTAAGTATACTTTAAGTAAACGGTGGCATTTTATTTTACTCAATTTAGTGTTTTGCATTGCTATATTCTTTCCACATAGGACTGCAAGACAACTTCACTGTGTTGCAGACGGCCCCTTTTCACACCTAAACAGTCTTTTGACACTCTCTACAAAGTACGTGCTAGTTTGGGACAATGTCAGTTTCCATCGCTCCAACATCATCAGGCAATGGTTTGCGGCCCACAACAGGATGCTAGTGGAGTTCCTCTCACCCTACTCAACCACGTTGAGGAATTTTTCTCAGCATGAAGATTAAAAGTATATGATTGCCAGCCGCATACACAGATGACCCTTCTGGCTGCCATGGATGTAACGTGTGATGACATCACAGCTGATGCCTGCAGAGGCTGGATTAGACACTCTGAAAGATGATTTTCACGCTGTATCGCAAGAGAAGATATTTGTTGTGATGTGTATGAGAATCCGTTGCCCAAAAGACAGGAACGTCAGGAGGTGTAGGAAGACTGCACTGTAATTCCACTGCACTGCATGTACAGTTTTCCCTAAGGAGATTCTCTTATGTTCAGATTTCTACATTTGTTTGTGCTATGCAGTGCTGACTTTTCCTGTCTGCATCACAATGACACTGTCTGTCAATAAATTATTGTACAAACAGTAAAAGCGTTAACGTGAATCATGTGCCGTATCTTGCAATCAAACAATCAAAACCAGAAATGCACTTACTGTTTTGCAAATGACAAGGATGATTCGAGAAATGCTCCACTCATCACTCTCAGTTCACTCCGCTGCACACGTCTGATCACTTCTTTGTCACCCCCGACCTCACCGCTCCAGACAACGCAGCTGTCTTACCGCTGGTCACTTTCCGGCGCTACCTACGGTCCCTCCCTCCTGCTTTTCCTCTGCTGTCTTGTCTGCACTCCCCCCCTCTGAGGAGCTCTCTCTTTTGAATACCAACAGTGCCACAGACACTCTGTGTTCCACGCTTACATCCTGCTTGGACAACATATGCCCTCTTACATCTGGACCAGCCCGTGCATCCCTGTCTGCCCCCTGGTTATCGGATGTACCACGTGAGCATCGCACCAGCCTCCGGTCAGCTGAGAGAAAATGGCACAAGTCAAAAGACCATACTGACCTCTCTCTCTCTACTTTCTCCGTTGACGTTACCTCTGCAAAAACTGATTATAACCACTCGAAGATCAGCAACTCTCCTGACTCTCGCACACTCTTAAAAACCTTCTCTGCTCTCCTCTGTCCGCCTGCTCCCACACCTTCATCGGAGTTAACGGCTGATGATTTTGCATCGTTCTTCGTAAAGAAAACTACCCCCATCAACAGCCAATTTTCTACGCCACCATCACCCGCCTTTTCTCCTATGTCTGAAGATGATGTTTCCAAGGTCATTGGTTCCAACCACCCTACCACCTGCCCACTGGATCCCATCCCCACCCATCTCCTCCATGCCATCTCTCCAGCAGTTGTGCCTGGTCTGACCCGCATCATCAACTCTTTGCTCACCACTGGGACATTTCCCACTGCTTTCAAAGAGGCCTGCATCACACCGCTACTGAAGAAACTCACTCTCAACCTTACACTGCTAGAACACTACAGGCCGATGTAGTGTGTGAAAATGCATATCTTCCGTCAAAATGTAGATGACTGATTTTAACCTCTTATTATTTTCTGTCTTCTTAAAAAATTATTTTTTTACTTACCTCACTATTCTTAGCTTTGTATACTGTGCTAGGCTTTAATGGACTGGATTTAATTAACTTATGCATTTTGTTGCCTATATTGTTATAATTGCTTCCAATGTTTCCTCGTCTGTAAGTCGCTTTGGATAAACACGTCTGCTAAATGACTAAATGTAAATTTTATGAAATGTGTAATGTCATGTGTAATGTGTAATGTGTAGTGTGTGGCCTTGAAATTTTAGCATGTCTACGTAATCATGAATAAATGCTTCTTCAGACACACAGTGTTGCTTCTTTGCATGCATCAAATGAATTGTTTCTGGCTATATGCATCCATGCATTAGTTTGAGAGGGGTGGAAATGGGACACTTGGGTGAAACAAAACTGCCCCAAAAGTACCCCCCACCCACAGTAAATACAGTTTTTTCTAAGTCAATTTGGTACATTTCTCTGATCCGATTTGAAATTCTCAAAACTTCTTGTTCAATCCTTACATCCTTGTGTCACGTGTGCACATCAAACAAGCATTTTCTAATTTCTTTGAACAAGTTGCAAATGCTTTGGTACATCCATGCAAATGATTATGACAAAATTCTGTGCAGATTCCTACATTATCAATTGCTTATGTCATGTTGATCAAAATGAATTATAATGGGTCTCTGTAGAATAGTATAATCCCCACGACATTTAAGCACTAGTTTTACAATATACAGTAAGTATACTTTAAGTAAACGGTGGCATTTTATTTTACTCAATTTAGTGTTTTGCATTGCTATATTCTTTCCACATAGGACTGCAAGACAACTTCACTGTGTTGCAGACGGCCCCTTTTCACACCTAAACAGTCTTTTGACACTCTCTACAGGGATCTCATCCCTGAACAAGAGAGGGGGCAGATTGGAGATGACCTGCCAAAGTACGTGTTAGTTTGGGACAATGTCAGTTTCCATCGCTCCAACATCATCAGGCAATGGTTTGCGGCCCACAACAGGATGCTGGTGGAGTTCCTCTCACTCTACTCAACCACGTTGAGGAATTTTTCTCAGCATGAAGATTAAAAGTATATGATGGCCAGCCTCATACACAGATGACCCTTCTGGCTGCCATGGATGTAACGTGTGATGACATCACAGCTGATGCCTGCAGAGGCTGGATTAGACACTCTGAAAGATGATTTTCACGCTGTATCGCAAGAGAAGATATTTGTTGTGATGTGGATGAGAATCCGCTGCCCAAAAGACAGGAACGTCAGGAGGTGTAGGAAGACTGCACTGTAATTCCACTGCACTGCATGTACAGTTTTCCCTAAGGAGATTGTCTTATGTTCAGATTTCTACATTTGTTTGTGCTATGCAGTGCTGTCTTTTCCTGTCTGCATCACAATGACACTGTCTGTCAATAAATTATTGTACAAACAGTAAAAAAGTTAACGTGAATCATGTGCCGTCTCTTGCAATCAAACAATCAAAACCAGAAATGCACTTACTGTTTTGCAAATGACAAGGATGATTCGAGAAATGATCCACTCATCACTCTCAGGTCACTCCGCTGCACACGTCTGATCACTTCTTTGTCACCCCCGACCTCACCGCTCCAGACAACGCAGATGTCTTACCGCTGGTCACTTTCCGGCGCTACCTACGGTCCCTCCCTCCTGCTTTTCCTCTGCTGTCTTGTCTGCACTCCCCCCCTCTGAGGAGCTCTCTCTTTTGAATACCAACAGCGCCACAGACACTCTGTGTTCCACGCTTACATCCTGCTTGGACAACATATGCCCTCTTACATCTGGACCAGCCCGTGCATCCCTGTCTGCCCCCTGGTTATCGGATGTACCACGTGAGCATCGCACCAGCCTCCGGTCAGCTGAGAGAAAATGGCACAAGTCAAAAGACCATACTGACCTCTCTCTCTCTACTTTCTCCGTTGACGTTACCTCTGCAAAAACTGATTATAACCACTCGAAGATCAACAACTCTCCTGACTCTCGCACACTCTTAAAAACCTTCTCTGCTCTCCTCTGTCCGCCTGCTCCCACACCTTCATCGGAGTTAACGGCTGATGATTTTGCATCGTTCTTCGTAAAGAAAACTACCCCCATCAACAGCCAATTTTCTACGCCACCATCACCCGCCTTTTCTCCTATGTCTGAAGATGATGTTTCCAAGGTCATTGGTTCCAACCACCCTACCACCTGCCCACTGGATCCCATCCCCACCCATCTCCTCCATGCCATCTCTCCAGCAGTTGTGCCTGGTCTGACCCGCATCATCAACTCTTTGCTCACCACTGGGACATTTCCCACTGCTTTCAAAGAGGCCTGCATCACACCGCTACTGAAGAAACTCACTCTCAACCTTACACTGCTAGAACACTACAGGCCGATGTAGTGTGTGAAAATGCATATCTTCCGTCAAAATGTAGATGACTGATTTTAACCTCTTATTATTTTCTGTCTTCTTAAAAAATTATTTTTTTACTTACCTCACTATTCTTAGCTTTGTATACTGTGCTAGGCTTTAATGGACTGGATTTAATTAACTTATGCATTTTGTTGCCTATATTGTTATAATTGCTTCCAATGTTTCCTCGTCTGTAAGTCGCTTTGGATAAAAAAGTCTGCTAAATGACTAAATGTAAATTTTATGAAATGTGTAATGTCATGTGTAATGTGTAATGTGTAGTGTGTGGCCTTGAAATTTTAGCATGTCTACGTAATCATGAATAAATGCTTCTTGAGACACACAGTGTTGCTTCTTTGCATGCATCAAATGAATTGTTTCTGGCTATATGCATCCATGCATTAGTTTGAGAGGGGTGGAAATGGGACACTTGGATGAAACAAAACTGCCCCAAAAGTACCCCCCCCACTTTAAATACAGTTTTTTCTAAGTCAATTTGGTACATTTCTCAGATCCGATTTGAAATTCTCAAAACTTCTTGTTCAATCCTTACATCCTTGTGTCACGTGTGCACATCAAACAAGCATTTTCTCATTTCTTTGAACAAGTTGCAAATGCTTTGGTACATCCATGCAAATGATTATGACAAAATTCTGTGCAGATTCCTACATTATCAATTGCTTATGTCATGTTGATCAAAATAAATTATAATGGGTCTCTGTAGAATAGTATAATCCCCACGACATTTAAGCACTAGTTTTACAATATACAGAAAGTATACTTTAAGTAAACGGTGGCATTTTATTTTACTCAATTTAGTGTTTTGCATTGCTATATTCTTTCCACATAGGACTGCAAGACAACTTCACTGTGTTGCAGACGGCCCCTTTTCACACCTAAACAGTCTTTTGACACTCTCTACAGGGATCTCATCCCTGAACAAGAGAGGGGGCAGATTGGAGATGACCTGCCAAAGTACGTGTTAGGTTGGGACAATGTCAGTTTCCATCGCTCCAACATCATCAGGCAATGGTTTGCGGCCCACAACAGGATGCTGGTGGAGTTCCTCTCACCCTACTCAACCCCGTTGAGGAATTTTTCTCAGCATGAAGATTAAAAGTATATGATGGCCAGCCGCATACACAGATGACCCTTCTGGCTGCCATGGATGTAACGTGTGATGACATCACAGCTGATGCCTGCAGAGGCTGGATTAGACACTCTGAAAGATGATTTTCACGCTGTATCGCAAGAGAAGATATTTGTTGTGATGTGGATGAGAATCCGTTGCCCAAAAGACAGGAACGTCAGGAGGTGTATGAAGACTGCACTGTAATTCCACTGCACTGCATGTACAGTTTTCCCTAAGGAGATTGTCTTATGTTCAGATTTCTACATTTGTTTGTGCTATGCAGTGCTGTCTTTTCCTGTCTGCATCACAATGACACTGTCTGTCAATAAATTATTGTACAAACAGTAAAAGCGTTAACGTGAATCATGTGCCGTCTCTTGCAATCAAACAATCAAAACCAGAAATGCACTTACTGTTTTGCAAATGACAAGGATGATTCGAGAAATGCTCCACTCATCACTCTCAGGTCACTCCGCTGCACAAGTCTGATCACTTCTTTGTCACCCCCGACCTCACCGCTCCAGACAACGCAGCTGTCTTACCGCTGGTCACTTTCCGGCGCTACCTACGGTCCCTCCCTCCTGCTTTTCCTCTGCTGTCTTGTCTGCACTCCCCCCCTCTGAGGAGCTCTCTCTTTTGAAAACCAACAGTGCCACAGACACTCTGTGTTCCACGCTTACATCCTGCTTGGACAACATATGCCCTCTTACATCTGGACCAGCCCGTGCATCCCTGTCTGCCCCCTGGTTATCGGATGTACCACGTGAGCATCGCACCAGCCTCCGGTCAGCTGAGAGAAAATGGCACAAGTCAAAAGACCATACTGACCTCTCTCTCTCTACTTTCTCCGTTGACGTCACCTCTGCAAAAACTGATTATAACCACTCGAAGATCAGCAACTCTCGCACACTCTTAAAAACCTTCTCTGCTCTCCTCTGTCCGCCTGCTCCCACACCTTCATCGGAGTTAACGGCTGATGATTTTGCATCGTTCTTCGTAAAGAAAACTACCGCCATCAACAGCCAATTTTCTACGCCACCATCACCTGCCTTTTCTCCTATGTCTGAAGATGATGTTTCCAAGGTCATTGGTTCCAACCACCCTACCACCTGCCCACTGGATCCCATCCCCACCCATCTCCTCCATGCCATCTCTCCAGCAGTTGTGCCTGGTCTGACCCGCATCATCAACTCTTTGCTCACCACTGGGACATTTCCCACTGCTTTCAAAGAGGCCTGCATCACACCGCTACTGAAGAAACTCACTCTCAACCTTACACTGCTAGAACACTACAGGCCGGTGTAGTTTGTGAAAATGCATATCTTCCGTCAAAATGTAGATGACTGATTTTAACCTCTTATTATTTTCTGTCTTCTTAAAAAATTATTTTTTTACTTACCTCACTATTCTTAGCTTTGTATACTGTGCTAGGCTTTAATGGACTGGATTTAATTAACTTATGCATTTTGTTGCCTATATTGTTATAATTGCTTCCAATGTTTCCTCGTAAGTAAGTCGCTTTGGATAAAAACGTCTGCTAAATTACTAAATGTAAATTTTATGAAATGTGTAATGTCATGTATAATGTGTAGTGTGTGGCCTTGAAATTTTAGCATGTCTACGTAATCATGAATAAATGCTTCTTGAGACACACAGTGTTGTTTCTTTGCATGCATCAAATTAATTGTTTCTGGCTATATGCATCCATGCATTAGTTTGAGAGGGGTGGAAATGGGACACTTGGGTGAAACAAAACTGCCCCAAAAGTACCCCCCCCCACTTTAAATAGAGTTTTTTCTAAGTCAATTTGGTACATTTCTCTGATCCGATTTGAAATTCTCAAAACTTCTTGTTCAATCCTTACATCATTGTGTCACGTGTGCACATCAAACAAGCATTTTCTCATTTCTTTGAACAAGTTGCAAATGCTTTGGTACATCCATGCAAATTATTATGACAAAATTCTGTGCAGATTCCTACATTATCAATTGCTTATGTCATGTTGATCAAAATGCATTATAATGGGTCTCTGTAGAATAGTATAATCCCCACGACATTTAAGCACTAGTTTTACAATATACAGTAAGTAAACTTTAAGTAAACAGTGGCATTTTATTTTACTCAATTTAGTGTTTTGCATTGCTATATTCTTTCCACATAGGACTGCAAGACAACTTCACTGTGTTGCAGACGGCCCCTTTTCACACCTAAACAGTCTTTTGACACTCTCTACAGGGATCTCATCCCTGAACAAGAGAGGGGGCAGATTGGAGATGACCTGCCAAAGTACGTGTTAGTTTGGGACAATGTCAGTTTCCATCGCTCCAACATCATCAGGCAATGGTTTGCGGCCCACAACAGGATGCTGGTGGAGTTCCTCTCACCCTACTCAACCACGTTGAGGAATTTTTCTCAGCATGAAGATTAAAAGTATATGATCGCCAGCCGCATACACAGATGACCCTTCTGGCTGCCATGGATGTAACGTGTGATGACATCACAGCTGATGCCTGCAGAGGCTGGATTAGACACTCTGAAAGATGATTTTCACGCTGTATCGCAAGAGAAGATATTTGTTGTGATGTGGATGAGAATCCGTTGCCCAAAAGACAGGAACGTCAGGAGGTGTAGGAAGACTGCACTGTAATTCCACTGCACTGCATGTACAGTTTTCCCTAAGGAGATTGTCTTATGTTTAGATTTCTACATTTGTTTGTGCTATGCAGTGCTGTCTTTTCCTGTCTGCATCACAATGACACTGTCTGTCAATAAATTATTGTACAAACAGTAAAAAAGTTAACGTGAATCATGTGCCGTCTCTTGCAATCAAACAATCAAAACCAGAAATGCACTTACTGTTTTGCAAATGACAAGGATGATTCGAGAAATGCTCCACTCATCACTCTCAGGTCACTCCGCTGCACACGTCTGATCACTTCTTTGTCACCCCCGACCTCACCGCTCCAGACAACGCAGATGTCTTACCGCTGGTCACTTTCCGGCGCTACCTACGGTCCCTCCCTCCTGCTTTTCCTCTGCTGTCTTGTCTGCACTCCCCCCCTCTGTGGAGATCTCTCTTTTGAATACCAACAGTGCCACAGACACTCTGTGTTCCACGCTTACATCCTGCTTGGACAACATATGCCCTCTTACATCTGGACCAGCCCGTGCATCCCTGTCTGCCCCCTGGTTATCGGATGTACCAAGTGAGCATCGCACCAGCCTCCGGTCAGCTGAGAGAAAATGGCACAAGTCAAAAGACCATACTGACCTCTCTCTCTCTACCAGTCTCTTCTCTCTTTTTTCTCCGTTGACGTCAATTCTGCAAAAACTGATTATAACCACTCGAAGATCAGCAACTCTCCTGACTCTCGCACACTCTTAAAAACCTTCTCTGCTCTCCTCTGTCCGCCTGCTCCCACACCTTCATCGGAGTTAACGGCTGATAATTTTGCATCGTTCTTCGTAAAGAAAACTACCGCCATCAACAGCCAATTTTCTACGCCACCATCACCCGCCTTTTCTCCTATGTCTGAAGATGATGTTTCCAAGGTCATTGGTTCCAACCACCCTACCACCTGCCCACTGGATCCCATCCCCACCCATCTCCTCCATGCCATCTCTCCAGCAGTTGTGCCTGGTCTGACCCGCATCATCAACTCTTTGCTCACCACTGGGACATTTCCCACTGCTTTCAAAGAGGCCTGCATCACACCGCTACTGAAGAAACTCACTCTCAACCTTACACTGCTAGAACACTACAGGCCGGTGTAGTGTGTGAAAATGCACATCTTCAGTCAAAATGTAGATGACTGATTTTAACCTCTTATTATTTTCTGTCTTCTTAAAAAATTATTTTTTTACTTACCTCACTATTCTTTGCTTTGTATACTGTGCTAGGCTTTAATGGACTGGATTTAATTAACTTATGCATTTTGTTGCCTATATTGTTATAATTGTTTCCAATGTTTCCTCGTCTTTAAGTCGCTTTGGATAAAAACGTCTGCTAAATGACTAATTGTAAATTTTATGAAATGTGTAATGTCATGTGTAATGTGTAATGTGTAGTGTGTGGCCTTGAAATTTTAGCATGTCTACGTAATCATGAATAAATGCTTCTTGAGACACACAGTGTTGCTTCTTTGCATGCATCAAATGAATTGTTTCTGGCTATATGCATCCATGCATTAGTTTGAGAGGGGTGGAAATGGGACACTTGGGTGAAACAAAACTGCCCAAAAGTTTGTTGCCTATATTGTTATAATTGCTTCCAATGTTTCCTCGTCTGTAAGTCGCTTTGGATAAAAACGTCTGCTAAATGATGTTGTGGAATTTTCTTATTCCTTAATCAAGGTGAGTCAATTTTGACAAACGCAATATACAGAGACATCAAGTACTTTGCAAAGTATTTTATTGTCGTTTAATCTGCATCATGAGCAATGAGCATGGTGCAGAGCAAAGGCGCTCTTTCCTCCTGCACCCAGAGTATATATATGATTAAAAACGTGACACCCCCTCCCTTTGCCCCTAACAAGAATCCCGAGCTGGTTTACGGGAAGTTCCGTTATTCCAAACAGAACATCTTGGCCTCTGCTCGAGGGCAAAGGCAGAGTGGTATGACGTGTTTAGAGAAAAACATGATAACATTAGAAAAGAAAACATAGATAAACACTTCGTAAACATATAGACAGACACATCAAGAAGCTAGACTAGAAAATTTTCATTACATTCCCCCCTTTTATCATATATGATAACCAAAATCTTTATACTTTGACCATGTAAGATGAGCAACGCCCTTTCTCTTACAGGTTTCATTCTTCTATCTAAACAGTTCTTAAAATCCCACTAGAATTGGTAACACCACCTGCTTCAGCCCCACTCCCCAACTTTAGCTATTCCACCATTTCAACAGACTGTTAGTCATATCATCCGGTTCTCTGATAATTATATTTTTTCTGAGTTAGAGCTAGTCTTTTTCCTTTTTATTTGGCCGTTCCAGGGGACATAATTGCCCACATTTTCAAATTTTGTTGCCTTATCCAGAACATCAACTGAGGTACACGTACCTCTACACAAATACATATTTGTTCCCCAGTACCTAGCAGAATTAGGGTAACACTGTCCCTCCCCATACCATTTTATTAAACTTGGAATATAGTGTTAGACAGAAACAAAATTCTATAATCTCTAATTTCTCAGGGTTCGATGTGTCCCCGACTCGAACAGTTGATTCCCTTTGCGAGCACCAATAGTGCCCCTCCTGTCGCTTCAGTCAGCACGACCATTGCGAAGAGCCATACGGTTGGAGTTGCCCCTCCTTGGACACCTTTTTGCTGTGGGAGGTGTGTCTTTCCCACGACTTCCTCCTGAAATCTTTGACTACTTGGAAGTCTCCTGGCTGGAAGCTGTGGAATGAGTTGTCAGCTCCGTTTGCTACTGCTCCTTTGACCTGCACAAATATTTTGAGAGCAAAAACACAAAAACACATTGCTTGTAACATCCCCCCTTTTGAAGCGTGGTCTAGGCCATGCGTCAAAATCGCAAAAGCAGGGAAAGAATGTTTTGGCAAACAGGTGAGGCCATTTGGGCCTCCCCAAACATTGTCAGTGTATTTACATGAGCACTCCTTCCAGAGTGCACGCTCAGCTGGTTCTGCAAAATGTTTGCATCTCTGCAAGAGAAAGAGTTTTGTAAGTGATTTCTGGAGAAAATCTGTCTGTCTCTGATGTTGCTTGCTTTGCTGCAAGGTCAGCCGTCGGCTTCCTGCAAAAAAATTGTTTCAGATACAAAAGTGTGTGCGTCACAGTTACACACAACAATGGCTGATGGGAGAAGAATGGCAGATAGCATATCAGCAACCTATGTGTGATTAAGAATGTTTTTACCATCATCTTTTACAAAGTTTCTGTGTTTCCACAGTGTGCCAAAATCATGAGTTACACCAAATGCATATCTACTATCTGTGTGAATGTCTACATTTTTATTCTTTGCTAATCCCCATGCGCGTGTGAGTGCAATGAGCTCTGCTGTCTGAGCAGAGAAATGGTCCCTAAAAATGATATCAATTGCTTCTTTGCTTTTGGACTTGCGATGTCTGTAAAAAGATGGCGCCGGTGCAGGCTTGACGTCAATCACTTAATATTGTTGTGTGTGTTTTAATTTGTTTTATGCAATTTTTTATACGATGCGCATCCTCAGTTTTAACCTACGACCGACTTACTCTTTTAAACTTGAAAGATGCTTCAATTGCGCTATCAAACCAAGCAGTTTGTGTTGAACCCTGCACCCCCCCCCCCCCCCCCCCACTACTGAAGTCGATACCTGCCCACCTTCGCCGCTGTCTGTACCTGTTACCGGTGAGAAAGCGCAGGAGGCGCCGTGGAAAGCGGGGCGGCCTAGCGATGAAGCTAAAAAACTTCATACGCTTACATCGGATGCCCGGAGTGCATCTGGCGTCTCTTGAGGATGGTATGGCTGGAGCTTTCCGTGTCCGCCGGCGCTCGCTGGAGCCAGTGTGCGGATGGATGGTTGCAGTTCTGCCTTCGTCGTTGACGCCGCCCCCTGGCTTTCGCTCTCCTTGGTTTTTGCGTGGGGGAGTGTGCAAGAACCATCTCCGCTCCCTTCCTCGGGAAAAACAGGCAGCTTCTTCGGACTATCTACCGCGGGTTCGGATGGCCTTGGTCAACGCCAGATCGGTAGTAAACAAAACATTTATTTTAAACGATCTTTTCTCTGCTTGTGAACTGGATTTTCTTTTTCTGACTGAAACATGGGTCACCACTGGGGATCTTAGCTCCTTTTCCGAAATGCTGCCAAAAAATTGCTTATTTTTAAATTCTCCCCGGATCTCGGGGCGAGGGGGAGGCCTGGCATCCATCTACAAAGACTCGTTTCTTTGTCATCTTGTGGCGTCAAACAAACAAAACAGCTTTGAACTGCAGTTATTTACTATTAAACTGGACAAGCCCTTGTTGGTTGCACTAATATATCGACCTCCGAAATATAACAAGGACTTTTTAAATGACTTCTCAACCCTTTTGGGAGATCTGTTACCCAAGTATGAACAACTATTAATTTTGGGAGATTTTAACATTCATGTCTGCTGTGCTGATGATTCTTTGGCAAAAGAATTTAAAAACCTTTTAAATGCCTTCGACTTAACCTCTCAGGTTAATATACCCACTCACCAGCATGGTCATACACTTGATCTGGTTTTAACTCATGGGGTTTCTTTCGGTGATCTTGATGTATGTGAAAATGGCTTCTCTGATCATAAGACTGTTTTGTTTTCCTTTTCATCTCAGTTAAATGTTGTCAGACAGGCATCTGCTGCTCGTCAGGCTCGGCTTATCACCTCAGCTACTAGAGAGGACTTTATGTCCACTTTTACTAAAGAAAGCCTACATATGGATGAGTGGAATGAAAATTTAAGTTGGAGGAATTACTTCTCAGTTTTAATACCATTTGTGTTGGTGTTATGGATTTGGTGGCACCTTTTAAATTTTTTTTTCATAAATCTGGACCGGAGCCATGGTTAACTGACTCTACACGTGCTCTTAGGCAGATGTGTAGGCGAGCAGAGCGAAAGTGGAAAAAGGACAAACTTAATGTCTCTCTTCAAATACTAAGAGAATCCCTATCACAATACCAGAAAGCCGTTAAATCAGCAAAATCTATATATTTCACTGAAATTATAAACAAGAACAGTCATAAACCCAAAACTCTTTTTAATATTATTAATGCTACTCTTAACCCCTCCTCTGGCTCATTGTTAGAAGGATCCTCACAACTTTGCGAGGACTTTCTATCATTTTTTATGAGTAAAATAAATGATCTTAGAACAGGGATAAATCATCTACAGCCTAATCCCGCGGAGTACCAAAGATGTCCTACTGTTCTGAGTGATTTTACCCCGGTCTCCGATGTCCATTTTACTACATTAGTGACTCAGCTCAAGCCTTCTGGCTCGGCTATTGATGTAATTCCCCCTAAGCTTTTAAAACAAGTTCTGGATGTGGTAGCTCCTTACCTTTTGTCTATAATAAACTGCAGTCTATAAACTGGTATTATTCCAGATCTGCTAAAACATGCAACTGTGCGGCCACTACTGAAAAAAAACAAGTCTAGATCCCACGATTTTAGCAAATTTTAGACCTATTTCAAATCTGTCCTTTATTACAAAAATTATGGAGAAAACTGTTCTTGAACAATTGCAAACTTATTTAGCTGATAATATGATCTTTGAAGTTTTTCAATTTGGGTTCAGAAAACATCATTCCACTGAGACTGCTCTTTTGAAGGTATTAAATGATTTGCTTGACATATGTGACTCAGGTGACCATGCTGCGCTGGTGTTGTTAGATCTTACCGCCGCCTTTGATACGGTTGATCATGCTATTCTTGTCGGTCGTCTGGTGCAGGCATTACAGGCAAAGCTCTGAACTGGTTTAAATCGTACCTTACAAACAGAACTTTTTCTATCAATATAGGTGATCATTCATCTAAAAGTGCTGTCTTAACATGTGGGGTTCCCCAAGGATCGATTTTGGCTCCCATTTTATTTTCTTTATATATGCTCCCATTGGGTTCAATTTTTAGAAAATATGGACTGGATTTTCACTGTTATGCGGATGACACGCAAATTTATCTGCCTATTAAACGAAACTCTAATGGTGTCGATGCCCTTCTTGCCTGTCTGTGTGATGTAAGGGTATGGCTATCGATGAACTTTCTGAATTTTAATGAAGATAAGACCGAAATCACTATATTTGGACCGTCTGACTCTGTGGCTGCCCCCAATATAAATCTCGGTGGGCTGTCCACTTGTGTCAAGCACCATGTAAAATATCTGGGTGTTATCTTTGATGAACACTTGAAGTTTGATAGGCAGATAAATGTAGTGGTAAAATCATCATTTTTCCAGCTGAGACTCCTGTCAAAGGTAAAGACTTTTCTCTCGTTTAAAAACCTTGAGAAAGTCATTCATGCTTTTATTACGTCAAGACTGGACTATTGTAACTCACTATATTTTGGGATCAGTCAATCTTCTATGTCCCGGCTACAATTGGTCCAAAATGCAGCAGCTAGATTTTTAACTGGAACCCATAAACGTGCTCATATTACTCCTGTTTTAAGATCTCTGCATTGGTTGCCCGTGTGCCATAGAGTAGTTTTTAAACTCTTGCTTATTGTTTTAAAATCTTTAAATGGTCTGGGTCCCTCCTACATTGATGATCTACTGGTTGAGAGAAAGACTTGTAGATCTCTTCGGTCTTCCAACGATCAGACTCTGTCTGTTCCCAAGATGAAACGAAAGCGTATGGGCTTCCGAGCCTTCTCATATGTTGCTCCTCAACTTTGGAACTCACTGCCAATGACAATAAAAAATGCTCCATCTGTGTCTTCTTTTAAGACTAGGCTAAAGACCTATCTCTTTGATAAGGCTTTTGATAGTTGATTTGTGTATCTTTATTATTATTTCTTTCTTATCACACTGTATAATATTGCCTCTTTTTTGTTAAAGCACATTGGTCAACCTTTGGTTGAAATTAATAGTGCTATATAAATATTGCCATTGCCATTGTAATTGCAGACACGCTTTGCGGACAGCTGTCTGCCGCGGTCAGTATTTTCGTGACCCAAAAAACGAACAACTTGTTTTGCCAGCTGGACTTTGGAGACATTTACTTTGTGTTTTTTTTTTTCTCTTATCTTTTAAACTGGAAACAAAGGCCTGCGCACCGGTAAATTTGGACATGGCACAACTATGCCTCTTTTTTCTTTTTTTATCTTTTTAAACTCATTAAATATTGGCCTTATGCCATTGAGGTCTTCTGATTTGAGGCTTCTGTTTTGAGGGGGAATTGCTGTTTGCGTGGATGGAAATTACCCTTGGGCGTTATCACAACAGGTTCACAGTTCCTAATCAACCCAACATAATATTTTCCTGTTCCCCGAAGTTGTACGGGCACCTTCCCAAAATTTCTTCATTAATCTTTTTGTGTGTGAAAACACTTCAAGTCCCCTTGTTGCTGACAGACAGGCATGATTCTCACGATGGGCGTGCAACAAATTTGAATATTGCACGTCGTCCCTTTTAACCCATTCTATGGCGTGCGCATATTTGGCAGCAAAACACCCACAGCTCCCCACACCATTGCAATCAACGTCATGAGGCTCTGTGAGGCAATACATTCTACATCATACTTACGTAATTCAATATTACATCGTACAGCTGTACGAGCGCTGCACACGGGTCGTGTTGGTATCATGCTCAATCTGTCTTCATACACATTATGACTCTGCACAGCAAATCAATCGGGCAGCAGTCAGACATGAGAAACCTGTGTTGAAATTTGACACTCCCCAACTCGCATTGCACCCTTTTGACATAAATTATTCTACATTAGAGCCACTAGCATTTAGGGAAAACACAGCTAGTTTAGACTCTGGCAAATTTAAACACTTCTTGTGAATCACAGTAGGCTATTTGTTGCCCCTGAATCTATCAAAAAATCAAGCAGTTTGTTGCACACGAGCATTGTGCATTTTAGCAAAGTTCAGAAAGCGTTTTCATTCATCATGGAATGTGAGCTAAGCAGATCTTCATTGCATACAGTAGGAAAAAGCATTTCTTCATTGCATATGCTAAGGGAAATCATACTCACCACCCTCGGAATGATGCCTCACCTCCTCACTTCCATCTACCTTTTCTCTTGACCTCCGCGATCTCAGAGGCTCAGGACAATCATTTCGCCAGTGCCCCGTCTTTCCGCAATTGAAACATTTCTCTGGATCATAGGTGCTAGAGGGTTTAAAACCTCCTCTTCCACGTCCACGCCACTGACCTCCTCTCCTCCCGTTTCCTCTTCCTCCATGCTCTACTCCGATATTCATTAGAGCCATGTGGAGTTCTTCATCTTGTGTGTTTTTCTTCTGAAGCTCTTTCTTGCCTGTTTGTCTTTCGGCGTGTACAGCATGACGGACGATCTCGCTCATTCTCGCACGATCTGGCTCGATGCACGATTTTTCCACTTCTCGTCTCAGCTCTTCTCTGAGATTCGCAGAAAAGTGGATCTGAGATGTCCTATGAACGGAACAATGTCCGGTCCGTCTGAATCAGGTTGAAGTCCAGAATGTTCTTTAAATACTTCCTCCACAGGCCATTTACCCTGTAACTTTCTTAGGTCAGATGGTTTCAGTTTGACTTTCAACAGTCTCTCTAATTCTTTCATTGAGGGTGAGAATTCTTTGCAAAATGTCAAAAGTTCTTTATACGTCGGTGCTGGTTGCGCTCTTTCCTGCTTTTGACACACCACGGGCTGTGGCATGTGTGGCACTGGTGCTGGTGGAGACACTGGTGGGGGCACTGGAGCTGCCTCAATCGGGTTCAGATGTCGGTGAGGAGGGACACAATCATCCTCCGGTTGGTGTTTGTAACAAGTCATAGATGGGGGTAAAGAAGTGTGGGAATTAAGATCAATATATAGATCGATATAAAATTGGATGATTAATTTTGTTTAAATCAGATGTATTTTCGTACATGACATGATTGTGAACAAAAGCTTGAAGTTGAGAGTCCTACAGTTGCTAGATGTTGCCTGAGATCGGAATTTGGTCAGTAAGTGGGGGGTTGCATGTTCTGCTTATGTGTGTGTGTAATAAGAACTACATTTTCTTTTTGGGGAAGAAATGGGTACACTTAAGGATCTTATTGTGGTATTAAACATGCCTTTAAATTTAATATGCTTATGATTCCATTGTTGATTAAAACTATGCATAAAATGTTGAAAATATAACCAAGTGTGTTAGTTGGTGTTAACCTAGAATTCAGCGCTGATTCTGTGGGATACTGTGGGGTTTTTTCCACAGGAAATTGCTATGTGTGTGTGTAAAGATTAGATTACACGGGGAGCCCCATGGAATGGGTGAGGTTCTTGTGTGCAAATTTGTTACAGATGTCGGGTTTGAAAAACAAGGCAGTGAGCTAGTTGGCTGAGACAGGACAAAGAAGGGAAAGCGGATTGGACCCAGGCTGAAGAAGAGATTCGGCGTGAAATATAAAACCATGTGTATGTGTTTTCTGGTGGTCGATCCTTTGTGAGACGTTTTTGTGTCTGAGGATCCACCGAAACAGCTGTTTGTTTGAGACTTCTGATCAATAAATTTCAACGTTTTCTGAACTGGCCTCTCTCCAATTTTTGAACGCGCAGAACATTGTTTTAATGTTCATCAGAAGACAGAGGGGTTAAATCATTATATTCAAGCAAAACAGGGTACAATGGAGTTTTCGGTGGTGGCAGTTCTTCCAATGCCTTTTCTTTAAAAACATAGTCACGTCTATTTGCTTCCCTCTCCCATAACTCTAAACATTTACACGCTTCATCATATTTTTCCCTTTCTTTTTTGGACATTTTAAATGTCTTTTTTCCCCATATGTTCTCTTATTTTCTCTAATTTTGTGGTACTAAATGTACCGTTTTCTGGAAAGTTAGCTTTTTCTATTAAATAGGGTACACCTTGTAAACTTCCCGTTCCCCAATTTTTCCTCATTTCTCTGTATGTTGGTTTATCCATATCATTTCTTAGTAGTCCCCCAGACTGTTTAGAATCTCTCTCGATTCTGAGTAGTCTCCCCTCTTTAACCAGAGTGTTTTAAGCAGTCCCCCAGACTGTTTAGAATCTCTCGATTCTAAGTAGTCTCCCCTCTTTAACCAGACTGTTTTAAGCAGTCCCCCAGACTGTTTAGCGCTAAGTAGTCTCCCCTTTTGTTCCAGACTGTTCAGAAATCTATCTGACTCACCACTTTTCCTTTTTGTGCCTTGCACTGAGTTCTTTTGGGATCACGTCAGCTTGGGGTCCGGAGTAGATTTCTCTCGTCCCTGTATGGGGTTAGAGCTGGATTTGCTATGTCCAGGATGATCAGTCAACTCTAGTCCGTTCTCCGTCAGCCTTGTGATTCCATACTTCGTCGCCAAATTGTTGTGGAATTTTCTTATTCCTTAATCAAGGTGAGTCAATTTTGACAAACGCAATATACAGAGACATCAAGTACTTTGCAAAGTATTTTATTGTCGTTTAATCTGCATCATGAGCAATGAGCATGGTGCAGAGCAAAGGCGCTCTTTCCTCCTGCACCCAGAGTATATGTATGATTAAAAACGTGACACCCCCTCCCTTTGCCCCCTAACAAGAATCCCGAGCTGGTTTACGGGAAGTTCCGTTATTCCAAACAGAACATCTTGGCCTCTGCTCGAGGGCAAAGGCAGAGTGGTATGACGTGTTTAGAGAAAAACATGATAACATTAGAAAAGAAAACATAGATAAACACTTCGTAAACATATAGACAGACACATCAAGAAGCTAGACTAGAAAATTTCCATTACAATGACTAAATGTAAATTTTATGAAATGTGTAATGTCATGTGTAATGTGTAATGTGTAGTGTGTGGCCTTGAAATTTTAGCATGTCTACGTAATCATGAATAAATGCTTCTTGAGACACACAGTGTTGCTTCTTTGCATGCATCAAATGAATTGTTTCTGGCTATATGCATCCATGCATTAGTTTGATAAGGGTGGAAATGGGACACTTGGGTGAAACAAAACTGCCCCCACTTTAAATACAGTTTTTTCTAAGTCAATTTGGTACATTTCTCTGATCCGATTTGAAATTCTCAAAACTTCTTGTTCAATCCTTACATCCTTGTGTCACGTGTGCACATCAAACAAGCATTTTCTAATTTCTTTGAACAAGTTGCAAATGCTTTGGTACATCCATGCAAATGATTATGACAAAATTCTGTGCAGATTCCTACATTATCAATTGCTTATGTCATGTTGATCAAAATGCATTATAATGGGTCTCTGTAGAATAGTATAATCCCCACGACATTTAAGCACTAGTTTTACAATATACAGTAAGTATACTTTAAGTAAACAGTGGCATTTTATTTTACTCAATTTAGTGTTTTGCATTGCTATATTCTTTCCACATAGGACTGCAAGACAACTTCACTGTGTTGCAGACGGCCCCTTTTCAAACCTAAACAGTCTTTTGACACTCTCTACAGAGATCTCATCCCTGAACAAGAGAGGGGGCAGATTGGAGATGACCTGCCAAAGTACGTGTAAGTTTGGGACAATGTCAGTTTCCATTGCTCCAACATCATCAGGCAATGGTTTGCGGCCCACAACAGGATGCTGGTGGAGTTCCTCTCACCCTACTCAACCCCGTTGAGGAATTTTTCTCAGCATGAAGATTAAAAGTATATGATGGCCAGCCGCATACACAGATGACCCTTCTGGCTGCCATGGATGTAACGTGTGATGACATCACAGCTGATGCCTGCAGAGGCTGGTTTAGACACTCTGAAAGATGATTTTCACGCTGCATCGCAAGAGAAGATATTTGTTGTGATGTGGATGAGAATCCGTTGCCCAAAAGACAGGAACGTCAGGAGGTGTAGGAAGACTGCACTGTAATTCCACTGCACTGCATGTACAGTTTTCCCTAAGGAGATTGTCTTATGTTCAGATTTCTACATTTGTTTGTGCTATGCAGTGCTGTCTTTTCCTGTCTGCATCACAATGACACTGTCTGTCAATAAATTATTGTACAAACAGTAAAAGCGTTAACGTGAATCATGTGCCGTCTCTTGCAATCAAACAATCAAAACCAGAAATGCACTTACTGTTTTGCAAATGACAAGGATGATTCGAGAAATGCTCCACTCATCACTCTCAGGTCACTCCGCTGCACACGTCTGATCACTTCTTTGTCACCCCCGACCTCACCGCTCCAGACAACGCAGATGTCTTACCGCTGGTCACTTTCCGGCGCTACCTACGGTCCCTCCCTCCTGCTTTTCCTCTGCTGTCTTGTCTGCACTCCCCCCCTCTGAGGAGCTCTCTCTTTTGAATACCAACAGTGCCAAAGACACTCTGTGTTCCACGCTTACATCCTGCTTGGACAACATATGCCCTCTTACATCTGGACCAGCCCGTGCATCCCTGTCTGCCCCCTGGTTATCGGATGTACCACGTGAGCATCGCACCAGCCTCCGGTCAGCTGAGAGAAAATGACACAAGTCAAAAGACCATACTGACCTCTCTCTCTCTACTTTCTCCGTTGACGTCACCTCTGCAAAAACTGATTATAACCACTCGAAGATCAGCAACTCTCCTGACTCTCGCACACTCTTAAAAACCTTCTCTGCTCTCCTCTGTCCGCCTGCTCCCACACCTTCATCGGAGTTAACGGCTGATGATTTTGCATCGTTCTTCGTAAAGAAAACTACCGACATCAACAGCCAATTTTCTACACCACCATCACCCGCCTTTTCTCCTATGTCTGAAGATGATGTTTCCAAGGTCATTGGTTCCAACCACCCTACCACCTGCCCACTGGATCCCATCCCCACCCATCTCCTCCATGCCATCTCTCCAGCAGTTGTGCCTGGTCTGACCCGCATCATCAACTCTTTGCTCACCACTGGGACATTTCCCACTGCTTTCAAAGAGGCCTGCATCACACCGCTACTGAAGAAACTCACTCTCAACCTTATACTGCTAGAACACTACAGGCCGGTGTAGTGTTTGAAAATGCATATCTTCCGTCAAAATGTAGATGACTGATTTTAACCTCTTATTATTTTCTGTCTTCTTAAAAAAATATTTTTTTACTTACCTCACTATTCTTAGCTTTGTATACTGTGCTAGGCTTTAATGGACTGGATTTAATCAACTTATGCATTTTGTTGCCTATATTGTTATAATTGCTTCCAATGATTCCTCGTCTGTAAGTCGCTTTTAGATAAAAACGTCTGCTAAATGACTAAATTTAATTTTTATGAAATGTGTAATGTCATGTGTAATGTATAATGTGTAGTGTGTGGCCTTGACATTTTAGCATGTCTACGTAATCATGAATAAATGCTTCTTGAGACACACAGTGTTGCTTCTTTGCATGCATCAAATGAATTGTTTCTGGCTATATGCATCCATGCATTAGTTTGAGAGGGGTGGAAATGGGACACTTGGGTGAAACAAAACTGCCCCAAAAGTACCCCCCCCCACTTTAAATACAGTTTTATCTAAGTCAATTTGGTACATTTCTCTGATCCGATTTGAAATTCTCAAAACTTCTTGTTCAATCCTTACATCCTTGTGTCACGTGTGCACATCAAACAAGCATTTTCTCATTTCTTTGAACAAGTTGCAAATGCTTTGGTACATCCATGCAAATGATTATGACAAAATTCTGTGCAGATTCCTACATTATCAATTGCTTATGTCATGTTGATCAAAATGCATTATAATGGGTCTCTGTAGAATAGTATAATCCCCACGACATTTAAGCACTAGTTTTACAATATACAGTAAGTATACTTTAAGTAAACGGTGGCATTTTATTTTACTCAATTTAGTGTTTTGCATTGCTATATTCTTTCCACATAGGACTGCAAGACAACTTCACTGTGTTGCAGACGGCCCCTTTTCACACCTAAACAGTCTTTTGACACTCTCTACAGGGATCTCATCCCTGAACAAGAGAGGGGGCAGATTGGAGATGACCTACCAAAGTACGTGTTAGTTTGGGACAATGTCAGTTTCCATCGCTCCAACATCATCAGGCAATGGTTTGCGGCCCACAACAGGATGCTGGTGGAGTTCCTCTCACCCTACTCAACCCCGTTGAGGAATTTTTCTCAGCATGAAGATTAAAAGTATATGATGGCCAGCCGCATACACAGATGACCCTTCTGGCTGCCTTGGATGTAACGTGTGATGACATCACAGCTGATGCCTGCAGAGGCTGGATTAGACACTCTGAAAGATGATTTTCACGCTGTATCGCAAGAGAAGATATTTGTTGTGATGTGGATGAGAATCCGTTGCCCAAAAGACAGGAACGTCAGGAGGTGTAGGAAGACTGCACTGTAATTCCACTGCACTGCATGTACAGTTTTCCCTAAGGAGATTGTCTTATGTTCAGATTTCTACATTTGTTTGTGCTATGCAGTGCTGTCTTTTCCTGTCTGCATCACAATGACACTGTCTGTCAATAAATTATTGTACAAACAGTAAAAGCGTTAACGTGAATCATGTGCCGTCTCTTGCAATCAAACAATCAAAACCAGAAATGCACTTACTGTTTTGCAAATGACAAGGATGATTCGAGAAATGCTCCACTCATCACTCTCAGGTCACTCCGCTGCACACGTCTGATCACTTCTTTGTCACCCCCGACCTCACCACTCCAGACAACGCAGATGTCTTACCGCTGGTCACTTTCCGGCGCTACCTACGGTCCCTCCCTCCTGCTTTTCCTCTGCTGTCTTGTCTGCACTCCCCCCCTCTGAGGAGCTCTCTCTTTTGAATACCAACAGTGCCACAGACACTCTGTGTTCCACGCTTACATCCTGCTTGGACAACATATGCCCTCTTACATCTGGACCAGCCCGTGCATCCCTGTCTGCCCCCTGGTTATCGGATGTACCACGTGAGCATCGCACCAGCCTCCGGTCAGCTGTGAGAAAATGGCACAAGTCAAAAGACCATACTGACCTCTCTTCTCTCTACTTTCTCCGTTGACGTCACCTCTGCAAAAACTGATTATAACCACTCGAAGATCAGCAACTCTCCTGACTCTCGCACACTCTTAAAAACCTTCTCTGCTCTCCTCTGTCCGCCTGCTCCCACACCTTCATCGGAGTTAACGGCTGAAGATTTTGCATCGTTCTTCGTAAAGAAAACTACCGCCATCAACAGCCAATTTTCTACGCCACCATCACCCGCCTTTTCTCCTATGTCTGAAGATGATGTTTCCAAGGTCATTGGTTCCAACCACCCTACCACCTGCCCACTGGATCCCAGCCCCACCTATCTCCTCCATGCCATCTCTCCAGCAGTTGTGCCTGGTCTGACCCGCATCATCAACTCTTTGCTCACCACTGGGACATTTCCCACTGCTTTCAAAGAGGCCTGCATCACACCGCTACTGAAGAAACTCACTCTCAACCTTACACTGCTAGAACACTACAGGCCGGTGTAGTGTGTGAAAATGCATATCTTCCGTCAAAATGTAGATGACTGATTTTAACCTCTTATTATTTTCTGTCTTCTTAAAAAAATATTTTTTTACTTACCTCACTATTCTTAGCTTTGTATACTGTGCTAGGCTTTAATGGACTGGATTTAATTAACTTATGCATTTTGTTGCCTATATTGTTATAATTGCTTCCAATGATTCCTCGTCTGTAAGTCGCTTTGGATAAAAACGTCTGCTAAATGACTAAATTTAATTTTTATGAAATGTGTAATGTCATGTGTAATGTGTAATGTGTAGTGTGTGGCCTTGACATTTTAGCATGTCTACGTAATCATGAATAAATGCTTCTTGAGACACACAGTGTTGCTTCTTTGCATGCATCAAATGAATTGTTTCTGGCTATATGCATCCATGCATTAGTTTGAGAGGGGTGGAAATGGGACACTTGGGTGAAACAAAACTGCCCCAACAGTACCCCCCCCCACTTTAAATACAGTTTTATCTAAGTCAATTTGGTACATTTCTCTGATCCGATTTGAAATTCTCAAAACTTCTTGTTCAATCCTTACATCCTTGTGTCACGTGTGCACATCAAACAAGCATTTTCTCATTTCTTTGAACAAGTTGCAAATGCTTTGGTACATCCATGCAAATGATTATGACAAAATTCTGTGCAGATTCCTACATTATCAATTGCTTATGTCATGTTGATCAAAATGCATTATAATGGGTCTCTGTAGAATAGTATAATCCCCACGACATTTAAGCACTAGTTTTACAATATACAGTAAGTATACTTTAAGTAAACGGTGGCATTTTATTTTACTCAATTTAGTGTTTTGCATTGCTATATTCTTTCCACATAGGACTGCAAGACAACTTCACTGTGTTGCAGACGGCCCCTTTTCACACCTAAACAGTCTTTTGACACTCTCTACAGGGATCTCATCCCTGAACAAGAGAGGGGGCAGATTGGAGATGACCTACCAAAGTACGTGTTAGTTTGGGACAATGTCAGTTTCCATCGCTCCAACATCATCAGGCAATGGTTTGCGGCCCACAACAGGATGCTGGTGGAGTTCCTCTCACCCTACTCAACCCCGTTGAGGAATTTTTCTCAGCATGAAGATTAAAAGTATATGATGGCCAGCCGCATACACAGATGACCCTTCTGGCTGCCTTGGATGTAACGTGTGATGACATCACAGCTGATGCCTGCAGAGGCTGGATTAGACACTCTGAAAGATGATTTTCACGCTGTATCGCAAGAGAAGATATTTGTTGTGATGTGGATGAGAATCCGTTGCCCAAAAGACAGGAACGTCAGGAGGTGTAGGAAGACTGCACTGTAATTCCACTGCACTGCATGTACAGTTTTCCCTAAGGAGATTGTCTTATTTTCAGATTTCTACATTTGTTTGTGCTATGCAGTGCTGTCTTTTCCTGTCTGCATCACAATGACACTGTCTGTCAATAAATTATTGTACAAACAGTAAAAGCGTTAACGTGAATCATGTGCCGTCTCT
This sequence comes from Barbatula barbatula, assembly GCF_947034865.1. Taxonomy (NCBI): domain Eukaryota; kingdom Metazoa; phylum Chordata; class Actinopteri; order Cypriniformes; family Nemacheilidae; genus Barbatula; species Barbatula barbatula. The sequence continues at coordinate 15,338,406 of NC_136777.1, forward strand.
TGCAATCAAAACCAGAAATGCACTTACTGTTTTGCAAATGACAAGGATGATTCGAGAAATGCTCCACTCATCACTCTCAGGTCACTCCGCTGCACACGTCTGATCACTTCTTTGTCACCCCCGACCTCACCGCTCCAGACAACGCAGATGTCTTACCGCTGGTCACTTTCCGGCGCTACCTACGGTCCCTCCCTCCTGCTTTTCCTCTGCTGTCTTGTCTGCACTCCCCCCCTCTGAGGAGCTCTCTCTTTCGAATACCAACAGTGCCACAGACACTCTGTGTTCCACTCTTACATCCTGCTTGGACAACATATGCCCTCTTGCATCTGGACCAGCCCGTGCATCCCTGTCTGCCCCCTGGTTATCGGATGTACCACGTGAGCATCGCACCAGCCTCCGGTCAGCTGAGAGAAAATGGCACAAGTCAAAAGACCATACTGACCTCTCTCTCTCTACTTTCTCCGTTGACGTCACCTCTGCAAAAACTGATTATAACCACTCGAAGATCAGCAACTCTCCTGACTCTCGCACACTCTTAAAAACCTTCTCTGCTCTCCTCTGTCCGCCTGCTCCCACACCTTCATCGGAGTTAACGGCTGATGATTTTGCATCGTTCTTCGTAAAGAAAACTACCGCCATCAACAGCCAATTTTCTACGCCACCATCACCCGCCTTTTCTCCTATGTCTGAAGATGATGTTTCCAAGGTCATTGGTTCCAACCACCCTACCACCTGCCCACTGGATCCCATCCCCACCCATCTCCTCCATGCCATCTCTCCAGCAGTTGTGCCTGGTCTGACCTGCATCATCAACTCTTTGCTCACCACTGGGACATTTCCCACTGCTTTCAAAGAGGCCTGCATCACACCGCTACTGAAGAAACTCACTCTCAACCTTACACTGCTAGAACACTACAGGCCGGTGTAGTGTGTGAAAATGCATATCTTCCGTCAAAATGTAGATGACTGATTTTAACCTCTTATTATTTTCTGTCTTCTTAAAAAAATATTTTTTTACCTACCTCACTATTCTTAGCTTTGTATACCGTGCTAGGCTTTAATGGACTGGATTTAATTAACTTATGCATTTTGTTGCCTATATTGTTATAATTGCTTCCAATGTTTCCTCGTCTGTAAGTCGCTTTGGATAAAAACGTCTGCTAAATGACTAAATGTAAATTTTATGAAATGTGTAATGTCATGTGTAATGTGTAATGTGTAGTGTGTGGCCTTGAAATTTTAGCATGTCTACGTAATCATGAATAAATGCTTCTTGAGACACACAGTGTTGCTTCTTTGCATGCATCAAATGAATTGTTTCTGGCTATATGCATCCATGCATTAGTTTGAGAGGGGTGGAAATGGGACACTTGGGTGAAACAAAACTGCCCCAAAAGTACCCCCCCCCCACTTTAAATACAGCTTTTTCTAAGTCAATTTGGTACATTTCTCTGATCCGATTTGAAATTCTCAAAACTTCTTGTTCAATCCTTACATCCTTGTGTCACGTGTGCACATCAAACAAGCATTTTCTCATTTCTTTGAACAAGTTGCAAATGCTTTGGTACATCCATGCAAATGATTATGACAAAATTCTGTGCAGATTCCTACATTATCAATTGCTTATGTCATGTTGATCAAAATGCATTATAATGGGTCTCTGTAGAATAGTATAATCCCCACGACATTTAAGCACTAGTTTTACAATATACAGTAAGTATACTTTAAGTAAACGGTGGCATTTTATTTTACTCAATTTAGTGTTTTGCATTGCTATATTCTTTCCACATAGGACTGCAAGACAACTTCACTGTGTTGCAGACGGCCCCTTTTCACACCTAAACAGTCTTTTGACACTCTCTACAGGGATCTCATCCCTGAACAAGAGAGGGGGCAGATTGGAGATGACCTGCCAAAGTACGTGTTAGTTTGGGACAATGTCAGTTTCCATCGCTCCAACATCATCAGGCAATTGTTTGCGGCCCACAACAGGATGCTGGTGGAGTTCCTTTCACCCTACTCAACCACGTTGAGGAATTTTTCTCAGCATGAAGATTAAAAGTATATGATCGCCAGCCGCATACACAGATGACCCTTCTGGCTGCCATGGATATAACGTGTGATGACATCACAGCTGATGCCTGCAGAGGCTGGATAAGACTCTCTGAAAGATGATTTTCACGCTGTATCGCAAGAGAAGATATTTGTTGTGATGTGGATGAGAATCCGTTGCCGAAAAGACAGGAACGTCAGGAGGTGTAGGAAGATTGCACTGTAATTCCACTGCACTGCATGTACAGTTTTCCCTAAGGAGATTGTCTTATGTTCAGATTTCTACATTTGTTTGTGCTATGCAGTGCTGTCTTTTCCTGTCTGCATCACAATGACACTGTCTGTCAATAAATTATTGTACAAACAGTAAAAGCGTTAACGTGAATCATGTGCCGTCTCTTGCAATCAAACAATCAAAACCAGAAATGCACTTACTGTTTTGCAAATGACATGGATGATTCGAGAAATGCTCCACTCATCACTCTCAGGTCACTCCGCTGCACACGTCTGATCACTTCTTTGTCACCCCCGACCTCACCGCTCCAGACAACGCAGATGTCTTACCGCTGGTCACTTTCCGGCGCTACCTACGGTCCCTCCCTCCTGCTTTTCCTCTGCTGTCTTGTCTGCACTCCCCCCGTCTGAGGAGCTCTCTCTTTTGAATACCAACAGTGCCACAGACACTCTGTGTTCCACGCTTACATCCTGCTTGGACAACATATGCCCTCTTACATCTGGACCAGCCCGTGCATCCCTGTCTGCCCCCTGGTTATCGGATGTACCACGTGAGCATCGCACCAGCCTCCGGTCAGCTGAGAGAAAATGGCACAAGTCAAAAGACCATACTGACCTCTCTCTCTCTACTTTCTCCGTTGACGTTACCTCTGCAAAAACTGATTATAACCACTCGAAGATCAGCAACTCTCCTGACTCTCGCACACTCTTAAAAACCTTCTCTGCTCTCCTCTGTCCGCCTGCTCCCACACCTTCATCGGAGTTAACGGCTGATGATTTTGCATCGTTCTTCGTAAAGAAAACTACCGCCATCAACAGCCAATTTTCTACGCCACCATCACCCGCCTTTTCTCCTATGTCTGAAGATGATGTTTCCAAGGTCATTGGTTCCAACCACCCTACCACCTGCCCACTGGATCCCATCCCCACCCATCTCCTCCATGCCATCTCTCCAGCAGTTGTGCCTGGTCTGACCCGCATCATCAACTCTTTGCTCACCACTGGGACACTTCCCACTGCTTTCAAAGAGGCCTGCATCACACCGCTACTGAAGAAACTCACTCTCAACCTTACACTGCTAGAACACTACAGGCCGGTGTAGTGTGTGAAAATGCATATCTTCCGTCAAAATGTAGATGACTGATTTTAACCTCTTATTATTTTCTGTCTTCTTAAAAATTTATTTTTTTTACTTACCTCACTATTCTTAGCTTTGTATACTGTGCTAGGCTTTAATGGACTGGATTTAATTAACTTATGCATTTGTTGCCTATATTGTTATAATTGCTTCCAATGTTTCCTCGTCTGTAAGTCGCTTCGGATAAAAACGTCTGCTAAATGACTAAATGTAAATTTTATGAAATGTGTAATGTCATGTGTAATGTGTAATGTGTAGTGTGTGGCCTTGAAATTTTAGCATGTCTACGTAATCATGAATAAATGCTTCTTGAGACACACAGTGTTGCTTCTTTGCATGCATCAAATGAATTGTTTCTGGCTATATGCATCCATGCATTAGTTTGAGAGGGGTGGAAATGGGACACTTGGGTGAAACAAAACTGCCCCAAAAGTACCCCCCCCCACTTTAAATACATTTTTTTCTAAGTCAATTAGGTACATTTCTCTGATCCGATTTGAAATTCTCAAAACTTCTTGTTCAATCCTTACATCCTTGTGTCACGTGTGCACATCAAACAAGCATTTTCTCATTTCTTTGAACAAGTTGCAAATGCTTTGGTACATCCATGCAAATGATTATGACAAAATTCTGTGCAGATTCCTACATTATCAATTGCTTATGTCATGTTGATCAAAATGCATTATAATGGGTCTCTGTAGAATAGTATAATCCCCACGACATTTAAGCACTAGTTTTACAATATACAGTAAGTATACTTTAAGTAAACGGTGGCATTTTATTTTACTCAATTTAGTGTTTTGCATTGCTATATTCTTTCCACATTGGACTGCAAGACAACTTCACTGTGTTGCAGACGGCCCCTTTTCACACCTAAACAGTCTTTTGACACTCTCTACAGGGATCTCATCCCTGAACAAGAGAGGGGGCAGATTGGAGATGACCTGCCAAAGTACGTGTTAGTTTGGGACAATGTCAGTTTCCATCGCTCCAACATCATCAGGCAATGGTTTGCGGCCCACAACAGGATGCTGGTGGAGTTCCTCTCACCCTACTCAACCCCGTTGAGGAATTTTTCTCAGCATGAAGATTAAAAGTATATGATGGCCAGCCGCATACACAGATGACCCTTCTGGCTGCCATGGATGTAACGTGTGATGACATCACAGCTGATGCCTGCAGAGGCTGGATTAGACACTCTGAAAGATGATTTTCACGCTGTATCGCAAGAGAAGATATTTGTTGTGATGTGGATGAGAATCCGTTGCCCAAAAGACAGGAACGTCAGGAGGTGTAGGAAGACTGCACTGTAATTCCACTGCACTGCATGTACAGTTTTCCCAAAGGAGATTGTCTTATGTTCAGATTTCTACATTTGTTTGTGCTATGCAGTGCTGTCTTTTCCTGTCTGCATCACAATGACACTGTCTGTCAATAAATTATTGTACAAACAGTAAAAGCGTTAACGTGAATCATGTGCCGTCTCTTGCAATCAAACAATCAAAACCAGAAATGCACTTACTGTTTTGCAAATGACAAGGATGATCCGAGAAATGCTCCACTCATCACTCTCAGGTCACTCCGCTGCACACATCTGATCACTTCTTTGTCACCCCCGACCTCACCGCTCCAGACAACGCAGATGTCTTACCGCTGGTCACTTTCCGGCGCTACCTACGGTCCCTCCCTCCTGCTTTTCCTCTGCTGTCTTGTCTGCACTCCCCCCCTCTGAGGAGCTCTCTCTTTTGAATACCAACAGTGCCACAGACACTCTGTGTTCCACGCTTACATCCTGCTTGGACAACATATGCCCTCTTACATCTGGACCAGCCCGTGCATCCCTGTCTGCCCCCTGGTTATCGGATGTACCACGTGAGCATCGCACCAGCCTCCGGTCAGCTGAGAGAAAATGGCACAAGTCAAAAGACCATACTGACCTCTCTCTCTCTACTTTCTCCGTTGACGTCACCTCTGCAAAAACTGATTATAACCACTCGAAGATCAGCAACTCTCCTGACTCTCGCACACTCTTAAAAACCTTCTCTGCTCTCCTCTGTCCGCCTGCTCCCACACCTTCATCGGAGTTAACGGCTGATGATTTTGCATCGTTCTTCGTAAAGAAAACTACCGCCATCAACAGCCAATTTTCTACGCCACCATCACCCGCCTTTTCTCCTATGTCTGAAGATGATGTTTCCAAGGTCATTGGTTCCAACCACCCTACCACCTGCCCACTGGATCCCATCCCCACCCACCTCCTCCATGCCATCTCTCCAGCAGTTGTGCCTGGTCTGACCCGCATCATCAACTCTTTGCTCACCACTGGGACATTTCCCACTGCTTTCAAAGAGGCCTGCATCACACCGCTACTGAAGAAACTCACTCTCAACCTCACACTGCTAGAACACTACAGGCCGGTGTAGTGTGTGAAAATGCATATATTCCGTCAAAATGTAGATGACTGATTTTAACCTCTTATTATTTTCTGTCTTCTTAAAAAATTATTTTTTTACTTACCTCACCATTCTTAGCTTTGTATACTGTGCTAGGCTTTAATGGACTGGATTTAATTAACTTATGCATTTGTTGCCTATATTGTTATAATTGCTTCCAATGTTTCCTCGTCTGTAAGTCGCTTTGGATAAAAACGTCTGCTAAATGACTAAATGTAAATTTTATGAAATGTGTAATGTCATGTGTAATGTGTAATGTGTAGTGTGTGGCCTTGAAATTTTAGCATGTCTACGTAATCATGAATAAATGCTTCTTGAGACACACAGTGTTGCTTCTTTGCATGCATCAAATGAATTGTTTCTGGCTATATGCATCCATGCATTAGTTTGAGAGGGGTGGAAATGGGACACTTGGGTGAAACAAAACTGCCCCAAAAGTACCCCCCCCCCACTTTAAATACATTTTTTTCTAAGTCAATTTGGTACATTTCTCTGATCCGATTTGAAATTCTCAAAACTTCTTGTTCAATCCTTACATCCTTGTGTCACGTGTGCACATCAAACAAGCATTTTCTCATTTCTTTGAACAAGTTGCAAATGCTTTGGTACATCCATGCAAATGATTATGACAAAATTCTGTGCAGATTCCTACATTATCAATTGCTTATGTCATGTTGATCAAAATGAATTATAATGGGTCTCTGTAGAATAGTATAATCCCCACGACATTTAAGCACTAGTTTTACAATATACAGTAAGTATACTTTAAGTAAACGGTGGCATTTTATTTTACTCAATTTAGTGTTTTGCATTGCTATATTCTTTCCACATTGGACTGCAAGACAACTTCACTGTGTTGCAGACGGCCCCTTTTCACACCTAAACAGTCTTTTGACACTCTCTACAGGGATCTCATCCCTGAACAAGAGAGGGGGCAGATTGGAGATGACCTGCCAAAGTACGTGTTAGTTTGGGACAATGTCAGTTTCCATCGCTCCAACATCATCAGGCAATGGTTTGCGGCCCACAACAGGATGCTGGTGGAGTTCCTCTCACCCTACTCAACCCCGTTGAGGAATTTTTCTCAGCATGAAGATTAAAAGTATATGATGGCCAGCCGCATACACAGATGACCCTTCTGGCTGCCATGGATGTAACGTGTGATGACATCACAGCTGATGCCTGCAGAGGCTGGATTAGACACTCTGAAAGATGATTTTCATGCTGTATCGCAAGAGAAGATATTTGTTGTGATGTGGATGAGAATCCGTTGCCCAAAAGACAGGAACGTCAGGAGGTGTAGGAAGACTGCACTGTAATTCCACTGCACTGCATGTACAGTTTTCCCAAAGGAGATTGTCTTATGTTCAGATTTCTACATTTGTTTGTGCTATGCAGTGCTGTCTTTTTCTGTCTGCATCACAATGACACTGTCTGTCCAGAAATTATTGTACAAACAGTAAAAGCGTTAACGTGAATCATGTGCCGTCTCTTGCAATCAAACAATCAAAACCAGAAATGCACTTACTGTTTTGCAAATGACAAGGATGATCCGAGAAATGCTCCACTCATCACTCTCAGGTCACTCCGCTGCACACGTCTGATCACTTCTTTGTCACCCCCGACCTCACCGCTCCAGACAACGCAGATGTCTTACCGCTGGTCACTTTCCGGCGCTACCTACGGTCCCTCCCTCCTGCTTTTCCTCTGCTGTCTTGTCTGCACTCCCCCCCTCTGAGGAGCTCTCTCTTTTGAATACCAACAGTGCCACAGACACTCTATGTTCCACGCTTACATCCTGCTTGGACAACATATGCCCTCTTACATCTGGACCAGCCCGTGCATCCCTGTCTGCCCCCTGGTTATCGGATGTACCACGTGAGCATCGCACCAGCCTCCGGTCAGCTGAGAGAAAATGGCACAAGTCAAAAGACCATACTGACCTCTCTCTCTCTACTTTCTCCGTTGACGTCACCTCTGCAAAAACTGATTATAACCACTCGAAGATCAGCAACTCTCGCACACTCTTAAAAACCTTCTCTGCTCTCCTCTGTCCGCCTGCTCCCACACCTTCATCGGAGTTAACGGCTGATGATTTTGCATCGTTCTTCGTAAAGAAAACTACCGCCATCAACAGCCAATTTTCTACGCCACCATCACCTGCCTTTTCTCCTATGTCTGAAGATGATGTTTCCAAGGTCATTGGTTCCAACCACCCTACCACCTGCCCACTGGATCCCATCCCCACCCATCTCTCCAGCAGTTGTGCCTGGTCTGACCCGCATCATCAACTCTTTGCTCACCACTGGGACATTTCCCACTGCTTTCAAAGAGGCCTGCATCACACCGCTACTGAAGAAACTCACTCTCAACCTTACACTGCTAGAACACTACAGGCCGGTGTAGTGTGTGAAAATGAATATCTTCCGTCAAAATGTAGATGACTGATTTTAACCTCTTATTATTTTCTGTCTTCTTAAAAAATTATTTTTTTACTTACCTCACTATTCTTAGCTTTGTATACTGTGCTAGGCTTTAATGGACTGGATTTAATTAACTTATGCATTTTGTTGCCTATATTGTTATAATTGCTTCCAATGTTTCCTCGTAAGTAAGTCGCTTTGGATAAAAACGTCTGCTAAATTACTAAATGTAAATTTTATGAAATGTGTAATGTCATGTGTAATGTGTAGTGTGTGGCCTTGAAATTTTAGCATGTCTACGTAATCATGAATAAATGCTTCTTGAGACACACAGTGTTGCTTCTTTGCATGCATCAAATGAATTGTTTCTGGCTATATGCATCCATGCATTAGTTTGAGAGGGGTGGAAATGGGACACGTGGGTGAAACAAAACTGCCCCAAAAGTACCCCCCCCCCACTTTAAATACAGTTTTTTCTAAGTCAATTTGGTACATTTCTCTGATCCGATTTGAAAATCTCAAAACTTCTTGTTCAATCCTTACATCCTTGTGTCACGTGTGCACATCAAACAAGCATTTTCTCATTTCTTTGAACAAGTTGCAAATGCTTTGGTACATCCATGCAAATGATTATGACAAAATTCTGTGCAGATTCCTACATTATCAATTGCTTATGTCATGTTGATCAAAATGCATTATAATGGGTCTCTGTAGAATAGTATAATCCCCACGACATTTAAGCACTAGTTTTACAATATACAGTAAGTATACTTTAAGTAAACGGTGGCATTTTATTTTAATCAATTTAGTGTTTTGCATTGCTATATTCTTTCCACATAGGACTGCAAGACAACTTCACTGTGTTGCAGACGGCCCCTTTTCACACCTAAACAGTCTTTTGACACTCTCTACAGGGATCTCATCCCTGAACAAGAGAGGGGGCAGATCGGAGATGACCTGCCAAAGTACGTGTTAGTTTGGGACAATGTCAGTTTCCATCGCTCCAACATCATCAGGCAATGGTTTGCGGCCCACAACAGGATGCTGGTGGAGTTCCTCTCACCCTACTCAACCCCGTTGAGGAATTTTTCTCAGCATGAAGATTAAAAGTATATGATGGCCAGCCGCATACACAGATGACCCTTCTGGCTGCCTTGGATGTAACGTGTGATGACATCACAGCTGATGCCTGCAGAGGCTGGATTAGACACTCTGAAAGATGATTTTCACGCTGTATCGCAAGAGAAGATATTTGTTGTGATGTGGATGAGAATCCGTTGCCCAAAAGACAGGAACGTCAGGAGGTGTAGGAAGACTGCACTGTAATTGCACTGCACTGCATGTACAGTTTTCCCTAAGGAGATTGTCTTATGTTCAGATTTCTACATTTGTTTGTGCTATGCAGTGCTGTCTTTTCCTGTCTGCATCACAATGACACTGTCTGTCAATAAATTATTGTACAAACAGTAAAAGCGTTAACGTGAATCATGTGCCGTCTCTTGCAATCAAACAATCAAAACCAGAAATGCACTTACTGTTTTGCAAATGACAAGGATGATCCGAGAAATGCTCCACTCATCACTCTCAGGTCACTCCACTGCACACGTCTGATCACTTCTTTGTCACCCCCGACCTCACCGCTCCAAACAACGCAGATGTCTTACCGCTGGTCACTTTCCGGCGCTACCTACGGTCCCTCCCTCCTGCTTTTCCTCTGCTGTCTTGTCTGCACTCCCCCCCTCTGAGGAGCTCTCTCTTTTGAATACCAACAGTGCCACAGACACTCTGTGTTCCACGCTTACATCCTGCTTGGACAACATATGCCCTCTTACATCTGGACCAGCCCGTGCATCCCTGTCTGCCCCCTGGTTATCGGATGTACCACGTGAGCATCGCACCAGCCTCCGGTCAGCTGAGAGAAAATGGCACAATTCAAAAGACCATACTGACCTCTCTCTCTCTACTTTCTCCGTTGACGTCACCTCTGCAAAAACTGATTATAACCACTCGAAGATCAGCAACTCTCCTGACTCTCTCACACTCTTAAAAACCTTCTCTGCTCTCCTCTGTCCGCCTGCTCCCACACCTTCATCGGAGTTAACGGCTGATGATTTTGCATCGTTCTTCGTAAAGAAAACTACCGCCATCAACAGCCAATTTTCTACGCCACCATCACCTGCCTTTTCTCCTATGTCTGAAGATGATGTTTCCAAGGTCATTGGTTCCAACCACCCTACCACCTGCCCACTGGATCCCATCCCCACCCATCTCTCCAGCAGTTGTGCCTGGTCTGACCCGCATCATCAACTCTTTGCTCACCACTGGGACATTTCCCACTGCTTTCAAAGAGGCCTGCATCACACCGCTACTGAAGAAACTCACTCTCAACCTTACACTGCTAGAACACTACAGGCCGGTGTAGTGTGTGAAAATGAATATCTTCCGTCAAAATGTAGATGACTGATTTTAACCTCTTATTATTTTCTGTCTTCTTAAAAAATTATTTTTTTACTTACCTCACTATTCTTAGCTTTGTATACTGTGCTAGGCTTTAATGGACTGGATTTAATTAACTTATGCATTTTGTTGCCTATATTGTTATAATTGCTTCCAATGTTTCCTCGTAAGTAAGTCGCTTTGGATAAAAACGTCTGCTAAATTACTAAATGTAAATTTTATGAAATGTGTAATGTCATGTGTAATGTGTAGTGTGTGGCCTTGAAATTTTAGCATGTCTACGTAATCATAAATGAATGCTTCTTGAGACACACAGTGTTGCTTCTTTGCATGCATAAAAAAAGTTTGTTTCTGGCTATATGCATCCATGCATTAGTTTGAGAGGGGTGGAAATGGGACACATGGGTGAAACAAAACTGCCCCAAAAGTACCCCCCCCCCACTTTAAATACAGTTTTTTCTAAGTCAATTTGGTACATTTCTCTGATCCGATTTGAAAATCTCAAAACTTCTTGTTCAATCCTTACATCCTTGTGTCACGTGTGCACATCAAACAAGCATTTTCTCATTTCTTTGAACAAGTTGCAAATGCTTTGGTACATCCATGCAAATGATTATGACAAAATTCTGTGCAGATTCCTACATTATCAATTGCTTATGTCATGTTGATCAAAATGCATTATAATGGGTCTCTGTAGAATAGTATAATCCCCACGACATTTAAGCACTAGTTTTACAATATACAGTAAGTATACTTTAAGTAAACAGTGGCATTTTATTTTACTCAATTTAGTGTTTTGCATTGCTATATTCTTTCCACATAAGACTGCAAGACAACTTCACTGTGTTGCAGACGGCCCCTTTTCACACCTAAACAGTCTTTTGACACTCTCTACAGGGATCTCATCCCTGAACAAGAGAGGGGGCAGATCGGAGATGACCTGCCAAAGTACGTGTTAGTTTGGGACAATGTCAGTTTCCATCGCTCCAACATCATCAGGCAATGGTTTGCGGCCCACAACAGGATGCTGGTGGAGTTCCTCTCACCCTACTCAACCCCGTTGAGGAATTTTTCTCAGCATGAAGATTAAAAGTATATGATGGCCAGCCGCATACACAGATGACCCTTCTGGCTGCCTTGGATGTAACGTGTGATGACATCACAGCTGATGCCTGCAGAGGCTGGATTAGACACTCTGAAAGATGATTTTCACGCTGTATCGCAAGAGAAGATATTTGTTGTGATGTGGATGAGAATCCGTTGCCCAAAAGACAGGAACGTCAGGAGGTGTAGGAAGACTGCACTGTAATTGCACTGCACTGCATGTACAGTTTTCCCTAAGGAGATTGTCTTATGTTCAGATTTCTACATTTGTTTGTGCTATGCAGTGCTGTCTTTTCCTGTCTGCATCACAATGACACTGTCTGTCAATAAATTATTGTACAAACAGTAAAAGCGTTAACGTGAATCATGTGCCGTCTCTTGCAATCAAACAATCAAAACCAGAAATGCACTTACTGTTTTGCAAATGACAAGGATGATCCGAGAAATGCTCCACTCATCACTCTCAGGTCACTCCGCTGCACACGTCTGATCACTTCTTTGTCACCCCCGAACCTCACCGCTCCAAACAACGCAGATGTCTTACCGCTGGTCACTTTCCGGCGCTACCTACGGTCCCTCCCTCCTGCTTTTCCTCTGCTGTCTTGTCTGCACTCCCCCCCTCTGAGGAGCTCTCTCTTTTGAATACCAACAGTGCCACAGACACTCTGTGTTCCACGCTTACATCCTGCTTGGACAACATATGCCCTCTTACATCTGGACCAGCCCGTGCATCCCTGTCTGCCCCCTGGTTATCGGATGTACCACGTGAGCATCGCACCAGCCTCCGGTCAGCTGAGAGAAAATGGCACAATTCAAAAGACCATACTGACCTCTCTCTCTCTACTTTCTCCGTTGACGTCACCTCTGCAAAAACTGATTATAACCACTCGAAGATCAGCAACTCTCCTGACTCTCTCACACTCTTAAAAACCTTCTCTGCTCTCCTCTGTCCGCCTGCTCCCACACCTTCATCGGAGTTAACGGCTGATGATTTTGCATCGTTCTTCGTAAAGAAAACTACCGCCATCAACAGCCAATTTTCTACACCACCATCACCCGCCTTTTCTCCTATGTCTGAAGATGATGTTTCCAAGGTCATTGGTTCCAACCACCCTACCACCTGCCCACTGGATCCCATCCCCACCCATCTCCTCCATGCCATCTCTCCAGCAGTTGTGCCTGGTCTGACCCGCATCATCAACTCTTTGCTCACCACTGGGACATTTCCCACTGCTTTCAAAGAGGCCTGCATCACACCGCTACTGAAGAAACTCACTCTCAACCTTACACTGCTAGAACACTACAGGCCGGTGTAGTGTGTGAAAATGCATATCTTCCGTCAAAATGTAGATGACTGATTTTAACCTCTTATTATTTTCTGTCTTCTTAAAAAATTATTTTTTTACTTACCTCACTATTCTTAGCTTTGTATACTGTGCTAGGCTTTAATGGACTGGATTTAATTAACTTATGCATTTTGTTGCCTATATTGTTATAATTGCTTCCAATGTTTCCTCCTCTGTAAGTCGCTTTGGATAAAAACGTCTGCTAAATGACTAAATGTAAATTTTATGAAATGTGTAATGTCATGTGTAATGTGTAGTGTGTGGCCTTGAAATTTTAGCATGTCTACGTAATCATGAATAAATGCTTCTTGAGACACACAGTGTTGCTTCTTTGCATGCATCAAATGAATTGTTTCTGGCTATATGCATCCATGCATTAGTTTGAGAGGGGTGGAAATGGGACACTTGGGTGAAACAAAACTGCCCCAAAAGTACCCCCCCCACTTTAAATACAGTTTTTTCTAAGTCAATTTGGTACATTTCTCAGATCCGATTTGAAATTCTCAAAACTTCTTGTTCAATCCTTACATCCTTGTGTCACGTGTGCACATCAAACAAGCATTTTCTCATTTCTTTGAACAAGTTGCAAATGCTTTGGTACATCCATGCAAATGATTATGACAAAATTCTGTGCAGATTCCTACATTATCAATTGCTTATGTCATGTTGATCAAAATGCATTATAAAGGGTCTCTGTAGAATAGTATAATCCCCACGACATTTAAGCACTAGTTTTACAATATACAGTAAGTATACTTTAAGTAAACAGTGGCATTTTATTTCACTCAATTTAGTGTTTTGCATTGCTATATTCTTTCCACATAGGACTGCAAGACAACTTCACTGTGTTGCAGACGGCCCCTTTTCACACCTAAACAGTCTTTTGACACTCTCTACAGGGATCTCATCCCTGAACAAGAGAGGGGGCAGATTGGAGATGACCTGCCAAAGTACGTGTTAGTTTGGGACAATGTCAGTTTCCATCGCTCCAACATCATCAGGCAATGGTTTGCGGCCCACAACAGGATGCTGGTGGAGTTCCTCTCACCCTACTCAACCCCGTTGAGGAATTTTTCTCAGCATGAAGATTAAAAGTATATGATGGCCAGCCGCATACACAGATGACCCTTCTGGCTGCCTTGGATGTAACGTGTGATGACATCACAGCTGATGCCTGCAGAGGCTGGATTAGACACTCTGAAAGATGATTTTCACGCTGTATCGCAAGAGAAGATATTTGTTGTGATGTGGATGAGAATCCGTTGCCCAAAAGACAGGAACGTCAGGAGGTGTAGGAAGACTGCACTGTAATTCCACTGCACTGCATGTACAGTTTTCCCTAAGGAGATTGTCTTATGTTCAGATTTCTACATTTGTTTGTGCTATGCAGTGCTGTCTTTTCCTGTCTGCATCACAATGACACTGTCTGTCAATAAATTATTGTAAAAACAGTAAAAGCGTAAATGTGACTCATGTGCCGTCTCTTGCAATCAAACAATCAAAACCAGAAATGCACTTACTGTTTTGCAAATGACAAGGATGATTCGAGAAATGCTCCACTCATCACTCTCAGTTCACTCCGCTGCACACGTCTGATCACTTCTTTATCACCCCCGACCTCACCGCTCCAGACAACGCAGATGTCTTACCGCTGGTCACTTTCCGGCGCTACCTACGGTCCCTCCCTCCTGCTTTTCCTCTGCTGTCTTGTCTGCACTCCCCCCCTCTGAGGAGCTCTCTCTTTTGAATACCAACTGTGCCACAGACACTCTGTGTTCCACGCTTACATCCTGCTTGGACAACATATGCCCTCTTACATCTGGACCAGCCCGTGCATCCCTGTCTGCCCCCTGGTTATAGGATGTACCACGTGAGCATCGCACCAGCCTCCGGTCAGCTGAGAGAAAATGGCACAATTCAAAAGACCATACTGACCTCTCTCTCTCTACCAGTCTCTTCTCTCTACTTTCTCCGTTGACGTCACCTCTGCAAAAACTGATTATAACCACTCGAAGATCAGCAACTCTCCTGACTCTCTCACACTCTTAAAAACCTTCTCTGCTCTCCTCTGTCCGCCTGCTCCCACACCTTCATCGCAGTTAACGGCTGATGATTTTGCATTGTTCTTCGTAAAGAAAACTACCGCCATCAACAGCCAATTTTCTACACCACCATCACCCGCCTTTTCTCCTATGTCTGAAGATGATGTTTCCAAGGTCATTGGTTCCAACCACCCTACCACCTGCCCACTGGATCCCATCCCCACCCATCTCCTCCATGCCATATCTCCAGCAGTTGTGCCTGGTCTGACCCGCATCATCAACTCTTTGCTCACCACTGGGACATTTCCCACTGCTTTCGAAGAGGCCTGCATCACACCGCTACTGAAGAAACTCACTCTCAACCTTATACTGCTAGAACACTACAGGCCGGTGTAGTGTGTGAAAATGCATATCTTCCGTCAAAATGTAGATGACTGATTTTAACCTCTTATTATTTTCTGTCTTCTTAAAAAATTATTTTTTTACTTACCTCACTATTCTTAGCTTTGTATACTGTGCTAGGCTTTAATGGACTGGATTTAATTAACTTATGCATTTTGTTGCCTATATTGTTATAATTGCTTCCAATGTTTCCTCGTCTGTAAGTCGCTTTGGATAAAAACGTCTGCTAAATGACTAAATGTAAATTTTATGAAATGTGTAATGTCATGTGTAATGTGTAATGTGTAGTGTGTGGCCTTGAAATTTTAGCATGTCTACGTAATCATGAATAAATGCTTCTTCAGACACACAGTGTTGCTTCTTTGCATGCATCAAATGAATTGTTTCTGGCTATATGCATCCATGCATTAGTTTGAGAGGGGTGGAAATGGGACACTTGGGTGAAACAAAACTGCCCAAAAGTTTGTTGCCTATATTGTTATAATTGCTTCCAATGTTTCCTCGTCTGTAAGTCGCTTTGGATAAAAACGTCTGCTAAATGATGTTGTGGAATTTTCTTATTCCTTAATCAAGGTGAGTCAATTTTGACAAACGCAATATACAGAGACATCAAGTACTTTGCAAAGTATTTTATTGTCGTTTAATCTGCATCATGAGCAATGAGCATGGTGCAGAGCAAAGGCGCTCTTTCCTCCTGCACCCAGAGTATATATATGATTAAAAACGTGACACCCCCTCCCTTTGCCCCTAACAAGAATCCCGAGCTGGTTTACGGGAAGTTCCGTTATTCCAAACAGAACATCTTGGCCTCTGCTCGAGGGCAAAGGCAGAGTGGTATGACGTGTTTAGAGAAAAACATGATAACATTAGAAAAGAAAACATAGATAAACACTTCGTAAACATATAGACAGACACATCAAGAAGCTAGACTAGAAAATTGTCATTACATTCCCCCCTTTTATCATATATGATAACCAAAATCTTTATACTTTGACCATGTAAGATGAGCAACGCCCTTTCTCTTACAGGTTTCATTCTTCTATCTTAACAGTTCTTAAAATCCCACTAGAATTGGTAACACCACCTGCTTCAGCCCCACTCCCCAACTTTAGCTATTCCACCATTTCAACAGACTGTTAGTCATATCATCCGGTTCCCTGATAATTAATTTTTTTCTGAGTTAGAGCTAGTCTTTTTCCTTTTTATTTGGCCGTTCCAGGGGACATAATTGCCCACATTTTCAAATTTTGTTGCCTTATCCAGAACATCAACTGAGGTACACGTACCTCTACACAAATACATATTTGTTCCCCAGTACCTAGCAGAATTAGGGTAACACTGTCCCTCCCCATACCATTTTATTAAACTTGGACTATAGTGTTAGACAGAAACAAAATTCTATAATCTCTAATTTCTCAGGGTTCGATGTGTCCCCGACTCGAACAGTTGATTCCCTTTGCGAGCACCAATAGTGCCCCTCCTGTCGCTTCAGTCAGCACGACCATTGCGAAGAGCCATACGGTTGGAGTTGCCCCTCCTTGGACACCTTTTTGCTGTGGGAGGTGTGTCTTTCCCACGACTTCCTCCTGAAATCTTTGACTACTTGGAAGTCTCCTGGCTGGAAGCTGTGGAATGATTTGTCAGCTCCGTTTGCTACTGCTCCTTTGACCTGCACAAATATTTTGAGAGCAAAAACACAAAAACACATTGCTTGTAACATCCCCCCTTTTGAAGCGTGGTCTAGGCCATGCGTCAAAATCGCAAAAGCAGGGAAAGAATGTTTTGGCAAACAGGTGAGGCCATTTGGGCCTCCCCAAACATTGTCAGTGTATTTACATGAGCACTCCTTCCAGAGTGCACGCTCAGCTGGTTCTGCAAAATGTTTGCATCTCTGCAAGAGAAAGAGTTTTGTTAGTGATTTCTGGAGAAAATCTGTCTGTCTCTGATGTTGCTTGCTTTGCTGCAAGGTCAGCCGTCGGCTTCCTGCAAAAAAATTGTTTCAGATACAAAAGTGTGTGCGTCATAGTTACACACAACAATGGCTGATGGGAGAAGAATGGCAGATAGCATATCAGCAACCTATGTGTGATTAAGAATGTTTTTACCATCATCTTTTACAAAGTTTCTGTGTTTCCACAGTGTGCCAAAATCATGAGTTACACCAAATGCATATCTACTATCTGTGTGAATGTCTACATTTTTATTCTTTGCTAATCCCCATGCGCGTGTGAGTGCAATGAGCTCTGCTGTCTGAGCAGAGAAATGGTCCCTAAAAATGATATCAATTGCTTCTTTGCTTTTGGACTTGCGATGTCTGTAAAAAGATGGCGCCGGTGCAGGCTTGCCGTCAATCACTTAATATTGTTGTGTGTGTTTTAATTTGTTTGATGCTATTTTTTATACGATGCGCATCCTCAGTTTTAACCTACGACCGACTTACTCTTTTAAACTTGAAAGATGCTTCAATTGCGCTATCAAACCAAGCAGTTTGTGTTGAACCCTGCACCCCCCCCCCACTACTGAAGTCGATACCTGCCCACCTTCGCCGCTGTCTGTACCTGTTACCGGTGAGAAAGCGCAGGAGGCGCCGTGGAAAGCGGGGCGGCCTAGCGATGAAGCTAAAAAACTTCATACGCTTACATCGGATGCCCGGAGTGCATCTGGCGTCTCTTGAGGATGGTATGGCTGGAACTTTCCGTGTCCGCCGGCGCTCGCTGGAGCCAGTGTGCGGATGGATGGTTGCGGTTCTGCCTTCGTCGTTGACGCCGCCCCCTGGCTTTCGCTCTCCTCGGTTTTTGCGTGGGGGAGTGTGCAAGAACCATCTCCGCTCCCTTCCTCGGGAAAAACAGGCAGCTTCTTCGGACTATCTACCGCGGGTTCGGATGGCCTTGGTCAACGCCAGATCGGTAGTAAACAAAACATTTATTTTAAACAATCTTTTCTCTGCTTGTGAACTGGATTTTCTTTTTCTGACTGAAACATGGGTCACCACTGGGGATCTTAGCTCCTTTTCCGAAATGCTGCCAAAAAATTGCTTATTTTTAAATTCTCCCCGGATCTCGGGGCGAGGGGGAGGCCTGGCATCCATCTACAAAGACTCGTTTCTTTGTCATCTTGTGGCGTCAAACAAACAAAACAGCTTTTAACTGCAGTTATTTACTATTAAACTGGACAAGCCCTTGTTGGTTGCACTAATATATCGACCTCCGAAATATAACAAGGACTTTTTAAATGACTTCTCAACCCTTTTGGGAGATCTGTTACCCAAGTATGAACAACATATAATTTTGGGAGATTTTAACATTCATGTCTGCTGTGCTGATGATTCTTTGGCAAAAGAATTTAAAAACCTTTTAAATGCCTTCGACTTAACCTCTCAGGTTAATATACCCACTCACCAGCATGGTCATACACTTGATCTGGTTTTAACTCATGGGGTTTCTTTCGGCGATCTTGATGTATGTGAAAATGGCTTCTCTGATCATAAGACTGTTTTTCACAATACCAGAAAGCCGTTAAATCAGCAAAATCTATATATTTCACTGAAATTATAAACAAGAACAGTCATAAACCCAAAACTCTTTTTAATATTATTAATGCTACTCTTAACCCCTCCTCTGGCTCATTGTTAGAAGGATCCTCACAACTTTGCGAGGACTTTCTATCATTTTTTATGAGTAAAATAAATGATCTTAGAACAGGGATAAATCATCTACAGCCTAATCCCGCGGAGTACCAAAGATGTCCTACTGTTCTGAGTGATTTTACCCCGGTCTCCGATGTCCATTTTACTACATTAGTGACTCAGCTCAAGCATTCTGGCTCGGCTATTGATGTAATTCCCCCTAAGCTTTTAAAACAAGTTCTGGATGTGGTAGCTCCTTACCTTTTGTCTATAATAAACTGCAGTCTAGAAACTGGTATTATTCCAGATCTGCTAAAACATGCAACTGTGCGGCCACTACTGAAAAAAACAAGTCTAGATCCCACGATTTTAGCAAATTTTAGACCTATTTCAAATCTGTCCTTTATTACAAAAATTATGGAGAAAACTGTTCTTGAACAATTGCAAACTTATTTAGCTGATAATATGATCTTTGAAGTTTTTCAATTTGGGTTCAGAAAACATCATTCCACTGAGACTGCTCTTTTGAAGGTATTAAATGATTTGCTTGTCATATGTGACTCAGGTGACCATGCTGCGCTGGTGTTGTTAGATCTTACCGCCGCCTTTGATACGGTTGATCATGCTATTCTTGTCGGTCGTCTGGTGCAGGCATTACAGGCAAAGCTCTGAACTGGTTTAAATCGTACCTTACAAACAGAACTTTTTCTATCAATATAGGTGATCATTCATCTAAAAGTGCTGTCTGGGGTTCCCCAAGGATCGATTTTGGCTCCCATTTTATTTTCTTTATATATGCTCCCATTGGGTTCAATTTTTAGAAAATATGGACTGGATTTTCACTGTTATGCGGATGACACGCAAATTTATCTGCCTATTAAACGAAACTCTAATGGTGTCGATGCCCTTCTTGCCTGTCTGTGTGATGTAAGGGTATGGCTATCGATGAACTTTCTGAATTTTAATGAAGATAAGACCGAAATCACTATATTTGGACCGTCTGACTCTGTGGCTGCCCCCAATATAAATCTCGGTGGGCTGTCCACTTGTGTCAAGCACCATGTAAAAAATCTGGGTGTTATCTTTGATGAACACTTGAAGTTTGATAGGCAGATAAATGTAGTGGTAAAATCATCATTTTTCCAGCTGAGACTCCTGTCAAAGGTAAAGACTTTTCTCTCGTTTAAAAACCTTGAGAAAGTCATTCATGCTTTTATTACGTCAAGACTGGACTATTGTAACTCACTATATTTTGGGATCAGTCAATCTTCTATGTCCCGGCTACAATTGGTCCAAAATGCAGCAGCTAGATTTTTAACTGGAACCCATAAACGTGCTCATATTACTCCTGTTTTAAGATCTCTGCATTGGTTGCCCGTGTGCCATAGAGTAGTTTTAAACTCTTGCTTATTGTTTTAAAATCTTTAAATGGTCTGGGTCCCTCCTACATTGATGATCTACTGGTTGAGAGAAAGACTTGTAGATCTCTTCGGTCTTCCAACGATCAGACTCTGTCTGTTCCCAAGATGAAACGAAAGCGCAGGGGCTTCCGAGCCTTCTCATATGTTGCTCCTCAACTTTGGAACTCACTGCCAATGACAATAAAAAATGCTCCATCTGTGTCTTCTTTTAAGACTAGGCTAAAGACCTATCTCTTTGATAAGGCTTTTGATAGTTGATTTGTGTATCTTTATTATTATTTCTTTCTTATCACACTGTATAATATTGCCTCTTTTTTGTTAAAGCACATTGGTCAACCTTTGGTTGAAATTAATAGTGCTATATAAATAAAATGCCATTGCCATTGCCATTGCCATTGCCATTGTAATTGCAGACACGCTTTGCGGACAGCTGTCTGCCGCGGTCAGTATTTTCGTGACCCAAAAAACGAACAACTTGTTTTGCCAGCTGGACTTTGGAGACATTTACTTTGTGTTTTTTTTTTTCTCTTATCTTTTAAACTGGAAACAAAGGCCTGCGCACCGGTAAATTTGGACATGGCACAACTATGCCTCTTTTTTCTTTTTTTATCTTTTTAAACTCATTAAATATTGGCCTTATGCCATTGAGGTCTTCTGATTTGAGGCTTCTGTTTTGAGGGGGAATTGCTGTTTGCGTGGATGGAAATTACCCTTGGGCGTTATCACAACAGGTTCACAGTTCCTAATCCACTAAATTCCATCGAATAGTGGAATGCATTTTCGATATAAAAAAGTGGATGAGTAGCAATTTTTTATTACTGAACTCGGACAAAACTGAAGTGTTACTTATCGGACCGAAAACCGCCCTACGTAACAACCAAGAATACTGCTTAACTATTGATGGATGTTCCATAAAACCCTCATCTTCAGCTAAGAATCTTGGCTTTATATTCGATAGTACTCTGTCATTTGAGAACCAGGTCGCCAACACCTGTAAGATTGCGTTTTTCCATCTTAAAAATATATCTAAATTACGTCATATGCTGTCATCATCAGATGCGGAGAAGCTTATACATGCCTTTATGACATCAAGACTAGATTACTGTAATGCACTATTAGGTGGTTGCCCTGCAGGACTATTACAAAAACTCCAACTGGTCCAAAATGCGGCAGCTCGAGTTCTTACACGTACAAAAAAGTATGAGCATATTAGCCCCGTTCTGTCAACCTTGCACTGGTTACCTATAAAGCATCGCATAAATTTTAAAATCTTGCTTATTACCTATAAAGCCTTGCATGGTTTAGCTCCTCACTACTTGAGAGAACTTCTTACGTATTATAGTCCATCACGTGCACTACGCTCTCAGGCGTCAGGTCAGTTGGTAATACCTAGAATTTCAAAATCAAGTGCAGGCGGCAGATCCTTTTCCTATCTAGCGCCTAAACTTTGGAACAATCTTCCCTGCAATGTCCGGGAGGCGGACACACTCTGTCAGTTTAAATCTAGACTAAAGACGCATCTTTTTAATCTTGCATACACTAGATTATCATAATATATGTATTTCAAAGATCTAGGCTGCACTAGTTAGATCAATCGGAACCAGGGACACTTCCAATAACAACTGATGCATTTGTTGCATCAAAGAGTGCAGAACAGTACTCTACTCTCAGCCAGTCTTGTCTCATTGTTCCAAGGTTACAAGAGCGGAGCGGGCAGGGCGCAATCCATTCCTAGACCTGACAAATGCTGGACGAAGGAAGTGACGTCCCTACAAAACTTCAGCCACTATTAGATTATTAATGTTAATTTTAAATCTAATTTTTTTTTTTATTTTCGCCTTGTTGTGCAAGCACTGTTGAGCTTGTGCAGAGGCTGCAGTTTTTGCCAGAGGGGAACTGGAATCCCCTGGTTAGGCCTGGTTTCCCTCCGAGGTTTTTTTTCTCCTCCAATGGAGTTTTGGGTTCCTCGCCACCGTTTGCATACTGTTTTGCACTGTTTTGCCTGGCCGGGGGGGCTGCTAGAATTTGGTAGTCTTATTTAATTAACACTGCATATAGGAATTTATTGTGTGTCTGATATTTGACCTGTGTTTTGAATTCCATAACCTTTTATGTTTTACTTATAGTCATTTTTTCTTGTACAGCTGCTTTGTAACAATGAAAATTGTAAAAAGCGCTATATAAATAAAGCTGACTTGACTTGACTAATCAACCCAACATAATATTTTCCTGTTCCCCGAAGTTGTACGGGCACCTTCCCAAAATTTCTTCATTAATCTTTTTGTGTGTGAAAACACTTCAAGTCCCCTTGTTGCTGACAGACAGGCATGATTCTCACGATGGGCGTGCAACAAATTTGAATATTGCACGTCGTCCCTTTTAACCCATTCTATGGCGTGCGCATATTTGGCAGCAAAACACCCACAGCTCCCCACACCATTGCAATCAACGTCATGAGGCTCTGTGAGGCAATACATTCTACATCATACTTACGTAATTCAATATTACATCTTACAGCTGTACGAGCGCTGCACACGGGTCGTGTTGGTATCATGCTCAATCTGTCTTCATACACATTATGACTCTGCACAGCAAATCAATCGGGCAGCAGTCAGACATGAGAAACCTGTGTTGAAATTTGACACTCCCCAACTCGCATTGCACCCTTTTGACATAAATTATTCTACATTAGAGCCACTAGCATTTAGGGAAAACACAGCTAGTTTAGACTCTGGCAAATTTAAACACTTCTTGTGAATCACAGTAGGCATTGTGCATTTTAGCAAAGTTCAGAAAGCGTTTTCATTCATCATGGAATGTGAGCTACGCAGATCTTCATTGCATACAGTAGGAAAAAGCATTTCTTCATTGCATATGCTAAGGGAAATCATACTCACCACCCTCGGAATGATGCCTCACCTCCTCACTTCCATCTACCTTTTCTCTTGACCTCCGCGATCTCAGAGGCTCAGGACAATCATTTCGCCAGTGCCCCGTCTTTCCGCAATTGAAACATTTCTCTGGATCATAGGTGCTAGAGGGTTTAAAACCTCCTCTTCCACGTCCACGCCACTGACCTCCTCTCCTCCCGTTTCCTCTTCCTCAATGCTCTACTCCGATATTCATTAGAGCCATGTGGAGTTCTTCATCTTGTGTGTTTTTCTTCTGAAGCTCTTTCTTGCCTGTTTGTCTTTCGGCGTGTACAGCATGACGGACGATCTCGCTCATTCTCGCACGATCTGGCTCGATGCACGATTTTTCCACTTCTCGTCTCAGCTCTTCTCTGAGATTCGCAGAAAAGTGGATCTGAGATGTCCTATGAACGGACCAATGTCCGGTCCGTCTGAATCAGGTTGAAGTCCAGAATGTTCTTTAAATACTTCCTCCACAGGCCATTTACCCTGTAACTTTCTTAGGTCAGATGGTTTCAGTTTGACTTTCAACAGTCTCTCTAATTATTTCATTGAGGGTAAGAATTCTTTGCAAAATGTCAAAAGTTCTTTATACGTCGGTGCTGGTTGCGCTCTTTCCTGCTTTTGACACACCACGGGCTGTGGCATGTGTGGCACTGGTGCTGGTGGAGACACTGGTGGGGGCACTGGAGCTGCCTCAATCGGGTTCAGATGTCGGTGAGGAGGGACACAATCATCCTCCGGTTGGTGTTTGTAACAAGTCATAGATGGGGGTAAAGAAGTGTGGGAATTAAGATCAATATATAGATCGATATAAAATTGGATGATTAATTTTGTTTAAATCAGATGTATTTTCGTACATGACATGATTGTGAACAAAAGCTTGAAGTTGAGAGTCCTACAGTTGCTAGATGTTGCCTGAGATCGGAATTTGGTCAGTAAGTGGGGGGTTGCATGTTCTGCTTATGTGTGTGTGTAATAAGAACTACATTTTCTTTTTGGGGAAGAAATGGGTACACTTAAGGATCTTATTGTGGTATTAAACGTGCCTTTACATTTAATATGCTTATGATTCCATTGTTGATTAAAACTATGCATAAAATGTTGAAAATATAACCAAGTGTGTTAGTTGGTGTTAACCTAGAATTCAGCGCTGATTCTGTGGGATACTGTGGGGTTTTTTCCACAGGAAATTGCTATGTGTGTGTGTAAAGATTAGATTACACGGGGAGCCCCATGGAATGGGTGAGGGTCTTGTGTGCAAATTTGTTACAGATGTCGGGTTTGAAAAACAAGGCAGTGAGCTGGTTGGCTGAGACAGGACAAAGAAGGGAAAGCGGATTGGACCCAGGCTGAAGAAGAGATTCGGCGTGAAATATAAAACCATGTGTATGTGTTTTCTGGTGGTCGATCCTTTGTGAGACGTTTTTGTGTCTGAGGATCCACCGAAACAGCTGTTTGTTTGAGACTTCTGATCAATAAATTTCAACGTTTTCTGAACTGGCCTCTCTCCAATTTTTGAACGCGCAGAACATTGTTTTAATGTTCATCAGAAGACAGAGGGGTTAAATCATTATATTCAAGCAAAACAGGGTACAATGGAGTTTTCGGTGGTGGCAGTTCTTCCAATGCCTTTTCTTTAAAAACATAGTCACGTCTATTTGCTTCCCTCTCCCATAACTCTAAACATGTACACGCTTCATCATATTTTTCCCTTTCTTTTTTGGACATTTTAAATATGTCTTTTTTCCCCATATGTTCTCTTATTTTCTCTAATTTTGTGGTACTAAATGTACCGTTTTCTGGAAAGTTAGCTTTTTCTATTAAATAGGGTACACCTTGTAAACTTCCCGTTCCCCAATTTTTCCTCATTTGTCTGTATGTTGGTTTATCCATATCATTTCTTAGTAGTCCCCCAGACTGTTTAGAATCTCTCTCGATTCTGAGTAGTCTCCCCTCTTTAACCAGACTGTTTTAAGCAGTCCCCCAGACTGTTTAGAATCTCTCGATTCTAAGTAGTCTCCCCTCTTTAACCAGACTGTTTTAAGCAGTCCCCCAGACTGTTTAGCGCTAAGTAGTCTCCCCTTTTGTTCCAGACTGTTCAGAAATCTATCTGACTCACCACTTTTCCTTTTTGTGCCTTGCACTGAGTTATTTTGGGATCACGTCAGCTTGGGGTCCAGAGTAGAGTTCTCTCGTCCCTGTATGGGGTTAGAGCTGGATTTGCTATGTCCAGGATGATCAGTCAACTCTAGTCCGTTCTCCGTCAGCCTTGTGATCCCATACTTCGTCGCCAAATTGTTGTGGAATTTTCTTATTCCTTAATCAAGGTGAGTCAATTTTGACAAACGCAATATACAGAGACATCAAGTACTTTGCAAAGTATTTTATTGTCGTTTAATCTGCATCATGAGCAATGAGCATGGTGCAGAGCAAAGGCGCTCTTTCCTCCTGCACCCAGAGTATATATATGATTAAAAACGTGACACCCCCTCCCTTTGCCCCCTAACAAGAATCCCGAGCTGGTTTACGGGAAGTTCCGTTATTCCAAACAGAACATCTTGGCCTCTGCTCGAGGGCAAAGGCAGAGTGGTATGACGTATTTAGAGAAAAACATGATAACATTAGAAAAGAAAACACAGATAAACACTTCGTAAACATATAGACAGACACATCAAGATGCTAGACTAGAAAATTTCCATTACAATGACTAAATGTAAATTTTATGAAATGTGTAATGTCATGTGTAATGTGTAGTGTGTGGCCTTGAAATTTTAGCATGTCTACGTAATCATGAATAAATGCTTCTTGAGACACACAGTTTTGCTTCTTTGCATGCATCAAATGAATTGTTTATGGCTATATGCATCCATGCATTAGTTTGAGAGGGGTGGAAATGGGACACTTGGGTGAAACAAAACTGCCCCAAAAGTACCCCCCCCCACTTTAAATACAGTTTTTTCTAAGTCAATTTGGTACATTTCTCTGATCCGATTTGAAATTCTCAAAACTTCTTGTTCAATCCTTACATCCTTGTGTCACGTGTGCACATCAAACAAGCATTTTCTCATTTCTTTGAACAAGTTGCAAATGCTTTGGTACATCCATGCAAATGATTATGACAAAATTCTGTGCAGATTCCTACATTATCAATTGCTTATGTCATGTTGATCAAAATGCATTATAATGGGTCGCTGTAGAATAGTATAATCCCCACGACATTTAAGCACTAGTTTTACAATATACAGTAAGTATACTTTAAGTAAACAGTGGCATTTTATTTTACTCAATTTAGTGTTTTGCATTGCTATATTCTTTCCACATAGGACTGCAAGACAACTTCACTGTGTTGCAGACGGCCCCTTTTCACACCTAAACAGTCTTTTGACACTCTCTACAGGGATCTCATCCCTGAACAAGAGAGGAGGCAGATTGGAGATGACCTGCCAAAGTACATGTTAGTTTGGGACAATGTCAGTTTCCATCGCTCCAACATCATCAGGCAATGGTTTGCGGCCCACAACAGGATGCTGGTGGAGTTCCTCTCACCCTACTCAACCACGTTGAGGAATTTTTCTCAGCATGAAGATTAAAAGTATATGATCGCCAGCCGCATACACAGATGACCCTTCTGGCTGCCATGGATGTAACGTGTGATGACATCACAGCTGATGCCTGCAGAGGCTGGATTAGACACTCTGAAAGATGATTTTCACGCTGTATCGCAAGAGAAGATATTTGTTGTGATGTGGATGAGAATCCGCTGCCTAAAAGACAGGAACGTCAGGAGGTGTAGGAAGACTGCACTGTAATTCCACTGCACTGCATGTACAGTTTTCCCAAAGGAGATTGTCTTATGTTCAGATTTCTACATTTGTTTGTGCTATGCAGTGCTGTCTTTACCTGTCTGCATCACATTGACACTGTCTGTCAATAAATTATTGTACAAACAGTAAAAGCGTTAACGTGAATCATGTGCCGTCTCTTGCAATCAAACAATCAAAACCAGAAATGCACTTACTGTTTTGCAAATGACAAGGATGATTCGAGAAATGCTCCACTCATCACTCTCAGGTCACTCCGCTGCACACGTCTGATCACTTCTTTGTCACCCCCGACCTCACCGCTCCAGACAACGCAGCTGTCTTACCGCTGGTCACTTTCCGGCGCTACCTACGGTCCCTCCCTCCTGCTTTTCCTCTGCTGTCTTGTCTGCACTCCCCCCCTCTGAGGAGCTCTCTCTTTTGAAAACCAACAGTGCCACAGACACTCTGTGTTCCACGCTTACATCCTGCTTGGACAACATATGCCCTCTTACATCTGGACCAGCCCGTGCATCCCTGTCTGCCCCCTGGTTATCGGATGTACCACGTGAGCATCGCACCAGCCTCCGGTCAGCTGAGAGAAAATGGCACAAGTCAAAAGACCATACTGACCTCTCTCTCTCTACTTTCTCCGTTGACGTCACCTCTGCAAAAACTGATTATAACCACTCGAAGATCAGCAACTCTCCTGACTCTCGCACACTCTTAAAAACCTTCTCTGCTCTCCTCTGTCCGCCTGCTCCCACACCTTCATCGGAGTTAACGGCTGATGATTTTGCATCGTTCTTCGTAAAGAAAACTACCGCCATCAACAGCCAATTTTCTACACCACCATCACCCGCCTTTTCTCCTATGTCTGAAGATGATGTTTCCAAGGTCATTGGTTCCAACCACCCTACCACCTGCCCACTGGATCCCATCCCCACCCATCTCCTCTATGCCATCTCTCCAGCAGTTGTGCCTGGTCTGACCCGCATCATCAACTCTTTGCTCACCACTGGGACATTTCCCACTGCTTTCAAAGAGGCCTGCATCACACCGCTACTGAAGAAACTCACTCTCAACCTTACACTGCTAGAACACTACAGGCCGGTGTAGTGTGTGAAAATGCATATCTTCCGTCAAAATGTAGATGACTGATTTTAACCTCTTATTATTTTCTGTCTTCTTAAAAAATTATTTTTTTACTTACCTCACTATTCTTAGCTTTGTATACTGTGCTAGGCTTTAATGGACTGGATTTAATTAACTTATGCATTTTGTTGCCTATATTGTTATGATTGCTTCCAATGTTTCCTCGTCTGTAAGTCGCTTTGGATAAAAACGTCTGCTAAATGACTAAATGTAAATTTTATGAAATGTGTAATGTCATGTGTAATGTGTAATGTGTAGTGTGTGGCCTTGAAATTTTAGCATGTCTACGTAATCATGAATAAATGCTTCTTGAGACACACAGTGTTGCTTCTTTGCATGCATCAAATGAATTGTTTCTGGCTATATGCATCTATGCATTAGTTTGAGAGGGGTGGAAATGGGACACTTGGGTGAAACAAAACTGCCCCAAAAGTACCCCCCCCCCACTTTAAATACAGTTTTTTCTAAGTCAATTTGGTACATTTCTCAGATCCGATTTGAAAATCTCAAAACTTCTTGTTCAATCCTTACATCCTTGTGTCACGTGTGCACATCAAACAAGCATTTTCTCATTTCTTTGAACAAGTTGCAAATGCTTTGGTACATCCATGCAAATGATTATGACAAAATTCTGTGCAGATTCCTACATTATCAATTGCTTATGTCATGTTGATCAAAATGAATTATAATGGGTCTCTGTAGAATAGTATAATCCCCACGACATTTAAGCACTAGTTTTACAATATACAGTAAGTATACTTTAAGTAAACGGTGGCATTTTATTTTACTCAATTTAGTGTTTTGCATTGCTATATTCTTTCCACATAGGACTGCAAGACAACTTCACTGTGTTGCAGACGGCCCCTTTTCACACCTAAACAGTCTTTTGACACTCTCTACAGGGATCTCATCCCTGAACAAGAGAGGGGGCAGATTGGAGATGACCTGCCAAAGTACGTGTTAGTTTGGGACAATGTCAGTTTCCATCGCTCCAACATCATCAGGCAATGGTTTGCGGCCCACAACAGGATGCTGGTGGAGTTCCTCTCACCCTACTCAACCCCGTTGAGGAATTTTTCTCAGCATGAAGATTAAAAGTATATGATGGCCAGCCCCATACACAGATGACCCTTCTGGCTGCCATGGATGTAACGTGTGATGACATCACAGCTGATGCCTGCAGAGGCTGGATTAGACACTCTGAAAGATGATTTTCACGCTGTATCGCAAGAGAAGATATTTGTTGTGATGTGGATGAGAATCCGTTGCCCAAAAGACAGGAACGTCAGGAGGTGTAGGAAGACTGCACTGTAATTCCACTGCACTGCATGTACAGTTTTCCCAAAGGAGATTGTCTTATGTTCAGATTTCTACATTTGTTTGTGCTATGCAGTGCTGTCTTTTCCTGTCTGCAACACATTGACACTGTCTGTCAATAAATTATTGTACAAACAGTAAAAGCGTTAACGTGAATCATGTGCCGTCTCTTGCAATCAAACAATCAAAACCAGAAATGCACTTACTGTTTTGCAAATGACAAGGATGATTCGAGAAATGCTCCACTCATCACTCTCAGGTCACTCCGCTGCACACGTCTGATCACTTCTTTGTCACCCCCGACCTCACCGCTCCAGACAACGCAGCTGTCTTACCGCTGGTCACTTTCCGGCGCTACCTACGGTCCCTCCCTCCTGCTTTTCCTCTGCTGTCTTGTCTGCACTCCCCCCCTCTGAGGAGCTCTCTCTTTTGAAAACCAACAGTGCCACAGACACTCTGTGTTCCACGCTTACATCCTGCTTGGACAACATATGCCCTCTTACATCTGGACCAGCCCGTGCATCCCTGTCTGCCCCCTGGTTATCGGATGTACCACGTGAGCATCGCACCAGCCTCCGGTCAGCTGAGAGAAAATGGCACAAGTCAAAAGACCATACTGACCTCTCTCTCTCTACTTTCTCCGTTGACGTCACCTCTGCAAAAACTGATTATAACCACTCGAAGATCAGCAACTCTCCTGACTCTCGCACACTCTTAAAAACCTTCTCTGCTCTCCTCTGTCCGCCTGCTCCCACACCTTCATCGGAGTTAACGGCTGATGATTTTGCATCGTTCTTCGTAAAGAAAACTACCGCCATCAACAGCCAATTTTCTACGCCACCATCACCCGCCTTTTCTCCTATGTCTGAAGATGATGTTTCCAAGGTCATTGGTTCCAACCACCCTACCACCTGCCCACTGGATCCCATCCCCACCCATCTCCTCTATGCCATCTCTCCAGCAGTTGTGCCTGGTCTGACCCGCATCATCAACTCTTTGCTCACCACTGGGACATTTCCCACTGCTTTCAAAGAGGCCTGCATCACACCGCTACTGAAGAAACTCACTCTCAACCTTACACTGCTAGAACACTACAGGCCGGTGTAGTGTGTGAAAATGCATATCTTCCGTCAAAATGTAGATGACTGATCTTAACCTCTTATTATTTTCTGTCTTCTTAAAAATTTATTTTTTTACTTACCTCACTATTCTTAGCTTTGTATACTGTGCTAGGCTTTAATGGACTGGATTTAATTAACTTATGCATTTTGTTGCCTATATTGTTATAATTGCTTCCAATGTTTCCTCGTCTGTAAGTCACTTTGGATAAAAACGTCTGCTAAATGACTAAATGTAAATTTTATGAAATGTGTAATGTCATGTGTAATGTGTAATGTGTAGTGTGTGGCCTTGAAATTTTAGCATGTCTACGTAATCATGAATAAATGCTTCTTGAGACACACAGTGTTGCTTCTTTGCATGCATCAAATGAATTGTTTCTGGCTATATGCATCCATGCATTAGTTTGAGAGGGGTGGCAATGGGACACTTGGGTGAAACAAAACTGCCCCAAAAGTACCCCCCCCCACTGTAAATACAGTTTTTTCTAAGTCAATTTGGTACATTTCTCTGATCCGATTTGAAATTCTCAAAACTTCTTGTTCAATCCTTACATCCTTGTGTCACGTGTGCACATCAAACAAGCATTTTCTAATTTCTTTGAACAAGTTGCAAATGCTTTGGTACATCCATGCAAATGATTATGACAAAATTCTGTGCAGATTCCTACATTATCAATTGCTTATGTCATGTTGATCAAAATGAATTATAATGGGTCTCTGTAGAATAGTATAATCCCCACGACATTTAAGCACTAGTTTTACAATATACAGTAAGTATACTTTAAGTAAACGGTGGCATTTTATTTTACTCAATTTAGTGTTTTGCATTGCTATATTCTTTCCACATAGGACTGCAAGACAACTTCACTGTGTTGCAGACGGCCCCTTTTCACACCTAAACAGTCTTTTGACACTCTCTACAGGGATCTCATCCCTGAACAAGAGAGGGGGCAGATTGGAGATGACCTGCCAAAGTACGTGTTAGTTTGGGACAATGTCAGTTTCCATCGCTCCAAAATCATCAGGCAATGGTTTGCGGCCCACAACAGGATGCTGGTGGAGTTCCTCTCACCCTACTCAACCACGTTGAGAAATTTTTCTCAGCATGAAGATTAAAAGTATATGATCGCCAGCCGCATATACAGATGACCCTTCTGGCTGCCATGGATGTAACGTGTGATGACATCACAGCTGATGCCTGCAGAGGCTGGATTAGACACTCTGAAAGATGATTTTCACGCTGTATCGCAAGAGAAGATATTTGTTGTGATGTGGATGAGAATCCGCTGCCTAAAAGACAGGAACGTCAGGAGGTGTAGGAAGACTGCACTGTAATTCCACTGCACTGCATGTACAGTTTTCCCAAAGGAGATTGTCTTATGTTCAGATTTCTACATTTGTTTGTGCTATGCAGTGCTGTCTTTTCCTGTCTGCATCACATTGACACTGTCTGTCAATAAATTATTGTACAAACAGTAAAAGCGTTAACGTGAATCATGTGCCGTCTCTTGCAATCAAACAATCAAAACCAGAAATGCACTTACTGTTTTGCAAATGACAAGGATGATTCGAGAAATGCTCCACTCATCACTCTCAGGTCACTCCGCTGCACACGTCTGATCACTTCTTTGTCACCCCCGACCTCACCGCTCCAGACAACGCAGCTGTCTTACCGCTGGTCACTTTCCGGCGCTACCTACGGTCCCTCCCTCCTGCTTTTCCTCTGCTGTCTTGTCTGCACTCCCCCCCTCTGAGGAGCTCTCTCTTTTGAAAACCAACAGTGCCACAGACACTCTGTGTTCCACGCTTACATCCTGCTTGGACAACATATGCCCTCTTACATCTGGACCAGCCCGTGCATCCCTGTCTGCCCCCTGGTTATCGGATGTACCACGTGAGCATCGCACCAGCCTCCGGTCAGCTGAGAGAAAATGGCACAAGTCAAAAGACCATACTGACCTCTCTCTCTCTACTTTCTCCGTTGACGTCACCTCTGCAAAAACTGATTATAACCACTCGAAGATCAGCAACTCTCCTGACTCTCGCACACTCTTAAAAACCTTCTCTGCTCTCCTCTGTCCGCCTGCTCCCACACCTTCATCGGAGTTAACGGCTGATGATTTTGCATCGTTCTTCGTAAAGAAAACTACCGCCATCAACAGCCAATTTTCTACGCCACCATCACCCGCCTTTTCTCCTATGTCTGAAGATGATGTTTCCAAAGTCATTGGTTCCAACCACCCTACCACCTGCCCACTGGATCCCATCCCCACCCATCTCCTCTATGCCATCTCTCCAGCAGTTGTGCCTGGTCTGACCCGCATCATCAACTCTTTGCTCACCACTGGGACATTTCCCACTGCTTTCAAAGAGGCCTGCATCACACCGCTACTGAAGAAACTCACTCTCAACCTTACACTGCTAGAACACTACAGGCCGGTGTAGTGCGTGAAAATGCATATCTTCCGTCAAAATGTAGATGACTGATTTTAACCTCTTATTATTTTCTGTCTTCTTAAAAATTTATTTTTTTACTTACCTCACTATTCTTAGCTTTGTATACTGTGCTAGGCTTTAATGGACTGGATTTAATTAACTTATGCATTTGTTGCCTATATTGTTATAATTGCTTCCAATGTTTCCTCATCTGTAAGTCGCTTTGGATAAAAACGTCTGCTAAATGACTAAATGTAAATTTTATGAAATGTGTAATGTCATGTGTAATGTGTAATGTGTAGTGTGTGGCCTTGAAATTTTAGCATGTCTACGTAATCATGAATAAATGCTTCTTGAGACACACAGTGTTGCTTCTTTGCATGCATCAAATGAATTGTTTCTGGCTATATGCATCCATGCATTAGTTTGAGAGGGGTGGAAATGGGACACTTGGGTGAAACAAAACTGCCCCAAAAGTACCCCCCCACTGTAAATACAGTTTTTTCTAAGTCAATTTGGTACATTTCTCTGATCCGATTTGAAATTCTCAAAACTTCTTGTTCAATCCTTACATCCTTGTGTCACATGTGCACATCAAACAAGCATTTTCTAATTTCTTTGAACAAGTTGCAAATGCTTTGGTACATCCATGCAAATGATTATGACAAAATTCTGTGCAGATTCCTACATTATCAATTGCTTATGTCATGTTGATCAAAATGAATTATAATGGGTCTCTGTAGAATAGTATAATCCCCACGACATTTAAGCACTAGTTTTACAATATACAGTAAGTATACTTTAAGTAAACGGTGGCATTTTATTTTACTCAATTTAGTGTTTTGCATTGCTATATTCTTTCCACATAGGACTGCAAGACAACTTCACTGTGTTGCAGACGGCCCCTTTTCACACCTAAACAGTCTTTTGACACTCTCTACAGGGATCTCATCCCTGAACAAGAGAGGGGGCAGATTGGAGATGACCTGCCAAAGTACGTGTTAGTTTGGGACAATGTCAGTTTCCATCGCTCCAACATCATCAGGCAATGGTTTGCGGCCCACAACAGGATGCTGGTGGAGTTCCTCTCACCCTACTCAACCCCGTTGAGGAATTTTTCTCAGCATGAAGATTAAAAGTATATGATGGCCAGCCCCATACACAGATGACCCTTCTGGCTGCCATGGATGTAACGTGTGATGACATCACAGCTGATGCCTGCAGAGGCTGGATTAGACACTCTGAAAGATGATTTTCACGCTGTATCGCAAGAGAAGATATTTGTTGTGATGTGGATGAGAATCCGTTGCCCAAAAGACAGGAACGTCAGGAGGTGTAGGAAGACTGCACTGTAATTCCACTGCACTGCATGTACAGTTTTCCCAAAGGAGATTGTCTTATGTTCAGATTTCTACATTTGTTTGTGCTATGCAGTGCTGTCTTTTCCTGTCTGCAACACATTGACACTGTCTGTCAATAAATTATTGTACAAACAGTAAAAGCGTTAACGTGAATCATGTGCCGTCTCTTGCAATCAAACAATCAAAACCAGAAATGCACTTACTGTTTTGCAAATGACAAGGATGATTCGAGAAATGCTCCACTCATCACTCTCAGGTCACTCCGCTGCACACGTCTGATCACTTCTTTGTCACCCCCGACCTCACCGCTCCAGACAACGCAGCTGTCTTACCGCTGGTCACTTTCCGGCGCTACCTACGGTCCCTCCCTCCTGCTTTTCCTCTGCTGTCTTGTCTGCACTCCCCCCCTCTGAGGAGCTCTCTCTTTTGAAAACCAACAGTGCCACAGACACTCTGTGTTCCACGCTTACATCCTGCTTGGACAACATATGCCCTCTTACATCTGGACCAGCCCGTGCATCCCTGTCTGCCCCCTGGTTATCGGATGTACCACGTGAGCATCGCACCAGCCTCCGGTCAGCTGAGAGAAAATGGCACAAGTCAAAAGACCATACTGACCTCTCTCTCTCTACTTTCTCCGTTGACGTCACCTCTGCAAAAACTGATTATAACCACTCGAAGATCAGCAACTCTCCTGACTCTCGCACACTCTTAAAAACCTTCTCTGCTCTCCTCTGTCCGCCTGCTCCCACACCTTCATCGGAGTTAACGGCTGATGATTTTGCATCGTTCTTCGTAAAGAAAACTACCGCCATCAACAGCCAATTTTCTACGCCACCATCACCCGCCTTTTCTCCTATGTCTGAAGATGATGTTTCCAAAGTCATTGGTTCCAACCACCCTACCACCTGCCCACTGGATCCCATCCCCACCCATCTCCTCTATGCCATCTCTCCAGCAGTTGTGCCTGGTCTGACCCGCATCATCAACTCTTTGCTCACCACTGGGACATTTCCCACTGCTTTCAAAGAGGCCTGCATCACACCGCTACTGAAGAAACTCACTCTCAACCTTACACTGCTAGAACACTACAGGCCGGTGTAGTGCGTGAAAATGCATATCTTCCGTCAAAATGTAGATGACTGATTTTAACCTCTTATTATTTTCTGTCTTCTTAAAAATTTATTTTTTTACTTACCTCACTATTCTTAGCTTTGTATACTGTGCTAGGCTTTAATGGACTGGATTTAATTAACTTATGCATTTGTTGCCTATATTGTTATAATTGCTTCCAATGTTTCCTCATCTGTAAGTCGCTTTGGATAAAAACGTCTGCTAAATGACTAAATGTAAATTTTATGAAATGTGTAATGTCATGTGTAATGTGTAATGTGTAGTGTGTGGCCTTGAAATTTTAGCATGTCTACGTAATCATGAATAAATGCTTCTTGAGACACACAGTGTTGCTTCTTTGCATGCATCAAATGAATTGTTTCTGGCTATATGCATCCATGCATTAGTTTGAGAGGGGTGGAAATGGGACACTTGGGTGAAACAAAACTGCCCCAAAAGTACCCCCCCACTGTAAATACAGTTTTTTCTAAGTCAATTTGGTACATTTCTCTGATCCGATTTGAAATTCTCAAAACTTCTTGTTCAATCCTTACATCCTTGTGTCACATGTGCACATCAAACAAGCATTTTCTAATTTCTTTGAACAAGTTGCAAATGCTTTGGTACATCCATGCAAATGATTATGACAAAATTCTGTGCAGATTCCTACATTATCAATTGCTTATGTCATGTTGATCAAAATGAATTATAATGGGTCTCTGTAGAATAGTATAATCCCCACGACATTTAAGCACTAGTTTTACAATATACAGTAAGTATACTTTAAGTAAACGGTGGCATTTTATTTTACTCAATTTAGTGTTTTGCATTGCTATATTCTTTCCACATAGAACTGCAAGACAACTTCACTGTGTTGCAGACGGCCCCTTTTCACACCTAAACAGTCTTTTGACACTCTCTACAGGGATCTCATCCCTGAACAAGAGAGGGGGCAGATTGGAGATGACCTGCCAAAGTACGTGTTAGTTTGGGACAATGTCAGTTTCCATCGCTCCAAAATCATCAGGCAATGGTTTGCCGCCCACAACAGGATGCTGGTGGAGTTCCTCTCACCCTACTCAACCACGTTGAGAAATTTTTCTCAGCATGAAGATTAAAAGTATATGATCGCCAGCCGCATATACAGATGACCCTTCTGGCTGCCATGGATGTAACGTGTGATGACATCACAGCTGATGCCTGCAGAGGCTGGATTAGACACTCTGAAAGATGATTTTCACGCTGTATCGCAAGAGAAGATATTTGTTGTGATGTGGATGAGAATCCGCTGCCTAAAAGACAGGAACGTCAGGAGGTGTAGGAAGACTGCACTGTAATTCCACTGCACTGCATGTACAGTTTTCCCAAAGGAGATTGTCTTATGTTCAGATTTCTACATTTGTTTGTGCTATGCAGTGCTGTCTTTTCCTGTCTGCATCACATTGACACTGTCTGTCAATAAATTATTGTACAAACAGTAAAAGCGTTAACGTGAATCATGTGCCGTCTCTTGCAATCAAACAATCAAAACCAGAAATGCACTTACTGTTTTGCAAATGACAAGGATGATTCGAGAAATGCTCCACTCATCACTCTCAGGTCACTCCGCTGCACACGTCTGATCACTTCTTTGTCACCCCCGACCTCACCGCTCCAGACAACGCAGCTGTCTTACCGCTGGTCACTTTCCAGCGCTACCTACGGTCCCTCCCTCCTGCTTTTCCTCTGCTGTCTTGTCTGCACTCCCCCCCTATGAGGAGCTCTCTCTTTTGAAAACCAACAGTGCCACAGACACTCTGTGTTCCACGCTTACATCCTGCTTGGACAACATATGCCCTCTTACATCTGGACCAGCCCGTGCATCCCTGTCTGCCCCCTGGTTATCGGATGTACCACGTGAGCATCGCACCAGCCTCCGGTCAGCTGAGAGAAAATGGCACAAGTCAAAAGACCATACTGACCTCTCTCTCTCTACTTTCTCCGTTGACGTCACCTCTGCAAAAACTGATTATAACCACTCGAAGATCAGCAACTCTCCTGACTCTCGCACACTCTTAAAAACCTTCTCTGCTCTCCTCTGTCCGCCTGCTCCCACACCTTCATCGGAGTTAACGGCTGATGATTTTGCATCGTTCTTCGTAAAGAAAACTACCGCCATCAACAGCCAATTTTCTACGCCACCATCACCCGCCTTTTCTCCTATGTCTGAAGATGATGTTTCCAAGGTCATTGGTTCCAACCACCCTACCACCTGCCCACTGGATCCCATCCCCACCCATCTCCTCTATGCCATCTCTCCAGCAGTTGTGCCTGGTCTGACCCGCATCATCAACTCTTTGCTCACCACTGGGACATTTCCCACTGCTTTCAAAGAGGCCTGCATCACACCGCTACTGAAGAAACTCACTCTCAACCTTACACTGCTAGAACACTACAGGCCGGTGTAGTGCGTGAAAATGCATATCTTCCGTCAAAATGTAGATGACTGATTTTAACCTCTTATTATTTTCTGTCTTCTTAAAAATTTATTTTTTTACTTACCTCACTATTCTTAGCTTTGTATACTGTGCTAGGCTTTAATGGACTGGATTTAATTAACTTATGCATTTGTTGCCTATATTGTTATAATTGCTTCCAATGTTTCCTCGTCTGTAAGTCGCTTTGGATAAAAACGTCTGCTAAATGACTAAATGTAAATTTTATGAAATGTGTAATGTCATGTGTAATGTGTAATGTGTAGTGTGTGGCCTTGAAATTTTAGCATGTCTACGTAATCATGAATAAATGCTTCTTGAGACACACAGTGTTGCTTCTTTGCATGCATCAAATGAATTGTTTCTGGCTATATGCATCCATGCATTAGTTTGAGAGGGGTGGAAATGGGACACTTGGGTGAAACAAAACTGCCCCAAAAGTACCCCCCCCAGTTTAAATACAGTTTTTTCTAAGTCAATTTGGTACATTTCTCTGATCCGATTTGAAATTCTCAAAACTTCTTGTTCAATCCTTACATCCTTGTGTCACGTGTGCACATCAAACAAGCATTTTCTCATTTCTTTGAACAAGTTGCAAATGCTTTGGTACATCCATGCAAATGATTATGACAAAATTCTGTGCAGATTCCTACATTATCAATTGCTTATGTCATTTTGATCAAAATGCATTATAATGGGTCTCTGTAGAATAGTATAATCCCCACGACATTTAAGCACTAGTTTTACAATATACAGTAAGTATACTTTAAGTAAACGGTGGTATTTTATTTTACTCAATTTAGTGTTTTGCATTGCTATATTCTTTCCACATAGGACTGCAAGACAACTTCACTGTGTTGCAGACGGCCCCTTTTCACACCTAAACAGTCTTTTGACACTCTCTACAGGGATCTCATCCCTGAACAAGAGAGGGGGCAGATTGGAGATGACCTGCCAAAGTACGTGTTAGTTTGGGACAATGTCAGTTTCCATCGCTCCAACATCATCAGGCAATGGTTTGCGGCCCACAACAGGATGCTGGTGGAGTTCCTCTCACCCAACTCAACCACGTTGAGGAATTTTTCTCAGCATGAAGATTAAAAGTATATGATGGCCAGCCGCATACACAGATGACCCTTCTGGCTGCCATGGATGTAACGTGTGATGACATCACAGCTGATGCCTGCAGAGGCTGGATTAGACACTCTGAAAGATGATTTTCACGCTGTATCGCAAGAGAAGATATTTGTTGTGATGTGGATGAGAATCCGTTGCCCAAAAGACAGGAACGTCAGGAGGTGTAGGAAGACTGCACTGTAATTCCACTGCACTGCATGTACAGTTTTCCCTAAGGAGATTGTCTTATGTTCAGATTTCTACATTTGTTTGTGCTATGCAGTGCTGTCTTTTCCTGTCTGCATCACAATGACACTGTCTGTCAATAAATTATTGTACAAACAGTAAAAGCGTTAACGTGAATCATGTGCCGTCTCTTGCAATCAAACAATCAAAACCAGAAATGCACTTACTGTTTTGCAAATGACAAGGATGATTCGAGAAATGCTCCACTCATCACTCTCAGGTCACTCTGCTGCACAAGTCTGATCACTTCTTTGTCACCCCCGACCTCACCGCTCCAGACAACGCAGATGTCTTACCGCTGGTCACTTTCCGGCTCTACCTACGGTCCCTCCCTCCTGCTTTTCGTCTGCTGTCTTGTCTGCACTCCCCCCCTCTGAGGAGCTCTCTCTTTTGAATACCAACAGTGCCACAGACACTCTGTGTTCCACGCTTACATCCTGCTTGGACAACATATGCCCTCTTACATCTAGACCAGCCCGTGCATCCCTGTCTGCCCCCTGGTTATCGGATGTACCACGTGAGCATCGCACCAGCCTCCGGACAGCTGAGAGAAAATGGCACAAGTCAAAAGACCATACTGACCTCTCTCTCTCTACTTTCTCCGTTGACGTCACCTCTGCAAAAACTGATTATAACCACTCGAAGATCAGCAACTCTCCTGACTCTCGCACACTCTTAAAAACCTTCTCTGCTCTCCTCTGTCCGCCTGCTCCCACACCTTCATCGGAG
Organism: Barbatula barbatula; assembly: GCF_947034865.1. NCBI lineage: Eukaryota > Metazoa > Chordata > Actinopteri > Cypriniformes > Nemacheilidae > Barbatula > Barbatula barbatula. Next base: position 15,378,886 of record NC_136777.1, read on the forward strand.
TTAACGGCTGATGATTTTGCATCGTTCTTCGTAAAGAAAACTACCGCCATCAACAGCCAATTTTCTACGCCACCATCACTCGCCTTTTCTCCTATGTCTGAAGATGATGTTTCCAAGGTCATTGGTTCCAACCACCCTACCACCTGCCCACTGGATCCCATCCCCACCCATCTCCTCCATGCCATCTCTCCAGCAGTTGTGCCTGGTCTGACCCGCATCATCAACTCTTTGCTCACCACTGGGACATTTCCCACTGCTTTCAAAGAGGCCTGCATCACACCGCAACTGAAGAAACTCACTCTCAACCTTACACTGCTAGAACACTACAGGCCGGTGTAGTGTGTGAAAATGCATATCTTCCGTCAAAATGTAGATGACTGATTTTAACCTCTTATTATTTTCTGTCTTCTTAAAAAAATATTTTTTTACTTACCTCACTATTCTTAGCTTTGTATACTGTGCTAGGCTTTAATGGACTGCATTTAATTAACTTATGCATTTTGTTGCCAATATTGTTATAATTGCTTCCAATGTTTCCTCGTCTGTAAGTCGCTTTGGATAAAAACGTCTGCTAAATGACTAAATGTAAATTTTATGAAATGTGTAATGTCATGTGTAATGTGTAATGTGTAGTGTGTGGCCTTGAAATTTTAGCATGTCTACGTAATCATGAATAAATGCTTCTTGAGACACACAGTGTTGCTTCTTTGCATGCATCAAATGAATTGTTTCTGGCTATATGCATCCATGCATTAGTTTGAGAGGGGTGGAAATGGGACACTTGGGTGAAACAAAACTGCCCCAAAAGTAACCCCCCCACTTTAAATAGTTTTTTCTAAGTCAATTTGGTACATTTCTCTGATCCGATTTGAAATTCTCAAAACTTCTTGTTCAATCCTTACATCATTGTGTCACGTGTGCACATCAAACAAGCATTTTCTCATTTCTTTGAACAAGTTGCAAATGCTTTGGTACATCCATGCAAATGATTATGACAAAATTCTGTGCAGATTCCTTCATTATCAATTGCTTATGTCATGTTGATCAAAATGCATTATAATGGGTCTCTGTAGAATAGTATAATCCCCACGACATTTAAGCACTAGTTTTACAATATACAGTAAGTATACTTTAAATAAACAGTGGCATTTTATTTTACTCAATTTAGTGTTTTGCATTGCTATATTCTTTCCACATAGGACTGCAAGACAACTTCACTGTGTTGCAGACGGCCCCTTTTCACACCTAAACAGTCTTTTGACACTCTCTACAGGGATCTCATCCCTGAACAAGAGTGGGGGCAGATTGGAGATGACCTGCCAAAGTACGTGTTAGTTTGGGACAATGTCAGTTTCCATCGCTCCAACATCATCAGGCAATGGTTTGCGGCCCACAACAGGATGCTGGTGGAGTTCCTCTCACCCTACTCAACCACGTTGAGGAATTTTTCTCAGCATGAAGATTAAAAGTATATGATCGCCAGCCTTATACACAGATGACCCTTCTGGCTGCCATGGATGTAACGTGTGATGACATCACAGCTGATGTCTGCAGAGGCTGGATTAGACACTCTGAAAGATGATTTTCACGCTGTATCGCAAGAGAAGATATTTGTTGTGATGTGGATGAGAATCCGTTGCCCAAAAGACAGGAACGTCAGGAGGTGTAGGAAGACTGCACTGTAATTCCACTGCACTGCATGTACAGTTTTCCCTAAGGAGATTGTCTTTTGTTTAGATTTCTACATTTTTTTGTGCTATGCAGTGCTGTTTTTTCCTGTCTGCATTACAATGACACTGTCTGTCAATAAATTATTGTACAAACAGTAAAAGCGTTAACGTGAATCATGTGCCGTCTCTTGCAATCAGACAATCAAAACCAGAAATGCACTTACTGTTTTGCAAATGACAAGGATGATTCGAGAAATGCTCCACTCATCACTCTCAGGTCACTCCGCTGCACACGTCTGATCACTTCTTTGTCACCCCCGACCTCACCGCTCCAGACAACGCAGATGTCTTACCGCTGGTCACTTTCCGGCGCTACCTACGGTCCCTCCCTCCTGCTTTTCCTCTGCTGTCTTGTCTGCACTCCCCCCCTCTGAGGAGCTCTCTCTTTTGAATACCAACAGTGCCACAGACACTCTGTGTTCCACGCTTACATCCTGCTTGGACAACATATGCCCTCTTACATCTGGACCAGCCCGTGCATCCCTGTCTGCCCCCTGGTTATCGGATGTACCACGTGAGCATCGCAACAGCCTCCGGTCAGCTGAGAGAAAATGGCACAATTCAAAAGACCATACTGACCTCTCTCTCTCTACTTTCTCCGTTGACGTCACCTCTGCAAAAACTGATTATAACCACTCGAAGATCAGCAACTCTCCTGACTCTCTCACACTCTTAAAAACCTTCTCTGCTCTCCTCTGTCCGCCTGCTCCCACACCTTCATCGGAGTTAACGGCTGATGATTTTGCATCGTTCTTCGTAAAGAAAACTACCGCCATCAACAGCCAATTTTCTACACCACCATCACCCGCCTTTTCTCCTATGTCTGAAGATGATGTTTCCAAGGTCATTGGTTCCAACCACCCTACCACCTGCCCACTGGATCCCATCCCCATCCATCTCCTCCATGCCATCTCTCCAGCAGTTGTGCCTGGTCTGACCCGCATCATCAACTCTTTGCTCACCACTGGGACATTTCCCACTGCTTTCAAAGAGGCCTGCATCACACCGCTACTGAAGAAACTCACTCTCAACCTTACACTGCTAGAACACTACAGGCCGGTGTAGTGTGTGAAAATGCATATCTTCCGTCAAAATGTAGATGACTGATTTTAACCTCTTATTATTTTCTGTCTTCTTAAAAAATTATTTTTTTACTTACCTCACTATTCTTAGCTTTGTATACTGTGCTAGGCTTTAATGGACTGGATTTAATTAACTTATGCATTTTGTTGCCTATATTGTTATAATTGCTTCCAATGTTTCCTCGTCTGTAAGTCGCTTTGGATAAAAACGTCTGCTAAATGACTAAATGTAAATTTTATGAAATGTGTAATGTCATGTGTAATGTGTAGTGTGTGGCCTTGAAATTTTAGCATGTCTACGTAATCATGAATAAATGCTTCTTGAGACACACAGTGTTGCTTCTTTGCATGCATCAAATGAATTGTTTCTGGCTATATGCATCCATGCATTAGTTTGAGAGGGGTGGAAATGGGACACTTGGGTGAAACAAAACTGCCCCAAAAGTACCCCCCCCCACTTTAAATACAGTTTTTTCTAAGTCAATTTGGTACATTTCTCAGATCCGATTTGATATTCTCAAAACTTCTTGTTCAATCCTTACATCCTTGTGTCACGTGTGCACATCAAACAAGCATTTTCTCATTTCTTTGAACAAGTTGCAAATGCTTTGGTACATCCATGCAAATGATTATGACAAAATTCTGTGCAGATTCCTACATTATCAATTGCTTATGTCATGTTGATCAAAATGCATTATAAAGGGTCTCTGTAGAATATTATAATCCCCACGACATTTAAGCACTAGTTTTACAATATACAGTAAGTATACTTTAAGTAAACGGTGGCATTTTATTTTACTCAATTTAGTGTTTTGCATTGCTATATTCTTTCCACCTAGGACTGCAAGACAACTTCACTGTGTTGCAGACGGCCCCTTTTCACACCTAAACAGTCTTTTGACACTCTCTACAAGGATCTCATCCCTGAACAAGAGAGGGGGCAGATTGGAGATGACCTGCCAAAGTACGTGTTAGTTTGGGACAATGTCAGTTTCCATCGCTCCAACATCTTCAGGCAATGGTTTGCGGCCCACAACAGGATGCTGGTGGAGTTCCTCTCACCCTACTCAACCCCGTTGAGGAATTTTTCTCAGCATGAAGATTAAAAGTATATGATGGCCAGCCGCATACACAGATGACCCTTCTGGCTGCCTTGGATGTAACGTGTGATGACATCACAGCTGATGCCTGCAGAGGCTGGATTAGACACTCTGAAAGATGATTTTCACGCTGTATCGCAAGAGAAGATATTTGTTGTGATGTGGATGAGAATCCATTGCCCAAAAGACAGGAACGTCAGGAGGTGTAGGAAGACTGCACTGTAATTCCACTGCACTGCATGTACAGTTTTCCCTAAGGAGATTGTCTTATGTTCAGATTTCTACATTTGTTTGTGCTATGCAGTGCTGTCTTTTCCTGTCTGCATCACAATGACACTGTCTGTCAATAAATTATTGTACAAACAGTAAAAGCGTTAACGTGAATCATGTGCCGTCTCTTGCAATAAAACAATCAAAACCAGAAATGCACTTCCTGTTTTGCAAATGACAAGGATGATTCGAGAAATGCTCCACTCATCACTCTCAGGTCACTCCGCTGCACACGTCTGATCACTTCTTTGTCACCCCCGACCTCACCGCTCCAGACAACGCAGATGTCTTACCGCTGGTCACTTTCCGGCGCTACCTACGGTCCCTCCGTCCTGCTTTTCCTCTGCTGTCTTGTCTGCACTCCCCCCCTCTGAGGAGCTCTCACTTTTGAATACCAACAGTGCCACAGACACTCTGTGTTCCACGCTTACATCCTGCTTGGACAACATATGCCCTCTTGCATCTGGACCAGCCCGTGCATCCCTGTCTGCCCCCTGGTTATCGGATGTACCACGTGAGCATCGCATCAGCCTCCGGTCAGCTGAGAGAAAATGGCACAAGTCAAAAGACCATACTGACATCTCTCTCTCTACTTTCTCCGTTGACGTCACCTCTGCAAAAACTGATTATAACCACTCGAAGATCAGCAACTCTCCTGACTCTCGCACACTCTTAAAAACCTTCTCTGCTCTCCTCTGTCCGCCTGCTACCACACCTTCATCGCAGTTAACGGCTGATGATTTTGCATTGTTCTTCGTAAAGAAAACTACCGCCATCAACAGCCAATTTTCTACACCACCATCACCCGCCTTTTCTCCTATGTCTGAAGATGATCTTTCCAAGGTCATTGGTTCCAACCACCCTACCACCTGCCCACTGGATCCCATTCCCACCCATCTCCTCCATGCCATCTCTCCAGCAGTTGTGCCTGGTCTGACCCGCATCATCAACTCTTTGCTCACCACTGGGACATTTCCCACTGCTTTCAAAGAGGCCTGCATCACACCCCTACTGAAGAAACTCACTCTCAACCTTATACTGCTAGAACACTACAGGCCGGTGTTGTGTGTGAAAATGCACATCTTCCGTCAAAATGTAGATGACTGATTTTAACCTCTTATTATTTTCTGTCTTCTTAAAAAATTATTTTTTTACTTACCTCACTATTCTTAGCTTTGTATACTGTGCTAGGCTTTAATGGACTGGATTTAATTAACTTATGCATTTTGTTGCCTATATTGTTATAATTGCTTCCAATGTTTCCTCGTCTGTAAGTCGCTTTGGATAAAAACGTCTGCTAAATGACTAAATGTAAATTTTATGAAATGTGTAATGTCATGTGTAATGTGTAATGTGTAGTGTGTGGCCTTGAAATTTTAGCATATCTACGTAATCATGAATAAATGCTTCTTGAGACACACAGTGTTGCTTCTTTGCATGCATCAAATGAATTGTTTCTGGCTATATGCATCCATGCATTAGTTTGAGAGGGGTGGAAATGGGACACTTGGGTGAAACAAAACTGCCCCAAAAGTACCCCCCCCACTTTAAATACAGTTTTTTCTAAGTCAATTTGGTACATTTCTCAGATCCGATTTGAAATTCTCAAAACTTCTTGTTCAATCCTTCCATCCTTGTGTCACGTGTGCACATCAAACAAGCATTTTCTCATTTCTTTGAACAAGTTGCAAATGCTTTGGTACATCCATGCAAATGATTATGACAAAATTCTGTGCAGATTCCTACATTATCAATTGCTTATGTCATGTTGATCAAAATGCATTATAATGGGTCTCTGTAGAATAGTATAATCCCCACGACATTTAAGCACTAGTTTTACAATATACAGTAAGTGTACTTTAAGTAAACAGTGGAATTTTATTTTCCTCAATTTAGTGTTTTGCATTGCTATATTCTTTCCACATAGGACTGCAAGACAACTTCACTGTGTTGCAGACGGCCCCTTTTCACACCTAAACAGTCTTTTGACACTCTCTACAGGGATCTCATCCCTGAACAAGAGAGGGGGCAGATTGGAGATGACCTGCCAAAGTACGTGTTAGTTTGGGACATTGTCAGTTTCCATCGCTCCAACATCATAAGGCAATGGTTTGCGGCCCACAACAGGATGCTGGTGGAGTTCCTCTCACCCTACTCAACCACGTTGAGGAATTTTTCTCAGCATGAAGATTAAAAGTATATGATCGCCAGCTGCATACACAGATGACCCTTCTGGCTGCCATGGATGTAACGTGTGATGACATCACAGCTGATGCCTGCAGAGGCTGGATTAGACACTCTGAAAGATGATTTTCACGCTGTATCGCAAGAGAATATATTTTTTGTGATGTGGATGAGAATCCGTTGCCCAAAAGACAGGAACGTCAGGAGGTGTAGGAAGACTGCACTGTAATTCCACTGCACTGCATGTACAGTTTTCCCTAAGGAGATTGTCTTATGTTCAGATTTCTACATTTGTTTGTGCTATGCAGTGCTGTCTTTTCCTGTCTGCATCACAATGACACTGTCTGTCAATAAATTATTGTAAAAACAGTAAAAGCGTTAACGTGACTCATGTGCCGTCTCTTGCAATCAAACAATCAAAACCAGAAATGCACTTACTGTTTTGCAAATGACAAGGATGATTCGAGAAATGCTCCACTCATCACTCTCAGTTCACTCCGCTGCACACGTCTGATCACTTCTTTGTCACCCCCGAACTCACCGCTCCAGACAACGCAGATGTCTTACCGCTGGTCACTTTCCGGCGCTACCTACGGTCCCTCCCTCCTGCTTTTCCTCTGCTGTCTTGTCTGCACTCCCCCCCTCTGAGGAGCTCTCTCTTTTGAATACCAACAGTGCCACAGACACTCTGTGTTCCACGCTTACATCCTGCTTGGACAACATATGCCCTCTTACATCTGGACCAGCCCGTGCATCCCTGTCTGACCCTGGTTATCGGATGTACCACGTGAGCATCGCACCAGCCTCCGGTCAGCTGAGAGAAAATGGCACAAGTCAAAAGACCATACTGACCTCTCTCTCTCTACTTTCTCCGTTGACGTCACCTCTGCAAAAACTGATTATAACCACTCGAAGATCAGCAACTCTCGCACACTCTTAAAAACCTTCTCTGCTCTCCTCTGTCCGCCTGCTCCCACACCTTCATCGGAGTTAACGGCTGATGATTTTGCATCGTTCTTCGTAAAGAAAACTACCGCCATCAACAGCCAATTTTCTACGCCACCATCACCTGCCTTTTCTCCTATGTCTGAAGATGATGTTTCCAAGGTCATTGGTTCCAACCACCCTACCACCTGCCCACTGGATCCCATCCCCACCCATCTCTCCAGCAGTTGTGCCTGGTCTGACCCACATCATCAACTCTTTGCTCACCACTGGGACATTTCCCACTGCTTTCAAAGAGGCCTGCATCACACCGCTACTGAAGAAACTCACTCTCAACCTTACACTGCTAGAACACTACAGGCCGGTGTAGTGTGTGAAAATGCATATCTTCCGTCAAAATGTAGATGACTGATTTTAACCTCTTATTATTTTCTGTCTTCTTAAAAAATAATTTTTTTACTTACCTCACTATTCTTAGCTTTGTATACTGTGCTAGGCTTTAATGGACTGGATTTAATTAACTTATGCATTTTGTTGCCTATATTGTTATAATTGCTTCCAATGTTTCCTCGTAAGTAAGTCGCTTTGGATAAAAACGTCTGCTAAATTACTAAATGTAAATTTTATGAAATGTGTATTGTCATGTGTAATGTGTAATGTGTAGTGTGTGGCCTTGAAATTTTAGCATGTCTACGTAATCATGAATAAATGCTTCTTGAGACACACAGTGTTGCTTCTTTGCATGCATCAAATGAATTGTTTCTGGCTATATGCATCCATGCATTAGTTTGAGAGGGGTGGAAATGGGACACTTGGGTGAAACAAAACTGCCCCAAAAGTACCCCCCCCACTTTAAATACAGTTTTTTCTAAGTCAATTTGGTACATTTCTCAGATCCGATTTGAAATTCTCAAAACTTCTTGTTCAATCCTTACATCCTTGTATCACGTGTGCACATCAAACAAGCATTTTCTCATTTCTTTGAACAAGTTGCAAATGCTTTGGTACATCCATGCAAATGATTATGACAAAATTCTGTGCAGATTCCTACATTATCAATTGCTTATGTCATGTTGATCAAAATTAATTATAATGGGTCTCTGTAGAATAGTATAATCCCCACGACATTTAAGCACTAGTTTTACAATATACAGTAAGTATACTTTAAGTAAACGGTGGCATTTTATTTTACTCAATTTAGTGTTTTGCATTGCTATATTCTTTCCACATAGGACTGCAAGACAACTTCACTGTGTTGCAGACGGCCCCTTTTCACACCTAAACAGTCTTTTGACACTCTCTACAGGGATCTCATCCCTGAACAAGAGAGGGGGCAGATTGGAGATGACCTGCCAAAGTACGTGTTAGTTTGGGACAATGTAAGTTTCCATCGCTCCAACATCATCAGGCAATGGTTTGCGGCCCACAACAGGATGCTGGTGGAGTTCCTCTCACCCTACTCAACCCCGTTGAGGAATTTTTCTCAGCATGAAGATTAAAAGTATATGATGGCCAGCCGCATACACAGATGACCCTTCTGGCTGCCATGGATGTAAGGTGTGATGACATCACAGCTGATGCCTGCAGAGGCTGGATTAGCCAGTCTGAAAGGTGATTTTCACGCTGTATCGCAAGAGAAGATATTTGTTGTGATGTGGATGAGAATCCGTTGCCCAAAAGACAGGAACGTCAGGAGGTGTAGGAAGACTGCACTGTAATTCCACTGCACTGCATGTACAGTTTTCCCTAAGGAGATTGTCTTATGTTCAGATTTCTACATTTGTTTGTGCTATGCAGTGCTGTCTTTTCCTGTCTGCATCACAATGACACTGTCTGTCAAGAAATTATTGTACAAACAGTAAAAGCGTTAACGTGAATCATGTGCCGTCTCTTGCAATCAAACAATCAAAACCAGAAATGCACTTACTGTTCTGCAAATGACAAGGATGATTCGAGAAATGCTCCACTCATCACTCTCAGGTCACTCCGCTGCACACGTCTGATCACTTCTTTGTCACCCCCGACCTCACCGCTCCAGACAACGCAGATGTCTTACCGCTGGTCACTTTCCGGCGCTACCTACGGTCCCTCCCTCCTGCTTTTCCTCTGCTGTCTTGTCTGCACCCCCCCCTCTGAGGAGCTCTCTCTTTTGAATACCAACAGTGCCACAGACACTCTGTGTTCCACGCTTACATCCTGCTTGGACAACATATGCCCTCTTACATCTGGACCAGCCCGTGCATCCCTGTCTGCCCCCTGGTTATCGGATGTACCACGTGAGCATCGCACCAGCCTCCGGTCAGCTGAGAGAAAATGGCACAAGTCAAAAGACCATACTGACCTCTCTCTCTCTACCAGTCTCTTCTCTCTACTTTCTCCGTTGACGTCACCTCTGCAAAAACTGATTATAACCACTCGAAGATCAGCAACTCTCCTGACTCTCGCACACTCTTAAAAACCTTCTCTGCTCTCCTCTGTCCGCCTGCTCCCACACCTTCATCGGAGTTAACGGCTGATGATTTTGCATCGTTCTTCGTAAAGAAAACTACCGCCATCAACAGCCAATTTTCTACGCCACCATCACCCGCCTTTTCTCCTATGTCTGAAGATGATGTTTCCAAGGTCATTGGTTCCAACCACCCTACCACCTGCCCACTGGATCCCAGCCCCACCCATCTCCTCCATGCCATCTCTCCAGCAGTTGTGCCTGGTCTGACCCGCATCATCAACTCTTTGCTCACCACTGGGACATTTCCCACTGCTTTCAAAGAGGCCTGCATCACACCGCTACTGAAGAAACTCACTCTCAACCTTACACTGCTAGAACACTACAGGCCGGTGTAGTGTGTGAAAATGCATATCTTCCGTCAAAATGTAGATGACTGATTTTAACCTCTTATTATTTTCTGTCTTCTTAAAAAATTATTTTTTTACTTACCTCACTATTCTTAGCTTTGTATACTGTGCTAGGCTTTAATGGACTGGATTTAATTAACTTATGCATTTTGTTGCCTATATTGTTATAATTGCTTCCAATGATTCCTCGTCTGTAAGTCGCTTTGGATAAAAACGTCTGCTAAATGACTAAATTTAATTTTTATGAAATGTGTAATGTCATGTGTAATGTGTAATGTGTAGTGTGTGGCCTTGAAATTTTAGCATGTCTACGTAATCATGAATAAATGCTTCTTGAGACACACAGTGTTGCTTCTTTGCATGCATCAAATGAATTGTTTCTGGCTATATGCATCCATGCATTAGTTTGAGAGGGGTGGAAATGGGACACTTGGGTGAAACAAAACTGCCCCAAAAGTACCCCCCCCACTTTAAATACAGTTTTTTCTAAGTCAATTTGGTACATTTCTCTGATCCGATTTGAAATTCTCAAAACTTCTTGTTCAATCCTTACATCCTTGTGTCACGTGTGCACATCAAACAAGCATTTTCTCATTTCTTTGAACAAGTTGCAAATGCTTTGGTACATCCATGCAAATGATTATGACAAAATTCTGTGCAGATTCCTACATTATCAATTGCTTATGTCATGTTGATCAAAATGCATTATAATGGGTCTCTGTAGAATAGTATAATCCCCACGACATTTAAGCACTAGTTTTACAATATACAGTAAGTATACTTTAAGTAAACGGTGGCATTTTATTTTACTCAATTTAGTGTTTTGCATTGCTATATTCTTTCCACATAGGACTGCAAGACAACTTCACTGTGTTGCAGACGGCCCCTTTTCACACCTAAACAGTCTTTTGACACTCTCTACAGGGATCTCATCCCTGAACAAGAGAGGGGGCAGATTGGAGATGACCTGCCAAAGTACGTGTTAGTTTGGGACAATGTCAGTTTCCATCGCTCCAACATCATCAGGCAATGGTTTGCGGCCCACAACAGGATGCTGGTGGAGTTCCTCTCACCCTACTCAACCCCGTTGAGGAATTTTTCTCAGCATGAAGATTAAAAGTATATGATGACCAGCCGCATACACAGATGACCCTTCTGGCTGCCATGGATGTAACGTGTGATGACATCACAGCTGATGCCTGCAGAGGCTGGATTAGACACTCTGAAAGATGATTTTCACGCTGTATCGCAAGAGAAGAAATTTGTTGTGATGTGGATGAGAATCCGTTGCCCAAAAGACAGGAACGTCAGGAGGTGTAGGAAGACTGCACTGTAATTCCACTGCACTGCATGTACAGTTTTCCCTAAGGAGATTGTCTTATGTTCAGATTTCTACATTTGTTTGTGCTATGCAGTGCTGTCTTTTCCTGTCTGCATCACAATGACACTGTCTGTCAATAAATTATTGAACAAACAGTAAAAGCGTTAACGTGAATCATGTGCCGTCTCTTGCAATCAAACAATCAAAACCAGAAATGCACTCACTGTTTTGCAAATGACAAGGATGATTCGAGAAATGCTCCACTCATCACTCTCAGGTCACTCCGCTGCACAAGTCTGATCACTTCTTTGTCACCCCCGACCTCACCGCTCCAGACAACGCAGATGTCTTACCGCTGGTCACTTTCCGGCTCTACCTACGGTTCCGCCCTCCTGCTTTTCGTCTGCTGTCTTGTCTGCACTCCCCCCCTCTGAGGAGCTCTCTCTTTTGAATACCAACAGTGCCACAGACACTCTGTGTTCCACGCTTACATCCTGCTTGGACAACATATGCCCTCTTACATCTAGACCAGCCCGTGCATCCCTGTCTGCCCCCTGGTTATCGGATGTACCACGTGAGCATCGCACCAGCCTCCGGTCAGCTGAGAGAAAATGGCACAAGTCAAAAGACCATACTGACCTCTCTCTCTCTACTTTCTCCGTTGACGTCACCTCTGCAAAAACTAATTATAACCACTCAAAGATCAGCAACTCTCCTGACTCTCGCACACTCTTAAAAACCTTCTCTGCTCTCCTCTGTCCGCCAGCTCCCACACCTTCATCGGAGTTAACGGCTGATGATTTTGCATCGTTCTTCGTAAAGAAAACTACCGCCATCAACAGCCAATTTTCTACGCCACCATCACCCGCCTTTTCTCCTATGTCTGAAGATGATGTTTCCAAGGTCATTGGTTCCAACCACCATACCACCTGCCCACTGGATCCCATCCCCACCCATCTCCTCTATGCCATCTCTCCAGCAGTTGTGCCTGGTCTGACCCGCATCATCAACTCTTTGCTCACCACTGGGACATTTCCCACTGCTTTCAAAGAGGCCTGCATCACACCGCTACTGAAGAAACTCACTCTCAACCTTACACTGCTAGAACACTACAGGCCGGTGTAGTGTGTGAAAATGCATATCTTCCGTCAAAATGTAGATGACTGATTTTAACCTCTTATTATTTTCTGTCTTCTTAAAAAAATATTTTTTTACTTACCTCACTATTCTTAGCTTTGTATACTGTGCTAGGCTTTAATGGACTGGATTTAATTAACTTATGCATTTTGTTGCCTATATTGTTATAATTGCTTCCAATGTTTCCTCGTCTGTAAGTCGCTTTGGATAAAAACGTCTGCTAAATGACTAAATGTAAATTTTATGAAACGTGTAATGTCATGTGTAATGTGTAATGTGTAGTGTGTGGCCTTGAAATTTTAGCATGTCTACGTAATCATGAATAAATGCTTCTTGAGACACACAGTGTTGCTTCTTTGCATGCATCAAATGAATTGTTTCTGGCTATATGCATCCATGCATTAGTTTGAGAGGGGTGGAAATGGGACACTTGGGTGAAACAAAACTGCCCCAAAAGTACCCCCCCCACTTTAAATACAGTTTTTTCTAAGTCAATTTGGTACATTTCTCTGATCCGATTTGAAATTCTCAAAACTTCTTGTTCAATCCTTACATCCTTGTGTCACGTGTGCACATCAAACAAGCATTTTCTCATTTCTTTGAACAAGTTGCAAATGCTTTGGTACATCCATGCAAATGATTATGACAAAATTCTGTGCAGATTCCTACATTATCAATTGCTTATGTCATGTTGATCAAAATGCATTATAATGGGTCTCTGTAGAATAGTATAATCCCCACGACATTTAAGCACTAGTTTTACAATATACAGTAAGTATACTTTAAGTAAACGGTGGCATTTTATTTTACTCAATTTAGTGTTTTGCATTGCTATATTCTTTCCACATAGGACTGCAAGACAACTTCACTGTGTTGCAGACGGCCCCTTTTCACACCTAAACAGTCTTTTGACACTCTCTACAGGGATCTCATCCCTGAACAAGAGAGGGGGCAGATTGGAGATGACCTGCCAAAGTACGTGTTAGTTTGGGACAATGTCAGTTTCCATCGCTCCAACATCATCAGGCAATGGTTTGCGGCCCACAACAGGATGCTGGTGGAGTTCCTCTCACCCTACTCAACCCCGTTGAGGAATTTTTCTCAGCATGAAGATTAAAAGTATATGATGACCAGCCGCATACACAGATGACCCTTCTGGCTGCCATGGATGTAACGTGTGATGACATCACAGCTGATGCCTGCAGAGGCTGGATTAGACACTCTGAAAGATGATTTTCACGCTGTATCGCAAGAGAAGAAATTTGTTGTGATGTGGATGAGAATCCGTTGCCCAAAAGACAGGAACGTCAGGAGGTGTAGGAAGACTGCACTGTAATTCCACTGCACTGCATGTACAGTTTTCCCTAAGGAGATTGTCTTATGTTCAGATTTCTACATTTGTTTGTGCTATGCAGTGCTGTCTTTTCCTGTCTGCATCACAATGACACTGTCTGTCAATAAATTATTGTACAAACAGTAAAAGCGTTAACGTGAATCATGTGCCGTCTCTTGCAATCAAACAATCAAAACCAGAAATGCACTTACTGTTTTGCAAATGACAAGGATGATTCGAGAAATGCTCCACTCATCACTCTCAGGTCACTCCGCTGCACAAGTCTGATCACTTCTTTGTCACCCCCGACCTCACCGCTCCAGACAAAGCAGATGTCTTACCGCTGGTCACTTTCCGGCTCTACCTACGGTTCCTCCCTCCTGCTTTTCGTCTGCTGTCTTGTCTGCACTCCCCCCCTCTGAGGAGCTCTCTCTTTTGAATACCAACAGTGCCACAGACACTCTGTGTTCCACGCTTACATCCTGCTTGGACAACATATGCCCTCTTACATCTAGACCAGCCCGTGCATCCCTGTCTGCCCCCTGGTTATCGGATGTACCACGTGAGCATCGCACCAGCCTCCGGTCAGCTGAGAGAAAATGGCACAAGTCAAAAGACCATACTGACCTCTCTCTCTCTACTTTCTCCGTTGACGTCACCTCTGCAAAAACTGATTATAACCACTCGAAGATCAGCAACTCTCCTGACTCTCGCACACTCTTAAAAACCGTCTCTGCTCTCCTCTGTCCGCCTGCTCCCACACCTTCATCGGAGTTAACGGCTGATGATTTTGCATCGTTCTTCGTAAAGAAAACTACCGCCATCAACAGCCAATTTTCTACGCCACCATCACCCGCCTTTTCTCCTATGTCTGAAGATGATGTTTCCAAGGTCATTGGTTCCAACCACCCTACCACCTGCCCACTGGATCCCAGCCCCACCCATCTCCTCCATGCCATCTCTCCAGCAGTTGTGCCTGGTCTGACCCGCATCATCAACTCTTTGCTCACCACTGGGACATTTCCCACTGCTTTCAAAGAGGCCTGCATCACACCGCTACTGAAGAAACTCACTCTCAACCTTACACTGCTAGAACACTACAGGCCGGTGTAGTGTGTGAAAATGCATATCTTCCGTCAAAATGTAGATGACTGATTTTAACCTCTTATTATTTTCTGTCTTCTTAAAAAAATATTTTTTTTACTTACCTCACTATTCTTAGCTTTGTATACTGTGCTAAGCTTTAATGGACTGGATTTAATTAACTTATGCATTTTGTTGCCTATATTGTTATAATTGCTTCCAATGTTTCCTCGTCTGTAAGTCGCTTTGGATAAAAACGTCTGCTAAATGACTATATGTAAATTTTATGAAATGTGTAATGTCATGTGTAATGTGTAATGTGTAGTGTGTGGCCTTGAAATTTTAGCATGTCTACGTAATCATGAATAAATGCTTCTTGAGACACACAGTGTTGCTTCTTTGCATGCATCAAATGAATTGTTTCTGGCTATATGCATCCATGCATTAGTTTGAGAGGGATGGAAATGGGACACTTGGGTGAAACAAAACTGCCCCAAAAGTACCCCCCCCACTTTAAATACAGTTTTTTCTAAGTCAATTTGGTACATTTCTCTGATCCGATTTGAAATTCTCAAAACTTCTTGTTCAATCCTTACATCCTTGTGTCACGTGTGCACATCAAACAAGCATTTTCTAATTTCTTTGAACAAGTTGCAAATGCTTTGGTACATCCATGCAAATGATTATGACAAAATTCTGTGCAGATTCCTACATTATCAATTGCTTATGTCATGTTGATCAAAATGCATTATAATGGGTCTCTGTAGAATAGTATAATCCCCACGACATTTAAGCACTAGTTTTACAATATACAGTAAGTATACTTTAAGTAAACAGTGGCATTTTATTTTACTCAATTTAGTGTTTTGCATTGCTATATTCTTTCCACATAGGACTGCAAGACAACTTCACTGTGTTGCAGACGGCCCCTTTTCACACCTAAACAGTCTTTTGACACTCTCTACAGGGATCTCATCCCTGAACAAGAGAGGGGGCAGATTGGAGATGACCTGCCAAAGTACGTGTTAGTTTGGGACAATGTCAGTTTCCATCGCTCCAACATCATCAGGCAATGGTTTGCGGCCCACAACAGGATGCTGGTGGAGTTCCTCTCACCCTACTCAACCACGTTGAGGAATTTTTCTCAGCATGAAGATTAAAAGTATATGATCGCCAGCCGCATACACAGATGACCCTTCTGGCTGCCATGGATGTAACGTGTGATGACATCACAGCTGATGCCTGCAGAGGCTGGATTAGACACTCTGAAAGATGATTTTCACGCTGTATCGCAAGAGAAGATATTTGTTGTGATGTGGATGAGAATCCGTTGCCAAAAGACAGGAACGTCAGGAGGTGTAGGAAGACTGCACTGTAATTCCACTGCACTGCATGTACAGTTTTCCCTAAGGAGATTGTCTTATGTTCAGATTTCTACATTTGTTTGTGCTATGCAGTGCTGTCTTTTCCTGTCTGCATCACAATGACACTGTCTGTCAATAAATTATTGTAAAAACAGTAAAAGCGTTAACGTGACTCATGTGCCGTCTCTTTCAATCAAACAATCAAAACCAGAAATGCACTTACTGTTTTGCAAATGACAAGGATGATTCGAGAAATGCTCCACTCATCACTCTCAGTTCACTCCGCTGCACACGTCTGATCACTTCTTTGTCACCCCCGAACTCACCGCTCCAGACAACGCAGATGTCTTACCACTGGTCACTTTCCGGCGCTACCTACGGTCCCTCCCTCCTGCTTTTCCTCTGCTGTCTTGTCTGCACTCCCCCCCTCTGAGGAGCTCTCTCTTTTGAATACCAACAGTGCCACAGACACTCTGTGTTCCACGCTTACATCCTGCTTGGACAACATATGCCCTCTTGCATCTGGACCAGCCCGTGCATCCCTGTCTGCCCCCTGGTTATCGGATGTACCACGTGAGCATCGCACCAGCCTCCGGTCAGCTGAGAGAAAATGGCACAAGTCAAAAGACCATACTGACCTCTCTCTCTCTACTTTCTCCGTTGACGTCACCTCTGCAAAAACTAATTATAACCACTCGAAGATCAGCAACTCTCCTGACTCTCGCACACTCTTAAAAACCTTCTCTGCTCTCCTCTGTCCGCCTGCTCCCACACCTTCATCGGAGTTAACGGCTGATGATTTTGCATCGTTCTTCGTAAAGAAAACTACCGCCATCAACAGCCAATTTTCTACGCCACCATCACCCGCCTTTTCTCCTATGTCTGAAGATGATGTTTCCAAGGTCATTGGTTCCAACCACCCTACCACCTGCCCACTGGATCCCATCCCCACCCATCTCCTCTATGCCATCTCTCCAGCAGTTGTGCCTGGTCTGACCCACATCATCAACTCTTTGCTCACCACTGGGACATTTCCCACTGCTTTCAAAGAGGCCTGCATCACACCGCTACTGAAGAAACTCACTCTCAACCTTACACTGCTAGAACACTACAGGCCGGTGTAGTGTGTGAAAATGCATATCTTCCGTCAAAATGTAGATGACTGATTTTAACCTCTTATTATTTTCTGTCTTCTTAAAAAAATATTTTTTTACTTACCTCACTATTCTTAGCTTTGTATACTGTGCTAGGCTTTAATGGACTGGATTTAATTAACTTATGCATTTTGTTGCCTATATTGTTATAATTGCTTCCAATGTTTCCTCGTCTGTAAGTCGCTTTGGATAAAAACGTCTGCTAAATGACTAAATGTAAATTTTATGAAATGTGTAATGTCATGTGTAATGTGTAGTGTGTGGCCTTGAAATTTTAGCATGTCTACGTAATCATGAATAAATGCTTCTTGAGACACACAGTGTTGCTTCTTTGCATGCATCAAATGAATTGTTTCTGGCTATATGCATCCATGCATTAGTTTGAGAGGGGTGGAAATGGGACACTTGGGTGAAACAAAACTGCCCCAAAAGTACCCCCCCCCCACTTTAAATACAGTTTTTTCTAAGTCAATTTGGTACATTTCTCTGATCCGATTTGAAATTCTCAAAACTTCTTGTTCAATCCTTACATCCTTGTGTCACGTGTGCACATCAAACAAGCATTTTCTCATTTCTTTGAACAAGTTGCAAATGCTTTGGTACATCCATGCAAATGATTATGACAAAATTCTGTGCAGATTCCTACATTATCAATTGCTTATGTCATGTTGATCAAAATGCATTATAATGGGTCTCTGTAGAATAGTATAATCCCCACGACATTTAAGCACTAGTTTTACAATATACAGTAAGTATACTTTAAGTAAACGGTGGCATTTTATTTTACTCAATTTAGTGTTTTGCATTGCTATATTCTTTCCACATAGGACTGCAAGACAACTTCACTGTGTTGCAGACGGCCCCTTTTCACACCTAAACAGTCTTTTGACACTCTCTACAGGGATCTCATCCCTGAACAAGAGAGGGGGCAGATTGGAGATGACCTGCCAAAGTACGTGTTAGTTTGGGACAATGTCAGTTTCCATCGCTCCAACATCATCAGGCAATGGTTTGCGGCCCACAACAGGATGCTGGTGGAGTTCCTCTCACCCTACTCAACCCCGTTGAGGAATTTTTCTCAGCATGAAGATTAAAAGTATATGATGACCAGCCGCATACACAGATGACCCTTCTGGCTGCCATGGATGTAACGTGTGATGACATCACAGCTGATGCCTGCAGAGGCTGGATTAGACACTCTGAAAGATGATTTTCACGCTGTATCGCAAGAGAAGAAATTTGTTGTGATGTGGATGAGAATCCGTTGCCCAAAAGACAGGAACGTCAGGAGGTGTAGGAAGACTGCACTGAAATTCCACTGCACTGCATGTACAGTTTTCCCTAAGGAGATTGTCTTATGTTCAGATTTCTACATTTGTTTGTGCTATGCAGTGCTGTCTTTTCCTGTCTGCATCACAATGACACTGTCTGTCAATAAATTATTGTACAAACAGTAAAAGCGTTAACGTGAATCATGTGCCGTCTCTTGCAATCAAACAATCAAAACCAGAAATGCACTTACTGTTTTGCAAATGACAAGGATGATTCGAGAAATGCTCCACTCATCACTCTCAGGTCACTCCGCTGCACAAGTCTGATCACTTCTTTGTCACCCCCGACCTCACCGCTCCAGACAACGCAGATGTCTTACCGCTGGTCACTTTCCGGCTCTACCTACGGTTCCTCCCTCCTGCTTTTCGTCTGCTGTCTTGTCTGCACTCCCCCCCTCTGAGGAGCTCTCTCTTTTGAATACCAACAGTGCCACAGACACTCTGTGTTCCACGCTTACATCCTGCTTGGACAACATATGCCCTCTTACATCTAGACCAGCCCGTGCATCCCTGTCTGCCCCCTGGTTATCGGATGTACCACGTGAGCATCGCACCAGCCTCCGGTCAGCTGAGAGAAAATGGCACAAGTAAAAAGACCATACTGACCTCTCTCTCTCTACTTTCTCCGTTGACGTCACCTCTGCAAAAACTGATTATAACCACTCGAAGATCAGCAACTCTCCTGACTCTCGCACACTCTTAAAAACCGTCTCTGCTCTCCTCTGTCCGACTGCTCCCACACCTTCATCGGAGTTAACGGCTGATGATTTTGCATCGTTATTCGTAAAGAAAACTACAGCCATCAACAGCCAATTTTCTACGCCACCATCACCCGCCTTTTCTCCTATGTCTGAAGATGATGTTTCCAAGGTCATTGGTTCCAACCACCCTACCACCTGCCCACTGGATCCCATCCCCACCCATCTCCTCCATGCCATCTCTCCAGCAGTTGTGCCTGGTCTGACCCGCATCATCAACTCTTTGCTCACCACTGGGACATTTCCCACTGCTTTCAAAGAGGCCTGCATCACACCGCTACTGAAGAAACTCACTCTCAACCTTACACTGCTAGAACACTACAGGCCGGTGTAGTGTGTGAAAATGCATATCTTCCGTCAAAATGTAGATGACTGATTTTAACCTCTTATTATTTTCTGTCTTCTTAAAAAAATATTTTTTTTACTTACCTCACTATTCTTAGCTTTGTATACTGTGCTAAGCTTTAATGGACTGGATTTAATTAACTTATGCATTTTGTTGCCTATATTGTTATAATTGCTTCCAATGTTTCCTCGTCTGTAAGTCGCTTTGGATAAAAACGTCTGCTAAATGACTATATGTAAATTTTATGAAATGTGTAATGTCATGTGTAATGTGTAATGTGTAGTGTGTGGCCTTGAAATTTTAGCATGTCTACGTAATCATGAATAAATGCTTCTTGAGACACACAGTGTTGCTTCTTTGCATGCATCAAATGAATTGTTTCTGGCTATATGCATCCATGCATTAGTTTGAGAGGGATGGAAATGGGACACTTGGGTGAAACAAAACTGCCCCAAAAGTACCCCCCCCCACTTTAAATACAATTTTTTCTAAGTCAATTTGGTACATTTCTCTGATCCGATTTGAAATTCTCAAAACTTCTTGTTCAATCCTTACATCCTTGTGTCACGTGTGCACATCAAACAAGCATTTTCTCATTTCTTTGAACAAGTTGCAAATGCTTTGGTACATCCATGCAAATGATTATGACAAAATTCTGTGCAGATTCCTACATTATCAATTGCTTATGTCATGTTGATCAAAATGCATTATAATGGGTCTCTGTAGAATAGTATAATCCCCACGACATTTAAGCACTAGTTTTACAATATACAGTAAGTATACTTTAAGTAAACAGTGGCATTTTATTTTACTCAATTTAGTGTTTTGCATTGCTATATTCTTTCCACATAGGACTGCAAGACAACTTCACTGTGTTGCAGACGGCCCCTTTTCACACCTAAACAGTCTTTTGACACTCTCTACAGGGATCTCATCCCTGAACAAGAGAGGGGGCAGATTGGAGATGACCTGCCAAAGTACGTGTTAGTTTGGGACAATGTCAGTTTCCATCGCTCCAACATCATCAGGCAATGGTTTGCGGCCCACAACAGGATGCTGGTGGAGTTCCTCTCACCCTACTCAACCACGTTGAGGAATTTTTCTCAGCATGAAGATTAAAAGTATATGATCGCCAGCCGCATACACAGATGACCCTTCTGGCTGCCATGGATGTAACGTGTGATGACATCACAGCTGATGCCTGCAGAGGCTGGATTAGACACTCTGAAAGATGATTTTCACGCTGTATCGCAAGAGAAGATATTTGTTGTGATGTGGATGAGAATCCGTTGCCCAAAAGACAGGAACGTCAGGAGGTGTAGGAAGACTGCACTGTAATTCCACTGCACTGCATGTACAGTTTTCCCTAAGGAGATTGTCTTATGTTCAGATTTCTACATTTGTTTGTGCTATGCAGTGCTGTCTTTTCCTGTCTGCATCACAATGACACTGTCTGTCAATAAATTATTGTAAAAACAGTAAAAGCGTTAACGTGACTCATGTGCCGTCTCTTGCAATCAAACAATCAAAACCAGAAATGCACTTACTGTTTTGCAAATGACAAGGATGATTCGAGAAATGCTCCACTCATCACTCCCAGTTCACTCCGCTGCACACGTCTGATCACTTCTTTGTCACCCCCGAACTCACCGCTCCAGACAACGCAGATGTCTTACCGCTGGTCACTTTCCGGCGCTACCTACGGTCCCTCCCTCCTGCTTTTCCTCTGCTGTCTTGTCTGCACTCCCCCCCTCTGAGGAGCTCTCTCTTTTGAATACCAACAGTGCCACAGACACTCTGTGTTCCACGCTTACATCCTGCTTGGACAACATATGCCCTCTTGCATCTGGACCAGCCCGTGCATCCCTGTCTGCCCCCTGGTTATCGGATGTACCACGTGAGCATCGCACCAGCCTCCGGTCAGCTGAGAGAAAATGGCACAAGTCAAAAGACCATACTGACCTCTCTCTCTCTACTTTCTCCGTTGACGTCACCTCTGCAAAAACTGATTATAACCACTCGAAGATCAGCAACTCTCCTGACTCTCGCACACTCTTAAAAACCTTCTCTGCTCTCCTCTGTCCGCCTGCTCCCACACCTTCATCGGAGTTAACGGCTGATGATTTTGCATCGTTCTTCGTAAAGAAAACTACCGCCATCAACAGCCAATTTTCTACGCCACCATCACCCGCCTTTTCTCCTATGTCTGAAGATGATGTTTCCAAGGTCATTGGTGCCAAACACCCTACCACCTGCCCACTGGATCCCATCCCCACCCATCTCCTCCATGCCATCTCTCCAGCAGTTGTGCCTGGTCTGACCCGCATCATCAACTCTTTGCTCACCACTGGGACATTTCCCACTGCTTTCAAAGAGGCCTGCATCACACCGCTACTGAAGAAACTCACTCTCAACCTTACACTGCTAGAACACTACAGGCCGGTGTAGTGTGTGAAAATGCATATCTTCCGTCAAAATGTAGATGACTGATTTTAACCTCTTATTATTTTCTGTCTTCTTAAAAAAATATTTTTTTTACTTACCTCACTATTCTTAGCTTTGTATACTGTGCTAAGCTTTAATGGACTGGATTTAATTAACTTATGCATTTTGTTGCCTATATTGTTATAATTGCTTCCAATGTTTCCTCGTCTGTAAGTCGCTTTGGATAAAAACGTCTGCTAAATGACTATATGTAAATTTTATGAAATGTGTAATGTCATGTGTAATGTGTAATGTGTAGTGTGTGGCCTTGAAATTTTAGCATGTCTACGTAATCATGAATAAATGCTTCTTGAGACACACAGTGTTGCTTCTTTGCATGCATCAAATGAATTGTTTCTGGCTATATGCATCCATGCATTAGTTTGAGAGGGGTGGAAATGGGACACTTGGGTGAAACAAAACTGCCCCAAAAGTACCCCCCCCACTTTAAATACAGTTTTTTCTAAGTCAATTTGGTACATTTCTCTGATCCGATTTGAAATTCTCAAAACTTCTTGTTCAATCCTTACATCCTTGTGTCACGTGTGCACATCAAACAAGCATTTTCTCATTTCTTTGAACAAGTTGCAAATGCTTTGGTACATCCATGCAAATGATTATGACAAAATTCTGTGCAGATTCCTACATTATCAATTGCTTATGTCATGTTGATCAAAATGCATTATAATGGGTCTCTGTAGAATAGTATAATCCCCACGACATTTAAGCACTAGTTTTACAATATACAGTAAGTATACTTTAAGTAAACAGTGGCATTTTATTTTACTCAATTTAGTGTTTTGCATTGCTATATTCTTTCCACATAGGACTGCAAGACAACTTCACTGTGTTGCAGACGGCCCCTTTTCACACCTAAACAGTCTTTTGACACTCTCTACAGGGATCTCATCCCTGAACAAGAGAGGGGGCAGATTGGAGATGACCTGCCAAAGTACGTGTTAGTTTGGGACAATGTCAGTTTCCATCGCTCCAACATCATCAGGCAATGGTTTGCGGCCCACAACAGGATGCTGGTGGAGTTCCTCTCACCCTACTCAACCACGTTGAGGAATTTTTCTCAGCATGAAGATTAAAAGTATATGATCGCCAGCCGCATACACAGATGACCCTTCTGGCTGCCATGGATGTAACGTGTGATGACATCACAGCTGATGCCTGCAGAGGCTGGATTAGACACTCTGAAAGATGATTTTCACTCTGTATCGCAAGAGAAGATATTTGTTGTGATGTGGATGAGAATCCGTTGCCCAAAAGACAGGAACGTCAGGAGGTGTAGGAAGACTGCACTGTAATTCCACTGCACTGCATGTACAGTTTTCCCTAAGGAGATTGTCTTATGTTCAGATTTCTACATTTGTTTGTGCTATGCAGTGCTGTCTTTTCCTGTCTGCATCACAATGACACTGTCTGTCAATAAATTATTGTTAAAACAGTAAAAGCGTTAACGTGACTCATGTGCCGTCTCTTGCAATCAAACAATCAAAACCAGAAATGCACTTACTGTTTTGCAAATGACAAGGATGATTCGAGAAATGCTCCACTCATCACTCTCAGTTCACTCCGCTGCACACGTCTGATCACTTCTTTGTCACCCCCGAACTCACCGCTCCAGACAACGCAGATGTCTTACCACTGGTCACTTTCCGGCGCTACCTACGGTCCCTCCCTCCTGCTTTTCCTCTGCTGTCTTGTCTGCACTCCCCCCCTCTGAGGAGCTCTCTCTTTTGAATACCAACAGTGCCACAGACACTCTGTGTTCCACGCTTACATCCTGCTTGGACAACATATGCCCTCTTGCATCTGGACCAGCCCGTGCATCCCTGTCTGCCCCCTGGTTATCGGATGTACCACGTGAGCATCGCACCAGCCTCCGGTCAGCTGAGAGAAAATGGCACAAGTCAAAAGACCATACTGACCTCTCTCTCTCTACTTTCTCCGTTGACGTCACCTCTGCAAAAACTAATTATAACCACTCGAAGATCAGCAACTCTCCTGACTCTCGCACACTCTTAAAAACCTTCTCTGCTCTCCTCTGTCCGCCTGCTCCCACACCTTCATCGGAGTTAACGGCTGATGATTTTGCATCGTTCTTTGTAAAGAAAACTACCGCCATCAACAGCCAATTTTCTACACCACCATCACCCGCCTTTTCTCCTATGTCTGAAGATGATGTTTCCAAGGTCATTGGTTCCAACCACCCTACCACCTGCCCACTGGATCCCATCCCCACCCATCTCCTCCATGCCATCTCTCCAGCAGTTGTGCCTGGTCTGACCCGCATCATCAACTCTTTGCTCACCACTGGGACATTTCCCACTGCTTTCAAAGAGGCCTGCATCACACCGCTACTGAAGAAACTCACTCTCAACCTTACACTGCTAGAACACTACAGGCCGGTGTAGTTTGTGAAAATGCATATCTTCCGTCAAAATGTAGATGACTGATTTTAACCTCTTATTATTTTCTGTCTTCTTAAAAAATTATTTTTTTACTTACCTCACTATTCTTAGCTTTGTATACTGTGCTAGGCTTTAATGGACTGGATTTAATTAACTTATGCATTTTGTTGCCTATATTGTTATAATTGCTTCCAATGTTTCCTCGTCTGTAAGTCGCTTTGGATAAAAACGTCTGCTAAATGACTAAATGTAAATTTTATGAAATGTGTAATGTCATGTGTAATGTGTAGTGTGTGGCCTTGAAATTTTAGCATGTCTACGTAATCATGAATAAATGCTTCTTGAGACACACAGTGTTGCTTCTTTGCATGCATCAAATGAATTGTTTCTGGCTATATGCATCCATGCATTAGTTTGAGAGGGGTGGAAATGGGACACTTGGGTGAAACAAAACTGCCCCAAAAGTACCCCCCCCCACTTTAAATACAGTTTTTTCTAAGTCATTTCTCAGATCCGATTTGAAATTCTCAAAACTTCTTGTTCAATCCTTACATCCTTGTGTCACGTGTGCACATCAAACAAGCATTTTCTCATTTCTTTGAACAAGTTGCAAATGCTTTGGTACATCCATGCAAATGATTATGACAAAATTCTGTGCAGATTCCTACATTATCAATTGCTTATGTCATGTTGATCAAAATGCATTATAATGGGTCTCTGTAGAATAGTATAATCCCCACGACATTTAAGCACTAGTTTTACAATATACAGTAAGTATACTTTAAGTAAACGGTGGCATTTTATTTTACTCAATTTAGTGTTTTGCATTGCTATATTCTTTCCACATAGGACTGCAAGACAACTTCACTGTATTGCAGACGGCCCCTTTTCACACCTAAACAGTCTTTTGACACTCTCTACAAAGTAAGTGTTAGTTTGGGACAATGTCAGTTTCCATCGCTCCAACATCATCAGGCAATGGTTTGCGGCCCACAACAGGATGCTGGTGGAGTTCCTCTCACCCTACTCAACCCCGTTGAGGAATTTTTCTCAGCATGAAGATTAAAAGTATATGATGGCCAGCCGCATACACAGATGACCCTTCTGGCTGCCATGGATGTAACGTGTGATGACATCACAGCTGATGCCTGCAGAGGCTGGATTAGACACTCTGAAAGATGATTTTCACGCTGTATCGCAAGAGAAGATATTTGTTGTGATGTGGATGAGAATCCGTTGCCCAAAAGACAGGAATGTCAGGAGGTGTAGGAAGACTGCACTGTAATTCCACTGCACTGCATGTACAGTTTTCCCAAAGGAGATTGTCTTATGTTCAGATTTCTACATTTGTTTGTGCTATGCAGTGCTGTCTTTTCCTGTCTGCATCACAATGACACTGTCTGTCAATAAATTATTGTACAAACAGTAAAAGCGTTAACGTGAATCATGTGCCGT
Source organism: Barbatula barbatula (assembly GCF_947034865.1). NCBI lineage: Eukaryota > Metazoa > Chordata > Actinopteri > Cypriniformes > Nemacheilidae > Barbatula > Barbatula barbatula. The sequence goes on from NC_136777.1 coordinate 15,405,239, forward strand.
CTCTTGCAATCAAACAATCAAAACCAGAAATGCACTTACTGTTTTGCAAATGACAAGGATGATTCGAGAAATGCTCCACTCATCACTCTCAGGTCACTCCGCTGCACACGTCTGATCACTTCTTTGTCACCCCCGACCTCACCGCTCCAGACAACGCAGATGTCTTACCGCTGGTCACTTTCCGGCGCTACCTACGGTCCCTCCCTCCTGCTTTTCCTCTGCTGTCTTGTCTGCACTCCTCCCCTCTGAGGAGCTCTCTCTTTTGAATACCAACAGTGCCACAGACACTCTGTGTTCCACGCTTACATCCTGCTTGGACAACATATGCCCTCTTACATCTGGACCAGCCCGTGCATCCCTGTCTGCCCCCTGGTTATCGGATGTACCACTTGAGCATCGCACCAGCCTCCGGTCAGCTGAGAGAAAATGGCACAAGTCAAAAGACCATACTGACCTCTCTCTCTCTACTCTCTCCGTTGACGTCACCTCTGCAAAAACTGATTATAACCACTCAAAGATCAGCAACTCTCCTGACTCTCGCACACTCTTAAAAACCTTCTCTGCTCTCCTCTGTCCGCCTGCTCCCACACCTTCATCGGAGTTAACGGCTGATGATTTTGCATCGTTCTTCGTAAAGAAAACTACCGCCATCAACAGCCAATTTTCTACGCCACCATCACCCGCCTTTTCTCCTATGTCTGAAGATGATGTTTCCAAGGTCATTGGTTCCAACCACCCTAACACCTGCCCACTGGATCCCATCCCCACCCATCTCCTCCATGCCATCTCTCCAGCAGTTGTGCCTGGTCTGACCCGCATCATCAACTCTTTGCTCACCACTGGGACATTTCCCACTGCTTTCAAAGAGGCCTGCATCACACCGCTACTGAAGAAACTCACTCTCAACCTTACACTGCTAGAACACTACAGGCCGGTATAGTGTGTGAAAATGCATATCTTCCGTCAAAATGTAGATGACTGATTTTAACCTCTTATTATTTTCTGTCTTCTTAAAAAATTATTTTTTTACTTACCTCACTATTCTTAGCTTTGTATACTGTGCTAGGCTTTAATGGACTGGATTTAATTAACTTATGCCTTTTGTTGCCTATATTGTTATAATTGCTTCCAATGATTCCTCGTCTGTAAGTCGCTTTGGATAAAAACGTCTGCTAAATGACTAAATGTAAATTTTATGAAATGTGTAATGTCATGTGTAATGTGTAATGTGTAGTGTGTGGCCTTGAAATTTTAGCATGTCTACGTAATCATGAATAAATGCTTCTTGAGACACACAGTGTTGCTTCTTTGCATGCATCAAATGAATTGTTTCTGGCTTTATGCATCCATGCATTAGTTTGAGAGGGGTGGAAATGGGACACTTGGGTGAAACAAAACTGCCCCAAAAGTACCCCCCCCCACTTTAAATACAGCTTTTTCTAAGTCAATTTGGTACATTTCTCTGATCCGATTTGAAATTCTCAAAACTTCTTGTTCAATCCTTACATCCTTGTGTCACGTGTGCACATCAAACAAGCATTTTCTCATTTCTTTGAACAAGTTGCAAATGCTTTGGTACATCCATGCAAATGATTATGACAAAATTCTGTGCAGATTCCTACATTATCAATTGCTTATGTCATGTTGATCAAAATGCATTATAATGGGTCTCTGTAGAATAGTATAATCCCCACGACATTTAAGCACTAGTTTTACAATATACAGTAAGTATACTTTAAGTAAACGGTGGCATTTTATTTTACTCAATTTAGTGTTTTGCATTGCTATATTCTTTCCACATAGGACTGCAAGACAACTTCACTGTGTTGCAGACGGCCCCTTTTCACACCTAAACAGTCTTTTGACACTCTCTACAGGGATCTCATCCCTGAACAAGAGAGGGGGCAGATTGGAGATGACCTGCCAAAGTACGTGTTAGTTTGGGACAATATCAGTTTCCATCGTTCCAACATCATCAGGCAATTGTTTGCGTCCCACAACAGGATGCTGGTGGAGTTCCTTTCACCCTACTCAACCACGTTGAGGAATTTTTCTCAGCATGAAGATTAAAAGTATATGATCGCCAGCCGCATACACAGATGACCCTTCTGGCTGCCATGGATGTAACGTGTGATGACATCACAGCTGATGCCTGCAGAGGCTGGATTAGACACTCTGAAAGATGATTTTCACGCTGTATCGCAAGAGAAGATATTTGTTGTGATGTGGATGAGAATCCGTTGCCCAAAAGACAGGAACGTCAGGAGGTGTAGGAAGACTGCACTGTAATTCCACTGCACTGCATGTACAGTTTTCCCTAAGGAGATTGTCTTATGTTCAGATTTCTACATTTGTTTGTGCTATGCAGTGCTGTCTTTTCCTGTCTGCATCACAATGACACTGTCTGTCAATAAATTATTGTACAAACAGTAAAAGCGTTAACGTGAATCATGTGCCGTCTCTTGTAATCAAACAATCAAAACCAGAAATGCACTTACTGTTTTGCAAATGACAAGGATGATTCGAGAAATGCTCCACTCATCACTCTCAGGTCACTCCGCTGCACACGTCTGATCACTTCTTTGTCACCCCCGACCTCACCGCTCCAGACAACGCAGATGTCTTACCGCTGGTCACTTTCCGGCGCTACCTACGGTCCCTCCCTTCTGCTTTTCCTCTGCTGTCTTGTCTGCACTCCCCCCGTCTGAGGAGCTCTCTCTTTTGAATACCAACAGTGCCACAGACACTCTGTGTTCCACGCTTACATCCTGCTTGGACAACATATGCCCTCTTACATCTGGACCAGCCCGTGCATCCCTGTCTGCCCCCTGGTTATCGGATGTACCACGTGAGCATCGCACCAGCCTCCGGTCAGCTGAGAGAAAATGGCACAAGTCAAAAGACCATACTGACCTCTCTCTCTCTACTTTCTCCGTTGACGTTACCTCTGCAAAAACTGATTATAACCACTCGAAGATCAGCAACTCTCCTGACTCTTGCACACTCTTAAAAACCTTCTCTGCTCTCCTCTGTCCGCCTGCTCCCACACCTTCATCGGAGTTAACGGCTGATGATTTTGCATCGTTCTTCGTAAAGAAAACTACCGCCATCAACAGCCAATTTTCTACGCCACCATCACCCGCCTTTTCTCCTATGTCTGAAGATGATGTTTCCAAGGTCATTGGTTCCAACCACCCTACCACCTGCCCACTGGATCCCATCCCCACCCATCTCCTCTATGCCATCTCTCCAGCAGTTGTGCCTGGTCTGACCCGCATCATCAACTCTTTGCTCACCACTGGGACATTTCCCACTGCTTTCAAAGAGGCCTGCATCACACCGCTACTGAACAAACTCACTCTCAACCTTACACTGCTAGAACACTACAGGCCGGTGTAGTGTGTGAAAATGCATATCTTCCGTCAAAATGTAGATGACTGATTTTAACCTCTTATTATTTTCTGTCTTCTTAAAAATTTATTTTTTTACTTACCTCACTATTCTTAGCTTTGTATACTGTGCTAGGCTTTAATGGACTGGATTTAATTAACTTATGCATTTGTTGCCTATATTGTTATAATTGCTTCCAATGTTTCCTCGTCTGTAAGTCGCTTTGGATAAAAACGTCTGCTAAATGACTAAATGTAAATTTTATGAAATGTGTAATGTCATGTGTAATGTGTAATGTGTAGTGTGTGGCCTTGAAATTTTAGCATGTCTACGTAATCATGAATAAATGCTTCTTGAGACACACAGTGTTGCTTCTTTGCATGCATCAAATGAATTGTTTCTGGCTATATGCATCCATGCATTAGTTTGAGAGGGGTGGAAATGTGGAAATGGGACACTTGGGTGAAACAAAACTGCCCCAAAAGTACCCCCCCCCCACTTTAAATACAGTTTTTTCTAAGTCAATTTGGTACATTTCTCAGATCCCATTTGAAATTCTCAAAACTTCTTGTTCAATCCTTACATCCTTGTGTCACGTGTGCACATCAAACAAGCATTTTCTCATTTCTTTGAACAAGTTGCAAATGCTTTGGTACATCCATGCAAATGATTATGACAAAATTCTGTGCAGATTCCTACATTATCAATTGCTTATGTCATGTTGATCAAAATGCATTATAATGGGTCTCTGTAGAATAGTATAATCCCCACGACATTTAAGCACTAGTTTTACAATATACAGTAAGTATACTTTAAGTAAACGGTGGCATTTTATTTTACTCAATTTAGTGTTTTGCATTGCTATATTCTTTCCACATAGGACTGCAAGACACTTTCACACTGTGTTGCAGATGGCCCCTTTTCACACCTTAACAGTCTTTTGACAATCTCTACAGGGATCTTATCCCTGAACAAGAGAGGGGGCAGATTGGAGATGACCTGCCAAAGTACGTGTTAGTTTGGGACAATGTCAGTTTCCATCGCTCCAACATCATCAGGCAATGGTTTGCGGCCCACAACAGGATGCTGGTGGAGTTCCTCTCACCCTACTCAACCCCGTTGAGGAATTTTTCTCAGCATGAAGATTAAAAGTATATGATGGCCAGCCGCATACACAGATGACCCTTCTGGCTGCCATGGATGTAACGTGTGATGACATCACAGCTGATGCCTGCAGAGGCTGGATTAGACACTCTGAAAGATGATTTTCACGCTGTATCGCAAGAAAAGATATTTGTTGTGATGTGGATGAGAATCCGTTGCCCAAAAGACAGGAACGTCAGGAGGTGTAGGAAGACTGCACTGTAATTCCACTGCACTGCATGTACAGTTTTCCCAAAGGAGATTGTCTTATGTTCAGATTTCTACATTTGTTTGTGCTATGCAGTGCTGTCTTTTCCTGTCTGCATCACAATGACACTGTCTGTCAATAAATTATTGTACAAACAGTAAAAGCGTTAACGTGAATCATGTGCCGTCTCTTGCAATCAAACAATCAAAACCAAAAATGCACTTACTGTTTTGCAAATGACAAGGATGATTCGAGAAATGCTCCACTCATCACTCTCAGGTCACTCCGCTGCACACGTCTGATCACTTCTTTGTCACCCCCGACCTCACCGCTCCAGACAACGCAGATGTCTTACCGCTGGTCACTTTCCGGCGCTACCTACGGTCCCTCCCTCCTGCTTTTCCTCTGCTGTCTTGTCTGCACTCCTCCCCTCTGAGGAGCTCTCTCTTTTGAATACCAACAGTGCCACAGACACTCTGTGTTCCACGCTTACATCCTGCTTGGACAACATATGCCCTCTTACATCTGGACCAGCCCGTGCATCCCTGTCTGCCCCCTGGTTATCGGATGTACCACGTGAGCATCGCACCAGCCTCCGGTCAGCTGAGAGAAAATGGCACAAGTCAAAAGACCATACTGACCTCTCTCTCTCTACTTTCTCCGTTGACGTCACCTCTGCAAAAACTGATTATAACCACTCAAAGATCAGCAACTCTCCTGACTCTCGCACACTCTTAAAAACCTTCTCTGCTCTTCTCTGTCCGCCTGCTCCCACACCTTCATCGGAGTTAACGGCTGATTATTTTGCATCGTTCTTCGTAAAGAAAACTACCGCCATCAACAGCCAATTTTCTACGCCACCATCACCCGCCTTTTCTCCTATGTCTGAAGATGATGTTTCCAAGGTCATTGGTTCCAACCACCCTACCACCTGCCCACTGGATCCCATCCCCACCCATCTCCTCCATGCCATCTCTCCAGTAGTTGTGCCTGGTCTGACCCGCATCATCAACTCTTTGTTCACCACTGGGACATTTCCCACTGCTTTCAAAGAGGCCTGCATCACACCGCTACTGAAGAAACTCACTCTCAAACTTACACTGCTAGAACACTACAGGCCGGTGTAGTGTGTGAAAATGCATATCTTCCGTCAAAATGTAGATGACTGATTTTAACCTCTTATTATTTTCTGTCTTCTTAAAAAAATTTTTTTTTACTTACCTCACTATTCTTAGCTTTGTATACTGTGCTAGGCTTTAATGGACTGGATTTAATTAACTTATGCATTTTGTTGCCTATATTGTTATAATTGCTTCCAATGATTCCTCGTCTGTAAGTCGCTTTGGATAAAAACGTCTGCTAAATGACTAAATTAAATTTTTATGAAATGTGTAATGTCATGTGTAATGTGTAATGTGTAGTGTGTGGCCTTGAAATTTTAGCATGTCTACGTAATCATGAATAAATGCTTCTTGAGACACACAGTGTTGCTTCTTTGCATGCATCAAATGAATTGCTTCTGGCTATATGCATCCATGCATTAGTTTGAGAGGGGTGGAAATGGGACACTTGGGTGAAACAAAACTGCCCCAAAAGTACCCCCCCCACTTTAAATACAGTTTTTTCTAAGTCAATTTGGTACATTTCTCTGATCCCATTTGAAATTCTCAAAACTTCTTGTTCAATCCTTACATCCTTGTGTCACGTGTGCACATCAAACAAGCATTTTCTCATTTCTTTGAACAAGTTGCAAATGCTTTGGTACATCCATGCAAATGATTATGACAAAATTCTGTGCAGATTCCTACATTATCAATTGCTTATGTCATGTTGATCAAAATGCATTATAATGGGTCTCTGTAGAATAGTATAATCCCCACGACATTTAAGCACTAGTTTTACAATATACAGTAAGTATACTTTAAGTAAACGGTGGCATTTTATTTTACTCAATTTAGTGTTTTGCATTGCTATATTCTTTCCACATAGGACTGCAAGACAACTTCACTGTGTTGCAGACGGCCCCTTTTCACACCTAAACAGTCTTTTGACACTCTCTACAGGGATCTCATCCGTGAACAAGAGAGGGGGCAGATTGGAGATGACCTGCCAAAGTACGTGTTAGTTTGGGACAATGTCAGTTTCCATCGCTCCAACATCATCAGGCAATGGTTTGCGGCCCACAACAGGATGCTGGTGGAGTTCCTCTCACCCAACTCAACCACGTTGAGGAATTTTTCTCAGCATGAAGATTAAAAGTATATGATCGCCAGCCGCATACACAGATGACCCTTCTGGCTGCCATGGATGTAACGTGACACTCTAGGCTTTAATGGACTGGATTTAATTAACTTATGCATTTTGTTGCCTATATTGTTATAATTGCTTCCAATGATTCCTCGTCTGTAAGTCGCTTTGGATAAAAACGTCTGCTAAATGACTAAATTTAATTTTTATGAAATGTGTAATGTCATATGTAATGTGTAATGTGTAGTGTGTGGCCTTGAAATTTTAGCATGTCTACGTAATCATGAATAAATGCTTCTTGAGACACACAGTGTTGCTTCTTTGCATGCATCAAATGAATTGTTTCTGGCTATATGCATCCATGCATTAGTTTGAGAGGGGTGGAAATGGGACACTTGGGTGAAACAAAACTGCCCCAAAAGTACCCCCCCCACTTTAAATACAGTTTTTTCTAAGTCAATTTGGTACATTTCTCTGATCCGATTTGAAATTCTCAAAACTTCTTGTTCAATCCTTACATCCTTGTGTCACGTGTGCACATCACACAAGCATTTTCTCATTTCTTTGAACAAGTTGCAAATGCTTTGGTACATCCATGCAAATGATTATGACAAAATTCTGTGCAGATTCCTACATTATCAATTGCTTATGTCATGTTGATCAAAATGCATTATAATGGGTCTCTGTAGAATAGTATAATCCCCACGACATTTAAGCACTAGTTTTACAATATACAGTAAGTATACTTTAAGTAAACGGTGGAATTTTATTTTACTCAATTTAGTGTTTTGCATTGCTATATTCTTTCCACATAGGACTGCAAGACAACTTCACTGTGTTGCAGACGGCCCCTTTTCACACCTAAACAGTCTTTTGACACTCTCTACAGGGATCTCATCCCTGAACAAGAGAGGGGGCAGATTGGAGATGACCTGCCAAAGTACGTGTTAGTTTGGGACAATGTCAGTGATGACATCACAGCTGATGCCTGCAGAGGCTGGATTAGACACTCTGAAAGATGATTTTCACGCTGTATCGCAAGAGAAGATATTTGTTGTGATGTGGATGAGAATCCGTTGCCCAAAAGACAGGAACGTCAGGAGGTGTAGGAAGACTGCACTGTAATTCCACTGCACTGCATGTACAGTTTTCCCTAAGGAGATTGTCTTATGTTCAGATTTCTACATTTGTTTGTGCTATGCAGTGCTGTCTTTTCCTGTCTGCATCACAATGACACTGTCTGTCAATAAATTATTGTACAAACAGTAAAAGCGTTAACGTGAATCATGTGCCGTCTCTTGCAATCAAACAATCAAAACCAGAAATGCACTTACTGTTTTGCAAATGACAAGGATGATTCGAGAAATGCTCCACTCATCACTCTCAGGTCACTCCGCTGCACACGTCTGATCACTTCTTTGTCTTCCCCGACCTCACCGCTCCAGACAACGCAGATGTCTTACCGCTGGTCACTTTCCGGCGCTACCTACGGTCCCTCCCTCCTGCTTTTCCTCTGCTGTCTTGTCTGCACTCCTCCCCTCTGAGGAGCTCTCTCTTTTGAATACCAACAGTGCCACAGACACTCTGTGTTCCACGCTTACAACCTGCTTGGACAACATATGCCCTCTTACATCTGGACCAGCCCGTGCATCCCTGTCTGCCCCCTGGTTATCGGATGTACCACGTGAGCATCGCACCAGCCTCCGGTCAGCTGAGAGAAAATGGCACAAGTCAAAAGACCATACTGACCTCTCTCTCTCTACTTTCTCCGTTGACGTCACCTCTGCAAAAACTGATTATAACCACTCGAAGATCAGCAACTCTCGCACACTCTTAAAAACCTTCTCTGCTCTCCTCTGTCCGCCTGCTCCCACACCTTCATCGGAGTTAACGGCTGATGATTTTGCATCATTCTTCGTAAAGAAAACTACCGCCATCAACAGCCAATTTTCTACGCCACCATCACCTGCCTTTTCTCCTATGTCTGAAGATGATGTTTCCAAGGTCATTGGTTCCAACCACCCTACCACCTGCCCACTGGATCCCATCCCCACCCATCTCTCCAGCAGTTGTGCCTGGTCTGACCCGCATCATCAACTCTTTGCTCACCACTGGAATATTTCCCACTGCTTTCAAAGAGGCCTGCATCACACCGCTGCTGAAGAAACTCACTCTCAACCTTACACTGCTAGAACACTACAGGCCGGTGTAGTGTGTGAAAATGCATATCTTCCGTCAAAATGTAGATGACTGATTTTAACCTCTTATTATTTTCTGTCTTCTTAAAAAATTATTTTTTTACTTACCTCACTATTCTTAGCTTTGTATACTGTGCTAGGCTTTAATGGACTGGATTTAATTAACTAATGCATTTTGTTGCCTATATTGTTATAATTGCTTCCAATGTTTCCTCGTAAGTAAGTCGCTTTGGATAAAAACGTCTGCTAAATTACTAAAAGTAAATTTTATGAATTGTGTAATGTCATGTGTAATGTGTAGTGTGTGGCCTTGAAATTTTAGCATGTCTACGTATTCATGAATAAATGCTTCTTGAGACACACAGTGTTGCTTCTTTGCATGCATCAAATGAATTGTTTCTGGCTATATGCATCCATGCATTAGTTTGAGAGGGGTGGAAATGGGACACTTGGGTGAAACAAAACTGCCCCAAAAGTACCCCCCCCCCACTTTAAATACAGCTTTTTCTAAGTCAATTTGGTACATTTCTCTGATCCGATTTGAAATTCTCAAAACTTCTTGTTCAATCCTTATATCCTTGTGTCACGTGTGCACATCAAACAAGCATTTTCTCATTTCTTTGAACAAGTTGCAAATGCTTTGGTACATCCATTCAAATGATTATGACAAAATTCTGTGCAGATTCCTACATTATTAATTGCTTATGTCATGTTGATCAAAATGCATTATAAAGGGTCTCTGTAGAATAGTATAATCCCCACGACATTTAAGCACTAGTTTTACAATATACAGTAAGTATACTTTAAGTAAACAGTGGCATTTTATTTTACTCAATTTAGTGTTTTGCATTGCTATATTCTTTCCACATAGGACTGCAAGACAACTTCACTGTGTTGCAGACGGCCCCTTTTCACACCTAAACAGTCTTTTGACACTCTCTACAGGGATCTCATCCCTGAACAAGAGAGGGGATGATTGGAGATGACCTGCCAAAGTACGTGTTAGTTTGGGACAATGTCAGTTTCCATCGCTCCAACATCATCAGGCAATGGTTTGCGGCCCACAACAGGATGCTGGTGGAGTTCCTCTCACCCTACTCAACCCCGTTGAGGAATTTTTCTCAGCATGAAGATTAAAAGTATATGATGGCCAGCCGCATACACAGATGACCCTTCTGGCTGCCTTGGATGTAACGTGTGATGACATCACAGCTGATACCTGCAGAGGCTGGATTAGACACTCTGAAAGATGATTTTCACGCTGTATCGCAAGAGAAGATATTTGTTGTGATGTGGATGAGAATCCGTTGCCCAAAAGACAGGAACGTCAGGAGGTGTAGGAAGACTGCACTGTAATTCCACTGCACTGCATGTACAGTTTTCCCTAAGGAGATTGTCTTATGTTCAGATTTCTACATTTGTTTGTGCTATGCAGTGCTGTCTTTTCCTGTCTGCATCACAATGACACTGTCTGTCAATAAATTATTGTACAAACAGTAAAAGCGTTAACGTGAATCATGTGCCGTCTCTTGCAATCAAACAATCAAAACCAGAAATGCACTTACTGTTTTGCAAATGACAAGGATGATTCGAGAAATGCTCCACTCATCACTCTCAGGTCACTCCGCTGCACACGTCTGATCACTTCTTTTACACCCCCGACCTCACCGCTCCAGACAACGCAGATGTCTTACCGCTGGTCACTTTCCGGCGCTACCTACGGTCCCTCCCTCCTGCTTTTCCTCTGCTGTCTTGTCTGCACTCCCCCCCTCTGAGGAGCTCTCTCTTTTGAATACCAACAGTGCCACAGACACTCTGTGTTCCACGCTTACATCCTGCTTGGACAACATATGCCCTCTTACATCTGGACCAGCCCGTGCATCCCTGTCTGCCCCCTGGTTATCGGATGTACCACGTGAGCATCGCACCAGCCTCCGGTCAGCTGAGAGAAAATGGCACAAGTCAAAAGACCATACTGACCTCTCTCTCTCTACCAGTCTCTTCTCTCTACTTTCTCCGTTGACGTCACCTCTGCAAAAACTGATTATAACCACTCGAAGATCAGCAACTCTCCTGACTCTCGCACACTCTTAAAAACCTTCTCTGCTCTCCTCTGTCCGCCTGCTCCCACACCTTCATCGGAGTTAACGGCTGATGATTTTGCATCGTTCTTCGTAAAGAAAACTACCGCCATCAACAGCCAATTTTGTGAAAATGCATATCTTCCGTCAAAATGTAGATGACTGATTTTAACCTCTTATTATTTTCTGTCTTCTTAAAAAATTATTTTTTTACTTACCTCACTATTCTTAGCTTTGTATACTGTGCTAGGCTTTAATGGCCTGGATTTAATTAACTTATGCATTTTGTTGCCTATATTGTTATAATTGCTTCCAATGTTTCCTCGTAAGTAAGTCGCTTTGGATAAAAACGTCTGCTAAATTACTAAATGTAAATTTTATGAAATGTGTAATGTCATGTGTAATGTGTAGTGTGTGGCCTTGAAATTTTAGCATGTCTACGTAATCATGAATAAATGCTTCTTGAGACACACAGTGTTGCTTCTTTGCATGCATCAAATGAATTGTTTCTGGCTATATGCATCCATGCATTAGTTTGAGAGGGGTGGAAATGGGACACTTGGGTGAAACAAAACTGCCTCAAAAGTACCCCCCCCACTTTAAATACAGTTTTTTCTAAGTCAATTTGGTACATTTCTCTGATCCGATTTGAAAATCTCAAAACTTCTTGTTCAATCCTTACATCCTTGTGTCACGTGTGCACATCAAACAAGCATTTTCTCATTTCTTTGAACAAGTTGCAAATGCTTTGGTACATCCATGCAAATGATTATGACAAAATTCTGTGCAGATTCCTACATTATCAATTGCTTATGTCATGTTGATCAAAATGCATTATAATGGGTCTCTGTAGAATAGTATAATCCTCACGACATTTAAGCACTAGTTTTACAATATACAGTAAGTATACTTTAAGTAAACAGTGGCATTTTATTTTACTCAATTCAGTGTTTTGCATTGCTATATTCTTTCCACATAGGACTGCAAGACAACTTCACTGTGTTGCAGACGGCCCCTTTTCACACCTAAACAGTCTTTTGACACTCTCTACAGGGATCTCATCCCTGAACAAGAGAGGGGGCAGATTGGAGATGACCTGCCAAAGTATGTGTTAGTTTGGGACAATGTCAGTTTCCATCGCTCCAACATCATCAGGCAATGGTTTGCGGCCCACAACAGGATGCTGGTGGAGTTCCTCTCACCCTACTCAACCCTGTTGAGGAATTTTTCTCAGCATGAAGATTAAAAGTATATGATGGCCAGCCGCATACACAGATGACCCTTCTGGCTGCCTTGGATGTAACGTGTGATGACATCACAGCTGATGCCTGCAGATGCTGGATTAGACACTCTGAAAGATGATTTTCACGCTGTATCGCAAGAGAAGATATTTGTTGTGATGTGGATGAGAATCCGTTGCCCAAAAGACAGGAACGTCAGGAGGTGTAGGAAGACTGCACTGTAATTCCACTGCACTGCATGTACAGTTTTCCCTAAGGAGATTGTCTTATGTTCAGATTTCTACATTTGTTTGTGCTATGCAGTGCTGTCTTTTCCTGTCTGCATCACAATGACACTGTCTGTCAATAATTTATTGTAAAAACAGTAAAAGCGTTAACGTGAATCATGTGCCTACTCTTGCAATCAAACAATCAAAACCAGAAATGCACTTACTGTTTTGCAAATGACAAGGATGATCCGAGAAATGCTCCACTCATCACTCTCAGGTCACTCCGCTGCACACGTCTGATCACTTCTTTGTCACCCCCGACCTCACCGCTCCAGACAACGCAGATGTCTTACCGCTGGTCACTTTCCGGCGCTACCTACGGTCCCTCCCTCCTGCTTTTCCTCTGCTGTCTTGTCTGCACTCCCCCCCTCTGAGGAGCTCTCTCTTTTGAATACCAACTGTGCCACAGACACTCTGTGTTCCACGCTTACATCCTGCTTGGACAACATATGCCCTCTAACATCTGGACCAGCCCGTGCATCCCTGTCTGCCCCCTGGTTATCGGATGTACCACGTGAGCATCGCACCAGCCTCCGGTCAGCTGAGAGAAAATGGCACAAGTCAAAAGACCATACTGACCTCTCTCTCTCTACTTTCTCCGTTGACGTCACCTCTGCAAAAACTGATTATAACCACTCGAAGATCAGCAACTCTCCTGACTCTCGCACACTATTAAAAACCTTCTCTGCTCTCCTCTGTCCGCCTGCTCCCACACCTTCATCGGAGTTAACGGCTGATGATTTTGCATCGTTCTTCGTAAAGAAAACTACCGCCATCAACAGCCAATTTTCTACGCCACCATCACCCGCCTTTTCTCCTATGTCTGAAGATGATGTTTCCAAGGTCATTGGTTCCAACCACCCTACCACCTGCCCACTGGATCCCATCCCCACCCATCTCCTCCATGCCATCTCTCCAGCAGTTGTGCCTGGTCTGACCCGCATCATCAACTCTTTGCTCACCACTGGGACATTTCCCACTGCTTTCAAAGAGGCCTGCATCACACCGCTACTGAAGCAACTCACTCTCAACCTTACACTGCTAGAACACTACAGGCCGGTGTAGTGTGTGAAAATGCATATCTTCCGTCAAAATGTAGATGACTAATTTTAACCTCTTATTATTTTCTGTCTTCTTAAAAAATAATTTTTTTACTTACCTCACTATTCTTAGCTTTGTATACTGTGCTAGGCTTTAATGGACTGGATTTAATTAACTTATGCATTTTGTTGCCTATATTGTTATAATTGCTTCCAATGTTTGATCGTCTGTAAGTCGCTTTGGATAAAAACGTCTGCTAAATGACTTAATATAAATTTTATGAAATGTATAATGTCATGTGTAATGTGTAATGTGTAGTGTGTGGCCTTGAAATTTTAGCATGTCTACGTAATCATGAATAAATGCTTCTTGAGACACACAGTGTTGCTTCTTTGCATGCATCAAATGAATTGTTTCTGGCTATATGCATCCATGCATTAGTTTGAGAGGGGTGGAAATGGGACACTTGGGTGAAACAAAACTGCCCCAAAAGTACCCCCCACTTTAAATACAGTTTTTTCTAAGTCAATTTGGTACATTTCTCTGATCCGATTTGAAATTCTCAAAACTTCTTGTTCAATCCTTACATCCTTGTGTCACGTGTGCACATCAAACAAGCATTTTCTCATTTCTTTGAACAAGTTGCAAATGCTTTGGTACATCCATGCAAATGATTATGACAAAATTCTGTGCAGATTCCTACATTATCAATTGCTTATGTCATGTTGATCAAAATGCATTATAATGGGTCTCTGTAGAAAAGTATAATCCCCACGACATTTAAGCACTAGTTTTACAATATACAGTAAGTATACTTTAAGTAAACAGTGGCATTTTATTTTACTCAATTTAGTGTTTTGCATTGCTATATTCTTTCCACATAGGACTGCAAGACAACTTCACTGTGTTGCAGACGGCCCCTTTTCACACCTAAACAGTCTTTTCACACTTTCTACAGGGATCTCATCCCTGAACAAGAGAGGGGGCAGATTGGAGATGACCTGCCAAAGTACGTGTTAGTTTGGGACAATGTCAGTTTCCATCGCTCCAACATCATCAGGCAATGGTTTGCGGCCCACAACAGGATGCTGGTGGAGTTCCTCTCACCCTACTCAACCACGTTGAGGAATTTTTCTCAGCATGAAGATTAAAAGTATATGATCGCCAGCCGCATACACAGATGACCCTTCTGGCTGCCATGGATGTAACGTGTGATGACATCACAGCTGATGCCTGCAGAGGCTGGATTAGACACTCTGAAAGATGATTTTCACGCTGTATCGCAAGAGAACATATTTGTTGTGATGTGGATGAGAATACGTTGCCCAAAAGACAGGAACGTCCGGAGGTGTAGGAAGACTGCACTGTAATTCCACTGCACTGCATGTACAGTTTTCCCTAAGGAGATTGTCTTATGTTTAGATTTCTACATTTGTTTGTGCTATGCAGTGCTGTCTTTTCCTGTCTGCATCACAATGACACTGTCTGTCAATAAATTATTGTACAAACAGTAAAAGCGTTAACGTGAATCATGTGCCTTCTCTTGCAATCAAACAATCAAAACCAGAAATGCACTTACTGTTTTGCAAATGACAAGGATGATTCGAGAAATGCTCCACTCATCACTCTCAGGTCACTCCGCTGCACACGTCTGATCACTTCTTTGTCACCCCCGACCTCACCGCTCCAGACAACGCAGATGTCTTACCGCTGGTCACTTTCCGGCGCTACCTACGGTCCCTCCCTCCTGCTTTTCCTCTGCTGTCTTGTCTGCACTCCCCCCCTCTGTGGAGCTCTCTCTTTTGAATACCAACAGTGCCACAGACACTCTGTGTTCCACGCTTACATCCTGCTTGGACAACATATGCCCTCTTACATCTGGACCAGCCCGTGCATCCCTGTCTGCCCCCTGGTTATCGGATGTACCACGTGAGCATCGCACCAGCCTCCGGTCAGCTGAGAGAAAATGGCACCAGTCAAAAGACCATACTGACCTCTCTCTCTCTACTTTCTCCGTTGACGTTACCTCTGCAAAAACTGATTATAACCACTCGAAGATCAGCAACTCTCCTGACTCTCGCACACTCTTAAAAACCTTCTCTGCTCTCCTCTGTCCGCCTGCTCCCACACCTTCATCGGAGTTAACGGCTGATGATTTTGCATCGTTCTTCGTAAAGAAAACTACCGCCATCAACAGCCAATTTTCTACGCCACCATCACCCGCCTTTTCTCCTATGTCTGAAGATGATGTTTCCAAGGTCATTGGTTCCAACCACCCTACCACCTGCCCACTGGATCCCATCCCCACCCATCTCCTCCATGCCATCTCTCCAGCAGTTGTGCCTGGTCTGACCCGCATCATCAACTCTTTGCTCACCACTGGGACATTTCCCACTGCTTTCAAAGAGGCCTGCATCACACCGCTACTGAAGAAACTCACTCTCAACCTTACACTAATAGAACACTACAGGCCGGTGTAGTGTGTGAAAATGCATATCTTCCGTCAAAATGTAGATGACTGATTTTAACCTCTTATTATTTTCTGTCTTCTTAAAAAATTATTTTTTTACTTACCTCACTATTCTTAGCTTTGTATACTGTGCTAGGCTTTAATGGACTCGATTTAATTAACTTATGCATTTTGTTGCCTATATTGTTATAATTGCTTCCAATGTTTCCTCGTCTGTAAGTCGCTTTGGATAAAAACGTCTGCTAAATGACTAAATGTAAATTTTATGAAATGTGTAATGTCATGTGTAATGTGTAATGTGTAGTGTGTGGCCTTGAAATTTTAGCATGTCTACGTAATCATGAATAAATGCTTCTTGAGACACACAGTGTTGCTTCTTTGCATGCATCAAATGAATTGTTTCTGGCTATATGCATCCATGCATTAGTTTGAGAGGGGTGGAAATGGGACACTTGGGTGAAACAAAACTGCCCCAAAAGTACCCCCCCCACTTTAAATAGAGTTTTTTCTAAGTCAATTTGGTACATTTCTCTGATCCGATTTGAAATTCTCAAAACTTCTTGTTCAATCCTTACATCATTGTGTCACGTGTGCACATCAAACAAGCATTTTCTCATTTCTTTGAACAAGTTGCAAATGCTTTGGTACATCCATGCAAATGATTATGACAAAATTCTGTGCAGATTCCTACATTATCAATTGCTTATGTCATGTTGATCAAAATGCATTATAATGGGTCTCTGTAGAATAGTATAATCCCCACGACATTTAAGCACTTGTTTTACAATATACAGTAAGTATACTTTAAGTAAACAGTGGCATTTTATTTTACTCAATTTAGTGTTTTGCATTGCTATATTCTTTCCACATAGGACTGCAAAACAACTTCACTGTGTTGCAGACGGCCCCTTTTCACACCGAAACAGTCTTTTGACACTCCCTAGAGGGATCTCATCCCTGAACAAGAGAGGGGGCAGATTGGAGATGACCTGCCAAAGTACGTGTTAGTTTGGGACAATGTCAGTTTCCATCGCTCCAACATCATCAGGCAATGGTTTGCGGCCCACAACAGGATGCTGGTGGAGTTCCTCTCACCCTACTCAACCACGTTGAGGAATTTTTCTCAGCATGAAGATTAAAAGTATATGATCGCCAGCCGCATACACAGATGACCCTTCTGGCTGCCATGGATGTAACGTGTGATGACATCACAGCTGATGCCTGCAGAGGCTGGATTAGACACTCTGAAAGATGATTTTCACGCTGTATCGCAAGAGAACATATTTGTTGTGATGTGGATGAGAATCCGTTGCCCAAAAGACAGGAACGTCCGGAGGTGTAGGAAGACTGCACTGTAATTCCACTGCACTGCATGTACAGTTTTCCCTAAGGAGATTGTCTTATGTTTAGATTTCTACATTTGTTTGTGCTATGCAGTGCTGTCTTTTCCTGTCTGCATCACAATGACACTGTCTGTCAATAAATTATTGTACAAACAGTAAAAGCGTTAACGTGAATCATGTGCCTTCTCTTGCAATCAAACAATCAAAACCAGAAATGCACTTACTGTTTTGCAAATGACAAGGATGATTCGAGAAATGCTCCACTCATCACTCTCAGGTCACTCCGCTGCACACGTCTGATCACTTCTTTGTCACCCCCGACCTCACCGCTCCAGACAACGCAGATGTCTTACCGCTGGTCACTTTCCGGCGCTACCTACGGTCCCTCCCTCCTGCTTTTCCTCTGCTGTCTTGTCTGCACTCCCCCCCTCTGTGGAGCTCTCTCTTTTGAATACCAACAGTGCCACAGACACTCTGTGTTCCACGCTTACATCCTGCTTGGACAACATATGCCCTCTTACATCTGGACCAGCCCGTGCATCCCTGTCTGCCCCCTGGTTATCGGATGTACCACGTGAGCATCGCACCAGCCTCCGGTCAGCTGAGAGAAAATGGCACAAGTCAAAAGACCATACTGACCTCTCTCTCTCTACTTTCTCCGTTGACGTTACCTCTGCAAAAACTGATTATAACCACTCGAAGATCAGCAACTCTCCTGACTCTCGCACACTCTTAAAAACCTTCTCTGCTCTCCTCTGTCCGCCTGCTCCCACACCTTCATCGGAGTTAACGGCTGATGATTTTGCATCGTTCTTCGTAAAGAAAACTACCGCCATCAACAGCCAATTTTCTACGCCACCATCACCCGCCTTTTCTCCTATGTCTGAAGATGATGTTTCCAAGGTCATTGGTTCCAACCACCCTACCACCTGCCCACTGGATCCCATCCCCACCCATCTCCTCCATGCCATCTCTCCAGCAGTTGTGCCTGGTCTGACCCGCATCATCAACTCTTTGCTCACCACTGGGACATTTCCCACTGCTTTCAAAGAGGCCTGCATCACACCGCTACTGAAGAAACTCACTCTCAACCTTACACTGCTAGAACACTACAGGCCGGTGTAGTGTGTGAAAATGCATATCTTCCGTCAAAATGTAGATGACTGATTTTAACCTCTTATTATTTTCTGTCTTCTTAAAAAAATATTTTTTTTACTTACCTCACTATTCTTAGCTTTGTATACTGTGCTAGGCTTTAATGGACTGGATTTAATTAACTTATGCATTTTGTTGACTATATTGTTATAATTGCTTCCAATGTTTCCTCGTCTGTAAGTCGCTTTGGATAAAAACGTCTGCTAAATGACTAAATGTAAATTTTATGAAATGTGTAATGTCATTTGTAATGTGTAATGTGTAGTGTGTGGCCTTGAAATTTTAGCATGTCTACGTAATCATGAATAAATGCTTCTTGAGACACACAGTGTTGCTTCTTTGCATGCATCAAATTAATTGTTTCTCGCTATATGCATCCATGCATTAGTTTGAGAGGGGTGGAAATGGGACACTTGGGTGAAACAAAACTGCCCCAAAAGTACCCCCCCACTTTAAATACATTTTTTTCTAAGTCAATTTGGTACATTTCTCTGATCCGATTTGAAATTCTCAAAACTTCTTGTTCAATCCTTACATCCTTGTGTCACGTGTGCACATCAAACAAGCATTGTCTCATTTCTTTGAACAAGTTGCAAATGCTTTGGTACATCCATGCAAATGATTATGACAAAATTCTGTGCAGATTCCTACATTATCAATTGCTTATGTCATGTTGATCAAAATGCATTATAATGGGTCTCTGTAGAATATTATAATCCCCACGACATTTAAGCACTAGTTTTACAATATACAGTAAGTATACTTTAAGTAAACGGTGGCATTTTATTTTACTCAATTTAGTGTTTTGCATTGCTATATTCTTTCCTCATAGGACTGCAAGACAACTTCACTGTGTTGCAGACGGCCCCTTTTCACACCTAAACAGTCTTTTGACACTCTCTACAAGGATCTCATCCCTGAACAAGAGAGGGGGCAGATTGGAGATGACCTGCCAAAGTACGTGTTAGTTTGGGACAATGTCAGTTTCCATCGCTCCAACATCATCAGGCAATGGTTTGCGGCCCACAACAGGATGCTGGTGGAGTTCCTCTCACCCTACTCAACCCCGTTGAGGAATTTTTCTCAGCATGAAGATTAAAAGTATATGATGGCCAGCCGCATACACAGATGACCCTTCTGGCTGCCTTGGATGTAACGTGTGATGACATCACAGCTGATGCCTGCAGAGGCTGGATTAGACACTCTGAAAGATGATTTTCACGCTGTATCGCAGGAGAAGATATTTGTTGTGATGTGGATGAGAATCCGTTGCCCAAAAGACAGGAACGTCAGGAGGTGTAGGAAGACTGCACTGTAATTCCACTGCACTGCATGTACAGTTTTCCCTAAGGAGATTGTCTTATGTTCAGATTTCTACATTTGTTTGTGCTATGCAGTGCTGTCTTTTCCTGTCTGCATCACAATGACACTGTCTGTCAATAAATTATTGTACAAACAGTAAAAGCGTTAACGTGAATCATGTGCCGTCTATTGCAATCAAACAATCAAAACCAGAAATGCACTTACTGTTTTGCAAATGACAAGGATGATTCGAGAAATGCTCCACTCATCACTCTCAGGTCACTCCGCTGCACACGTCTGATCACTTCTTTGTCACCCCCGACCTCACCGCTCCAGACAACGCAGATGTCTTACCGCTGGTCACTTTCCGGCGCTACCTACGGTCCCTCCCTCCTGCTTTTCCTCTGCTGTCTTGTCTGCACTCCCCCCCTCTGAGGAGCTCTCACTTTTGAATACCAACAGTGCCACAGACACTCTGTGTTCCACGCTTACATCCTGCTTGGACAACATATGCCCTCTTGCATCTGGACCAGCCCGTGCATCCCTGTCTGCCCCCTGGTTATCGGATGTACCACGTGAGCATCGCATCAGCCTCCGGTCAGCTGAGAGAAAATGGCAAAAGTCAAAAGACCATACTGACCTCTCTCTCTCTACTTTCTCCGTTGACGTCACCTCTGCAAAAACTGATTATAACCACTCGAAGATCAGCAACTCTCCTGACTCTCGCACACTCTTAAAAACCTTCTCTGCTCTCCTCTGTCCTCCTGCTCCCACACCTTCATCGGAGTTAACGGCTGATGATTTTGCATCGTTCTTCGTAAAGAAAACTACCGCCATCAACAGCCAATTTTCTACGCCACCATCACCCGCCTTTTCTCCTATGTCTGAAGATGATGTTTCCAAGGTCATTGGTTCCAACCACCCTACCACCTGCCCACTGGATCCCATCCCCACCCATCTCCTCCATGCCATCTCTCCAGCAGTTGTGCCTGGTCTGACCCGCATCATCAACTCTTTGCTCACCACTGGGACATTTCCCACTGCTTTCAAAGAGGCCTGCATCACACCGCTACTGAAGAAACTCACTCTCAACCTTACACTGCTAGAACACTACAGGCCGGTGTAGTGTGTGAAAATGCACATCTTCCGTCAAAATGTAGATGACTGATTTTAACCTCTTATTATTTTCTGTCTTCTTAAAAAATTATTTTTTTACTTACCTCACTATTCTTAGCTTTGTATACTGTGCTAGGCTTTAATGGACTGGATTTAATTAACTTATGCATTTTGTTGCCTATATTGTTATAATTGCTTCCAATGTTTCCTCGTCTGTAAGTCGCTTTGGATAAAAACGTCTGCTAAATGACTAAATGTAAATTTTATGAAATGTGTAATGTCATGTGTAATGTATAATGTGTAGTGTGTGGCCTTGAAATTTTAGCATGTCTACGTAATCATGAATAAATGCTTCTTGAGACACACAGTGTTGCTTCTTTGCATGCATCAAATGAATTGTTTCTGGCTATATGCATCCATGCATTAGTTTGAGAGGGGTGGAAATGGGACACTTGGGTGAAACAAAACTGCCCCAAAAGTGCCCCCCCACTTTAAATACAGTTTTTTCTAAGTCATTTCTCAGATCCGATTTGAAATTCTCAAAACTTCTTGTTCAATCCTCACATCCTTGTGTCACGTGTGCACATCAAACAAGCATTTTCTCATTTCTTTGAACAAGTTGCAAATGCTTTGGTACATCCATGCAAATGATTATGACAAAATTCTGTGCAGATTCCTACATTATCAATTGCTTATGTCATGTTGATCAAAATGCATTATAATGGGTCTCTGTAGAATAGTATAATCCCCACGACATTTAAGCACTAGTTTTACAATATACAGTAAGTATACTTTAAGTAAACGGTGGCATTTTATTTTACTCAATTTAGTGTTTTGCATTGCTATATTCTTTCCACATAGGACTGCAAGACAACTTCACTGTGTTGCAGACGGCCCCTTTTCACACCTAAACAGTCTTTTGACACTCTCTACAGGGATCTCATCCCTGAACAAGAGAGGGGGCAGATTGGAGATGACCTGCCAAAGTACGTGTTAGTTTGGGACAATGTCAGTTTCCATCGCTCCAACATCATCAGGCAATGGTTTGCGGCCCACAACAGGATGCTGGTGGAGTTCCTCTTACCCTACTCAACCCCGTTGAGGAATTTTTCTCAGCATGAAGATTAAAAGTATATGATGGCCAGCCGCATACACAGATGACCCTTCTGGCTGCCTTGGATGTAACGTGTGATGACATCACAGCTGATGCCTGCAGAGGCTGGATTAGACACTCTGAAAGATGATTTTCACGCTGTATCGCAAGAGAAGATATTTGTTGTGATGTGGATGAGAATCCGTTGCCCAAAAGACAGGAACGTCAGGAGGTGTAGGAAGCTTGCACAGTAATTCCACTGCACTGCATGTACAGTTTTCCCTAAGGAGATTGTCTTATGTTCAGATTTCTACATTTGTTTGTGCTATGCAGTGCTGTCTTTTCCTGTCTGCATCACAATGACACTGTCTGTCAATAAATTATTGTAAAAACAGTAAAAGCGTAAATGTGACTCATGTGCCGTCTCTTGCAATCAAACAATCAAAACCAGAAATGCACTTACTGTTTTGCAAATGACAAGGATGATTCGAGAAATGCTCCACTCATCACTCTCAGTTCACTCCGCTGCACACGTCTGATCACTTCTTTATCACCCCCGAACTCACCGCTCCAGACAATGCAGATGTCTTACCGCTGGTCACTTTCCGGCGCTACCTACGGTCCCTCCCTCCTGCTTTTCCTCTGCTGTCTTGTCTGCACTCCCCCCCTCTGAGGAGCTCTCTCTTTTGAATACCAACAGTGCCACAGACACTCTGTGTTCCACGCTTACATCCTGCTTGGACAACATATGCCCTCTTACATCTGGACCAGCCCGTGCATCCCTGTCTGCCCCCTGGTTATCGGATGTACCACATGAGCATCGCACCAGCCTCCGGTCAGCTGAGAGAAAATGGCACAAGTCAAAAGACCATTCTGACCTCTCTCTCTCTACTTTCTCCGTTGACGTCACCTCTGCAAAAACTGATTATAACCACTCGAAGATCAGCAACTCTCCTGACTCTCGCACACTCTTAAAAACCTTCTCTGCTCTCCTCTGTCCGCCTGCTCCCACACCTTCATCGGAGTTAACGGCTGATGATTTTGCATCGTTCTTCGTAAAGAAAACTACCGACATCAACAGCCAATTTTCTACACCACCATCACCCGCCTTTTCTCCTATGTCTGAAGATGATGTTTCCAAGGTCATTGGTTCCAACCACCCTACCACCTGCCCACTGGATCCCATCCCCACCCATCTCCTCCATGCCATCTCTCCAGCAGTTGTGCCTGGTCTGACCCGCATCATCAACTCTTTGCTCACCACTGGGACATTTCCCACTGCTTTCAAAGAGGCCTGCATCACACCGCTACTGAAGAAACTCACTCTCAACCTTATACTGCTAGAACACTACAGGCCGGTGTAGTGTGTGAAAATGCATATCTTCCGTCAAAATGTAGATGACTGATTTTAACCTCTTATTATTTTCTGTCTTCTTAAAAAATTATTTTTTTACTTACCTCACTATTCTTAGCTTTGTATACTGTGCTAGGCTTTAATGGACTGGATTTAATTAACTTATGCCTTTTGTTGCCTATATTGTTATAATTGCTTCCAATGTTTCCTTGTCTGTAAGTCGCTTTGGATAAAAACGTCTGCTAAATGATGTTGTGGAATTTTCTTATTCCTTAATCAAGGTGAGTCAATTTTGACAAACGCAATATACAGAGACATCAAGTACTTTGCAAAGTATTTTATTGTCGTTTAATCTGCATCATGAGCAATGAGCATGGTGCAGAGCAAAGGCGCTCTTTCCTCCTGCACCCAGAGTATATATATGATTAAAAACGTGACACCCCCTCCCTTTGCCCCCTAACAAGAATCCTGAGCTGGTTTACGGGAAGTTCCGTTATTCCAAACAGAACATCTTGCCCTCTGCTCGAGGGCAAAGGCAGAGTGGTATGACGTGTTTAGAGAAAAACATGATAACATTAGAAAAGAAAACATAGATAAACACTTCGTAAACATATAGACAGACACATCAAGAAGCTAGACTAGAAAATTTCCATTACATTCCCCCCTTTTATCATATATGATAACCAAAATCTTTATACTTTGACCATGTAAGATGAGCAACGCCCTTTCTCTTACAGGTTTCATTCTTCTATCTAAACAGTTCTTAAAATCCCACTAGAATTGGTAACACCACCTGCTTCAGCCCCACTCCCCAACTTTAGCTATTCCACCTTTTCAACAGACTGTTAGTCATATCATCCGGTTCCCTGATAATTTAAATTTTTCTGAGTTAGAGCTAGTCTTTTTCCTTTTTATTTGGCCGTTCCAGGGGACATAATTGCCCACATTTTCAAATTTTGTTGCCTTATCCAGAACATCAACTGAGGTACACGTACCTCTACACAAATACATATTTGTTCCCCAGTACCTAGCAGAATTAGGGTAACACTGTCCCTCCCCATACCATTTTATTAAACTTTGAATATAGTGTTAGACAGAAACAAAATTCTATAATCTCTAATTTCTCAGGGTTCGATGTGTCCCCGACTCGAACAGTTGATTCCCTTTGCGAGCACCAATTGTGCCCCTCCTGTCGCTTCAGTCAGCACGACCATTGCGAAGAGCCATACGGTTGGAGTTGCCCCTCCTTGGACACCTTTTTGCTGTGGGAGGTGTGTCTTTCCCACGACTTCCTCCTGAAATCTTTGACTACTTGGAAGTCTCCTGGCTGGAAGCTGTGGAATGATTTGTCAGCTCCGTTTGCTACTGCTCCTTTGACCTGCACAAATATTTTGAGAGCAAAAACACAAAAACACATTGCTTGTAACATCCCCCCTTTTGACGCGTGGTCTAGGCCATGCGTCAAAATCGCAAAAGCAGGGAAAGAATGTTTTGGCAAACAGGTGAGGCCATTTGGGCCTCCCCAAACATTGTCAGTGTATTTACATGAGCACTCCTTCCAGAGTGCACGCTCAGCTGGTTCTGCAAAATGTTTGCATCTCTGCAAGAGAAAGAGTTTTGTTAGTGATTTCTGGAGAAAATCTGTCTGTCTCTGATGTTGCTTGCTTTGCTGCAAGGTCAGCCGTCGGCTTCCTGCAAAAAAATTGTTTCAGATACAAAAGTGTGTGCGTCACAGTTACACACAACAATGGCTGATGGGAGAAGAAGGGCAGATAGCATATCAGCAACCTATGTGTGATTAAGAATGTTTTTACCATCATCTTTTACAAAGTTTCTGTGTTTCCACAGTGTGCCAAAATCATGAGTTATACCAAATGTATATCTACTATCTGTGTGAATGTCTACATTTTTATTCTTTGCTAATTCCCATGCGCGTGTGAGTGCAATGAGCTCTGCTGTCTGAGCAGAGAAATGGTCCCTAAAAATGATATCAATTGCTTCTTTGCTTTTGGACTTGCGATGTCTGTAATTGCAGACACGCTTTGCGGACAGCTGTCTGCCGCGGTCAGTATTTTCGTGACCCAAAAAACAAACAACTTGTTTTGCCAGCTGGACTTTGGAGACATTTACTTTGTGTTTTTTTTTTTCTCTCATCTTTTAAACTGGAAACAAAGGCCTGCGCACCGGTAAATTTGGACATGGCACAACTATGCCTCTTTTTTCTTTTTTTATCTTTTTAAACTCATTAAATATTGGCCTTATGCCATTGAGGTCTTCTGATTTGAGGCTTCTGTTTTGAGGGGGAATTGCTGTTTGCGTGGATGGAAATTACCCTTGGGCGTTATCACAACAGGTTCACAGTTCCTAATCAACCCAACATAATATTTTCCTGTTCCCCAAAGTTGTACGGGCACCTTCCCAAAATTTCTTCATTAATCTTTTTGTGTGTGAAAACACTTCAAGTCCCCTTGTTGCTGACAGACAGGCATGATTCTCACGATGGGCGTGCAACAAATTTGAATATTGCATGTCGTCCCTTTTAACCCATTCTATGGCGTGCGCATATTTGGCAGCTAAACACCCACAGCTCCCCACACCATTGCAATCAACGTCATGAGGCTCTGTGAGGCAATACATTCTACATCATACTTACGTAATTCAATATTACATCGTACAGCTGTACGAGCGCTGCACACGGGTCGTGTTGGTATCATGCTCAATCTGTCATCATACACATTATGACTCTGCACAGCAAATCAATCGGGCAGCAGTCAGACATGAGAAACCTGTGTTGAAATTTGACACTCCCCAACTCGCATTGCACCCTTTTGACATAAATTATTCTACATTAGAGCCACTAGCATTTAGGGAAAACACAGCTAGTTTAGACTCTGGCAAATTTAAACACTTCTTGTGAATCACAGTAGGCTATTTGTTGCCCCTGAATCTATCAAAAATCAAGCAGTTTGTTGCACACGAGCATTGTGCATTTTAGCAAAGTTCAGAAAGCGTTTTCATTCATCATGGAATGTGAGCTAAGCAGATCTTCATTGCATACAGTAGGAAAAAGCATTTCTTCATTGCATATTATTGAGATTATGATGTTTTATGTATTATAAATTCATGTTTACTGTCAAATATATGTCCATGCTGTGCTGGGTTTTTTGTCTTGAAAACTAGTTGGCAGAAGTGTGTAACACGAGCTCTGAGGTATGCAGAAGCAGGGTCTCAGATAACAAGTGTGTGTGTGCGTCAATCGCATCTCTCGGCAGGACCGGCTATTTTCAAAATGTTTTGCAGGGGCCAATAGTTGGGGGAGAATGGAGTCAGATTAACATGTCCCGAGGTGATTGGTTCCGGAGGATTGAACGCCCGCCCGATGAAGGGGAGGAGCCCGAAGAGAGAATCGACGTCACATATTTTATAAATACTTGTAACCTGGAAGTGTGTATTCAGTTGTTCGGCTCATGTATATGTTTGAGAGACAACCCCAGCTGGAAGAAGCTTTTACATCTGATAATAAATTCTACTTAAACTTATTGGGAAAAACGATCTCTTTGACTTTTCTTCAAATTTTTGAACACGCAGGACTCGAGTTTTGAAAGGGAAATCATACTCACCCCCCTCGGAATGATGCCTCACCTCCTCACTTCCATCTACCTTTTCTCTTGACCTCCGCGATCTCAGAGGCTCAGGACAATCATTTCGCCAGTGCCCCGTCTTTCCGCAATTGAAACATTTCTCTGGATCATAGGTGCTAGAGGGTTTAAAACCTCCTCTTCCACGTCCACGCCACTGACCTCCTCTCTTCCCGTTTCCTCTTCCTCCATGCTCTACTCCGATATTCATTAGAGCCATGTGGAGTTCTTTATCTTGTGTGTTTTTCTTCTGAAGCTCTTTCTTGCCTGTTTGTCTTTCGGCGTGTACAGCATGACGGACGATCTCGCTTATTCTCGCACGATCTGGCTCGATGCACGATTTTTCCACTTCTCGTCTCAGCTCTTCTCTGAGATTCGCAGAAAAGTGGATCTGAGATGTCCTATGAACGGACCAATGTCCGGTCCGTCTGAATCAGGTTGAAGTCCAGAATGTTCTTTAAATACTTCCTCCACAGGCCATTTACCCTGTAACTTTCTTAGGTCAGATGGTTTCAGTTTGACTTTCAACAGTCTCTCTAATTCTTTCATTGAGGGTGAGAATTCTTTGCAAAATGTCAAAAGTTCTTTATACGTCGGTGCTGGTTGCGCTCTTTCCTGCTTTTGACACACCACGGGCTGTGGCATGTGTGGCACTGGTGCTGGTGGAGACACTGGTGTGGGCACTGGAGCTGCCTCAATCGGGTTCAGATGTCGGTGAGGAGGGACACAATCATCCTCCGGTTGGTGTTTGTAACAAGTCATAGATGGGGGTAAAGAAGACAGAGGGGTTAAATCATTATATTCAAGCAAAACAGGGTACAATGGAGTTTTCGGTGGTGGCAGTTCTTCCAATGCCTTTTCTTTAAAAACATAGTCACGTCTATTTGCTTCCCTCTCCCATAACTCTAAACATTTACACGCTTCATCATATTTTTCCCTTTCTTTTTTGGACATTTTAAATATGTCTTTTTTCCCCATATGTTCTCTTATTTTCTCTAATTTTGTGGTACTAAATGTACCGTTTTCTGGAAAGTTAGCTTTTTCTATTAAATAGGGTACACCTTGTAAACTTCCCGTTCCCCAATTTTCCCTCATTTCTCTGTATGTTGGTTTATCCATATCATTTCTTAGTAGTCCCCCAGACTGTTTAGAATCTCTCTCGATTCTGAGTAGTCTCCCCTCTTTAACCAGACTGTTTTAAGCAGTCCCCCAGACTGTTTAGAATCTCTCGATTCTGAGTAGTCTCCCCTCTTTAACCAGACTGTTTTAAGCAGTCCCCCAGACTGTTTAGCGCTAAGTAGTCTCCCCTTTTGTTCCAGACTGTTCAGAAATCTATCTGACTCACCACTTTTCCTTTTTGTGCCTTGCACTGAGTTCTTTTGGGATCACGTCAGCTTGGGGTCCGGAGTAGAGTTCTCTCGTCCCTGTATGGGGTTAGAGCTGGATTTGCTATGTCCAGGATGATCAGTCAACTCTAGTCCGTTCTCCGTCAGCCTTGTGATCCCATACTTCGTCGCCAAATTGTTGTGGAATTTTCTTATTCCTTAATCAAGGTGAGTCAATTTTGACAAACGCAATATACAGAGACATCAAGTACTTTGCAAAGTATTTTATTGTCGTTTAATCTGCATCATGAGCAATGAGCATGGTGCAGAGCAAAGGCGCTTTTTCCTCCTGCACCCAGAGTATATATATGATTAAAAACGTGACACCCCCTCCCTTTGCCCCCTAACAAGAATCCCGAGCTGGTTTACGGGAAGTTCCGTTATTCCAAACAGAACATCTTGGCCTCTGCTCGAGGGCAAAGGCAGAGTGGTATGACGTATTTAGAGAAAAACATGATAACATTAGAAAAGAAAACATAGATAAACACTTCGTAAACATATAGACAAACACATCAAGAAGCTAGACTAGAAAATTTCCATTACAATGACTAAATGTAAATTTTATGAAATGTGTAATGTCATGTGTAATGTGTAATGTGTAGTGTGTGGCCTTGAAATTTTAGCATGTCTACGTAATCATGAATAAATGCTTCTTGAGACACACAGTGTTGCTTCTTTGCATGCATCAAATGAATTGTTTCTGGCTATATGCATCCATGCATTAGTTTGAGAGGGGTGGAAATGGGACACTTGGGTGAAACAAAACTGCCCGATCTCTGATCCGATTTGAAATTCTCAAAACTTCTTGTTCAATCCTTACATCCTTGTGTCACGTGTGCACATCAAACAAGCATTTTCTAATTTCTTTGAACAAGTTGCAAATGCTTTGGTACATCCATGCAAATGATTATGACAAAATTCTGTGCAGATTCCTACATTATCAATTGCTTATGTCATGTTGATCAAAAATGCATTATAATGAGTCGCTGTAGAATAGTATAATCCCCACGACATTTAAGCACTAGTTTTACAATATACAGTAAGTATACTTTAAGTAAACGGTGGCATTTTATTTTACTCAATTTAGTGTTTTGCATTGCTATATTCTTTCCACATAGGACTGCAAGACAACTTCACTGTGTTGCAGACGGCCCCTTTTCACACCTAAACAGTCACTCTCTACAAAGTACGTGTTAGTTTGGGACAATGTCAGTTTCCATCGCTCCAACATCATCAGGCAATGGTTTGCGGCCCACAACAGGATGCTGGTGGAGTTCCTCTCACCCTACTCAACCACGTTGAGGAATTTTTCTCAGCATGAAGATTAAAAGTATATGATTGCCAGCCGCATACACAGATGACCCTTCTGGCTGCCATGGATGTAACGTGTGATGACATCACAGCTGATGCCTGCAGAGGCTGGATTAGACACTCTGAAAGATGATTTTTCACGCTGTATCGCAAGAGAAGATATTTGTTGTGATGTGGATGAGAATCCGTTGCCCAAAAGACAGGAACGTCAGGAGGTGTAGGAAGACTGCACTGTAATTCCACTGCACTGCATGTACAGTTTTCCCTAAGGAGATTGTCTTATGTTCAGATTTCTACATTTGTTTGTGCTATGCAGTGCTGTCTTTTCCTGTCTGCATCACAATGACATTGTCTGTCAATAAATTATTGTACAAACAGTAAAAGCGTTAACGTGAATCATGTGCCGTCTCTTGCAATCAAACAATCAAAACCAGAAATGCACTTACTGTTTTGCAAATGACAAGGATGATTCGAGAAATGCTCCACTCATCACTCTCAGGTCACTCCGCTGCACACGTCTGATCACTTCTTTGTCACCCCCGACCTCACCGCTCCAGACAACGCAGATGTCTTACCGCTGGTCACTTTCCGGCGCTACCTAAGGTCCCTCCCTCCTGCTTTTCCTCTGCTGTCTTGTCTGCACTCCCCCCGTCTGAGGAGCTCTCTCTTTTGAATACCAACAGTGCCACAGACACTCTGTGTTCCACGCTTACATCCTGCTTGGACAACATATGCCCTCTTACATCTGGACCAGCCCGTGCATCCCTGTCTGCCCCCTGGTTATCGGATGTACCACGTGAGCATCGCACCAGCCTCCGGTCAGCTGAGAGAAAATGGCACAAGTCAAAAGACCATACTGACCTCTCTCTCTCTACTTTCTCCGTTGACGTTACCTCTGCAAAAACTGATTATAACCACTCGAAGATCAGCAACTCTCCTGACTCTCGCACACTCTTAAAAACCTTCTCTGCTCTCCTCTGTCCGCCTGCTCCCACACCTTCATCGGAGTTAACGGCTGATGATTTTGCATCGTTCTTCGTAAAGAAAACTACCGCCATCAACAGCCAATTTTCTACGCCACCATCACCCGCCTTTTCTCCTATGTCTGAAGATGATGTTTCCAAGGTCATTGGTTCCAACCACCCTACCACCTGCCCACTGGATCCCATCCCCACCCATCTCCTCCATGCCATCTCTCCAGCAGTTGTGCCTGGTCTGACCCGCATCATCAACTCTTTGCTCACCACTGGGACATTTCCCACTGCTTTCAAAGAGGCCTGCATCACACCGCTACTGAAGAAACTCACTCTCAACCTTACACTGCTAGAACACTACAGGCCGGTGTAGTGTGTGAAAATGCATATCTTCCGTCAAAATGTAGATGACTGATTTTAACCTCTTATTATTTTCTGTCTTCTTAAAAAATTATTTTTTCATTTACCTCACTATTCTTAGCTTTGTATACTGTGCTAGGCTTTAATGGACTGGATTTAATTAACTTATGCATTTTGTTGCCTATATTGTTATAATTGCTTCCAATGTTTCCTCGTCTGTAAGTCGCTTTGGATAAAAACGTCTGCTAAATGACTAAATGTAAATTTTATGAAATGTGTAATGTCATGTGTAATGTGTAATGTGTAGTGTGTGGCCTTGAAATTTTAGCATGTCTACGTAATCATGAATAAATGCTTCTTGAGACACACAGTGTTGCTTCTTTGCATGCATCAAATGAATTGTTTCTGGCTATATGCATCCATGCATTAGTTTGAGAGGGGTTGAAATGGGACACTTGGGTGAAACAAAACTGCCCCAAAAGTACCCCCCCCCACTTTAAATACATTTTTTTCTAAGTCAATTTGTTACATTTCTCTGATCCGATTTGAAATTCTCAATACTTCTTGTTCAAGCCTTACATCCTTGTGTCACGTGTGCACATCAAACAAGCATTTTCTAATTTCTTTGAACAAGTTGCAAATGCTTTGGTACATCCATGCAAATGATTATGACAAAATTCTGTGCAGATTCCTATATTATCAATTGCTTATGTCATGTTGATCAAAATTAAATATAATGGGTCTCTGTAGAATAGTATAATCCCCACGACATTTAAGCACTAGTTTTACAATATACAGTAAGTATACTTTAAGTAAACGGTGGCATTTTATTTTACTCAATTTAGTGTTTTGCATTGCTATATTCTTTCCACATAGGACTGCAAAACAACTTCACTGTGTTGCAGACGGCCCCTTTTCACACCTAAACAGTCTTTTGACACTCTCTACAGGGATCTCATCCCTGAACAAGAGAGGGGGCAGATTGGAGATGACCTGCCAAAGTACGTGTTAGTTTGGGACAATGTCAGTTTCCATCGCTCCAACATCATCAGGCAATGGTTTGCGGCCCACAACAGGATGCTGGTGGAGTTCCTCTCACCCTACTCAACCACGTTGAGGAATTTTTCTCAGCATGAAGATTAAAAGTATATGATCGCCAGCCGCATACACAGATGACCCTTCTGGCTGCCATGGATGTAACGTGTGATGACATCACAGCTGATGCCTGCAGAGGCTGGATTAGACACTCTGAAAGATGATTTTCACGCTGTATCGCAAGAGAAGATATTTGTTGTGATGTGGATGAGAATCCGCTGCCCAAAAGACAGGAACGTCAGGAGGTGTAGGAAGACTGCACTGTAATTCCACTGCACTGCATGTACAGTTTTCCCAAAGGAGATTGTCTTATGTTCAGATTTCTACATTTGTTTGTGCTATGCAGTGCTGTCTTTTCCTGTCTGCATCACAATGACACTGTCTGTCAATAAATTATTGTACAAACAGTAAAAGCGTTAACGTGAATCATGTGCCGTCTCTTGCAATCAAACAATCAAAACCAGAAATGCACTTACTGTTTTGCAAATGACAAGGATGATTCGAGAAATGCTCCACTCATCACTCTCAGGTCACTCCGCTGCACACGTCTGATCACTTCTTTGTCACCCCCGACCTCACCGCTCCAGACAACGCAGATGTCTTACCGCTGGTCACTTTCCGGCGCTACCTACGGTCCCTCCCTCCTGCTTTTCCTCTGCTGTCTTGTCTGCACTCCCCCCCTCTGAGGAGCTCTCTCTTTTGAATACCAACAGTGCCACAGACACTCTGTGTTCCACGCTTACATCCTGCTTGGACAACATATGCCCTCTTACATCTGGACCAGGCCGTGCATCCCTGTCTGCCCCCTGGTTATCGGATGTACCACGTGAGCATCGCACCAGCCTCCGGTCAGCTGAGAGAAAATGGCACAAGTCAAAAGACCATACTGACCTCTCTTCTCTCTACTTTCTCCGTTGACGTCACCTCTGCAAAAACTGATTATAACCACTCGAAGATCAGCAACTCTCCTGACTCTCGCACACTCTTAAAAACCTTCTCTGCTCTCCTCTGTCCGCCTGCTCCCACACCTTCATCGGAGTTAACGGCTGAAGATTTTGCATCGTTCTTCGTAAAGAAAACTACCGCCATCAACAGCCAATTTTCTACGCCACCATCACCCGCCTTTTCTCCTATGTCTGAAGATGATGTTTCCAAGGTCATTGGTTCCAACCACCCTACCACCTGCCCACTGGATCCCAGCCCCACCTATCTCCTCCATGCCATCTCTCCAGCAGTTGTGCCTGGTCTGACCCGCATCATCAACTCTTTGCTCACCACTGGGACATTTCCCACTGCTTTCAAAGAGGCCTGCATCACACCGCTACTGAAGAAACTCACACTCAACCTTACACTGCTAGAACACTACAGGCCGGTGTAGTGTGTGAAAATGCATATCTTCCGTCAAAATGTAGATGACTGATTTTAACCTCTTATTATTTTCTGTCTTCTTAAAAAATTATTTTTTTACTTACCTCACTATTCTTAGCTTTGTATACTGTGCTAGGCTTTAATGGACTGGATTTAATTAACTTATGCATTTTGTTGCCTATATTGTTATAATTGCTTCCAATGATTCCTCGTCTGTAAGTCGCTTTGGATAAAAACGTCTGCTAAATGACTAAATTAAATTTTTATGAAATGTGTAATGTCATGTGTAATGTGTAATGTGTAGTGTGTGGCCTTGAAATTTTAGCATGTCTACGTAATCATCAATAAATGCTTCTTGAGACACACAGTGTTGCTTCTTTGCATGCATCAAATGAATTGTTTCTGGCTATATGCATCCATGCATTAGTTTGAGAGGGGTGGAAATGGGACACTTGGGTGAAACAAAACTGCCCCAAAAGTACCCCCCCCCACTTTAAATACAGTTTTATCTAAGTCAATTTGGTACATTTCTCTGATCCGATTTGAAATTCTCAAAACTTCTTGTTCAATCCTTACATCCTCGT
This sequence comes from Barbatula barbatula, assembly GCF_947034865.1. Taxonomy (NCBI): domain Eukaryota; kingdom Metazoa; phylum Chordata; class Actinopteri; order Cypriniformes; family Nemacheilidae; genus Barbatula; species Barbatula barbatula. The sequence goes on from NC_136777.1 coordinate 15,439,605, forward strand.
GTCACGTGTGCACATCAAACAAGCATTTTCTAATTTCTTTGAACAAGTTGCAAATGCTTTGGTACATCCATGCAAATGATTATGACAAAATTCTGTGCAGATTCCTACATTATCAATTGCTTATGTCATGTTGATCAAAATGCATTATAATGGGTCTCTGTAGAATAGTATAATCCCCACGACATTTAAGCACTAGTTTTACAATATACAGTAAGTATACTTTAAGTAAACGGTGGCATTTTATTTTACTCAATTTAGTGTTTTGCATTGCTATATTCTTTCCACATAGGACTGCAAGACAACTTCACTGTGTTGCAGACGGCCCCTTTTCACACCTAAACAGTCTTTTGACACTCTCTACAGGGATCTCATCCCTGAACAAGAGAGGGGGCAGATTGGAGATGACCTGCCAAAGTACGTGTTAGTTTGGGACAATGTCAGTTTCCATCGCTCCAACATCATCAGGCAATGGTTTGCGGCCCACAACAGGATGCTGGTGCAGTTCCTCTCACCCTACTCAACCCCGTTGAGGAATTTTTCTCAGCATGAAGATTAAAAGTATATGATGGCCAGCCGCATACACAGATGACCCTTCTGGCTGCCTTGGATGTAACGTGTGATGACATCACAGCTGATGCCTGCAGAGGCTGGATTAGACACTCTGAAAGATGATTTTCACGCTGTATCGCAAGAGAAGATATTTGTTGTGATGTGGATGAGAATCCGTTGCCCAAAAGACAGGAACGTCAGGAGGTGTAGGAAGACTGCACTGTAATTCCACTGAACTGCATGTACAGTTTTCCCTAAGGAGATTGTCTTATGTTCAGATTTCTACATTTGTTTGTGCTATGCAGTGCTGTCTTTTCCTGTCTGCATCACAATGACACTGTCTGTCAATAAATTATTGTACAAACAGTAAAAGCGTTAACGTGAATCATGTGCCGTCTCTTGCAATCAAACAATCAAAACCAGAAATGCACTTACTGTTTTGCAAATGACAAGGATGATTCGAGAAATGCTCCACTCATCACTCTCAGGTCACTCCGCTGCACACGTCTGATCACTTCTTTGTCACCCCCGACCTCACCGCTCCAGACAACGCAGATGTCTTACCGCTGGTCACTTTCCGGCGCTACCTACGGTCCCTCCCTCCTGCTTTTCCTCTGCTGTCTTGTCTGCACTCCCCCCCTCTGAGGAGCTCTCACTTTTGAATACCAACAGTGCCACAGACACTCTGTGTTCCACGCTTACATCCTGCTTGGACAACATATGCCCTCTTGCATCTGGACCAGCCCTTGCATCCCTGTCTGCCCCCTGGTTATCGGATGTACCACGTGAGCATCGCATCAGCCTCCGGTCAGCTGAGAGAAAATGGCACAAGTCAAAAGACCATACTGACCTCTCTCTCTCTACTTTCTCCGTTGACGTCACCTCTGCAAAAACTGATTATAACCACTCGAAGATCAGCAACTCTCCTGACTCTCGCACACTCTTAAAAACCTTCTCTGCTCTCCTCTGTCCGCCTGCTCCCACACCTTCATCGGAGTTAACGGCTGATGATTTTGCATCGTTCTTCGTAAAGAAAACTACCGCCATCAAAAGCCAATTTTCTACGCCACCATCACCCGCCTTTTCTCCTATGTCTGAAGATGATGTTTCCAAGGTCATTGGTTCCAACCACCCTACCACCTGCCCACTGGATCCCATCCCCACCCATCTCCTCCATGCCATCTCTCCAGCAGTTGTGCCTGGTCTGACCCGCATCATCAACTCTTTGCTCACCACTGGGACATTTCCCACTGCTTCCAAAAAGGCCTGCATCACACCGCTACTGAAGAAACTCACTCTCAACCTTACACTGCTAGAACACTACAGGCCGGTGTAGTTTGTGAAAATGCATATCTTCCGTCAAAATGTAGATGACTGATTTTAACCTCTTATTATTTTCTGTCTTCTTAAAAAATTATTTTTTTACTTACCTCACTATTCTTAGCTTTGTATACTGTGCTAGGCTTTAATGGACTGGATTTCATTAACTTATGCATTTTGTTGCCTATATTGTTATAATTGCTTCCAATGTTTCCTCGTAAGTAAGTCGCTTTGGATAAAAACGTCTGCTAAATTACTAAATGTAAATTTTATGAAATGTGTAATGTCATGTGTAATGTGTAGTGTGTGGCCTTGAAATTTTAGCATGTCTACGTAATCATGAATAAATGCTTCTTGAGACACACAGTGTTGCTTCTTTGCATGCATCAAATTAATTGTTTCTGGCTATATGTATCCATGCATTAGTTTGAGAGGGGTGGAAATGGGACACTTGGGTGAAACAAAACTGCCCCAAAAGTACCCCCCCCCCACTTTAAATAGAGTTTTTTCTAAGTCAATTTGGTACATTTCTCTGATCCGATTTGAAATTCTCAAAACTTCTTGTTCAATCCTTACATCATTGTGTCACGTGTGCACATCAAACAAGCATTTTCTCATTTCTTTGAACAAGTTGCAAATGCTTTGGTACATCCATGCAAATTATTATGACAAAATTCTGTGCAGATTCCTACATTATCAATTGCTTATGTCATGTTGATCAAAATGCCTTATAATGGGTCTCTGTAGAATAGTATAATCCCCACGACATTTAAGCACTAGTTTTACAATATACAGTAAGTATACTTTAAGTAAACAGTGGCATTTTATTTTACTCAATTTAGTGTTTTGCATTGCTATATTCTTTCCACATAGGACTGCAAGACAACTTCACTGTGTTGCAGACGGCCCCTTTTCACACCTAAACAGTCTTTTGACACTCTCTACAGGGATCTCATCCCTGAACAAGAGAGGGGGCAGATTGGAGATGACCTGCCAAAGTACGTGTTAGTTTGGGACAATGTCAGTTTCCATCGCTCCAACATCATCAGGCAATGGTTTGCGGCCCACAACAGGATGCTGGTGGAGTTCCTCTCACCCTACTCAACCACGTTGAGGAATTTTTCTCAGCATGAAGATTAAAAGTATATGATCGCCAGCCGCATACACAGATGACCCTTCTGGCTGCCATGGATGTAACGTGTGATGACATCACAGCTGATGCCTGCAGAGGCTGGATTAGACACTCTGAAAGATGATTTTCACGCTGTATCGCAAGAGAAGATATTTGTTGTGATGTGGATGAGAATCCGTTGCCCAAAAGACAGGAACGTCAGGAGGTGTAGGAAGACTGCACTGTAATTCCACTGCACTGCATGTACAGTTTTCCCTAAGGAGATTGTCTTATGTTTAGATTTCTACATTTGTTTGTGCTATGCAGTGCTGTCTTTTCCTGTCTGCATCACAATGACACTGTCTGTCAATAAATTATTGTACAAACAGTAAAAAAGTTAACGTGAATCATGTGCCGTCTCTTGCAATCAAACAATCAAAACCAGAAATGCACTTACTGTTTTGCAAATGACAAGGATGATTCGAGAAATGCTCCACTCATCACTCTCAGGTCACTCCGCTGCACACGTCTGATCACTTCTTTGTCACCCCCGACCTCACCGCTCCAGACAACGCAGATGTCTTACCGCTGGTCACTTTCCGGCGCTACCTACGGTCCCTCCCTCCTGCTTTTCCTCTGCTGTCTTGTCTGCACTCCCCCCCTCTGAGGAGCTCTCTCTTTCGAATACCAACAGTGCCACAGACACTCTGTGTTCCACTCTTACATCCTGCTTGGACAACATATGCCCTCTTGCATCTGGACCAGCCCGTGCATCCCTGTCTGCCCCCTGGTTATCGGATGTACCACGTGAGCATCGCACCAGCCTCCGGTCAGCTGAGAGAAAATGGCACAAGTCAAAAGACCATACTGACCTCTCTCTCTCTACTTTCTCCGTTGACGTCACCTCTGCAAAAACTGATTATAACCACTCGAAGATCAGCAACTCTCCTGACTCTCGCACACTCTTAAAAACCTTCTCTGCTCTCCTCTGTCCGCCTGCTCCCACACCTTCATCGGAGTTAACGGCTGATGATTTTGCATCGTTCTTCGTAAAGGAAACTACCGCCATCAACAGCCAATTTTCTACGCCACCATCACCTGCCTTTTCTCCTATGTCTGAAGATGATGTTTCCAAGGTCATTGGTTCCAACCACCCTACCACCTGCCCACTGGATCCCATCCCCACCCATCTCCTCCATGCCATCTCTCCAGCAGTTGTGCCTGGTCTGACCTGCATCATCAACTCTTTGCTCACCACTGGGACATTTCCCACTGCTTTCAAAGAGGCCTGCATCACACCGCTACTGAAGAAACTCACTCTCAACCTTACACTGCTAGAACACTACAGGCCGGTGTAGTGTGTGAAAATGCATATCTTCCGTCAAAATGTAGATGACTGATTTTAACCTCTTATTATTTTCTGTCTTCTTAAAAAAATATTTTTTTACCTACCTCACTATTCTTAGCTTTGTATACCGTGCTAGGCTTTAATGGACTGGATTTAATTAACTTATGCATTTTGTTGCCTATATTGTTATAATTGCTTCCAATGTTTCCTCGTCTGTAAGTCGCTTTGGATAAAAACGTCTGCTAAATGACTAAATGTAAATTTTATGAAATGTGTAATGTCATGTGTAATGTGTAGTGTGTGGCCTTGAAATTTTAGCATGTCTACGTAATCATGAATAAATGCTTCTTGAGACACACAGTGTTGATTCTTTGCATGCATCAAATGAATTGTTTCTGGCTATATGCATCCATGCATTAGTTTGAGAGGGGTGGAAATGGGACACTTGGGTGAAACAAAACTGCCCCAAAAGTACCCCCCACTTTAAATATAGTTTTTTCTAAGTCAATTTGGTACATTTCTCTGATCCGATTTGAAATTCTCAAAACTTCTTGTTCAATCCTTACATCCTTGTGTCACGTGTGCACATCAAACAAGCATTTTCTCATTTCTTTGAACAAGTTGCAAATGCTTTGGTACATCCATGCAAATGATTATGACAAAATTCTGTGCAGATTCCTACATTATCAATTGCTTATGTCATGTTGATCAAAATGCATTATAATGGGTCTCTGTAGAATAGTATAATCCCCACGACATTTAAGCACTAGTTTTACAATATACAGTAAGTATACTTTAAGTAAACAGTGGCATTTTATTTTACTCAATTTAGTGTTTTGCATTGCTATATTCTTTCCACATAGGACTGCAAGACAACTTCACTGTGTTGTAGACGGCCCCTTTTCACACCTAAACAGTCTTTTGACACTCTCTACAGGGATCTCATCCCTGAACAAGAGAGGGGGCAGATTGGAGATGACCTGCCAAACTACGTGTTAGTTTGGGACAATGTCAGTTTCCATCGCTCCAACATCATCAGGCAATGGTTTGCGGCCCACAACAGGATGCTGGTGGAGTTCCTCTCACCCTACTCAACCCCGTTGAGGAATTTTTCTCAGCATGAAGATTAAAAGTATATGATGGCCAGCCGCATACACAGATGACCCTTCTGGCTGCCATGGATGTAACGTGTGATGACATCACAGCTGATGCCTGCAGAGGCTGGATTAGACACTCTGAAAGATGATTTTCACGCTGTATCGCAAGAGAAGATATTTGTTGTGATGTGGATGAGAATCCGTTGCCCAAAAGACAGGAATGTCAGGAGGTGTAGGAAGACTGCACTGTAATTCCACTGCACTGCATGTACAGTTTTCCCTAAGGAGATTGTCTTATGTTCAGATTTCTACATTTGTTTGTGCTATGCAGTGCTGTCTTTTCCTGTCTGCATCACAATGACACTGTCTGTCAATAAATTATTGTACAAACAGTAAAAGCGTTAACGTGAATCATGTGCCGTCTCTTGCAATCAAACAATCAAAACCAGAAATGCACTTACTGTTTTGCAAATGACAAGGATGATTCGAGAAATGCTCCACTCATCACTCTCAGGTCACTCCGCTGCACACGTCTGATCACTTCTTTGTCACCCCCGACCTCACCGCTCCAGACAACGCAGATGTCTTACCGCTGGTCACTTTCCGGCGCTACCTACGGTCCCTCCCTCCTACTTTTCCTCTGCTGTCTTGTCTGCATTCCCCCCCTCTGAGGAGCTCTCTCTTTTGAATACCAACAGTGCCACAGACACTCTGTGTTCCACTCTTACATCCTGCTTGGACAACATATGCCCTCTTACATCTGGACCAGCCCGTGCATCCCTGTCTGCCCCCTGGTTATCGGATGTACCACGTGAGCATCGCACCAGCCTCCGGTCAGCTGAGAGAAAATGACACAAGTCAAAAGACCATACTGACCTCTCTCTCTCTACTTTTTCCGTTGACGTCACCTCTGCAAAAACTGATTATAACCACTCGAAGATCAGCAACTCTCCTGACTCTCGCACACTCTTAAAAACCTTCTCTGCTCTCCTCTGTCCGCCTGCTCCCACACCTTCATCGGAGTTAACGGCTGATGATTTTGCATCGTTCTTCGTAAAGAAAACTACCGACATCAACAGCCAATTTTCTACGCCACCATCACCCGCCTTTTCTCCTATGTCTGAAGATGATGTTTCCAAGGTCATTGGTTCCAACCACCCTACCACCTGCCCACTGGATCCCATCCCCACCCATCTCCTCCATGCCATCTCTCCAGCAGTTGTGCCTGGTCTGACCCGCATCATCAACTCTTTGCTCACCCCTGGGACATTTCCCACTGCTTTCAAAGAGGCCTGCATCACACCGCTACTGAAGATACTCACTCTCAACCTTATACTGCTAGAACACTACAGGCCGGTGTAGTGTGTGAAAATGCATATCTTCCGTCAAAATGTAGATGACTGATTTTAACCTCTTATTATTTTCTGTCTTCTTAAAAAAATATTTTTTTACTTACCTCACTATTCTTAGCTTTGTATACTGTGCTAGGCTTTAATGGACTGGATTTAATTAACTTATGCCTTTTGTTGCCTATATTGTTATAATTGCTTCCAATGTTTCCTTGTCTGTAAGTCGCTTTGGATAAAAACGTCTGCTAAATGACTAAATGTAAATTTTATGAAATGTGTAATGTCATGTGTAATGTGTAGTGTGTGGCCTTGAAATTTTAGCATGTCTACGTAATCATGAATAAATGCTTCTTGAGACACACAGTGTTGCTTCTTTGCATGCATCAAATGAATTGTTTCTGGCTATATGCATCCATGCATTAGTTTGAGAGGGGTGGAAATGGGACACTTGCGTGAAACAAAACTGCCCCAAAAGTACCCCCCCCCCACTTTAAATACAGCTTTTTCTAAGTCAATTTGGTACATTTCTCTGATCCGATTTGAAATTCTCAAAACTTCTTGTTCAATCCTTACATCCTTGTGTCACGTGTGCACATCAAACAAGCATTTTCTCATTTCTTTGAACAAGTTGCAAATGCTTTGGTACATCCATGCAAATGATTATGACAAAATTCTGTGCAGATTCCTACATTATCAATTGCTTATGTCATGTTGATCAAAATGCATTATAATGGGTCTCTGTAGAATAGTATAATCCCCACGACATTTAAGCACTAGTTTTACAATATACAGTAAGTATACTTTAAGTAAACGGTGGCATTTTATTTTACTCAATTTAGTGTTTTGCATTGCTATATTCTTTCCACATAGGACTGCAAGACAACTTCACTGTGTTGCAGACGGCCCCTTTTCACACCTAAACAGTCTTTTGACACTCTCTACAGGGATCTCATCCCTGAACAAGAGAGGGGGCAGATTGGAGATGACCTGCCAAAGTACGTGTTAGTTTGGGACAATGTCAGTTTCCATCGCTCCAACATCATCAGGCAATTGTTTGCGGCCCACAACAGGATGCTGGTGGAGTTCCTTTCACCCTACTCAACCACGTTGAGGAATTTTTCTCAGCATGAAGATTAAAAGTATATGATCGCCAGCCGCATACACAGATGACCCTTCTGGCTGCCATGGATGTAACGTGTGATGACATCACAGCTGATGCCTGCAGAGGCTGGATTAGACTCTCTGAAAGATGATTTTCACGCTGTATCGCAAGAGAAGATATTTGTTGTGATGTGGATGAGAATCCGTTGCCCAAAAGACAGAAACGTCAGGAGGTGTAGGAAGACTGCACTGTAATTCCACTGCACTGCATGTACAGTTTTCCCTAAGGAGATTGTCTTATGTTCAGATTTCTACATTTGTTTGTGCTATGCAGTGCTGTCTTTTCCTGTCTGCATCACAATGACACTGTCTGTCAATAAATTATTGTACAAACAGTAAAAGCGTTAACGTGAATCATGTGCCGTCTCTTGCAATCAAACAATCAAAACCAGAAATGCACTTACTGTTTTGCAAATGACATGGATGATTCGAGAAATGCTCCACTCATCACTCTCAGGTCACTCCGCTGCACACGTCTGATCACTTCTTTGTCACCCCCGACCTCACCGCTCCAGACAACGCAGATGTCTTACCGCTGGTCACTTTCCGGCGCTACCTACGGTCCCTCCCTCCTGCTTTTCCTCTGCTGTCTTGTCTGCACTCCCCCCGTCTGAGGAGCTCTCTCTTTTGAATACCAACAGTGCCACAGACACTCTGTGTTCCACGCTTACATCCTGCTTGGACAACATATGCCCTCTTACATCTGGACCAGCCCGTGCATCCCTGTCTGCCCCCTGGTTATCGGATGTACCACGTGAGCATCGCACCAGCCTCCGGTCAGCTGAGAGAAAATGGCACAAGTCAAAAGACCATACTGACCTCTCTCTCTCTACTTTCTCCGTTGACGTTACCTCTGCAAAAACTGATTATAACCACTCGAAGATCAGCAACTCTCCTGACTCTCGCACACTCTTAAAAACCTTCTCTGCTCTCCTCTGTCCGCCTGCTCCCACACCTTCATCGGAGTTAACGGCTGATGATTTTGCATCGTTCTTCGTAAAGAAAACTACCGCCATCAACAGCCAATTTTCTACGCCACCATCACCCGCCTTTTCTCCTATGTCTGAAGATGATGTTTCCAAGGTCATTGGTTCCAACCACCCTACCACCTGCCCACTGGATCCCATCCCCACCCATCTCCTCCATGCCATCTCTCCAGCAGTTGTGCCTGGTCTGACCCGCATCATCAACTCTTTGCTCACCACTGGGACACTTCCCACTGCTTTCAAAGAGGCCTGCATCACACCGCTACTGAAGAAACTCACTCTCAACCTTACACTGCTAGAACACTACAGGCCGGTGTAGTGTGTGAAAATGCATATCTTCCGTCAAAATGTAGATGACTGATTTTAACCTCTTATTATTTTCTGTCTTCTTAAAAATTTATTTTTTTACTTACCTCACTATTCTTAGCTTTGTATACTGTGCTAGGCTTTAATGGACTGGATTTAATTAACTTATGCATTTGTTGCCTATATTGTTATAATTGCTTCCAATGTTTCCTCGTCTGTAAGTCGCTTTGGATAAAAACGTCTGCTAAATGACTAAATGTAAATTTTATGAAATTTGTAATGTCATGTGTAATGTGTAATGTGTAGTGTGTGGCCTTGAAATTTTAGCATGTCTACGTAATCATCAATAAATGCTTCTTGAGACACACAGTGTTGCTTCTTTGCATGCATCAAATGAATTGTTTCTGGCTATATGCATCCATGCATTAGTTTGAGAGGGGTGGAAATGGGACACTTGGGTGAAACAAAACTGCCCCAAAAGTACCCCCCCCCCACTTTAAATACATTTTTTTCTAAGTCAATTTGGTACATTTCTCTGATCCGATTTGAAATTCTCAAAACTTCTTGTTCAATCCTTACATCCTTGTGTCACGTGTGCACATCAAACAAGCATTTTCTCATTTCTTTGAACAAGTTGCAAATGCTTTGGTACATCCATGCAAATGATTATGACAAAATTCTGTGCAGATTCCTACATTATCAATTGCTTATGTCATGTTGATCAAAATGCATTATAATGGGTCTCTGTAGAATAGTATAATCCCCACGATATTTAAGCACTAGTTTTACAATATACAGTAAGTATACTTTAAGTAAACGGTGGCATTTTATTTTACTCAATTTAGTGTTTTGCATTGCTATATTCTTTCCACATTGGACTGCAAGACAACTTCACTGTGTTGCAGACGGCCCCTTTTCACACCTAAACAGTCTTTTGACACTCTCTACAGGGATCTCATCCCTGAACAAGAGAGGGGGCAGATTGGAGATGACCTGCCAAAGTACGTGTTAGTTTGGGACAATGTCAGTTTCCATCGCTCCAACATCATCAGGCAATGGTTTGCGGCCCACAACAGGATGCTGGTGGAGTTCCTCTCACCCTACTCAACCCCGTTGAGGAATTTTTCTCAGCATGAAGATTAAAAGTATATGATGGCCAGCCGCATACACAGATGACCCTTCTGGCTGCCATGGATGTAACGTGTGATGACATCACAGCTGATGCCTGCAGAGGCTGGATTAGACACTCTGAAAGATGATTTTCACGCTGTATCGCAAGAGAAGATATTTGTTGTGATGTGGATGAGAATCCGTTGCCCAAAAGACAGGAACGTCAGGAGGTGTAGGAAGACTGCACTGTAATTCCACTGCACTGCATGTACAGTTTTCCCAAAGGAGATTGTCTTATGTTCAGATTTCTACATTTGTTTGTGCTATGCAGTGCTGTCTTTTCCTGTCTGCATCACAATGACACTGTCTGTCAATAAATTATTGTACAAACAGTAAAAGCGTTAACGTGAATCATGTGCCGTCTCTTGCAATCAAACAATCAAAACCAGAAATGCACTTACTGTTTTGCAAATGACAAGGATGATCCGAGAAATGCTCCACTCATCACTCTCAGGTCACTCCGCTGCACATGTCTGATCACTTCTTTGTCACCCCCGACCTCACCGCTCCAGACAACGCAGATGTCTTACCGCTGGTCACTTTCCGGCGCTACCTACGGTCCCTCCCTCCTGCTTTTCCTCTGCTGTCTTGTCTGCACTCCCCCCCTCTGAGGAGCTCTCTCTTTTGAATACCAACAGTGCCACAGACACTCTGTGTTCCACGCTTACATCCTGCTTGGACAACATATGCCCTCTTACATCTGGACCAGCCCGTGCATCCCTGTATGCCCCCTGGTTATCGGATGTACCACGTGAGCATCGCACCAGCCTCCGGTCAGCTGAGAGAAAATGGCACAAGTCAAAAGACCATACTGACCTCTCTCTCTCTACTTTCTCCGTTGACGTCACCTCTGCAAAAACTGATTATAACCACTCGAAGATCAGCAACTCTCCTGACTCTCGCACACTCTTAAAAACCTTCTCTGCTCTCCTCTGTCCGCCTGCTCCCACACCTTCATCGGAGTTAACGGCTGATGATTTTGCATCATTCTTCGTAAAGAAAACTACCGCCATCAACAGCCAATTTTCTACGCCACCATCACCCGCCTTTTCTCCTATGTCTGAAGATGATGTTTCCAAGGTCATTGGTTCCAACCACCCTACCACCTGCCCACTGGATCCCATCCCCACCCATCTCCTCTATGCCATCTCTCCAGCAGTTGTGCCTGGTCTGACCCGCATCATCAACTCTTTGCTCACCTCTGGGACATTTCCCACTGCTTTCAAAGAGGCCTGCATCACACCGCTACTGAAGAAACTCAATTTCTCAACCTTACACTGCTAGAACACTACAGGCCGGTGTAGTGTGTGAAAATGCATATCTTCCGTCAAAATGTAGATGACTGATTTTAACCTCTTATTATTTTCTGTCTTCTTAAAAAATTATTTTTTTACTTACCTCACTATTCTTAGCTTTGTATACTGTGCTAGGCTTTAATGGACTGGATTTAATTAACTTATGCATTTTGTTGCCTATATTGTTATAATTGCTTCCAATGTTTCCTCGACTGTAAGTCGCTTTGGATAAAAACTTCTGCTAAATGACTAAATGTAAATTTTATGAAATGTGTAATGTCATGTGTAATGTGTAATGTGTAATGTGTGGCCTTGAAATTTTAGCATGTCTACGTAATCATGAATAAATGCTTCTTGAGACACACAGTGTTGCTTCTTTGCATGCATCAAATGAATTGTTTCTGGCTATATGCATCCATGCATTAGTTTGAGAGGGGTGGAAATGGGACACTTGGGTGAAACAAAACTGCCCCAAAAGTACCCCCCCCACTTTAAATACAGTTTTTTCTAAGTCAATTTGGTACATTTCTCAGATCCGATTTGAAATTCTCAAAACTTCTTGTTCAATCCTTACATCCTTGTGTCACGTGTGCACATCAAACAAGCATTTTCTCATTTCTTTGAACAAGTTGCAAATGCTTTGGTACATCCATGCAAATGATTATGACAAAATTCTATGCAGATTCCTACATTATCAATTGCTTATGTCATGTTGATCAAAATGAATTATAATGGGTCTCTGTAGAATAGTATAATCCCCACGACATTTAAGCACTAGTTTTACAATATACAGTAAGTATACTTTAAGTAAACGGTGGCATTTTATTTTACTCAATTTAGTGTTTTGCATTGCTATATTCTTTCCACATAGGACTGCAAGACAACTTCACTGTGTTGCAGACGGCCCCTTTTCACACCTAAACAGTCTTTTGAGACTCTCTACAGGGATCTCATCCCTGAACAAGAGAGGGGGCAGATTGGAGATGACCTGCCAAAGTACGTGTTAGTTTGGGACAATGTCAGTTTCCATCGCTCCAACATCATCAGGCAATGGTTTGCGGCCCACAACAGGATGCTGGTGGAGTTCCTCTCACCCTACTCAACCCCGTTGAGGAATTTTTCTCAGCATGAAGATTAAAAGTATATGATGGCCAGCCGCATACACAGATGACCCTTCTGGCTGCCATGGATGTAACGTGTGATGACATCACAGCTGATGCCTGCAGAGGCTGGATTAGACACTCTGAAAGATGATTTTCATGCTGTATCGCAAGAGAAGATATTTGTTGTGATGTGGATGAGAATCCGTTGCCCAAAAGACAGGAACGTCAGGAGGTGTAGGAAGACTGCACTGTAATTCCACTGCACTGCATGTACAGTTTTCCCTAAGGAGATTGTGTTATGTTCAGATTTCTACATTTGTTTGTGCTATGCAGTGCTGTCTTTTTCTGTCTGCATCACAATGACACTGTCTGTCCAGAAATTATTGTACAAACAGTAAAAGCGTTAACGTGAATCATGTGCCGTCTCTTGCAATCAAACAATCAAAACCAGAAATGCACTTACTGTTCTGCAAATGACAAGGATGATTCGAGAAATGCTCCACTCATCACTCTCAGGTCACTCCGCTGCACACGTCTGATCACTTCTTTGTCACCCCCGACCTCACCGCTCCAGACAACGCAGATGTCTTACCGCTGGTCACTTTCCGGCGCTACCTACGGTCCCTCCCTCCTGCTTTTCCTCTGCTGTCTTGTCTGCACCCCCCCCTCTGAGGAGCTCTCTCTTTTGAATACCAACAGTGCCACAGACACTCTATGTTCCACGCTTACATCCTGCTTGGACAACATATGCCCTCTTACATCTGGACCAGCCCGTGCATCCCTGTCTGCCCCCTGGTTATCGGATGTACCACGTGAGCATCGCACCAGCCTCCGGTCAGCTGAGAGAAAATGGCACAATTCAAAAGACCATACTGACCTCTCTCTCTCTACTTTCTCCGTTGACGTCACCTCTGCAAAAACTGATTATAACCACTTGAAGATCAGCAACTCTCCTGACTCTCGCACACTCTTAAAAACCTTCTCTGCTCTCCTCTGTCCGCCTGCTCCCACACCTTCATCGCAGTTAACGGCTGATGATTTTGCATTGTTCTTCGTAAAGAAAACTACAGCCATCAACAGCCAATTTTCTACACCACCATCACCCGCCTTTTCTCCTATGTCTGAAGATGATGTTTCCAAGGTCATTGGTTCCAACCACCCTACCACCTGCCCACTGGATCCCATCCCCACCCATCTCCTCCATGCCATCTCTCCAGCAGTTGTGCCTGGTCTGACCCGCATCATCAACTCTTTGCTCACCACTGGGACATTTCCCACTGCTTTCGAAGAGGCCTGCATCACACCGCTACTGAAGAAACTCACTCTCAACCTTATACTGCTAGAACACTACAGGCCGGTGTAGTGTGTGAAAATGCACATCTTCCGTCAAAATGTAGATGACTGATTTTAACCTCTTATTATTTTCTGTCTTCTTAAAAAATTATTTTTTTACTTAAATCACTATTCTTAGCTTTGTATACTGTGCTAGGCTTTAATGGACTGGATTTAATTAACTTATGCATTTTGTTGCCTATATTGTTATAATTGCTTCCAATGTTTCCTCGTCTGTAAGTCGCTTTGGATAAAAACGTCTGCTAAATGACTAAATGTAAATTTTATGAAATGTGTAATGTCATGTGTAATGTGTAATGTGTAGTGTGTGCCCTTGAAATTTTAGCATGTCTACGTAATCATGAATAAATGCTTCTTGAGACACACAGTGTTGCTTCTTTGCATGCATCAAATGAATTGTTTCTGGCTATATGCATCCATGCATTAGTTTGAGAGGGGTGGAAATGGGACACTTGGGTGAAACAAAACTGCCCCAAAAGTACCCCCCCCCCACTTTAAATACAGTTTTTTCTAAGTCAATTTGGTACATTTCTCTGATCCGATTTGAAATTCCCAAATCTTTTTGTTCAATCCCTACATCCTTGTGTCACGTGTGCACATCAAACAAGCATTTTCTCATTTCTTTGAACAAGTTGCAAATGCTTTGGTACATCCATGCAAATGATTATGACTAAATTCTGTGCAGATTCCTACATTATCAATTGCTTATGTCATGTTGATCAAAATGCATTATAATGGGTCTCTGTAGAATAGTATAATCCCCACGACATTTAAGCACTAGTTTTACAATATACAGTAAGTATACTTTAAGTAAACGGTGGCATTTTTTTTTACTCAATTTAGAGTTTTGCATTGCTATATTCTTTCCACATAGGACTTTAAGACAACTTCACTGGGTTGCAGACGGCCCCTTTTCACACCTAAACAGTCTTTTGACACTCTCTACAGGGATCTCATCCCTGAACAAGAGAGGGGGCAGATTGGAGATGACCTGCCAAAGTAACTGTTAGTTTGGGACAATGTCAGTTTCCATCGCTCCAACATCATCAGGCAATGGTTTGCGGCCCACAACAGGATGCTGGTGGAGTTCCTCTCACCCTACTCAACCCCGTTGAGGAATTTTTCTCAGCATGAAGATTAAAAGTATATGATCGCCAGCAGCATACACAGATGACCCTTCTGGCTGCCATGGATGTAACGTGTGATGACATCACAGCTGATGCCTGCAGAGGCTGGATTAGACACTCTGAAAGATGATTTTCACGCTGTATCGCAAGAGAAGATATTTGTTGTGATGTGGATGAGAATCCGTTGCCCAAAAGACAGGAACGTCAGGAGGTGTAGGAAGACTGCACTGTAATTCCACTGCACTGCATGTACAGTTTTCCCTAAGGAGATTGTCTTATGTTCAGATTTCTACATTTGTTTGTGCTATGCAGTGCTGTCTTTTCCTGTCTGCATCACAATGACACTGTCTGTCAATAAATTATTGTAAAAACAGTAAAAGCGTAAATGTGACTCATGTTCCGTCTCTTGCAATCAAACAATCAAAACCAGAAATGCACTTACTGTTTTGCAAATGACAAGGATGATTCGAGAAATGCTCCACTCATCACTCTCAGTTCACTCCGCTGCACACATCTGATCACTTCTTTATCACCCCCGACCTCACCGCTCCAGACAACGCAGATGTCTTACCGCTGGTCACTTTCCGGCGCTATCTACGGTCCCTCCCTCCTGCTTTTCCTCTGCTGTCTTGTCTGCACTCCCCCCCTCTGAGGAGCTCTCTCTTTTGAATACCAACTGTGCCACAGACACTCTGTGTTCCACGCTTACATCCTGCTTGGACAACATATGCCCTCTTACATCTGGACCAGCCCGTGCATCCCTGTCTGCCCCCTGGTTATAGGATGTACCACGTGAGCATCGCACCAGCCTCCTGTCAGCTGAGAGAAAATGGCACAATTCAAAAGACCATACTGACCTCTCTCTCTCTACCAGTCTCTTCTCTCTACTTTCTCCGTTGACGTCACCTCTGCAAAAACTGATTATAACCACTCGAAGATCAGCAACTCTCCTGACTCTCTCACACTCTTAAAAACCTTCTCTGCTCTCCTCTGTCCGCCTGCTCCCACACCTTCATCGCAGTTAACGGCTGATGATTTTGCATTGTTCTTCGTAAAGAAAACTACCGCCATCAACAGCCAATTTTCTACACCACCATCACCCGCCTTTTCTCCTATGTCTGAAGATGATGTTTCCAAGGTCATTGGTTCCAACCACCCTACCACCTGCCCACTGGATCCCATCCCCACCCATCTCCTCCATGCCTTATCTCCAGCAGTTGTGCCTGGTCTGACCCGCATCATCAACTCTTTGCTCACCACTGGGACATTTCCCACTGCTTTCAAAGAGGCCTGCATCACACCGCTACTGAAGAAACTCACTCTCAACCTTATACTGCTAGAACACTACAGGCCGGTGTAGTGTGTGAAAATGCATATCTTTCGTCAAAATGTAGATGACTGATTTTAACCTCTTATTATTTTCTGTCTTCTTAAAAAATTATTTTTTACTTACCTCACTATTCTTAGCTTTGTATACTGTGCTAGGCTTTAATGGACTGGATTTAATTAACTTATGCATTTTGTTGCCTATATTGTTATAATTGCTTCCAATGTTTCCTCGTCTGTAAGTCGCTTTGGATAAAAACGTCTGCTAAATGACTAAATGTAAATTTTATGAAATGTGTAATGTCATGTGTAATGTGTAATGTGTAGTGTGTGGCCTTGAAATTTTAGCATGTCTACGTAATCATGAATAAATGCTTCTTCAGACACACAGTGTTGCTTCTTTGCATGCATCAAATGAATTGTTTCTGGCTATATGCATCCATGCATTAGTTTGAGAGGGGTGGAAATGGGACACTTGGGTGAAACAAAACTGCCCAAAAGTTTGTTGCCTATATTGTTATAATTGCTTCCAATGTTTCCTCGTCTGTAAGTCGCTTTGGATAAAAACGTCTGCTAAATGATGTTGTGGAATTTTCTTATTCCTTAATCAAGGTGAGTCAATTTTGACAAACGCAATATACAGAGACATCAAGTACTTTGCAAAGTATTTTATTGTCGTTTAATCTGCATCATGAGCAATGAGCATGGTGCAGAGCAAAGGCGCTCTTTCCTCCTGCACCCAGAGTATATATATGATTAAAAACGTGACACCCCCTCCCTTTGCCCCTAACAAGAATCCCGAGCTGGTTTACGGGAAGTTCCGTTATTCCAAACAGAACATCTTGGCCTCTGCTCGAGGGCAAAGGCAGAGTGGTATGACGTGTTTAGAGAAAAACATGATAACATTAGAAAAGAAAACATAGATAAACACTTCGTAAACATATAGACAGACACATCAAGAAGCTAGACTAGAAAATTGTCATTACATTCCCCCCTTTTATCATATATGATAACCAAAATCTTTATACTTTGACCATGTAAGATGAGCAACGCCCTTTCTCTTACAGGTTTCATTCTTCTATCTTAACAGTTCTTAAAATCCCACTAGAATTGGTAACACCACCTGCTTCAGCCCCACTCCCCAACTTTAGCTATTCCACCATTTCAACAGACTGTTAGTCATATCATCCGGTTCCCTGATAATTAATTTTTTTCTGAGTTAGAGCTAGTCTTTTTCCTTTTTATTTGGCCGTTCCAGGGGACATAATTGCCCACATTTTCAAATTTTGTTGCCTTATCCAGAACATCAACTGAGGTACACGTACCTCTACACAAATACATATTTGTTCCCCAGTACCTAGCAGAATTAGGGTAACACTGTCCCTCCCCATACCATTTTATTAAACTTGGAATATAGTGTTAGACAGAAACAAAATTCTATAATCTCTAATTTCTCAGGGTTCGATGTGTCCCCGACTCGAACAGTTGATTCCCTTTGCGAGCACCAATAGTGCCCCTCCTGTCGCTTCAGTCAGCACGACCATTGCGAAGAGCCATACGGTTGGAGTTGCCCCTCCTTGGACACCTTTTTGCTGTGGGAGGTGTGTCTTTCCCACGACTTCCTCCTGAAATCTTTGACTACTTGGAAGTCTCCTGGCTGGAAGCTGTGGAATGATTTGTCAGCTCCGTTTGCTACTGCTCCTTTGACCTGCACAAATATTTTGAGAGCAAAAACACAAAAACACATTGCTTGTAACATCCCCCCTTTTGAAGCGTGGTCTAGGCCATGCGTCAAAATCGCAAAAGCAGGGAAAGAATGTTTTGGCAAACAGGTGAGGCCATTTGGGCCTCCCCAAACATTGTCAGTGTATTTACATGAGCACTCCTTCCAGAGTGCACGCTCAGCTGGTTCTGCAAAATGTTTGCATCTCTGCAAGAGAAAGAGTTTTGTTAGTGATTTCTGGAGAAAATCTGTCTGTCTCTGATGTTGCTTGCTTTGCTGCAAGGTCAGCCGTCGGCTTCCTGCAAAAAAATTGTTTCAGATACAAAAGTGTGTGCGTCACAGTTACACACAACAATGGCTGATGGGAGAAGAACGTCTCGGTTACGTCTGTAACCTCGGTTCCCTGATGGAGGGAACGAGACGTTGTGAGAGACTGACTGGGGTTTGATCTTGAGAACCTACCTTCTCCGAGATAATTAATTAATAAAACGCCAATGGGCTTGGCGAATGGCACGCGCACGCCAGTCTCCGCCCCGTGCATACGGGTATAAAGGAAGATGGCGGCGGTCATTCACTCACCCTTTGTACTGAGGAACCTGAGAGGGCACTCCCGTTCACTGCAGTGATTCGGTGCAGCGTTGTGGCATGAAGTCACAACGTCTCGTTCCCTCCATCAGGGAACCGAGGTTACAGACGTAACCGAGACGTTCCCCTTCAGTCGGTCTCTCGACGTTGTGAGAGACTGACTGGGGATCAATCTTAAACGCCACAGCGCTTGCACCGATATCACGACCTCTAGCGGAGCGACCCTGACTGGGCTAGCGAGTCCCAGAGTGCTACCGCGAGACGTAATCTTCCAGTCATATAGTATTGGTCATACCGAGAAGCCTCTACTGACGGCCTCACGGACAGTGGCGTACGCCTCTAGTAGCGAGGAGCTGTCCGGAGCCGAACACTGGGGAAACACTGCTCTCCTCTTAGAAGAGTGTGCTACGGAGGCCACATCCTACCCGGAGGGGAGGTACATGTGGAGACATGACATGGTCTCCCCGGCGGGGAGAACAACATGCGGAACGGTGTTAGCCCGAATAGGGGGACAATCCAGGTGGGATTACCACCGGCGGGGAGGTCACAGATTCACCAATCGGGAAATCCTGAGTGAGGAATTCAACACACGGGACGACCCAAAGGGGAGTCACTACGTATGGGGCACTAGTCCTAATACAGGGGTCTGCCTGAGCAGGGATGACTCTACCTGTAACGGACCTGGTTCTAACAGACGGCTCCGCCCAGTCTGTTACCAAGTGCAATGCTTAGTGATGGATGGAATGCCTATACTTCGCCCGAGAGGGGAAAGTAGGTAGGCTACAATAGCGCACTAGTCTCACCTGGTGAGGGGAGAAGGCACTTTCGCAGGCGTACGCCCAAACCAGGAGCCCACCCTAAACGTTGGCGGCGTTTAAGGGATGTGCTGCAACTGGTTCCACGTGGAGATTGTAAAATCTCGTGAAGGTACTGGGCGTAGCCCAACCCGCAGTTCTACAATGTCTGCCAGAGAGGCGCCCTGTGCCAGTGCCCACGAGTGGAGTGGGCTCTCACTGCCAGCGGGCACGGCGATCCTGGGATTGGTACCCAGTGCGCCACTTCTGTTTGGAGACAGCCCCCCCCGGGTGCCGTCTCCCAGAACAGACAAAGAGCTGCTCAGAGCTTCTGAGGCTCTGTGTGCGGTCCAGACCGAGGCGCAGCGCGCGTACTGGACACAACACATAGAAAGGTTGGGTCTTCCTCTCCGGAGGGGAGCGCCTGCAGGTTCACCACCTGGTCCCGGAAGGGAGTAGTGGGAAGCTTGGGCTCGTTGTCGGGATAGGATCTCAGGACCACGTGAGAATTACCGATCCCGAGTTCCAGGCACCTTTGGGACACAGAGAATGCCTGTAGGTCCCCCACCCTCTTGATGGAGGTGAGCGCCACAAAGAGTGCATCTTTCATCCGACTGAGGAAGATTGGCAATACTTAGGGGCTCACCAGGGCCGTACCAAGGCCCTGTAGGACCCCATTAGGGTCCCAAGAGGGTACGGAGCGCGGCCAGGGTGGACACACCCTTCTCGCGCTCCTGAGGAACCTGGTGACCAGGTTGTGCTGACGGGGATACTTACCTGCGGGTCAGCACTGATCCGATCAGGCAACTCCGCGGGTTCTCCTCCCGGGGAGAACACCAGGACAATTGGCGCCACTTATAAGCGTATGACCGCCTAGAGGCGGGGCTCTAGCCTGTAAGACAGTCTCCCGGACCGCTAACGGGCAAGCCCTCGTCCCGTCCAGGGGCCAGGCATGGAGGTTCCAGAGGCCTGCGTTGGGGTGCCACAACGTGCCCTTCCCCTGCAACGGAAGGTCCTTCGTCAGGGGAATGGGCCAGGGGGGCTGTCGTCAGATCTACCAGATCCGAGAGCCAGGTATGGTTGGGCCAGTATGGCACCACTCACCAGAACCTGATGCCCCTTTCTCTGACCTCGCACAGGACCTGTGCAAGGAGGCTCACTGGGGGGGAAGGCGTACTTCCGCTTGTCCCGCGGCCAGCTGTGTGCTAGGGCATCCGTGCCGAGGGGACCCTCGGTCTGGGAATACCATAGCGGGTAATGGGTGGAGTCCGGGGAGGCAACAGGTCCACCTGTGCCTGCCGAACCGCTTCCCACATGAGCCGGGCTGCACGGGGATGGAGTCGCCACTCTCCGTGGGGAGTACACTGTCGAGAGAGCGCATCGGCTGTCTGGTTCAGGTTGCCCAGAAGAAACGTGGCCCGCAGGGATTCACCTGCTGACTCCCAAGGAGGAGGCGTCGGGCGAGTTGTGATAACTGCGGTGAGCGTATGCCGCCTTGCGATTGATGTACGCTACGGCAGTCGTGCTGTCCAACCGGACTAGCACGTGTTTGTCCTGCACGAGGGGCTGGAGCCTCCTCAGTGCCAGAAGGACTGCCAACAACTCTAGGCAGTTGATATGCCCACGCAGTCGGGGACCTGTCCACCGACCCGATACTGCGTGCCCACTTGCACACCGCACCCCACCCTTGCAGGGAGGCGTCTGTCGTTCCCACGACACGCCTCGAAACCTGTCCGAGCGGGACCCCCGCTCGGAGAAAAGGTCAAGTCTGACCAGGGTAAGAGAGTGCGAAGGCACTGAGGCGTTACCGTAATCCGCCTGGTGCCGGCGTGCCACGCCGTCCAGGGAACCCGACTCTGTAGCCAGTGCTGAAGCGGCCGCATGTGCATCAACCCGAGAGGGATTACCCCCGTCGAGGACGGCATGTGCCCCAGGAGCCTCTGAAAATTCTTCAGCGGCGTCGAGGGATTCTGACTGATCAACCTCAGACAACGCAGCACTGACTGTGCACGCTCGTTGGTGAGACGTGCTGACATACGGACAGAGTCTAGTTCCATACCGAGGTAAGAGGTGCTCTGCGCGGGGGAGAGCTTGCTCTTCTCCTGGTTGACCCGGAGGCCTAGACGGTCTAGGTGCCGAAGCACAAGGTCCCTGTGCGTGCACAACACATCTCGCGAGTGTGCCAAGACAAGCCAGTCGTCAAGATAGTTTAGCACTCGCACGCCTTGCTCCCTGCCAGGAGCTAAGGCAGCCTCCACTAGCTTGGAAAAAACCCGTGGAGACAGGGCCAGACCGAATGGCAGGACCCTGTACTGATTCGCCCTTCCCTCGAACGCGAACCGTAGGAACGGCCGGTGTCGGGGGAGAATAGAGACGTGAAAGTACGCGTCCTTCAGGTCGATTGCCACGAACCAATCCTGGTGACGTACCGAGCCCAGGATGCGCCTCTGCGTCAGCACTCTGAACGGCAGCTTGTGCAGGTGCTTGTTCAGGTGCCGCAGATCCAAAAATGGGCCGCAGCCCCCCGCCCTTTTTTGGGCACGATGAAGTACTGGCTGTAAAACTCGGACGACATCTCGGTTATAGGGACGGGTTCGACCGCACCCTTCGCCAGAAGGGCGGCGACCTCCTGCCGAAGTACGGAAGCATTCTCTCCTCGTCGAGGTGTACAGAATGCCACGAAACTTGGGGGGGGCGCCTGGCGAATTGGATCGAGTAACCGAGACGGACCGTCCTCTCTATCCAGTGTGACGGGCTGGTGCGCTACCAAGCGCCCAAGAACCGTGACAACGGGACCAGAGGGACAATCTGCCTCACCGTGCCGGGGGAGGCTGGTTCGGTGGCTGACAGTACGGTCACCTCGCACAGGGGGGACCCCCAGGGAGGTTGACGGCTCTGTATGTTTACCTGCTTCAGGCGGCCCAACGCAATGTCCGGAGGAGATTGCGGTCGGCGGCCCGATCCATCCCATACACCGTCTGCACGAGTGTGTTGTGGAGGAAAACCCAGGGGAGATTTGTCTCTTTGAGAGTATGTGGGCGCCGGACCCTGAAAAGGGCCCAGACTCGATGGAACGCGGCAGGCAGCGTCCTTTTCCGATCCGGCATTGGAAAGGCCGGGATTCGGGCCCAGTAAAATCTCCCCCTGGTTCGTCCCGTCAGGGCCGCTTTAAAGAGCCTCTTGGCGGGCTGCTGACGGGGAACAGATGCCCTCTTCCGCGGGGGTCCACCTCTGGTGGGTCGTCCTCTGGGAGGTTCCTTAACCGGAGGGCCGCCGCGGGAGGGCAGGGCTGCTGGGAACCAGACTGTGCCCGAGACCATGCCGACCTGTTGGCGGGCACGTTGCCGCGTGGCAGGATCATTTCGATCGCCTCAGTCTGCCAGACCGCGGAGAACTGCCGTCCCCCACGGTATCACCAAGCAGCCCTGCTTGCGAGATGGGCGCATCCAGAACCGACGTTCTGGGTGCCGCTCACCTGCGCAAGACTAAGCCACAGATGCCTCTCTTGGACCACCATTGTGGACATCGACCGACCCAGTGCACGTGCCGTGGCCTTCGTCGCTCGTAGCGCGAGGTCTGTGGCAGTACGTAGCTCTCATACGAGTTGGGTCGAACTTCCCGTCGTCCAAATCCTTCAGGACTTACCTGAAAAACCCGGAGGACCGCCATGGCGTGGAGAGCGGAGGCGGTTCGTCCAGCAGCACTGCAAGTCTTCGACGAGTGTCGAAGAGCTTACGTGCTCTGGACGGGAGTCTAGGTCGAGCCCCCCCCAGTGGCAGCTGTCTGCGGGCACAAGTGGCCCGCGACTGCACGCTCCACGCGGGGAACGTCAACATAGACTCTAGCCGCCCCACCAACCAGGGAAGTCACAGCCACAGAGCCCTCCGGCCTGAAACGCGCCAAATGGAGCGCATTCCAGGACTTGGCGAGCTCGTCATGCACCTCCGGGAAAAATGGTAACGGAGCGGGGCGTGGCTTTTGACCACGCCCCCGAAACCGCGCATCTAGCCGCGAGCGTTCCGGCGAGGATGTTGTTACACCCTGCAACCCGATGCACGCGGCTGCCCGGGAAAGCATGGCCGACATCTTAGCCGAGTCTCCTCCGGAGCTCTCTTCTCCGATGCCAGCAGGCAGCTGTCCGACGCAGCGACAGAGATAGCGTCATCATCCGTGTGCGAAGTCTTACCACTATGAGACGGCCGTCTGCCGCTCGTAGGGGACGAACCAGGTGAGCGTGAAGAGGTATAGATGGTCCGCGAGCGTGAAGCTGACGGAGCGACATCTATCGCGTCCCTAAATCACCCCCGCCGCTCGCCAAAGCGGTCAACCTCGCCGAAACGGCAGCTGAACACGCCTGGGAAACAGACGGGGTGGTGGCAGCGCTCGAAAGAACGTAGCCAACCGTGACCGCAACACCCTGATTGCTATGTCCGCACACACGGGACATTGCATCAGTGAAAACCTGCCTCAGCATGCTTGAGCCCCAAACAAGTGACACAGGAATCATGGCCGTCAGACTCCGGGATGAGTCTGTCGCACCCAAGGATACAGCTACGAAACATGCTCGTAGCCGGAGGGACTTACCTCTTAAGGTCTGTAGCCTTCTGCCGAAACGCCCAGGGGAAGTCCACCGAAAGGAGAAGTCCGCTGCTCCGCGTCATAAATCCAGCAGGTTTTTCTCGAAGTCGAGTATCGCGTGTAGCATCAGCAAACACACAGGTTCCGAAGAACAAAGGATGAGTGAATGACCGCCGCCATCTTCCTTTATACCCGTATGCACGGGGCGGAGACTGGCGTGCGCGTGCCATTCGCCAAGCCCATTGGCGTTTTATTAATTAATTATCTCGGAGAAGGTAGGTTTTCAAGATCAAACCCCAGTCAGTCTCTCACAACGTCGAGAGACCGACTGAAGGGGAATGGCAGATAGCATATCAGCAACCTATGTGTGATTAAGAATGTTTTTACCATCATCTTTTACAAAGTTTCTGTGTTTCCACAGTGTGCCAAAATCATGAGTTACACCAAATGCATATCTACTATCTGTGTGAATGTCTACATTTTTATTCTTTGCTAATCCCCATGCGCGTGTGAGTGCAATGAGCTCTGCTGTCTGAGCAGAGAAATGGTCCCTAAAAATGATATCAATTGCTTCTTTGCTTTTGGACTTGCGATGTCTGTAAAAAGATGGCGCCGGTGCAGGCTTGCCGTCAATCACTTAATATTGTTGTGTGTGTTTTAATTTGTTTTATGCTATTTTTTATACGATGCGCATCCTCAGTTTTAACCTACGACCGACTTACTCTTTTAAACTTGAAAGATGCTTCAATTGCGCTATCAAACCAAGCAGTTTGTGTTGAACCCTGCACCCCCCCCCCACTACTGAAGTCGATACCTGCCCACCTTCGCCGCTGTCTGTACCTGTTACCGGTGAGAAAGCGCAGGAGGCGCCGTGGAAAGCGGGGCGGCCTAGCGATGAAGCTAAAAAACTTCATACGCTTACATCGGATGCCCGGAGTGCATCTGGCGTCTCTTGAGGATGGTATGGCTGGAACTTTCCGTGTCCGCTGGCGCTCGGTGGAGCCAGTGTGCGGATGGATGGTTGCGGTTCTGCCTTCGTCGTTGACGCCGCCCCCTGGCTTTCGCTCTCCTCGGTTTTTGCGTGGGGGAGTGTGCAAGAACCATCTCCGCTCCCTTCCTCGGGAAAAACAGGCAGCTTCTTCGGACTATCTACCGCGGGTTCGGATGGCCTTGGTCAACGCCAGATCGGTAGTAAACAAAACATTTATTTTAAACAATCTTTTCTCTGCTTGTGAACTGGATTTTCTTTTTCTGACTGAAACATGGGTCACCACTGGGGATCTTAGCTCCTTTTCCGAAATGCTGCCAAAAAATTGCTTATTTTTAAATTCTCCCCGGATCTCGGGGCGAGGGGGAGGCCTGGCATCCATCTACAAAGACTCGTTTCTTTGTCATCTTGTGGCGTCAAACAAACAAAACAGCTTTGAACTGCAGTTATTTACTATTAAACTGGACAAGCCCTTGTTGGTTGCACTAATATATCGACCTCCGAAATATAACAAGGACTTTTTAAATGACTTCTCAACCCTTTTGGGAGATCTGTTACCCAAGTATGAACAACTATTAATTTTGGGAGATTTTAACATTCATGTCTGCTGTGCTGATGATTCTTTGGCAAAAGAATTTAAAAACCTTTTAAATGCCTTCGACTTAACCTCTCAGGTTAATATACCCACTCACCAGCATGGTCATACACTTGATCTGGTTTTAACTCATGGGGTTTCTTTCGGCGATCTTGATGTATGTGAAAATGGCTTCTCTGATCATAAGACTGTTTTTCACAATACCAGAAAGCCGTTAAATCAGCAAAATCTATATATTTCACTGAAATTATAAACAAGAACATTCATAAACCCAAAACTCTTTTTAATATTATTAATGCTACTCTTAACCCCTCCTCTGGCTCATTGTTAGAAGGATCCTCACAACTTTGCGAGGACTTTCTATCATTTTTTATGAGTAAAATAAATGATCTTAGAACAGGGATAAATCATCTACAGCCTAATCCCGCGGAGTACCAAAGATGTCCTACTGTTCTGAGTGATTTTACCCCGGTCTCCGATGTCCATTTTACTACATTAGTGACTCAGCTCAAGCATTCTGGCTCGGCTATTGATGTAATTCCCCCTAAGCTTTTAAAACAAGTTCTGGATGTGGTAGCTCCTTACCTTTTGTCTATAATAAACTGCAGTCTAGAAACTGGTATTATTCCAGATCTGCTAAAACATGCAACTGTGCGGCCACTACTGAAAAAAACAAGTCTAGATCCCACGATTTTAGCAAATTTTAGACCTATTTCAAATCTGTCCTTTATTACAAAAATTATGGAGAAAACTGTTCTTGAACAATTGCAAACTTATTTAGCTGATAATATGATCTTTGAAGTTTTTCAATTTGGGTTCAGAAAACATCATTCCACTGAGACTGCTCTTTTGAAGGTATTAAATGATTTGCTTGACATATGTGACTCAGGTGACCATGCTGCGCTGGTGTTGTTAGATCTTACCGCCGCCTTTGATACGGTTGATCATGCTATTCTTGTCGGTCGTCTGGTGCAGGCATTACAGGCAAAGCTCTGAACTGGTTTAAATCGTACCTTACAAACAGAACTTTTTCTATCAATATAGGTGATCATTCATCTAAAAGTGCTGTCTGGGGTTCCCCAAGGATCGATTTTGGCTCCCATTTTATTTTCTTTATATATGCTCCCATTGGGTTCAATTTTTAGAAAATATGGACTGGATTTTCACTGTTATGCGGATGACACGCAAATTTATCTGCCTATTAAACGAAACTCTAATGGTGTCGATGCCCTTCTTGCCTGTCTGTGTGATGTAAGGGTATGGCTATCGATGAACTTTCTGAATTTTAATGAAGATAAGACCGAAATCACTATATTTGGACCGTCTGACTCTGTGGCTGCCCCCAATATAAATCTCGGTGGGCTGTCCACTTGTGTCAAGCACCATGTAAAAAATCTGGGTGTTATCTTTGATGAACACTTGAAGTTTGATAGGCAGATAAATGTAGTGGTAAAATCATCATTTTTCCAGCTGAGACTCCTGTCAAAGGTAAAGACTTTTCTCTCGTTTAAAAACCTTGAGAAAGTCATTCATGCTTTTATTACGTCAAGACTGGACTATTGTAACTCACTATATTTTGGGATCAGTCAATCTTCTATGTCCCGGCTACAATTGGTCCAAAATGCAGCAGCTAGATTTTTAACTGGAACCCATAAACGTGCTCATATTACTCCTGTTTTAAGATCTCTGCATTGGTTGCCCGTGTGCCATAGAGTAGTTTTTAAACTCTTGCTTATTGTTTTAAAATCTTTAAATGGTCTGGGTCCCTCCTACATTGATGATCTACTGGTTGAGAGAAAGACTTGTAGATCTCTTCGGTCTTCCAACGATCAGACTCTGTCTGTTCCCAAGATGAAACGAAAGCGCAGGGGCTTCCGAGCCTTCTCATATGTTGCTCCTCAACTTTGGAACTCACTGCCAATGACAATAAAAAATGCTCCATCTGTGTCTTCTTTTAAGACTAGGCTAAAGACCTATCTCTTTGATAAGGCTTTTGATAGTTGATTTGTGTATCTTTATTATTATTTCTTTCTTATCACACTGTATAATATTGCCTCTTTTTTGTTAAAGCACATTGGTCAACCTTTGGTTGAAATTAATAGTGCTATATAAATAAAATGCCATTGCCATTGCCATTGCCATTGCCATTGCCATTGTAATTGCAGACACGCTTTGCGGACAGCTGTCTGCCGCGGTCAGTATTTTCGTGACCCAAAAAACGAACAACTTGTTTTGCCAGCTGGACTTTGGAGACATTTACTTTGTGTTTTTTTTTTTCTCTTATCTTTTAAACTGGAAACAAAGGCCTGCGCACCGGTAAATTTGGACATGGCACAACTATGCCTCTTTTTTCTTTTTTTATCTTTTTAAACTCATTAAATATTGGCCTTATGCCATTGAGGTCTTCTGATTTGAGGCTTCTGTTTTGAGGGGGAATTGCTGTTTGCGTGGATGGAAATTACCCTTGGGCGTTATCACAACAGGTTCACAGTTCCTAATCAACCCAACATAATATTTTCCTGTTCCCCGAAGTTGTACGGGCACCTTCCCAAAATTTCTTCATTAATCTTTTTGTGTGTGAAAACACTTCAAGTCCCCTTGTTGCTGACAGACAGGCATGATTCTCACGATGGGCGTGCAACAAATTTGAATATTGCACGTCGTCCCTTTTAACCCATTCTATGGCGTGCGCATATTTGGCAGCAAAACACCCACAGCTCCCCACACCATTGCAATCAACGTCATGAGGCTCTGTGAGGCAATACATTCTACATCATACTTACGTAATTCAATATTACATCGTACAGCTGTACGAGCGCTGCACACGGGTCGTGTTGGTATCATGCTCAATCTGTCTTCATACACATTATGACTCTGCACAGCAAATCAATCGGGCAGCAGTCAGACATGAGAAACCTGTGTTGAAATTTGACACTCCCCAACTCGCATTGCACCCTTTTGACATAAATTATTCTACATTAGAGCCACTAGCATTTAGGGAAAACACAGCTAGTTTAGACTCTGGCAAATTTAAACACTTCTTGTGAATCACAGTAGGCATTGTGCATTTTAGCAAAGTTCAGAAAGCGTTTTCATTCATCATGGAATGTGAGCTACGCAGATCTTCATTGCATACAGTAGGAAAAAGCATTTCTTCATTGCATATGCTAAGGGAAATCATACTCACCACCCTCGGAATGATGCCTCACCTCCTCACTTCCATCTACCTTTTCTCTTGACCTCCGCGATCTCAGAGGCTCAGGACAATCATTTCGCCAGTGCCCCGTCTTTCCGCAATTGAAACATTTCTCTGGATCATAGGTGCTAGAGTTTAAAACCTCCTCTTCCACGTCCACGCCACTGACCTCCTCTCCTCCCGTTTCCTCTTCCTCAATGCTCTACTCCGATATTCATTAGAGCCATGTGGAGTTCTTCATCTTGTGTGTTTTTCTTCTGAAGCTCTTTCTTGCCTGTTTGTCTTTCGGCGTGTACAGCATGACGGACGATCTCGCTCATTCTCGCACGATCTGGCTCGATGCACGATTTTTCCACTTCTCGTCTCAGCTCTTCTCTGAGATTCGCAGAAAAGTGGATCTGAGATGTCCTATGAACGGACCAATGTCCGGTCCGTCTGAATCAGGTTGAAGTCCAGAATGTTCTTTAAATACTTCCTCCACAGGCCATTTACCCTGTAACTTTCTTAGGTCAGATGGTTTCAGTTTGACTTTCAACAGTCTCTCTAATTCTTTCATTGAGGGTAAGAATTCTTTGCAAAATGTCAAAAGTTCTTTATACGTCGGTGCTGGTTGCGCTCTTTCCTGCTTTTGACACACCACGGGCTGTGGCATGTGTGGCACTGGTGCTGGTGGAGACACTGGTGGGGGCACTGGAGCTGCCTCAATCGGGTTCAGATGTCGGTGAGGAGGGACACAATCATCCTCCGGTTGGTGTTTGTAACAAGTCATAGATGGGGGTAAAGAAGTGTGGGAATTAAGATCAATATATAGATCGATATAAAATTGGATGATTAATTTTGTTTAAATCAGATGTATTTTCGTACATGACATGATTGTGAACAAAAGCTTGAAGTTGAGAGTCCTACAGTTGCTAGATGTTGCCTGAGATCGGAATTTGGTCAGTAAGTGGGGGGTTGCATGTTCTGCTTATGTGTGTGTGTATTGTGGGAATTTAGATCCGTATATGGATCGATATAAAAATGGATGATTGATGTTGTTTAAATCAGATGTATTTTCCTACATGACATGATTGTGAACAAAAGCTTGAAGTTGAGAGTTCTTCAGTTGCCAGATGTTGCCAGAGATGGAATGTGGTCAGTAAGTGGGGGGTTGCAGGATCTGCTTGTGTGAATGTGTAACAATAACCACATCTTATTTTTGGGGAAGCAATGTGTACAGTCAAGGATCTTATTGTGGTTTAAACGTGCCTTTACATTTAATATGATTTTACCATTGATTACTAACTATGCATAATATGTTGAAAGTATAACGAGTGTGTTAGTTGAGTTAACCAAGTATTTAGCGCTGAATATTGTGGGGTTTTTCCACAGGATATTGCTATGTGTGTGTTGAGATCAGGTTACGCACAGAGCGTGTTGGGCCTCTATAATTTGTTACAGATGTCGGGTTTGAAAAACAAGGCAGTGAGCTGGTTGGCTGAGACAGGACAAAGAAGGAAAAGCGGATTGGACCCCGCCATGGAGAAGAGATTCGACGAGAAATATATAAGCTTCTGAATGTGTTTTTTCGGGGTCGATCCTTTGTTAAGACGTTTGTGTGTCTGAGGATCCACCGAAACAGCTGTTTGTTCGAGAGTTCTGATCAATAAATTTCAACGTTTTCTGAACTGGCCTCTCTCCAATTTTTGAACGCGCAGAACATTGTTTAAATGTTCTTCAGATGGTGACCCCGAACGCGGTTGGAGAAAGAGCCACCAAAAGAGAATTGTAACACTCGGTGAGTGACCGAAAATCGGGACGAGACAACTTTTAATTCAACACACTGTCGACAGGATTAAATAAGGTGAGCAGAAACCTTTTTAAATAAACTTCTGCATATTGGATATTCCAAATTTATGTGTTGAGTGTGAAGTATATCCGTACCTTTGATTAAATTTTTTTTAGATCATTGATATTTGTTGATCAGAATGAAAGGCCCGTCACGGTTTATTTTCATTAACAAGACGCGGTGAAAGGCCCGTCACGGTTTATTTACATTAACAAGACGCGGTGAAAGGCCCGTCACGGTTTATTTACATTAACAAGACGCGGTGAAAGGCCCGTCACGGTTTATTTTCATTAACAAGACGCGGTGAAAGGCCCGTCACGAGTTTTATTTACGTTAACAAGACGCGGTGAAAGGCCCGTCACGGTTTATTTTCATTAACAAGACGCGGTGAAAGGCCCGTCACGAGTTTTATTTACGTTAACAAGACGCGGTGAAAGGCCCGTCACGGTTTATTTTCATTAACAAAGACGCGGTGAAAGGCCCGTCACGAGTGTATTTATAAAGGTACACTAAAAGCCGATTAAATTGTGCATATTGTGTATTGTATACAGTGTAAAATGTCTGATTTTGAGAGAAAATGTGCGGAGTATAGCTGTTCCCCTGTGGCTGTGCAGTGGGAAAAAATTGTTGATATGTTAATGGCCCAATCAGAGCCGAAAACTCGTAAGAAAGACAGCAAAATCTGGAAACAAAAATGGAGTGAAATTTGCATGGAGAATGTGTGGAAGGAATCTGAGAAAGTGTTGATTAAGATCACTCCAAAAATCAGGGAAATGGAGGAAAAAGCGCATGCAAGTTTAAACAAACATGTAGAAGGAGGAAAAGATGTGAAGTGGTTAGATAAAAATAAGCATAAAAAGGAGGAAGACAGATTGAGAGAAGAATTACGCCTTTGGACACGGATTGCTCTGACTGCAATTGCTTTGAGTTCCCCTAGGGGGGGCACAGGACATGTGCAATCAGAGGAGTCAGAGAAAGAAATGGTGAGAGAGTCAGGAAGTGCAGGAGCCAGTATCTCGCGTCATACTGAGACCGCCCCCTTATATCCTGATTTGAATAAGCTGTTGCCCCCGCCCTACATACCAGCTTCACAGCAAGTGCAAGTGAATGTGAAAGACTCGATGGTGGAGGTAGACATGCCAGATCTAGATGTTTTAAAGGATCAAATAAACGTGTTGACAGCACAATTAGAACTAATGGTAAATAGACAGGAAACCTTACAAAGAAAGGATAGCTTAACAAACCAAAGAGCACAAGTAGTGCACAATGAGGAGGAAGGCAGAGACATGAAGGGACAGGAAGCATGTAATAACAGTGAGGATGGAGGGCCACTGCAGGTATGTAGGGACGTAGTTATTAAAGGAACTATGATGTCTACCCCAGTGTCACAGGGTACTAGGAGTCGTACCAGAGCCTGCCAATCCACTCCAGCCTGTCAATTCACTCCCCCTCAAGAGAGACAATGGGACAGTATGTGTCGCCCAGGTAGTGAGTATGATGAAAGGAATGTTGATGTGCCAAACGCCCAGCTGATGTCAGGAGGGGCAACTAACATGCCTCTGTTACAGGGCAACCGAGGGGTACCAAAGTACCAGCCCTGGAGCCATAGTGACATGACAGCTGTGCTGGCAAAATTGCCCCCCATTACATCTGGTGGAGGCAGATGGCTTATAAAGTTGATGGCATTGTGCCACGGCACCACCTTGGCGGTAGGAGACATAAGATGCCTTTTAGGCCAAGTTTTTACTGTTTCGCAGATGGCAGAGTTTGAGAAGGATGCAAACATTGAAGACGAACCCAATGACGCACAGTATACCACTGTCAGTACAGCGATCGCCAGGGCCCTCAGAGCAAAATTTCCAACACCCCCAACCGTATACCAAAACATTAAGTTCCGCATTAAGCCTGGTGAGACTGGAGCGAGTTACTATTTTAGATGTGCAGCTGAATGGGAGCAGATGGTAGAAGAAAATAGTCTAAATAATCCAATTACGCGTAATATATTTAGAACTGCCGTAATGACAGGGGCCCCCAATGGTGTCAAGCAGGCAATGGAATGTAATCCTGACACTCCAGTTGCCAGCAACGAAATGTGGGAAAGACATCTAGTGTTCCATATTGACAGATCAGTCGATAAGCAGGATAAAGAACAGGAGGAATTAGAAAAGACAAAGCAACAATTGTTAAAACTACAATTAGAAATGGCTAAGTCAGATACCAAAAAATCCAAACAAATGTCACAACGTCCTGTGAGCAGCGGCTTTGACGGGCAGCCCGGGGGGAAGACCCCACCTTTTCCCATAGTCACACCTGAAACTTTTGGCTATGCTCAGGGAGGACATGTCCCTAATTTCCAATTAATAAAACCATGGGGAGGGTATAGGCCACGGGGCAATAGCGGATGGGCTAGGGGGAAGCCGAGTGGGGGAGGGGTGCGCTACAGGGATGCATGTCATCAGTGTGGGGGGACTGATCATTGGAGGAGACATTGTCCCATGACAGGGGACAGCCAGTATATGGGACCACCTGCGGGGGGATGGGATCCTCATAGAGGTGGGCCCAGTGGTCGTGGCAGAGGACCACAAACTCCAAAATACCCGGAGCAACAAGGCCCACCTCCCCACTCGATTCAGGCGCCCTTGAACCCATCTTGGGGCCAGGGGGAAGGCGCGGATTGTTGACGAGGCCAACAGAGAACAATCATGCGAGGTCTGGCTGAGCCTTACATGATTTTAGTGGTTAACAACAGACCACTAACAGCTTTGGTAGATACCGGAGCAACATACTCCACAGTAACGAGGGGCACAATCACTGACAAAGATCTAAGTGATAAGACTGTTGGAGTTATGGGATTCTCTGGAAGGTTCGAACACTGGCATCTTACTGTTCCTCTTACCACGAAAGTGGCAAATCAGTCCCTGTCACACTCATTTCTATATTCCACAAAAGCACCTGTTCCCCTATTGGGCAGAGATCTGTTGATTAAATTGGGTGCAAATATTTTATGCTCACCAGAGGGTGTCACAGTCACGTTCCCGGACGGCACTAAAGTCGACTGTTCACAGGCACACAGTAGAGAGGGCCACCAGCAGGTTTTGCTGGGAGGACCCTTGCAAGAGATGGCAGACATATATTGGGTGGAACTAGATGATTCACAATCGGGAGCCAGAGCACTGTATAAGAGTCAGTGGCCCTGGATCAAAGACTTAGCTGTCTATTTACCTCCCATCGACCCCCTGCATTGTACACTATTTTATGACCGGAATGACACTGTCACATACCAGGAAATGTTCCATGACATTGAGGGCCAAATGTGGACACTCACAGGGGAGGGTCTATATGTAGGACAAGAGGGTGTAGTAGTTCCAGTTACACTGACACCAGAACAACAGATATGGTATGAAATGGCAGACACAGCTGCACCTCACATTTCTATGGCACTGCATCCAGGCCATGAAGCTCGAGAGTTAGGAGCTATGACAAAAAGGTTGCGCTTGGTGACCGATTGGGAGCCCTCTGGCATTGTTGGGGTTTTGCATTCGCGTATGACAGATTCATATTGGGTACCACAAAAAACGGCCGATAGGGGCCAATTGACTCACCTCGAAATTACAAGAAGCCATGGTCGCGAACTGACAGACGGTCCCGGAGCTGAGCAGTTAATTAACAGCCAGCCGGACGACCTCTGGTCACAAGGTCCAACGGACGTTGGCCTCTGTAACATTGAGCCAGTCAAATTTCAGTTAAAATCGACAGAACCAGTTTGGGTCCCACAATATCCTAACAAAAGGGAGGCAGAGGAAGGCATTGCGCCCACTGTTCAAGGTTTAGTGGAGAAAGGTGTCATTATTCCATGGCGATCGCCATGGAACACCCCGATTTTTCCTGTAAAAAAACCAGGCACTAACAAATATAGATTAGTCCATGATCTACGTCGAGTAAACAGCCTGGTGACAACACCAACAATGGCCGTACCAAACCCATATACTGCCATCTCAAATTTGACCCCAGCTCACCAATGGTTCACATGCATTGATTTGGCCAACGCTTTTTTCTGTATACCAATCTCGGAAGAATGTAAATCGTGCCTGACTTTCACTTACCGAAAATGTCAATATTCTTATAACAGACTTCCACAGGGCTTTATTTTATCGCCAGGGATATTCAATCAGGTCCTAAAAAATCAGCTGATAAATTGTGTGTTACCTGTGGATTGCGTTCTAATAATGTATGTTGATGATCTTTTGCTAGCAGCCGTAACCAATGAAGATTGCTTAAAAGCAACGGGCGTCATTCTGAGACAGCTGTATGCGTCTGGGTTCAAGGTTAGTAAAGAAAAACTGCAGGTCAGCAGGCCATCTGTTACTTTCATGGGCCGTTTAATCACAGGCCAAGGCACAACATTGTCTGATCGCCAACGTGATGGCATTTTGTCACACCCGAAGCCACACAATGTGAAGGACATGCTTTCCTTTCTGGGATTGACAGGTTTCAGCAGAAATTATATCCCTATGTATGTAGCGGTCACCAAGCCATTACGAGACATGGTCAAGGAACAAGGCATGAGAAATGTGCAGGCGAAGTTAACATGGACCCCTGAAGCAGAAACCGCGTTCATTAAATTGAAAGGGGAGCTGTCACATGCGGCATATCTGCATAGCCCTGATTACAGCAAGGCATTTTTCCTAGACGTTTCTGAAACAGGGAATAGCGCACATGGAGTACTTTTTCAGAAGCAGTCTAGTGCTAGACGTGTGCTCATGTATGTCAGTGTCCTAATGGACGCCATTGAACAACGCCAGCCGGTTTGTGCCAGGTTTACTGCAGGATTAGCAAAGATCATTGAAAAGACATCACACATTGTGATGGGTCATCAGTTAACGGTCCTGACCACGCACTCTGTCATGTCGTTTGTCAATTCTGCATCATTTACGTTTTCACCGTTGAGGCAGAGAAAACTGTCCAAATGTCTAACGGCGCCAAACATAACATATAAACACGACGGCATTAACATGGCAGATTTGTTCACCAAAGGGGAACCACATGACTGTGCACCAATCACTGACCTGGCATCTCGTGTTCGCCAGGACTTAACTGCAACCCCTATCCCTGAAGCCTCGGACGTGATTACATTTTTCACGGACGGGTGCTGTTTTAGAGCTCATGATGGCTCTTTGGTCTCAGCTTATTCTGTTGTGCAGCAAACAGACTTAGGTTACACAACTAGGGAAGCAGAGAAAATAGAAGGCAAACAGTCGGCACAGAGAGCAGAACTAATTGCGGTCACACAAGCACTTAAACTTGCAGGGTCTGGCAAAGTCAACATTTATAGTGACTCAGCTTATGTCGTGGGTGCTGTACATGTCGAACTCGCAGTTTGGCAAAGGAGTGGGTTCGTCACTACGTCTGGTAAGCCTATAGCACATGATGCAGAAGTACGTGCACTGTTGGACGCATTGAAAATTCCAGCAGCTGTTGCTGTCATAAAATGTCAGGGCCACTGTAAAACAGACAGTGCTGTAGCACGGGGAAATGAGGCTGCTGACTTGGCTGCCAAAACAGCTGCAGGCTATCAGGTGACCATGATGGTACAGACTGACTGTTCATATGTGACACTGTTACCATCTTTCAGCAGAGAAACACTTGTGGCCGAACATGGCAAATGCACACCAGAAGAACTGTCAACGTGGACAGAGTATGGGGCCCTGTGTGCACCAGATGGTCTGTGGCAGGCCCCAGATGGCAGACCAGCATTGCCCATGAGCCTGTCACGCTCTATCATGACCCAAGCACACACTATGTCACACGTGAGTTCAAAACAGATGATGAAAACATTGCAATATTGGTGGCATCCTTTTTTGACGGCTATGGTGTCTAACTTTGTACTTTCATGCGACATTTGTCAAAAACATAACATCAAACCAACTTTAAAACAGTTAAAGGGCACATTTTTGCCATTACGAGGCCCAGGAGAGGAAATCGTGATTGACTTTACAGACATGGTAGAGAGGGTGCAAGGGAAACGGTATTTGTTGGTGATAGTTGACCAATTCACAGGTTGGCCTGAGGCTTTTCCTTGTGGGAAAGAAGACAGCACTGCAGTCATTAAGTGTCTCATTAATTTGTACATTCCTCATTACGGTTTCCCCCGGCATATCCGGTCAGATAATGGCTCACACTTCAAAAATGAGCATTTAAAAATCGTAGAGAAATCGCTGGGTCTAACGCATGCGTTTGGGGCCGTCTATCATCCCGAATCGCAAGGTAAGGTCGAACGGATGAACCTAACACTGAAACTTAAATTGGCTAAAATCTGTGCACAGACCAAATTATCATGGCTATCAGCTCTTCCGTTGGCTCTAATGTCTGTACGTTCCTCTGTTAACAGAATCACTGGCTTTACACCTTTTGAATTGCTTACAGGTAGATCTTTTCCAGGACCGTCGACGCCGCTGAAGCCGGACACCTGTGTACCACTTTCACATTGTGTATACTTTGACAAACTGACTGCTATGATTCAACATTTCTCTCAGCAGACTCCCTCTGACATTGCTGGAGATCCTGTCGAGCCCGGTTCGCAGTGGGTTCGCCTGAAGAAGTTTCGAAGGAAGTGGAATGAGCCACGCTGGACGGAGCCTCTGAAAGTGACGGCCAGGACATCACATTGTGTCCGTCTATCTGGCAAGGGCGACACCTGGTATCACTTGTCTTCTTGTGTTAACTGTGATCCACCAAACAGGTCGCTGTCAGAGACTGCTGTGGACCTGAGGGCTCAGGTCCAAGAGGGGGAGGGTATCTCTGGAGCAGAAAGTGGAGCAGAAAGTGACATACAAGCATCAACAACAGGGGCATTAAAAATTAAAAATCCAGTGCAAAAAAGGTGACATTTTTTCAAGCAGTGACATTTAAAAACAGGTACGGAGTGGAGAACGTGAGACGACAAAATAAAAGAACAGGTGATTGTGCAGTGACTCATGAGGAAGACAGTAGAACTATCTTCCATTTAGTCACAAAAGCAAGGTGCACGGACTATCCAATTTATGATGATCACACCCAGAGCTTAAAACAAATAAGAAACTGGTGTGTAGACTATATACTCATTATAATCAAGGGTTATCAACATTTTCGTATTTATCTTTATCATAATCTTTATATATTAATTTTCTTTCTAATTCTTTATAATCAATATATATTGTTGTTATTGTGATCCTTCAATTTTAATATTCACATTTTCCATATTTGCTATTTTTCATATTTTATATTCACAGTTTTCATATTTTATATTCAGTATTTCCCATATTTTCTATATTTTTATATTGCTATTGTGATTTTATATTGTCATATTCATTAACGTATAACCATTTATTCCTTACATTTCTATTTTGTGGGATTTTAACCATATATTTTTTCTGAATTTCATATTCCCATTAAGTGTACTGTGTGTTTAACCATTTAAATTTCCAAGAGTGTGTTTATTGTTCCTTTAAAGTCCAAGAGAGGGTAACGAGATGAAGCTGTGGGAAAACTGTAAGCTGTCAGGGATCCTATTAATAATTTCAGGGGTTATAGTAGGAATAATTTTTAGCATAACTGAGGGTCAGGAAAGTAACAACAACATATCGAAACCGAGTTACAAAAGAGCCATAGCCGATACGAGGTTACCATGTGAACAACTCGTAATTAACTATGTTTGGGGTAAGACCACCTCATTTACTTTCGACCTATGCGCTGTCATAAATTGTGGGGGAAAAAATAGCTCATGGAGGGGGTACGAGGTATATGTATGTATGGACTGGAATACGGACAGTGTTTGTAAGGCATACCAGTCTAGGCGAACCCATAGGGGTGAATGGTGTCCGTCATGGAACAACGTGATAGCATACACCGGTGCTTGGACTCCGAAAGAACCTAGCCTTTGGACCCGTACCTCGGCAAAATTTGATTTTAAAATGCAAAGAGATTATAGTGCAAGTCAAAATCCACTCACCCTTTCAATATCTACTAGAACGGGATCAGCCAATTATACAGGGGAGTTTTTCCTTATAATGGGGGTGCACAGCCCAGGAACAGATAAAAAAGCAGTAATAAAATTTGTTGTGGACAGTTCACCTGAGGAGGAAAGAAATGGGACAGTAGCTGAGCCATTATCGGTAGGACAAAAGTATGGAGTGGTAGAAATAGATTACACCATGTTAAAACCAGAAGATATGATAGAAAGAGCCACAGGATATGGGGAAAATAATTTGTGGCTGGAATGGATAATTACCACAGCCAGAGAACAGAGCTTAGACGATTGTGTTGGATGTGCTAATGCAAGACCTCATTTATATATTGAACCAGCCCCGTTGTACCAAAACGATACGTGGGGCTATGAGTGTATGCTGGCATTGACACGGATGGCCAGTCCAAAAAATTGTACCACATTGGCAGCAATATTCCCACCAATAACCAACCTTTCACGGGCAGGTCCATTTACACCGAAGAAAGCAAATTATACCTGTTTTGATATTAAACGTCTATCACCAACCAGCAACCTGGGGGAGATAAATAAGGAGTGGTGTGATCAGATCATAGTAGATAATGGGACTGAGATAGGTACGTGGGCTAGAGCAGGTTTGTATTATTATTGTGGAGATCGAAGATTGTTTACTAGGATACCTGAGAAGGCAAAGGGAGTGTGTGCCATGGTGAGACTGGGAGCCCCAATAACCCTGATAGGAGACAGAGCAGTCAGAACGGAAACCGTGAATTCAGCAACATTGACTAGAAGACGTAGGAGACACATCATGACAAAGAGAGCAATAGGATCAAGTGTAGATTTATCATTAAATAGTCCGACATACATTGACGCGATAGGGATTCCCAGAGGTGTTCCAGATGAATATAAGCTAGCGAACCAAGTGGCAGCAGGTTTTGAGAATATACCCATAATAGCTGCTATTTTTCCAGTCACCCCAAACAAGAATGTAGATAGGATTAATTATGTACATTATAATGTGATGAGGTTAGCAAATATGACAAGGGATGCAGTAGATGGTTTAGCAGAACAGTTAGCACCAACTTCACTTATGGCTATACAGAACCGTATGGCTCTGGACATGTTGTTGGCAGAAAAGGGAGGAGTATGTGTTATGTTTGGTGATCTTTGCTGTACTTACATTCCTAATAATACAGCACCAGACGGATCAGTCACTAGGGCATTGGAAGGTTTGAGAACTTTGTCTATCGAAATGAAGGAACATTCAGGAGTGAATAATCCTATTGGAGATTGGCTAGACAAGGCACTAGGCAAATGGAAATCAGTTTTAATGTCGATTGTGTTATCAATAGCTGTATTTGCAGGTATTTTGGTCTCATGCGGATGCTGTTGTATTCCCTGTATCAGATCACTATGTAACAGAGTGATATTATCGGCAATAGAAAAGACAGACCTAACCCCTCCGAAATATACCATGCCTCTATTGTCTGGCGATCATTTCGTAGATGAAGATGATAATGATGTTTGTGATGATTTGTGACCATTTTTTTAATGGTCAAGAGAGGGATTGTGGGAATTTAGATCCGTATATGGATCGATATAAAAATGGATGATTGATGTTGTTTAAATCAGATGTATTTTCCTACATGACATGATTGTGAACAAAAGCTTGAAGTTGAGAGTTCTTCAGTTGCCAGATGTTGCCAGAGATGGAATGTGGTCAGTAAGTGGGGGGTTGCAGGATCTGCTTGTGTGAATGTGTAACAATAACCACATCTTATTTTTGGGGAAGCAATGTGTACAGTCAAGGATCTTATTGTGGTTTAAACGTGCCTTTACATTTAATATGATTTTACCATTGATTACTAACTATGCATAATATGTTGAAAGTATAACCAGTGTGTTAGTTGAGTTAACCAAGTATTTAGCGCTGAATATTGTGGGGTTTTTCCACAGGATATTGCTATGTGTGTGTTGAGATCAGGTTACGCACAGAGCGTGTTGGGCCTCTATAATTTGTTACAGATGTCGGGTTTGAAAAACAAGGCAGTGAGCTGGTTGGCTGAGACAGGACAAAGAAGGAAAAGCGGATTGGACCCCGCCATGGAGAAGAGATTCGACGAGAAATATATAAGCTTCTGAATGTGTTTTTTCGGGGTCGATCCTTTGTTAAGACGTTTGTGTGTCTGAGGATCCACCGAAACAGCTGTTTGTTCGAGAGTTCTGATCAATAAATTTCAACGTTTTCTGAACTGGCCTCTCTCCAATTTTTGAACGCGCAGAACATTGTTTAAATGTTCTTCAGTAATAAGAACTACATTTTCTTTTTGGGGAAGAAATGGGTACACTTAAGGATCTTATTGTGGTATTAAACGTGCCTTTAAATTTAATATGCTTATGATTCCATTGTTGATTAAAACTATGCATAAAATGTTGAAAATATAACCAAGTGTGTTAGTTGGTGTTAACCTAGAATTCAGCGCTGATTCTGTGGGATACTGTGGGGTT
This sequence comes from Barbatula barbatula, assembly GCF_947034865.1. Classification (NCBI taxonomy): domain Eukaryota; kingdom Metazoa; phylum Chordata; class Actinopteri; order Cypriniformes; family Nemacheilidae; genus Barbatula; species Barbatula barbatula. The sequence goes on from NC_136777.1 coordinate 15,480,979, forward strand.
TTTTCCACAGGAAATTGCTATGTGTGTGTGTAAAGATTAGATTACACGGGGAGCCCCATGGAATGGGTGAGGGTCTTGTGTGCAAATTTGTTACAGATGTCGGGTTTGAAAAACAAGGCAGTGAGCTAGTTGGCTGAGACAGGACAAAGAAGGGAAAGCGGATTGGACCCAGGCTGAAGAAGAGATTCGGCGTGAAATATAAAACCATGTGTATGTGTTTTCTGGTGGTCGATCCTTTGTGAGACGTTTTTGTGTCTGAGGATCCACCGAAACAGCTGTTTGTTTGAGACTTCTGATCAATAAATTTCAACGTTTTCTGAACTGGCCTCTCTCCAATTTTTGAACGCGCAGAACATTGTTTTAATGTTCATCAGAAGACAGAGGGGTTAAATCATTATATTCAAGCAAAACAGGGTACAATGGAGTTTTCGGTGGTGGCAGTTCTTCCAATGCCTTTTCTTTAAAAACATAGTCACGTCTATTTGCTTCCCTCTCCCATAACTCTAAACATTTACACGCTTCATCATATTTTTCCCTTTCTTTTTTGGACATTTTAAATATGTCTTTTTTCCCCATATGTTCTCTTATTTTCTCTAATTTTGTGGTACTAAATGTACCGTTTTCTGGAAAGTTAGCTTTTTCTATTAAATAGGGTACACCTTGTAAACTTCCCGTTCCCCAATTTTTCCTCATTTCTCTGTATGTTGGTTTATCCATATCATTTCTTAGTAGTCCCCCAGACTGTTTAGAATCTCTCTCGATTCTGAGTAGTCTCCCCTCTTTAACCAGAGTGTTTTAAGCAGTCCCCCAGACTGTTTAGAATCTCTCGATTCTAAGTAGTCTCCCCTCTTTAACCAGACTGTTTTAAGCAGTCCCCCAGACTGTTTAGCGCTAAGTAGTCTCCCCTTTTGTTCCAGACTGTTCAGAAATCTATCTGACTCACCACTTTTCCTTTTTGTGCCTTGCACTGAGTTCTTTTGGGATCACGTCAGCTTGGGGTCCGAAGTAGAGTTCTCTCGTCCCTGTATGGGGTTAGAGCTGGATTTGCTATGTCCAGGATGATCAGTCAACTCTAGTCCGTTCTCCGTCAGCCTTGTGATCCCATACTTCGTCGCCAAATTGTTGTGGAATTTTCTTATTCCTTAATCAAGGTGAGTCAATTTTGACAAACGCAATATACAGAGACATCAAGTACTTTGCAAAGTATTTTATTGTCGTTTAATCTGCATCATGAGCAATGAGCATGGTGCAGAGCAAAGGCGCTCTTTCCTCCTGCACCCAGAGTATATATATGATTAAAAACGTGACACCCCCTCCCTTTGCCCCCTAACAAGAATCCCGAGCTGGTTTACGGGAAGTTCCGTTATTCCAAACAGAACATCTTGGCCTCTGCTCGAGGGCAAAGGCAGAGTGGTATGACGTGTTTAGAGAAAAACATGATAACATTAGAAAAGAAAACATAGATAAACACTTCGTAAACATATAGACAGACACATCAAGAAGCTAGACTAGAAAATTTCCATTACAATGACTAAATGTAAATTTTATGAAATGTGTAATGTCATGTGTAATGTGTAATGTGTAGTGTGTGGCCTTGAAATTTTAGCATGTCTACGTAATCATGAATAAATGCTTCTTGAGACACACAGTGTTGCTTCTTTGCATGCATCAAATGAATTGTTTCTGGCTATATGCATCCATGCATTAGTTTGATAAGGGTGGAAATGGGACACTTGGGTGAAACAAAACTGCCCCCCACTTTAAAAACAGTTTTTTCTAAGTCAATTTGGTACATTTCTCTGATCCGATTTGAAATTCTCAAAACTTCTTGTTCAATCCTTACATCCTTGTGTCACGTGTGCACATCAAACAAGCATTTTCTAATTTCTTTGAACAAGTTGCAAATGCTTTGGTACATCCATGCAAATGATTACGACAAAATTCTGTGCAGATTCCTACATTATCAATTGCTTATGTCATGTTGATCAAAATGCATTATAATGGGTCTCTGTAGAATAGTATAATCCCCACGACATTTAAGCACTAGTTTTACAATATACAGTAAGTATACTTTAAGTAAACAGTGGCATTTTATTTTACTCAATTTAGTGTTTTGCATTGCTATATTCTTTCCACATAGGACTGCAAGACAACTTCACTGTGTTGCAGACGGCCCCTTTTCAAACCTAAACAGTCTTTTGACACTCTCTACAGAGATCTCATCCCTGAACAAGAGAGGGGGCAGATTGGAGATGACCTGCCAAAGTACGTGTAAGTTTGGGACAATGTCAGTTTCCATTGCTCCAACATCATCAGGCAATGGTTTGCGGCCCACAACAGGATGCTGGTGGAGTTCCTCTCACCCTACTCAACCCCGTTGAGGAATTTTTCTCAGCATGAAGATTAAAAGTATATGATGGCCAGCCGCATACACAGATGACCCTTCTGGCTGCCATGGATGTAACGTGTGATGACATCACAGCTGATGCCTGCAGAGGCTGGTTTAGACACTCTGAAAGATGATTTTCACGCTGCATCGCAAGAGAAGATATTTGTTGTGATGTGGATGAGAATCCGTTGCCCAAAAGACAGGAACGTCAGGAGGTGTAGGAAGACTGCACTGTAATTCCACTGCACTGCATGTACAGTTTTCCCTAAGGAGATTGTCTTATGTTCAGATTTCTACATTTGTTTGTGCTATGCAGTGCTGTCTTTTCCTGTCTGCATCACAATGACACTGTCTGTCAATAAATTATTGTACAAACAGTAAAAGCGTTAACGTGAATCATGTGCCGTCTCTTGCAATCAAACAATCAAAACCAGAAATGCACTTACTGTTTTGCAAATGACAAGGATGATTCGAGAAATGCTCCACTCATCACTCTCAGGTCACTCCGCTGCACACGTCTGATCACTTCTTTGTCACCCCCGACCTCACCGCTCCAGACAACGCAGATGTCTTATCGCTGGTCACTTTCCGGCGCTACCTACGGTCCCTCCCTCCTGCTTTTCCTCTGCTGTCTTGTCTGCACTCCCCCCCTCTGAGGAGCTCTCTCTTTTGAATACCAACAGTGCCAAAGACACTCTGTGTTCCACGCATACATCCTGCTTGGACAACATATGCCCTCTTACATCTGGACCAGCCCGTGCATCCCTGTCTGCCCCCTGGTTATCGGATGTACCACGTGAGCATCGCACCAGCCTCCGGTCAGCTGAGAGAAAATGACACAAGTCAAAAGACCATACTGACCTCTCTCTCTCTACTTTCTCCGTTGACGTCACCTCTGCAAAAACTGATTATAACCACTCGAAGATCAGCAACTCTCCTGACTCTCGCACACTCTTAAAAACCTTCTCTGCTCTCCTCTGTCCGCCTGCTCCCACACCTTCATCGGAGTTAACGGCTGATGATTTTGCATCGTTCTTCGTAAAGAAAACTACCGACATCAACAGCCAATTTTCTACACCACCATCACCCGCCTTTTCTCCTATGTCTGAAGATGATGTTTCCAAGGTCATTGGTTCCAACCACCCTACCACCTGCCCACTGGATCCCATCCCCACCCATCTCCTCCATGCCATCTCTCCAGCAGTTGTGCCTGGTCTGACCCGCATCATCAACTCTTTGCTCACCACTGGGACATTTCCCACTGCTTTCAAAGAGGCCTGCATCACACCGCTACTGAAGAAACTCACTCTCAACCTTATACTGCTAGAACACTACAGGCCGGTGTAGTGTGTGAAAATGCATATCTTCCGTCAAAATGTAGATGACTGATTTTAACCTCTTATTATTTTCTCTCTTCTTAAAAAATTATTTTTTTACTTACCTCACTATTCTTAGCTTTGTATACTGTGCTAGGCTTTAATGGACTGGATTTAATTAACTTATGCCTTTTGTTGCCTATATTGTTATAATTGCTTCCAATGTTTCCTTGTCTGTAAGTCGCTTTGGATAAAAACGTCTGCTAAATGACTAAATGTAAATTTTATGAAATGTGTAATGTCATGTGTAATGTGTAATGTGTAGTGTGTGGCCTTGAAATTTTAGCATGTCTACGTAATCATGAATAAATGCTTCTTGAGACACACAGTGTTGCTTCTTTGCATGCATCAAATGAATTGTTTCTGGCTATATGCATCCATGCATTAGTTTGAGAGGGGTGGAAATGTGGAAATGGGACACTTGGGTGAAACAAAACTGCCCCAAAAGTACCCCCCCCCACTTTAAATACAGTTTTTTCTAAGTCAATTTGGTACATTTCTCAGATCCGATTTGAAATTCTCAAAACTTCTTGTTCAATCCTTACATCCTTGTGTCACGTGTGCACATCAAACAAGCATTTTCTCATTTCTTTGAACAAGTTGCAAATGCTTTGGTACATCCATGCAAATGATTATGACAAAATTCTGTGCAGATTCCTACATTATCAATTGCTTATGTCATGTTGATCAAAATGAATTATAATGGGTCTCTGTAGAATAGTATAATCCCCACGACATTTAAGCACTAGTTTTACAATATACAGTAAGTATACTTTAAGTAAACGGTGGCATTTTATTTTACTCAATTTAGTGTTTTGCATTGCTATATTCTTTCCACATAGGACTGCAAGACAACTTCACTGTGTTGCAGACGGCCCCTTTTCACACCTAAACAGTCTTTTGACACTCTCTACAGGGATCTCATCCCTGAACAAGAGAGGGGGCAGATTGGAGATGACCTGCCAAAGTACGTGTTAGTTTGGGACAATGTCAGTTTCCATCGCTCCAACATCATCAGGCAATGGTTTGCGGCCCACAACAGGATGCTGGTAGAGTTCCTCTCACCCTACTCAACCCCGTTGAGGAATTTTTCTCAGCATGAAGATTAAAAGTATATGATGGCCAGCCCCATACACAGATGACCCTTCTGGCTGCCATGGATGTAACGTGTGATGACATCACAGCTGATGCCTGCAGAGGCTGGATTAGACACTCTGAAAGATGATTTTCACGCTGTATCGCAAGAGAAGATATTTGTTGTGATGTGGATGAGAATCCGTTGCCCAACAGACAGGAACGTCAGGAGGTGTAGGAAGACTGCACTATAATTCCACTGCACTGCATGTACAGTTTTCCCAAAGGAGATTGTCTTATGTTCAGATTTCTACATTTGTTTGTGCTATGCAGTGCTGTCTTTTCCTGTCTGCATCACAATGACACTGTCTGTCAATAAATTATTGTACAAACAGTAAAAGCGTTAACGTGAATCATGTGCTGTCTCTTGCAATCAAACAATCAAAACCAGAAATGCACTTACTGTTTTGCAAATGACAAGGATGATTCGAGAAATGCTCCACTCATCACTCTCAGGTCACTCCGCTGCACACGTCTGATCACTTCTTTGTCACCCCCGACCTCACCGCTCCAGACAACGCAGATGTCTTACCACTGGTCACTTTCCGGCGCTACCTACGGTCCCTCCCTCCTGCTTTTCCTCTGCTGTCTTGTCTGCACTCCCCCCGTCTGAGGAGCTCTCTCTTTTGAATACCAACAGTGCCACAGACACTCTGTGTTCCACGCTTACATCCTGCTTGGACAACATATGCCCTCTTACATCTGGACCAGCCCGTGCATCCCTGTCTGCCCCCTGGTTATCGGATGTACCACGTGAGCATCGCACCAGCCTCCGGTCAGCTGAGAGAAAATGGCACAAGTCAAAAGACCATACTGACCTCTCTCTCTCTACTTTCTCCGTTGACGTCACCTATGCAAAAACCGATTATAACCACTCGAAGATCAGCAACTCTCCTGACTCTCGCACACTCTTAAAAACCTTCTCTGCTCTCCTTTGTCCGCCTGCTCCCACACCTTCATCGGAGTTAACGGCTGATGATTTTGCATCGTTCTTCGTAAAGAAAACTACCGCCATCAACAGCCAATTTTCTACGCCACCATCACCCGCCTTTTCTCCTATGTCTGAAGATGATGTTTCCAAGGTCATTGGTTCCAACCACCCTACCACCTGCCCACTGGATCCCATCCCCACCCACCTCCTCCATGCCATCTCTCCAGCAGTTGTGCCTGGTCTGACCCGCATCATCAACTCTTTGCTCACCACTGGGACATTTCCCACTGCTTTCAAAGAGGCCTGCATCACACCGCTACTGAAGAAACTCACTCTCAACCTCACACTGCTAGAACACTACAGGCCGGTGTAGTGTGTGAAAATGCATATCTTCCGTCAAAATGTAGATGACTGATTTTAACCTCTTATTATTTTCTGTCTTCTTAAAAAAATATTTTTTTACTTACCTCACCATTCTTAGCTTTGTATACTGTGCTAGGCTTTAATGGAGTGGATTTAATTAACTTATGCATTTTGTTGCCTATATTGTTATAATTGCTTCCAATGTTTCCTCGTCTGTAAGTCGCTTTGGATAAAAACGTCTGCTAAATGACTAAATGTAAATTTTATGAAATGTGTAATGTCATGTGTAATGTGTAATGTGTAATGTGTAGTGTGTGGCCTTGAAATTTTAGCATGTCTACGTAATCATGAATAAATGCTTCTTGAGACACACAGTGTTGCTTCTTTGCATGCATCAAATGAATTGTTTCTGGCTATATGCATCCATGCATTAGTTTGAGAGGGGTGGAAATGGGACACTTGGGTGAAACAAAACTGCCCCAAAAGTACCCCCCCCACTTTAAATACAGTTTTTCTAAGTCAATTTGGTACATTTCTCAGATCCGATTTGAAATTCTCAAAACTTCTTGTTCAATCCTTACATCCTTGTGTCACGTGTGCACATCAAACAAGCATTTTCTCATTTCTTTGAACAAGTTGCAAATGCTTTGGTTCATCCATGCAAATGATTATGACAAAATTCTGTGCAGATTCCTACATTATCAATTGCTTATGTCATGTTGATCAAAATGCATTATAATGGGTCTCTGTAGAATAGTATAATCCCCACGACATTTAAGCACTAGTTTTACAATATACAGTAAGTATACTTTAAGTAAACGGTGGCATTTTATTTTACTCAATTTAGTGTTTTGCATTGCTATATTCTTTCCACATAGGACTGCAAGACAACTTCACTGTGTTGCAGACGGCCCCTTTTCACACCTAAACAGTCTTTTGACACTCTCTACAGGGATCTCATCCCTGAACAAGAGAGGGGGCAGATTGGAGATGACCTGCCAAAGTACGTGTTAGTTTGGGACAATGTCAGTTTCCATCGCTCCAACATCATCAGGCAATGGTTTGCGGCCCACAACAGGATGCTGGTGGAGTTCCTCTCACCCTACTCAACCCCGTTGAGGAATTTTTCTCAGCATGAAGATTAAAAGTATATGATGGGCAGCCGCATACACAGATGACCCTTCTGGCTGCCATGGATGTAACGTGTGATGACATCACAGCTGATGCCTGCAGAGGCTGGATTAGACACTCTGAAAGATGATTTTCACGCTGTATCGCAAGAGAAGATATTTGTTGTGATGTGGATGAGAATCCGTTGCCCAAAAGACAGGAACGTCAGGAGGTGTAGGAAGACTGCACTGTAATTCCACTGCACTGCATGTAAAGTTTTCCGTAAGGAGATTGTCTTATGTTCAGATTTCTACATTTGTTTGTGCTATGCAGTGCTGTCTTTTCCTGTCTGCATCACAATGACACTGTCTGTCAATAAATTATTGTACAAACAGTAAAAGCGTAAATGTGACTCATGTGCCGTCTCTTGCAATCAAACAATCAAAACCAGAAATGCACTTACTGTTTTGCAAATGACAAGGATGATTCGAGAAATGCTCCACTCATCACTCTCAGTTCACTCCGCTGCACACGTCTGATCACTTCTTTATCACCCCCGACCTCACCGCTCCAGACAACGCAGATGTCTTACCGCTGGTCACTTTCCGGCGCTACCTACGGTCCCTCCCTCCTGCTTTTCCTCTGCTGTCTTGTCTGCACTCCCCCCCTCTGAGGAGCTCTCACTTTTGAATACCAACAGTGCCACAGACACTCTGTGTTCCACGCTTACATCCTGCTTGGACAACATATGCCCTCTTGCATCTGGACCAGCCCGTGCATCCCTGTCTGCCCCCTGGTTATCGGATGTACCACGTGAGCATCGCATCAGCCTCCGGTCAGCTGAGAGAAAATGGCACAAGTCAAAAGACCATACTGACCTCTCTCTCTCTACCAGTCTCTTCTCTCTACTTTCTCAGTTGACGTCACCTCTGCAAAAACTGATTATAACCACTCGAAGATCAGCAACTCTCCTGACTCTCGCACACTCTTAAAAACCTTCTCTGCTCTCCTCTGTCCGCCTGCTCCCACACCTTCATCGGAGTTAACGGCTGATGATTTTGCATCGTTCTTCGTAAAGAAAACTACCGCCATCAACAGCCAATTTTCTACGCCACCATCACCCGCCTTTTCTCCTATGTCTGAAGATGATGTTTCCAAGGTCATTGGTTCCAACCACCCTACCACCTGCCCACTGGATCCCATCCCCACCCATCTCCTCCATGCCATCTCTCCAGCAGTTGTGCCTGGTCTGACCCGCATCATCAACTCTTTGCTCACCACTGGGACATTTCCCACTGCTTTCAAAGAGGCCTGCATCACACCGCTACTGAAGAAACTCACTCTCAACCTTACACTGCTAGAACACTACAGGCCGGTGTAGTGTGTGAAAATGCATATCTTCCGTCAAAATGTAGATGACTGATTTTAACCTCTTATTATTTTCTGTCTTCTTAAAAAATTATTTTTTACTTACCTCACTATTCTTAGCTTTGTATACTGTGCTAGGCTTTAATGGACTGGATTTAATTAACTTATGCATTTTGTTGCCAATATTGTTATAATTGCTTCCAATGTTTCCTCGTCTGTAAGTCGCTTTGGATAAAAACGTCTGCTAAATGACTAAATGTAAATTTTATGAAATGTGTAATGTCATGTGTAATGTGTAATGTGTAGTGTGTGGCCTTGAAATTTTAGCATGTCTACGTAATCATGAATAAATGCTTCTTGAGACACACAGTGTTGCTTCTTTGCATGCATCAAATGAATTGTTTCTGGCTATATGCATCCATGCATTAGTTTGAGAGGGGTGGAAATGGGACACTTGGGTGAAACAAAACTGCCCCAAAAGTAACCCCCCCACTTTAAATAGAGTTTTTTCTAAGTCAATTTGGTACATTTCTCTGATCCGATTTGAAATTCTCAAAACTTCTTGTTCAATCCTTACATCATTGTGTCACGTGTGCACATCAAACAAGCATTTTCTCATTTCTTTGAACAAGTTGCAAATGCTTTGGTACATCCATGCAAATGATTATGACAAAATTCTGTGCAGATTCCTACATTATCAATTGCTTATGTCATGTTGATCAAAATGCATTATAATGGGTCTCTGTAGAATAGTATAATCCCCACGACATTTAAGCACTTGTTTTACAATATACAGTAAGTATACTTTAAGTAAACAGTGGCATTTTATTTTACTCAATTTAGTGTTTTGCATTGCTATATTCTTTCCACATAGGACTGCAAAACAACTTCACTGTGTTGCAGACGGCCCCTTTTCACACCTAAACAGTCTTTTGACACTCCCTACAGGGATCTCATCCCTGAACAAGAGAGGGGGCAGATTGGAGATGACCTGCCAAAGTACGTGTTAGTTTGGGACAATGTCAGTTTCCATCGCTCCAACATCATCAGGCAATGGTTTGCGGCCCACAACAGGATGCTGGTGGAGTTCCTCTCACCCTACTCAACCACGTTGAGGAATTTTTCTCAGCATGAAGATTAAAAGTATATGATCGCCAGCCGCATACACAGATGACCCTTCTGGCTGCCATGGATGTAACGTGTGATGACATCACAGCTGATGCCTGCAGAGGCTGGATTAGACACTCTGAAAGATGATTTTCACGCTGTATCGCAAGAGAACATATTTGTTGTGATGTGGATGAGAATCCGTTGCCCAAAAGACAGGAACGTCAGGAGGTGTAGGAAGACTGCACTGTAATTCCACTGCACTGCATGTACAGTTTTCCCTAAGGAGATTGTCTTATGTTTAGATTTCTACATTTGTTTGTGCTATGCAGTGCTGTCTTTTCCTGTCTGCATCACAATGACACTGTCTGTCAATAAATTATTGTACAAACAGTAAAAGCGTTAACGTGAATCATGTGCCTTCTCTTGCAATCAAACAATCAAAACCAGAAATGCACTTACTGTTTTGCAAATGACAAGGATGATTCGAGAAATGCTCCACTCATCACTCTCAGGTAACTCTGCTGCACACGTCTGATCACTTCTTTGTCACCCCCGACCTCACCGCTCCAGACAACGCAGATGTCTTACCGCTGGTCACTTTCCGGCGCTACCTACGGTCCCTCCCTCCTGCTTTTCCTCTGCTGTCTTGTCTGCACTCCCCCCCTCTGTGGAGCTCTCTCTTTTGAATACCAACAGTGCCACAGACACTCTGTGTTCCACGCTTACATCCTGCTTGGACAACATATGCCCTCTTACATCTGGACCAGCCCGTGCATCCCTGTCTGCCCCCTGGTTATCGGATGTACCACGTGAGCATCGCACCAGCCTCCGGTCAGCTGAGAGAAAATGGCACAAGTCAAAAGACCATACTGACCTCTCTCTCTCTACTTTCTCCGTTGACGTCACCTCTGCAAAAACTGATTATAACCACTCGAAGATCAGCAACTCTCCTGACTCTCGCACACTCTTAAAAACCTTCTCTGCTCTCCTCTGTCCGCCTGCTCCCACACCTTCATCGGAGTTAACGGCTGATGATTTTGCATCGTTCTTCGTAAAGAAAACTACCGCCATCAACAGCCAATTTTCTACGCCACCATCACCCGCCTTTTCTCCTATGTCTGAAGATGATGTTTCCAAGGTCATTGGTTCCAACCACCCTACCACCTGCCCACTGGATCCCATCCCCACCCATCTCCTCCATGCCATCTCTCCAGCAGTTGTGCCTGGTCTGACCCGCATCATCAACTCTTTGCTCACCACTGGGACATTTCCCACTGCTTTCAAAGAGGCCTGCATCACACCGCTACTGAAGAAACTCACTCTCAACCTTACACTGCTAGAACACTACAGGCCGGTGTAGTGTGTGAAAATGCATATCTTCCGTCAAAATGTAGATGACTGATTTTAACCTCTTATTATTTTCTGTCTTCTTAAAAAATTATTTTTTACTTACCTCACTATTCTTAGCTTTGTATACTGTGCTAGGCTTTAATGGACTGGATTTAATTAACTTATGCATTTTGTTGCCAATATTGTTATAATTGCTTCCAATGTTTCCTCGTCTGTAAGTCGCTTTGGATAAAAACGTCTGCTAAATGACTAAATGTAAATTTTATGAAATGTGTAATGTCATGTGTAATGTGTAATGTGTAGTGTGTGGCCTTGAAATTTTAGCATGTCTACGTAATCATGAATAAATGCTTCTTGAGACACACAGTGTTGCTTCTTTGCATGCATCAAATGAATTGTTTCTGGCTATATGCATCCATGCATTAGTTTGAGAGGGGTGGAAATGGGACACTTGGGTGAAACAAAACTGCCCCAAAAGTAACCCCCCCACTTTAAATAGAGTTTTTTCTAAGTCAATTTGGTACATTTCTCTGATCCGATTTGAAATTCTCAAAACTTCTTGTTCAATCCTTACATCATTGTGTCACGTGTGCACATCAAACAAGCATTTTCTCATTTCTTTGAACAAGTTGCAAATGCTTTGGTACATCCATGCAAATGATTATGACAAAATTCTGTGCAGATTCCTACATTATCAATTGCTTATGTCATGTTGATCAAAATGCATTATAATGGGTCTCTGTAGAATAGTATAATCCCCACGACATTTAAGCACTTGTTTTACAATATACAGTAAGTATACTTTAAGTAAACAGTGGCATTTTATTTTACTCAATTTAGTGTTTTGCATTGCTATATTCTTTCCACATAGGACTGCAAAACAACTTCACTGTGTTGCAGACGGCCCCTTTTCACACCTAAACAGTCTTTTGACACTCCCTATAGGGATCTCATCCCTGAACAAGAGAGGGGGCAGATTGGAGATGACCTGCCAAAGTACGTGTTAGTTTGGGACAATGTCAGTTTCCATCGCTCCAACATCATCAGGCAATGGTTTGCGGCCCACAACAGGATGCTGGTGGAGTTCCTCTCACCCTACTCAACCACGTTGAGGAATTTTTCTCAGCATGAAGATTAAAAGTATATGATCGCCAGCCGCATACACAGATGACCCTTCTGGCTGCCATGGATGTAACGTGTGATGACATCACAGCTGATGCCTGCAGAGGCTGGATTAGACACTCTGAAAGATGATTTTCACGCTGTATCGCAAGAGAACATATTTGTTGTGATGTGGATGAGAATCCGTTGCCCAAAAGACAGGAACGTCAGGAGGTGTAGGAAGACTGCACTGTAATTCCACTGCACTGCATGTACAGTTTTCCCTAAGGAGATTGTCTTATGTTTAGATTTCTACATTTGTTTGTGCTATGCAGTGCTGTCTTTTCCTGTCTGCATCACAATGACACTGTCTGTCAATAAATTATTGTACAAACAGTAAAAGCGTTAACGTGAATCATGTGCCTTCTCTTGCAATCAAACAATCAAAACCAGAAATGCACTTACTGTTTTGCAAATGACAAGGATGATTCGAGAAATGCTCCACTCATCACTCTCAGGTAACTCTGCTGCACACGTCTGATCACTTCTTTGTCACCCCCGACCTCACCGCTCCAGACAACGCAGATGTCTTACCGCTGGTCACTTTCCGGCGCTACCTACGGTCCCTCCCTCCTGCTTTTCCTCTGCTGTCTTGTCTGCACTCCCCCCCTCTGTGGAGCTCTCTCTTTTGAATACCAACAGTGCCACAGACACTCTGTGTTCCACGCTTACATCCTGCTTGGACAACATATGCCCTCTTACATCTGGACCAGCCCGTGCATCCCTGTCTGCCCCCTGGTTATCGGATGTACCACGTGAGCATCGCACCAGCCTCCGGTCAGCTGAGAGAAAATGGCACAAGTCAAAAGACCATACTGACCTCTCTCTCTCTACTTTCTCCGTTTACGTCACCTCTGCAAAAACTGATTATAACCACTCGAAGATCAGCAACTCTCCTGACTCTCGCACACTCTTAAAAACCTTCTCTGCTCTCCTCTGTCCGCCTGCTCCCACACCTTCATCCGAGTTAACGGCTGATGATTTTGCATCGTTCTTCGTAAAGAAAACTACCGCCATCAACAGCCAATTTTCTACGCCACCATCACCCGCCTTTTCTCCTATGTCTGAAGATGATGTTTCCAAGGTCATTGGTTCCAACCACCCTACCACCTGCCCACTGGATCCCATCCCCACCCATCTCCCCCATGCCATCTCTCCAGCAGTTGTGCCTGGTCTGACCCGCATCATCAACTCTTTGCTCACCACTGGGACATTTCCCACTGCTTTCAAAGAGGCCTGCATCACACCGCTACTGAAGAAACTCACTCTCAACCTTACACTGCTAGAACACTACAGGCCGGTGTAGTGTGTGAAAATGCATATCTTCCGTCAAAATGTAGATCACTGATTTTAACCTCTTATTATTTTCTGTCTTCTTAAAAAAATATTTTTTTTACTTACCTCACTATTCTTAGCTTTGTAAGCTGTGCTAGGCTTTAATGGACTGGATTTAATTAACTTATGCATTTTGTTGCCTATATTGTTATAATTGCTTCCAATGTTTCCTCGTCTGTAAGTCGCTTTGGATAAAAACTTCTGCTAAATGACTAAATGTAAATTTTATGAAATGTGTAATGTCATGTGTAATGTGTAATGTGTAGTGTGTGGCCTTGAAATTTTAGCATGTCTACGTAATCATGAATAAATGCTTCTTGAGACACACAGTGTTGCTTCTTTGCATGCATCAAATGAATTGTTTCTGGCTATATGCATCCATGCATTAGTTTGAGAGGGGTGGAAATGGGACACTTGGGTGAAACAAAACTGCCCCAAAAGTACCCCCCCACTTTAAATACAGTTTTTTCTAAGTCAATTTGGTACATTTCTCTGATCCGATTTGAAATTCTCAAAACTTCTTGTTCAATCCTTACATCCTTGTGTCACGTGTGCACATCAAACAAGCATTTTCTCATTTCTTTGAACAAGTTGCAAATGCTTTGGTACATCCATGCAAATGATTATGACAAAATTCTGTGCAGATTCCTACATTATCAATTGCTTATGTCATGTTGATCAAAATGCATTATAATGGGTCTCTGTAGAATAGTATTATCCCCACGACATTTAAGCACTAGTTTTACAATATACAGTAAGTATACTTTAAGTAAACGGTGGCATTTTATTTTACTCAATTTAGTGTTTTGCATTGCTATATTCTTTCCACATAGGACTGCAAGACAACTTCACTGTGTTGCAGACGGCCCCATTTCACACCTAAACAGTCTTTTGACACTCTCTACAAGGATCTCATCCCTGAACAAGAGAGGGGGCAGATTGGAGATGACCTGCCAAAGTACATGTTAGTTTGGGACAATGTCAGTTTCCATCGCTCCAACATCATCAGGCAATGGTTTGCGGCCCACAACAGGATGCTGGTGGAGTTCCTCTCACCCTACTCAACCCCGTTGAGGAATTTTTCTCAGCATGAAGATTAAAAGTATATGATGGCCAGCCGCATACACAGATGACCCTTCTGGCTGCCTTGGATGTAACGTGTGATGAAATCACAGCTGATGCCTGCAGAGGCTGGATTAGACACTCTGAAAGATGATTTTCACGCTGTATCGCAAGAGAAGATATTTGTTGTGATGTGGATGAGAATCCGTTGCCCAAAAGACAGGAACGTCAGGAGGTGTAGGAAGACTGCACTGTAATTGCACTGCACTGCATGTACAGTTTTCCCTAAGGAGATTGTCTTATGTTCAGATTTCTACATTTGTTTGTGCTATGCAGTGCTGTCTTTTCCTGTCTGCATCACAATGACACTGTCTGTCAATAAATTATTGTACAAACAGTAAAAGCGTTAACGTGAATCATGTGCCGTCTCTTGCAATCAAACAATCAAAACCAGAAATGCACTTACTGTTTTGCAAATGACAAGGATGATCCGAGAAATGGTCCACTCATCACTCTCAGGTCACTCCGCTGCACACGTCTGATCACTTCTTTGTCACCCCCGACCTCACCGCTCCAAACAACGCAGATGTCTTACCGCTGGTCACTTTCCGGCGCTACCTACGGTCCCTCCCTCCTGCTTTTCCTCTGCCGTCTTGTCTGCACTCCCCCCCTCTGAGGAGCTCTCTCTTTTGAATACCAACAGTGCCACAGACACTCTGTGTTCCACGCTTACATCCTGCTTGGACAACATATGCCCTCTTACATCTGGACCAGCCCGTGCATCCCTGTCTGCCCCCTGGTTATCGGATGTACCACGTGAGCATCGCACCAGCCTCCGGTCAGCTGAGAGAAAATGGCACAATTCAAAAGCTCATACTGACCTCTCTCTCTCTACCAGTCTCTTCTCTCTACTTTCTCCGTTGACGTCACCTCTGCAAAAACTGATTATAACCACTCGAAGATCAGCAACTCTCCTGACTCTCGCACACTCTTAAAAACCTTCTCTGCTCTCCTCTGTCCGCCTGCTCCCACACCTTCATCGGAGTTAACGGCTGATGATTTTGCATCGTTCTTCGTAAAGAAAACTACCGCCATCAACAGCCAATTTTCTACGCCACCATCACCCGCCTTTTCTCCTATGTCTGAAGATGATGTTTCCAAGGTCATTGGTTCCAACCACCCTACCACCTGCCCACTGGATCCCATCCCCACCCATCTCCTCCATGCCATCTCTCCATCAGTTGTGCCTGGTCTAACCCGCATCATCAACTCTTTGCTCACCACTGGGACATTTCCCACTGCTTTCAAAGAGGCCTGCATCACACCGCTACTGAAGAAACTCACTCTCAACCTTACACTGCTAGAACACTACAGGCCGGTGTAGTGTGTGAAAATGCATATCTTCCGTCAAAATGTAGATGACTGATTTTAACCTCTTATTATTTTCTGTCTTCTTAAAAAATTATTTTTTTACTTACCTCACTATTCTTAGCTTTGTATACTGTGCTAGGCTTTAATGGACTGGATTTAACTAACTTATGCATTTTGTTGCCTATATTGTTATAATTGCTTCCAATGATTCCTCGTCTGTAAGTCGCTTTGGATAAAAACGTCTGCCAAATGACTAAATGTAAATTTTATGAAATGTGTAATGTCATTTGTAATGTGTAATGTGTAGTGTGTGGCCTTGAAATTTTAGCATGTCTACGTAATCATGAATAAATGCTTCTTGAGACACACAGTGTTGCTTCTTTGCATGCATCAAATGAATTGTTTCTGGCTATATGCATCCATGCATTAGTTTGAGAGGGGTGGAAATGGGACACTTGGGTGAAACAAAACTGCCCCAAAAGTACCCCCCCCCACTTTAAATACAGTTTTTTCTAAGTCAATTTGGTACATTTCTCTGATCCGATTTGAAATTCTCAAAACTTCTTGTTCAATCCTTACATCCTTGTGTCACGTGTGCACATCAAACAAGCATTTTCTCATTTCTCATTTTTCTCAACCCCGTTGAGGAATTTTTCTCAGCATGAAGATTAAAAGTATATGATGGCCAGCCGCATACAGAGATTACCCTTCTGGCTGCCTTGGATGTAACGTGTGATGACATCACAGCTGATGCCTGCAGAGGCTGGATTAGACACTCTGAAATATGATTTTCACGCTGTATCGCAAGAGAAGGTATTTGTTGTGATGTGGATGAGAATCCGTTGCCCAAAAGACTGGAACGTCAGGAGGTGTAGGAAGACTGCACTGTAATTCCACTGCACTGCATGTACAGTTTTCCCTAAGGAGATTGTCTTATGTTCAGATTTCTACATTTGTTTGTGCTATGCAGTGCTGTCTTTTCCTGTCTGCATCACAATGACACTGTCTGTCAATAAATTATTGTACAAACAGTAAAAGCGTTAACGTGAATCATGTGCCGTCTCTTGCAATCAAACAATCAAAACCAGAAATGCACTTACTGTTTTGCAAATGACAAGGATGATTCGAGAAATGCTCCACTCATCACTCTCAGGTCACTCCGCTGCACACGTCTAATCACTTCTTTTACACCCCCGACCTCACCGCTCCAGACAACGCAGATGTCTTACCGCTGGTCACTTTCCGGCGCTACCTACGGTCCCTCCCTCCTGCTTTTCCTCTGCTGTCTTGTCTGCACTCCCCCCATCTGAGGAGCTCTCTCTTTTGAATACCAACAGTGCCACAGACACTCTGTGTTCCACGCTTACATCCTGCTTGGACAACATATGCCCTCTTGCATCTGGACCAGCCCGTGCATCCCTGTCTGCCCCCTGGTTATCGGATGTACCACGTGAGCATCGCACCAGCCTCCGGTCAGCTGAGAGAAAATGGCACAAGTCAAAAGACCATACTGACCTCTCTCTCTCTACTTTCTCCGTTGACGTCACCTCTGCAAAAACTGATTATAACCACTCGAAGATCAGCAACTCTCCTGACTCTCGCACACTCTTAAAAACCTTCTCTGCTCTCCTCTGTCCGCCTGCTCCCACACCTTCATCGGAGTTAACGGCTGATGATTTTGCATCGTTCTTCGTAAAGAAAACTACCGCCATCAACAGCCAATTTTCTACGCCACCATCACCCGCCTTTTCTCCTATGTCTGAAGATGATGTTTCCAAGGTCATTGGTTCAACCACCCTACCACCTGCCCACTGGATCCCATCCCCACCCATCTCCTCCATGCCATCTCTCCAGCAGTTGTGCCTGGTCTGACCCGCATCATCAACTCTTTGCTCACCACTGGGACATTTCCCACTGCTTTCAAAGAGGCCTGCATCACACCGCTACTGAAGAAACTCACTCTCAACCTTACACTGCTAGAACACTACAGGCCGGTGTAGTGTGTGAAAATGCATATCTTCCGTCAAAATGTAGATGACTGATTTTAACCTCTTATTATTTTCTGTCTTCTTAAAAAATTATTTTTTTACTTACCTCACTATTCTTAGCTTTGTATACTGTGCTGGCTTTAATGGACTGGATTTAATTAACTTATGCATTTTGTTGCCTATATTGTTATAATTGCTTCCAATGTTTCCTCGTCTGTAAGTCGCTTTGGATAAAAACGTCTGCTAAATGACTAAATGTAAATTTTATGAAATGTGTAATGTCATGTGTAATGTGTAATGTGTAGTGTGTGGCCTTGAAATTTTAGCATGTCTACGTAATCATGAATAAATGCTTCTTGAGACACACAGTGTTGCTTCTTTGCATGCATCAAATGAATTGTTTCTGGCTATATGCATCCATGCATTAGTTTGAGAGGGGTGGAAATGGGACACTTGGGTGAAACAAAACTGCCCCAAAAGTACCCCCCCCCCCACTTTAAACACAGTTTTTTCTAAGTCAATTTGGTACATTTCTCTGATCCGATTTGAAATTCCCAAAACTTCTTGTTCAATCCTTACATCCTTGTGTCACGTGTGCACATCAAACAAGCATTTTCTCATTTCTTTGAACAAGTTGCAAATGCTTTGGTACATCCATGCAAATGATTATGACAAAATTCTGTGCAGATTCCTACATTATCAATTGCTTATGTCATGTTGATCAAAATGCATTATAATGGGTCTCTGTAGAATAGTATAATCCCCACGACATTTAAGCACTAGTTTTACAATATACAGTAAGTATACTTTAAGTAAACAGTGGCATTTTATTTTACTCAATTTAGTGTTTTGCATTGCTATATTCTTTCCACATAGGACTGCAAGACAACTTCACTGTGTTGCAGACGGCCCCTTTTCACACCTAAACAGTCTTTTGACACTCTCTACAGGGATCTCATCCCTGAACAAGAGAGGGGGCAGATTGGAGATGACCTGCCAAAGTACGTGTTAGTTTGGGACAATGTCAGTTTCCATCGCTCCAACATCATCAGGCAATGGTTTGCGGCCCACAACAGGATGCTGGTGGAGTTCCTCTCACCCTACTCAACCACGTTGAGGAATTTTTCTCAGCATGAAGATTAAAAGTATATGATCGCCAGCCGCATACACAGATGACCCTTCTGGCTGCCATGGATGTAACGTGTGATGACATCACAGCTGATGCCTGCAGAGGCTGGATTAGACACTCTGAAAGATGATTTTCACGCTGTATCGCAAGAGAAGATATTTGTTGTGATGTGGATGAGAATCCGTTGCCCAAAAGACAGGAACGTCAGGAGGTGTAGGAAGACTGCACTGTAATTCCACTGCACTGCATGTACAGTTTTCCCTAAGGAGATTGTCTTATGTTCAGATTTCTACATTTGTTTGTGCTATGCAGTGCTGTCTTTTCCTGTCTGCATCACAATGACACTGTCTGTCAATAAATTATTGTAAAAACAGTAAAAGCGTTAACGTGACTCATGTGCCGTCTCTTGCAATCAAACAATCAAAACCAGAAATGCACTTACTGTTTTGCAAATGACAAGGATGATTCGAGATATGCTCCACTCATCACTCCCAGTTCACTCCGCTGCACAGGTCTGATCACTTCTTTGTCACCCCCGAACTCACCGCTCCAGACAACGCAGATGTCTTACCGCTGGTCACTTTCCGGCGCTACCTACGGTCCCTCCCTCCTGCTTTTCCTCTGCTGTCTTGTCTGCACTCCCCCCCTCTGAGGAGCTCTCTCTTTTGAATACCAACAGTGCCACAGACACTCTGTGTTCCACGCTTACATCCTGCTTGGACAACATATGCCCTCTTCCATCTGGACCAGCCCGTGCATCCCTGTCTGCCCCCTGGTTATCGGATGTACCACGTGAGCATCGCACCAGCCTCCGGTCAGCTGAGAGAAAATGGCACAAGTCAAAAGACCATACTGACCTCTCTCTCTCTACTTTCTCCGTTGACGTCACCTCTGCAAAAACTGATTATAACCACTCGAAGATCAGCAACTCTCCTGACTCTCGCACACTCTTAAAAACCTTCTCTGCTCTCCTCTGTCCGCCTGCTCCCACACCTTCATCGGAGTTAACGGCTGATGATTTTGCATCGTTCTTCGTAAAGAAAACTACCGCCATCAACAGCCAATTTTCTACGCCACCATCACCCGCCTTTTCTCCTATGTCTGAAGATGATGTTTCCAAGGTCATTGGTTCCAACCACCCTACCACCTGCCCACTGGATCCCATCCCCACCCATCTCCTCCATGCCATCTCTCCAGCAGTTGTGCCTGGTCTGACCCGCATCATCAACTCTTTGCTCACCACTGGGACATTTCCCACTGCTTTCAAAGAGGCCTGCATCACACCGCTACTGAAGAAACTCACTCTCAACCTTACACTGCTAGAACACTACAGGCCGGTGTAGTGTGTGAAAATGCATATCTTCCGTCAAAATGTAGATGACTGATTTTAACCTCTTATTATTTTCTGTCTTCTTAAAAAATTATTTTTTTACTTACCTCACTATTCTTAGCTTTGTATACTGTGCTAGGCTTTAATGGACTGGATTTAATTAACTTATGCATTTTGTTGCCTATATTGTTATAATTGCTTCCAATGTTTCCTCGTCTGTAAGTCGCTTTGGATAAAAACGTCTGCTAAATGACTAAATGTAAATTTTATGAAATGTGTAATGTCATGTGTAATGTGTAATGTGTAGTGTGTGGCCTTGAAATTTTAGCATGTCTACGTAATCATGAATAAATGCTTCTTGAGACACACAGTGTTGCTTCTTTGCATGCATCAAATGAATTGTTTCTGGCTATATGCATCCATGCATTAGTTTGAGAGGGGTGGAAATGGGACACTTGGGTGAAACAAAACTGCCCCAAAAGTACCCCCCCCACTTTAAATACAGTTTTTTCTAAGTCAATTTGGTACATTTCTCAGATCCGATTTGAAATTCTCAAAACTTCTTGTTCAATCCTTACATCCTTGTGTCACGTGTGCACATCAAACAAGCATTTTCTCATTTCTTTGAACAAGTTGCAAATGCTTTGGTACATCCATGCAAATGATTATGACAAAATTCTGTGCAGATTCCTACATTATCAATTGCTTATGTCATGTTGATCAAAATGCATTATAATGGGTCTCTGTAGAATAGTATAATCCCCACGACATTTAAGCACTAGTTTTACAATATACAGTAAGTATACTTTAAGTAAACGGTGGCATTTTATTTTACTCAATTTAGTGTTTTGCATTGCTATATTCTTTCCACATAGGACTGCAAGACAACTTCACTGTATTGCAGACGGCCCCTTTTCACACCTAAACAGTCTTTTGACACTCTCTACAGGGATCTCATCCCTGAACAAGAGAGGGGGCAGATTGGAGATGACCTGCCAAAGTACGTGTTAGTTTGGGACAATGTCAGTTTCCATCGCTCCAACATCATCAGGCAATGGTTTGCGGCCCACAACAGGATGCTGGTGGAGTTCCTCTCACCCTACTCAACCCCGTTGAGGAATTTTTCTCAGCATGAAGATTAAAAGTATATGATGACCAGCCGCATACACAGATGACCCTTCTGGCTGCCATGGATGTAACGTGTGATGACATCACAGCTGATGCCTGCAGAGGCTGGATTAGACACTCTGAAAGATGATTTTCACGCTGTATCGCAAGAGAAGAAATTTGTTGTGATGTGGATGAGAATCCGTTGCCCAAAAGACAGGAACGTCAGGAGGTGTAGGAAGACTGCACTGTAATTCCACTGCACTGCATGTACAGTTTTCCCTAAGGAGATTGTCTTATGTTCAGATTTCTACATTTGTTTGTGCTATGCAGTGCTGTCTTTTCCTGTCTGCATCACAATGACACTGTCTGTCAATAAATTATTGTACAAACAGTAAAAGCGTTAACGTGAATCATTTGCCGTCTCTTGCAATCAAACAATCAAAACCAGAAATGCACTCACTGTTTTGCAAATGACAAGGATGATTCGAGAAATGCTCCACTCATCACTCTCAGGTCACTCCGCTGCACAAGTCTGATCACTTCTTTGTCACCCCCGACCTCACCGCTCCAGACAACGCAGATGTCTTACCGCTGGTCACTTTCCGGCTCTACCTACGGTTCCTCCCTCCTGCTTTTCGTCTGCTGTCTTGTCTGCACTCCCCCCCTCTGAGGAGCTCTCTCTTTTGAATACCAACAGTGCCACAGACACTCTGTGTTCCACGCTTACATCCTGCTTGGACAACATATGCCCTCTTACATCTAGACCAGCCCGTGCATCCCTGTCTGCCCCCTGGTTATCGGATGTACCACGTGAGCATCGCACCAGCCTCCGGTCAGCTGAGAGAAAATGGCACAAGTCAAAAGACCATACTGACCTCTCTCTCTCTACTTTCTCCGTTGACGTCACCTCTGCAAAAACTGATTATAACCACTCGAAGATCAGCAACTCTCCTGACTCTCGCACACTCTTAAAAACCGTCTCTGCTCTCCTCTGTCCGCCTGCTCCCACACCTTCATCGGAGTTAACGGCTGATGATTTTGCATCGTTCTTCGTAAAGAAAACTACCGCCATCAACAGCCAATTTTCTACGCCACCATCACCCGCCTTTTCTCCTATGTCTGAAGATGATGTTTCCAAGGTCATTGGTTCCAACCACCCTACCACCTGCCCACTGGATCCCATCCCCACCCATCTCCTCCATGCCATCTCTCCAGCAGTTGTGCCTGGTCTGACCCGCATCATCAACTCTTTGCTCACCACTGGGACATTTCCCACTGCTTTCAAAGAGGCCTGCATCACACCGCTACTGAAGAAACTCACTCTCAACCTTACACTGCTAGAACACTACAGGCCGGTGTAGTGTGTGAAAATGCATATCTTCCGTCAAAATGTAGATGACTGATTTTAACCTCTTATTATTTTCTGTCTTCTTAAAAAAATATTTTTTTACTTACCTCACTATTCTTAGCTTTGTATACTGTGCTAGGCTTTAATGGACTGGATTTAATTAACTCATGCATTTTTTTGCCTATATTGTTATAATTGCTTCCAATGTTTCCTCGTCTGTAAGTCGCTTTGGATAAAAACGTCTGCTAAATGACTAAATGTAAATTTTATGAAATGTGTAATGTCATGTGTAATGTGTAATGAGTAGTGTGTGGCCTTGAAATTTTAGCATGTCTACGTAATCATGAATAAATGCTTCTTGAGACACACAGTGTTGCTTCTTTGCATGCATCAAATGAATTGTTTCTGGCTATATGCATCCATGCATTAGTTTGAGAGGGGTGGAAATGGGACACTTGGGTGAAACAAAACTGCCCCAAAAGTACCCCCCCCACTTTAAATACAGTTTTTTCTAAGTCAATTTGGTACATTTCTCTGATCCGATTTGAAATTCTCAAAACTTCTTGTTCAATCCTTACATCCTTGTGTCACGTGTGCACATCAAACAAGCATTTTCTCATTTCTTTGAACAAGTTGCAAATGCTTTGGTACATCCATGCAAATGATTATGACAAAATTCTGTGCAGATTCCTACATTATCAATTGCTTATGTCATGTTGATCAAAATGCATTATAATGGGTCTCTGTAGAATAGTATAATCCCCACGACATTTAAGCACTAGTTTTACAATATACAGTAAGTATACTTTAAGTAAACAGTGGCATTTTATTTTACTCAATTTAGTGTTTTGCATTGCTATATTCTTTCCACAGAGGACTGCAAGACAACTTCACTGTGTTGCAGACGGCCCCTTTTCACACCTAAACAGTCTTTTGACACTCTCTACAGGGATCTCATCCCTGAACAAGAGAGGGGGCAGATTGGAGATGACCTGCCAAAGTACGTGTTAGTTTGGGACAATGTCAGTTTCCATCGCTCCAACATCATCAGGCAATGGTTTGCGGCCCACAACAGGATGCTGGTGGAGTTCCTCTCACCCTACTCAACCACGTTGAGGAATTTTTCTCAGCATGAAGATTAAAAGTATATGATCGCCAGCCGCATACACAGATGACCCTTCTGGCTGCCATGGATGTAACGTGTGATGACATCACAGCTGATGCCTGCAGAGGCTGGATTAGACACTCTGAAAGATGATTTTCACGCTGTATCGCAAGAGAAGATATTTGTTGTGATGTGGATGAGAATCCGTTGCCAAAAGACAGGAACGTCAGGAGGTGTAGGAAGACTGCACTGTAATTCCACTGCACTGCATGTACAGTTTTCCCTAAGGAGATTGTCTTATGTTCAGATTTCTACATTTGTTTGTGCTATGCAGTGCTGTCTTTTCCTGTCTGCATCACAATGACACTGTCTGTCAATAAAATATTGTAAAAACAGTAAAAGCGTTAATGTGACTCATGTGCCGTCTCTTGCAATCAAACAATCAAAACCAGAAATGCACTTACTGTTTTGCAAATGACAAGGATGATTCGAGAAATGCTCCACTCATCACTCTCAGTTCACTCCGCTGCAAACGTCTGATCACTTCTTTGTCACCCCCGAACTCACCGCTCCAGACAACGCAGATGTCTTACCACTGGTCACTTTCCGGCGCTACCTACGGTCCCTCCCTCCTGCTTTTCCTCTGCTGTCTTGTCTGCACTCCCCCCCTCTGAGGAGCTCTCTCTTTTGAATACCAACAGTGCCACAGACACTCTGTGTTCCACGCTTACATCCTGCTTGGACAACATATGCCCTCTTGCATCTGGACCAGCCCGTGCATCCCTGTCTGCCCCCTGGTTATCGGATGTACCACGTGAGCATCGCACCAGCCTCCGGTCAGCTGAGAGAAAATGGCACAAGTCAAAAGACCATACTGACCTCTCTCTCTCTACTTTCTCCGTTGACGTCACCTCTGCAAAAACTAATTATAACCACTCAAAGATCAGCAACTCTCCTGACTCTCGCACACTCTTAAAAACCTTCTCTGCTCTCCTCTGTCCGCCAGCTCCCACACCTTCATCGGAGTTAACGGCTGATGATTTTGCATCGTTCTTCGTAAAGAAAACTACCGCCATCAACAGCCAATTTTCTACGCCACCATCACCCGCCTTTTCTCCTATGTCTGAAGATGATGTTTCCAAGGTCATTGGTTCCAACCACCCTACCACCTGCCCACTGGATCCCATCCCCACCCATCTCCTCTATGCCATCTCTCCAGCAGTTGTGCCTGGTCTGACCCGCATCATCAACTCTTTGCTCACCACTGGGACATTTCCCACTGCTTTCAAAGAGGCCTGCATCACACCGCTACTGAAGAAACTCACTCTCAACCTTACACAGCTAGAACACTACAGGCCGGTGTAGTGTGTGAAAATGCATATCTTCCGTCAAAATGTAGATGACTGATTTTAACCTCTTATTATTTTCTGTCTTCTTAAAAAAATATTTTTTTACTTACCTCACTATTCTTAGCTTTGTATACTGTGCTAGGCTTTAATGGACTGGATTTAATTAACTTATGCATTTTGTTGCCTATATTGTTATAATTGCTTCCAATGTTTCCTCGTCTGTAAGTCGCTTTGGATAAAAACGTCTGCTAAATGACTAAATGTAAATTTTATGAAATGTGTAATGTCATGTGTAATGTGTAGTGTGTGGCCTTGAAATTTTAGCATGTCTACGTAATCATGAATAAATGCTTCTTGAGACACACAGTGTTGCTTCTTTGCATGCATCAAATGAATTGTTTCTGGCTATATTCATCCATGCATTAGTTTGAGAGGGATGGAAATGGGACACTTGGGTGAAACAAAACTGCCCCAAAAGTACCCCCCCCACTTTAAATACAGTTTTTTCTAAGTCAATTTGGTACATTTCTCTGATCCGATTTGAAATTCTCAAAACTTCTTGTTCAATCCTTACATCCTTGTGTCACGTGTGCACATCAAACAAGCATTTTCTCATTTCTTTGAACAAGTTGCAAATGCTTTGGTACATCCATGCAAATGATTATGACAAAATTCTGTGCAGATTCCTACATTATCAATTGCTTATGTCATGTTGATCAAAATGCATTATAATGGGTCTCTGTAGAATAGTATAATCCCCACGACATTTAAGCACTAGTTTTACAATATACAGTAAGTATACTTTAAGTAAACAGTGGCATTTTATTTTACTCAATTTAGTGTTTTGCATTGCTATATTCTTTCCACATAGGACTGCAAGACAACTTCACTGTGTTGCAGACGGCCCCTTTTCACACCTAAACAGTCTTTTGACACTCTCTACAGGGATCTCATCCCTGAACAAGAGAGGGGGCAGATTGGAGATGACCTGCCAAAGTACGTGTTAGTTTGGGACAATGTCAGTTTCCATCGCTCCAACATCATCAGGCAATGGTTTGCGGCCCACAACAGGATGCTGGTGGAGTTCCTCTCACCCTACTCAACCACGTTGAGGAATTTTTCTCAGCATGAAGATTAAAAGTATATGATCGCCAGCCGCATACACAGATGACCCTTCTGGCTGCCATGGATGTAACGTGTGATGACATCACAGCTGATGCCTGCAGAGGCTGGATTAGACACTCTGAAAGATGATTTTCACGCTGTATCGCAAGAGAAGATATTTGTTGTGATGTGGATGAGAATCCGTTGCCCAAAAGACAGGAACGTCAGGAGGTGTAGGAAGACTGCACTGTAATTCCACTGCACTGCATGTACAGTTTTCCCTAAGGAGATTGTCTTATGTTCAGATTTCTACATTTGTTTGTGCTATGCAGTGCTGTCTTTTCCTGTCTGCATCACAATGACACTGTCTGTCAATAAATTATTGTAAAAACAGTAAAAGCGTTAACGTGACTCATGTGCCGTCTCTTGCAATCAAACAATCAAAACCAGAAATGCACTTACTGTTTTGCAAATGACAAGGATGATTCGAGAAATGCTCCACTCATCACTCCCAGTTCACTCCGCTGCACAGGTCTGATCACTTCTTTGTCACCCCCGAACTCACCGCTCCAGACAACGCAGATGTCTTACCGCTGGTCACTTTCCGGCGCTACCTACGGTCCCTCCCTCCTGCTTTTCCTCTGCTGTCTTGTCTGCACTCCCCCCCTCTGAGGAGCTCTCTCTTTTGAATACCAACAGTGCCACAGACACTCTGTGTTCCACGCTTACATCCTGCTTGGACAACATATGCCCTCTTGCATCTGGACCAGCCCGTGCATCCCTGTCTGCCTCCTGGTTATCGGATGTACCACGTGAGCATCGCACCAGCCTCCGGTCAGCTGAGAGAAAATGGCACAAGTCAAAAGACCATACTGACCTCTCTCTCTCTACTTTCTCCGTTGACGTCACCTCTGCAAAAACTGATTATAACCACTCGAAGATCAGCAACTCTCCTGACTCTCGCACACTCTTAAAAACCTTCTCTGCTCTCCTCTGTCCGCCTGCTCCCACACCTTCATCGGAGTTAACGGCTGATGATTTTGCATCGTTCTTCGTAAAGAAAACTACCGCCATCAACAGCCAATTTTCTACGCCACCATCACCCGCCTTTTCTCCTATGTCTGAAGATGATGTTTCCAAGGTCATTGGTTCCAACCACCCTACCACCTGCCCACTGGATCCCATCCCCACCCATCTCCTCCATGCCATCTCTCCAGCAGTTGTGCCTGGTCTGACCCGCATCATCAACTCTTTGCTCACCACTGGGACATTTCCCACTGCTTTCAAAGAGGCCTGCATCACACCGCTACTGAAGAAACTCACTCTCAACCTTACACTGCTAGAACACTACCGGCCGGTGTAGTGTGTGAAAATGCATATCTTCCGTCAAAATGTAGATGACTGATTTTAACCTCTTATTATTTTCTGTCTTCTTAAAAAATTATTTTTTTACTTACCTCACTATTCTTAGCTTTGTATAATGTGCTAGGCTTTAATGGACTGGATTTAATTAACTTATGCATTTTGTTGCCTATATTGTTATAATTGCTTCCAATGTTTCCTCGTCTGTAAGTCGCTTTGGATAAAAATGTCTGCTAAATGACTAAATGTAAATTTTATGAAATGTGTAATGTCATGTGTAATGTGTAGTGTGTGGCCTTGAAATTTTAGCATGTCTACGTAATCATGAATAAATGCTTCTTGAGACACACAGTGTTGCTTCTTTGCATGCATCAAATGAATTGTTTCTGGCTATATGCATCCATGCATTAGTTTGAGAGGGGTGGAAATGGGACACTTGGGTGAAACAAAACTGCCCCAAAAGTACCCCCCCCACTTTAAATACATTTTTTTCTAAGTCAATTTGGTACATTTCTCTGATCCGATTTGAAATTCTCAAAACTTCTTATTCAATCCTTACATCCTTGTGTCACGTGTGCACATCAAACAAGCATTTTCTCACTTCTTTGAACAAGTTGCAAATGCTTTGGTACATCCATGCAAATGATTATGACAAAATTCTGTGCAGATTCCTACATTATCAATTGCTTATGTCATGTTGATCAAAATGCATTATAATGGGTCTCTGTAGAATAGTATAATCCCCACGACATTTAAGCACTAGTTTTACAATATACAGTAAGTATACTTTAAGTAAACAGTGGCATTTTATTTTACTCAATTTAGTGTTTTGCATTGCTATATTCTTTCCACATAGGACTGCAAGACAACTTCACTGTGTTGCAGACGGCCCCTTTTCACACCTAAACAGTCTTTTGACACTCTCTACAGGGATCTCATCCCTGAACAAGAGAGGGGGCAGATTGGAGATGACCTGCCAAAGTACGTGTTAGTTTGGGACAATGTCAGTTTCCATCGCTCCAACATCATCAGGCAATGGTTTGCGGCCCACAACAGGATGCTGGTGGAGTTCCTCTCACCCTACTCAACCACGTTGAGGAATTTTTCTCAGCATGAAGATTAAAAGTATATGATCGCCAGCCGCATACACAGATGACCCTTCTGGCTGCCATGGATGTAACGTGTGATGACATCACAGCTGATGCCTGCAGAGGCTGGATTAGACACTCTGAAAGATGATTTTCACGCTGTATCGCAAGAGAAGATATTTGTTGTGATGTGGATGAGAATCCGTTGCCCAAAAGACAGGAACGTCAGGAGGTGTAGGAAGACTGCACTGTAATTCCACTGCACTGCATGTACAGTTTTCCCTAAGGAGATTGTCTTATGTTCAGATTTCTACATTTGTTTGTGCTATGCAGTGCTGTCTTTTCCTGTCTGCATCACAATGACACTGTCTGTCAATAAATTATTGTAAAAACAGTAAAAGCGTTAACGTGACTCATGTGCCGTCTCTTGCAATCAAACAATCAAAACCAGAAATGCACTTACTGTTTTGCAAATGACAAGGATGATTCGAGAAATGCTCCACTCATCACTCTCAGTTCACTCCGCTGCACACGTCTGATCACTTCTTTGTCACCCCCGAACTCACCGCTCCAGACAACGCAGATGTCTTACCACTGGTCACTTTCCGGCGCTACCTACGGTCCCTCCCTCCTGCTTTTCCTCTGCTGTCTTGTCTGCACTCCCCCCCTCTGAGGAGCTCTCTCTTTTGAATACCAACAGTGCCACAGACACTCTGTGTTCCACGCTTACATCCTGCTTGGACAACATATGCCCTCTTGCATCTGGACCAGCCCGTGCATCCCTGTCTGCCCCCTGGTTATCGGATGTACCACGTGAGCATCGCACCAGCCTCCGGTCAGCTGAGAGAAAATGGCACAAGTCAAAAGACCATACTGACCTCTCTCTCTCTACTTTCTCCGTTGACGTCACCTCTGCAAAAACTAATTATAACCACTCGAAGATCAGCAACTCTCCTGACTCTCGCACACTCTTAAAAACCTTCTCTGCTCTCCTCTGTCCGCCTGCTCCCACACCTTCATCGGAGTTAACGGCTGATGATTTTGCATCGTTCTTCGTAAAGAAAACTACCGCCATCAACAGCCAATTTTCTACGCCACCATCACCCGCCTTTTCTCCTATGTCTGAAGATGATGTTTCCAAGGTCATTGGTTCCAACCACCCTACCACCTGCCCACTGGATCCCATCCCCACCCATCTCCTCTATGCCATCTCTCCAGCAGTTGTGCCTGGTCTGACCCGCATCATCAACTCTTTGCTCACCACTGGGACATTTCCCACTGCTTTCAAAGAGGCCTGCATCACACCGCTACTGAAGAAACTCACTCTCAACCTTACACTGCTAGAACACTACAGGCCGGTGTAGTGTGTGAAAATGCATATCTTCCGTCAAAATGTAGATGACTGATTTTAACCTCTTATTATTTTCTGTCTTCTTAAAAAAATATTTTTTTACTTACCTCACTATTCTTAGCTTTGTATACTGTGCTAGGCTTTAATGGACTGGATTTAATTAACTTATGCATTTTGTTGCCTATATTGTTATAATTGCTTCCAATGTTTCCTCGTCTGTAAGTCGCTTTGGATAAAAACGTCTGCTAAATGAGTAAATGTAAATTTTATGAAATGTGTAATGTCATGTGTAATGTGTAGTGTGTGGCCTTGAAATTTTAGCATGTCTACGTAATCATGAATAAATGCTTCTTGAGACACACAGTGTTGCTTCTTTGCATGCATCAAATGAATTGTTTCTGGCTATATGCATCCATGCATTAGTTTGAGAGGGGTGGAAATGGGACACTTGGGTGAAACAAAACTGCCCCAAAAGTAACCCCCCCACTTTAAATAGAGTTTTTTCTAAGTCAATTTGGTACATTTCTCTGATCCGATTTGAAATTCTCAAAACTTCTTGTTCAATCCTTACATCATTGTGTCACGTGTGCACATCAAACAAGCATTTTCTCATTTCTTTGAACAAGTTGCAAATGCTTTGGTTCATCCATGCAAATGATTATGACAAAATTCTGTGCAGATTCCTACATTATCAATTGCTTATGTCATGTTGATCAAAATGCATTATAATGGGTCTCTGTAGAATAGTATAATCCCCACGACATTTAAGCACTAGTTTTACAATATACAGTAAGTATACTTTAAGTAAACAGTGGCATTTTATTTTACTCAATTTAGTGTTTTGCATTGCTATATTCTTTCCACATAGGACTGCAAGACGACTTCACTGTGTTGCAGACGGCCCCTTTTCACACCTAAACAGTCTTTTGACACTCTCTACAGGGATCTCATCCTTGAACAAGAGAGGGGGCAGATTGGAGATGACCTGCCAAAGTACGTGTTAGTTTGGGACAATGTCAGTTTCCATCGCTCCAACATCATCAGGCAATGGTTTGCGGCCCACAACAGGATGCTGGTGGAGTTCCTCTCACCCTACTCAACCACGTTGAGGAATTTTTCTCAGCATGAAGATTAAAAGTATATGATCGCCAGCCTTATACACAGATGACCCTTCTGGCTGCCATGGATGTAACGTGTGATGACATCACAGCTGATGTCTGCAGAGGCTGGATTAGACACTCTGAAAGATGATTTTCACGCTGTATCGCAAGAGAAGATATTTGTTGTGATGTGGATGAGAATCCGTTGCCCAAAAGACAGGAACGTCAGGAGGTGTAGGAAGACTGCACTGTAATTCCACTGCACTGCATGTACAGTTTTCCCTAAGGAGATTGTCTTATGTTCAGATTTCTACATTTATTTGTGCTATGCAGTGCTGTCTTTTCCTGTCTGCATCACAATGACACTGTCTGTCAATAAATTATTGTTCAAACAGTAAAAGCTTTAACGTGAATCATGTGCCGTCTCTTGCAATCAAACAATCAAAACCAGAAATGCACTTACTGTTTTGCAAATGACAAGGATGATTCGAGAAATGCTCCACTCATCACTCTCAGGTCACTCCGCTGCACACGTCTTATCACTTCTTTGTCACCCCCGACCTCACCGCTCCAGACAACGCAGATGTCTTACCGCTGGTCACTTTCCGGCGCTACCTACGGTCCCTCCCTCCTGCTTTTCCTCTGCTGTCTTGTCTGCACTCCCCCCCTCTGAGGAGCTCTCACTTTTGAATACCAACAGTACCACAGACACTCTGTGTTCAACGCTTACATCCTGCTTGGACAACATATGCCCTCTTGCATCTGGACCAGCCCTTGCATCCCTGTCTGCCCCCTGGTTATCGGATGTACCACGTGAGCATCGCATCAGCCTCCGGTCAGCTGAGAGAAAATGGCACAAGTCAAAAGACCATACTGACCTCTCTCTCTCTACTTTCTCCGTTGACGTCACCTCTGCAAAAACTGATTATAACCACTCGAAGATCAGCAACTCTCCTGACTCTCGCACACTCTTAAAAACCTTCTCTGCTCTCCTCTGTCCGCCTGCTCCCACACCTTCATCAGAGTTAACGGCTGATGATTTTGCATCGTTCTTCGTAAAGAAAACTACCGCCATCAACAGCCAATTTTCTACGCCACCATCACCCGCCTTTTCTCCTATGTCTGAAGATGATGTTTCCAAGGTCATTGGTACCAACCACCCTACCACCTGCCCACTGGATCCCATCCCCACCCATCTCCTCCATGCCATCTCTCCAGCAGTTGTGCCTGGTCTGACCCGCATCATCAACTCTTTGCTCACCACTGGGACATTTCCCACTGCTTTCAAAGAGGCCTGCATCACACCGCTACTGAAGAAACTCACTCTCAACCTTACACTGCTAGAACACTACAGGCCGGTGTAGTGTGTGAAAATGCATATATTCCGTCAAAATGTAGATGACTGATTTTAACCTCTTATTATTTTCTGTCTTCTTAAAAAAGTATTTTTTTACTTACCTCACTATTCTTAGCTTTGTATACTGTGCTAGGCTTTAATGGACTGGATTTAATTAACTTATGCATTTTGTTGCCTATATTGTTATAATTGCTTCCAATGTTTCCTCGTCTGTAAGTCGCTTTGGATAAAAATGTCTGCTAAATTACTAAATGTAAATTTTATGAAATGTGTAATGTCATGTGTAATGTGTAATGTGTAGTGTGTGGCCTTGAAATTTTAGCATGTCTACGTAATCATGAATAAATGCTTCTTGAGACACACAGTGTTGCTTCTTTGCATGCATCAAATGAATTGTTTCTGGCTATATGCATCCATGCATTAGTTTGAGAGGGGTGGAAATGGGACACTTGGGTGAAACAAAACTGCCCCAAAAGTAACCCCCCCACTTTAAATAGAGTTTTTTCTAAGTCAATTTGGTACATTTCTCTGATCCGATTTGAAATTCTCAAAACTTCTTGTTCAATCCTTACATCATTGTGTCACGTGTGCACATCAAACAAGCATTTTCTCATTTCTTTGAACAAGTTGCAAATGCTTTGGTACATCCATGCAAATGATTATGACAAAATTCTGTGCAGATTCCTACATTATCAATTGCTTATGTCATGTTGATCAAAATGCATTATAATGGGTCTCTGTAGAATAGTATAATCCCCACGACATCTAAGCACTAGTTTACAATATACAGTAAGTATACTTTAAGTAAACGGTGGCATTTTATTTTACTCAATTTAGTGTTTTGCATTGCTATATTCTTTCCACATAGGACTGCAAGACAACTTCACTGTGTTGCAGACGGCCCCTTTTCACACCTAAACAGTCTTTTGACACTCCCTACAGGGATCTCATCCCTGAACAAGAGAGGGGGCAGATTGGAGTTGACCTGCCAAAGTACGTGTTAGTTTGGGACAATGTCAGTTTCCATCGCTCCAACATCATCAGGCAATGGTTTGCGGCCCACAACAGGATGCTGGTGGAGTTCCTCTCACCCTACTCAACCACGTTGAGGAATTTTTCTCAGCATGAAGATTAAAAGTATATGATCGCCAGCCTTATACACAGATGACCCTTCTGGCTGCCATGGATGTAACGTGTGATGACATCACAGCTGATGCCTGCAGAGGCTGGATTAGACACTCTGAAAGATGATTTTCACGCTGTATCGCAAGAGAAGATATTTGTTGTGATGTGGATGAGAATCCGTTGCCCAAAAGACAGGAACGTCAGGAGGTGTAGGAAGACTGCACTGTAATTCCACTGCACTGCATGTACAGTTTTCCCTAAGGAGATTGTCTTATGTTCAGATTTCTACATTTATTTGTGCTATGCAGTGCTGTCTTTTCCTGTCTGCATCACAATGACACTGTCTGTCAATAAATTATTGTTCAAACAGTAAAAGCTTTAACGTGAATCATGTGCCGTCTCTTGCAATCAAACAATCAAAACCAGAAATGCACTTACTGTTTTGCAAATGACAAGGATGATTCGAGAAATGCTCCACTCATCACTCTCAGGTCACTCCGCTGCACACGTCTTATCACTTCTTTGTCACCCCCGACCTCACCGCTCCAGACAACGCAGATGTCTTACCGCTGGTCACTTTCCGGCGCTACCTACGGTCCCTCCCTCCTGCTTTTCCTCTGCTGTCTTGTCTGCACTCCCCCCCTCTGAGGAGCTCTCACTTTTGAATACCAACAGTACCACAGACACTCTGTGTTCAACGCTTACATCCTGCTTGGACAACATATGCCCTCTTGCATCTGGACCAGCCCTTGCATCCCTGTCTGCCCCCTGGTTATCGGATGTACCACGTGAGCATCGCATCAGCCTCCGGTCAGCTGAGAGAAAATGGCACAAGTCAAAAGACCATACTGACCTCTCTCTCTCTACTTTCTCCGTTGACGTCACCTCTGCAAAAACTGATTATAACCACTCGAAGATCAGCAACTCTCCTGACTCTCGCACACTCTTAAAAACCTTCTCTGCTCTCCTCTGTCCGCCTGCTCCCACACCTTCATCAGAGTTAACGGCTGATGATTTTGCATCGTTCTTCGTAAAGAAAACTACCGCCATCAACAGCCAATTTTCTACGCCACCATCACCCGCCTTTTCTCCTATGTCTGAAGATGATGTTTCCAAGGTCATTGGTTCCAACCACCCTAACACCTGCCCACTGGATCCCATCCCCACCCATCTCCTCCATGCCATCTCTCCAGCAGTTGTGCCTGGTCTGACCCGCATCATCAACTCTTTGCTCACCACTGGGACATTTCCCACTGCTTTCAAAGAGGCCTGCATCACACCGCTACTGAAGAAACTCACTCTCAACCTTACACTGCTAGAACACTACAGGCCGGTGTAGTGTGTAAAAATGCATATCTTCCGTCAAAATGTAGATGACTGATTTTAACCTCTTATTATTTTCTGTCTTCTTAAAAAATTATTTTTTTACTTACCTCACTATTCTTAGCTTTGTATACTGTGCTAGGCTTTAATGGACTGGATTTAATTAACTTATGCATTTTGTTGCCTATATTGTTATAATTGCTTCCAATGATTCCTCGTCTGTAAGTCGCTTTGGATAAAAACGTCTGCTAAATGACTAAATTTTAATTTTTATGAAATGTGTAATGTCATGTGTAATGTGTAATGTGTAGTGTGTGGCCTTGAAATTTTAGCATGTCTACGTAATCATGAATAAATGCTTCTTGAGACACACAGTGTTGCTTCTTTGCATGCATCAAATGAATTGTTTCTGGCTATATGCATCCATGCATTAGTTTGAGAGGGGTGGAAATGGGACACTTGGGTGAAACAAAACTGCCCCAAAAGTACCCCCCCCACTTTAAATACAGTTTTTTCTTAGTCAATTTGGTACATTTCTCTGATCCCATTTGAAATTCTCAAAACTTCTTGTTCAATCCTTACATCCTTGTGTCACGTGTGCACATCAAACAAGCATTTTCTCATTTCTTTGAACAAGTTGCAAATGCTTTGGTACTTCCATGCAAATGATTATGACAAAATTCTGTGCAGATTCCTACATTATCAATTGCTTATGTCATGTTGATCAAAATGCATTATAATGGGTCTCTGTAGAATAGTATAATCCCCACGACATTTAAGCACTAGTTTTACAATATACAGTAAGTATACTTTAAGTAAACGGTGGCATTTTATTTTACTCAATTTAGTGTTTTGCATTGCTATATTCTTTCCACATAGGACTGCAAGACAACTTCACTGTGTTGCAGACGGCCCCTTTTCACACCTAAACAGTCTTTTGAGACTCTCTACAGGGATCTCATCCCTGAACAAGAGAGGGGGCAGATTGGAGATGACCTGCCAAAGTACGTGTTAGTTTGGGACAATGTCAGTTTCCATCGCTCCAACATCATCAGGCAATGGTTTGCGGCCCACAACAGGATGCTGGTGGAGTTCCTCTCACCCAACTCAACCACGTTGAGGAATTTTTCTCAGCATGAAGATTAAAAGTATATGATCGCCAGCCGCATACACAGATGACCCTTCTGGCTGCCATGGATGTAACGTGACACTCTAGGCTTTAATGGACTGGATTTAATTAACTTATGCATTTTGTTGCCTATATTGTTATAATTGCTTCCAATGATTCCTCGTCTGTAAGTCGCTTTGGATAAAAACGTCTGCTAAATGACTAAATTTAATTTTTATGAAATGTGTAATGTCATATGTAATGTGTAATGTGTAGTGTGTGGCCTTGAAATTTTAGCATGTCTACGTAATCATGAATAAATGCTTCTTGAGACACACAGTGTTGCTTCTTTGCATGCATCAAATGAATAGTTTCTGGCTATATGCATCCATGCATTAGTTTGAGAGGGGTGGAAATGGGACACTTGGGTGAAACAAAACTGCCCCAAAAGTACCCCCCCCACTTTAAATACAGTTTTTTCTAAGTCAATTTGGTACATTTCTCTGATCCGATTTGAAATTCTCAAAACTTCTTGTTCAATCCTTACATCCTTGTGTCACGTGTGCACATCAAACAAGCATTTTCTCATTTCTTTGAACAAGTTGCAAATGCTTTGGTACATCCATGCAAATGATTATGACAAAATTCTGTGCAGATTCCTACATTATCAATTGCTTATGTCATGTTGATCAAAATGCATTATAATGGGTCTCTGTAGAATAGTATAATCCCCACGACATTTAAGCACTAGTTTTACAATATACAGTAAGTATACTTTAAGTAAACGGTGGCATTTTATTTTACTCAATTTAGTGTTTTGCATTGCTATATTCTTTCCACATAGGACTGCAAGACAACTTCACTGTGTTGCAGACGGCCCCTTTTCACACCTAAACAGTCTTTTGACACTCTCTACAGGGATCTCATCCCTGAACAAGAGAGGGGGCAGATTGGAGATGACCTGCCAAAGTACGTGTTAGTTTGGGACAATGTCAGTGATGACATCACAGCTGATGCCTGCAGAGGCTGGATTAGACACTCTGAAAGATGATTTTCACGCTGTATCGCAAGAGAAGATATTTGTTGTGATGTGGATGAGAATCCGTTGCCCAAAAGACAGGAACGTCAGGAGGTGTAGGAAGACTGCACTGTAATTCCACTGCACTGCATGTACAGTTTTCCCTAAGGAGATTGTCTTATGTTCAGATTTCTACATTTGTTTGTGCTATGCAGTGCTGTCTTTTCCTGTCTGCATCACAATGACACTGTCTGTCAATAAATTATTGTACAAACAGTAAAAGCGTTAACGTGAATCATGTGCCGTCTCTTGCAATCAAACAATCAAAACCAGAAATGCACTTACTGTTTTGCAAATGACAAGGATGATTCGAGAAATGCTCCACTCATCACTCTCAGGTCACTCCGCTGCACAAGTCTGATCACTTCTTTGTCACCCCCGACCTCACTGCTCCAGACAACGCAGATGTCTTACCGCTGGTC
Source organism: Barbatula barbatula (assembly GCF_947034865.1). Taxonomy (NCBI): domain Eukaryota; kingdom Metazoa; phylum Chordata; class Actinopteri; order Cypriniformes; family Nemacheilidae; genus Barbatula; species Barbatula barbatula. The sequence continues at coordinate 15,518,816 of NC_136777.1, forward strand.
ACTTTCCGGCTCTACCTACGGTTCCTCCCTCCTGCTTTTCGTCTGCTGTCTTGTCTGCACTCCCCCCCTCTGAGGAGCTCTCTCTTTTGAATACCAACAGTGCCACAGACACTCTGTGTTCCACGCTTACATCCTGCTTGGACAACATATGCCCTCTTACATCTAGACCAGCCCGTGCATCCCTGTCTGCCCCCTGGTTATCGGATGTACCACGTGAGCATCGCACCAGCCTCCGGTCAGCTGAGAGAAAATGGCACAAGTCAAAAGACCATACTGACCTCTCTCTCTCTACTTTCTCCGTTGACGTCACCTCTGCAAAAACTGATTATAACCACTCGAAGATCAGCAACTCTCCTGACTCTCGCACACTCTTAAAAACCTTCTCTGCTCTCCTCTGTCCGCCTGCTCCCACACCTTCATCGGAGTTAACGGCTGATGATTTTGCATCGTTCTTCGTAAAGAAAACTACCGCCATCAACAGCCAATTTTCTACGCCACCATCACTCGCCTTTTCTCCTATGTCTGAAGATGATGTTTCCAAGGTCATTGGTTCCAACCACCCTACCACCTGCCCACTGGATCCCATCCCCACCCATCTCCTCCATGCCATCTCTCCAGCAGTTGTGCCTGGTCTGACCCGCATCATCAACTCTTTGCTCACCACTGGGACATTTCCCACTGCTTTTAAAGAGGCCTGCATCACACCGCAACTGAAGAAACTCACTCTCAACCTTACACTGCTAGAACACTACAGGCCGGTGTAGTGTGTGAAAATGCATATCTTCCGTCAAAATGTAGATGACTGATTTTAACCTCTTATTATTTTCTGTCTTCTTAAAAAATTATTTTTTTACTTACCTCACTATTCTTAGCTTTGTATACTGTGCTAGGCTTTAATGGACTGGATTTAATTAACTTATGCATTTTGTTGCCAATATTGTTATAATTGCTTCCAATGTTTCCTCGTCTGTAAGTCGCTTTGGATAAAAACGTCTGCTAAATGACTAAATGTAAATTTTATGAAATGTGTAATGTCATGTGTAATGTGTAATGTGTAGTGTGTGGCCTTGAAATTTTAGCATGTCTACGTAATCATGAATAAATGCTTCTTGAGACACACAGTGTTGCTTCTTTGCATGCATCAAATGAATTGTTTCTGGCTATATGCATCCATGCATTAGTTTGAGAGGGGTGGAAATGTGGAAATGGGACACTTGGGTGAAACAAAACTGCCCCAAAAGTACCCCCCCCCCACTTTAAATACAGTTTTTTCTAAGTCAATTTGGTACATTTCTCAGATCCGATTTGAAATTCTCAAAACTTCTTGTTCAATCCTTACATCCTTGTGTCACGTGTGCACATCAAACAAGCATTTTCTCATTTCTTTGAACAAGTTGCAAATGCTTTGGTACATCCATGCAAATGATTATGACAAAATTCTGTGCAGATTCCTACATTATCAATTGCTTATGTCATGTTGATCAAAATGAATTATAATGGGTCTCTGTAGAATAGTATAATCCCCACGACATTTAAGCACTAGTTTTACAATATACAGTAAGTATACTTTAAGTAAACGGTGGCATTTTATTTTACTCAATTTAGTGTTTTGCATTGCTATATTCTTTCCACATAGGACTGCAAGACAACTTCACTGTGTTGCAGACGGCCCCTTTTCACACCTAAACAGTCTTTTGACACTCTCTACAGGGATCTCATCCCTGAACAAGAGAGGGGGCAGATTGGAGATGACCTGCCAAACTACGTGTTAGTTTGGGACAATGTCAGTTTCCATCGCTCCAACATCATCAGGCAATGGTTTGCGGCCCACAACAGGATGCTGGTGGAGTTCCTCTCACCCTACTCAACCCCGTTGAGGAATTTTTGTCAGCACGAAGATTAAAAGTATATGATGGCCAGCCCCATACACAGATGACCCTTCTGGCTGCCATGGATGTAACGTGTGATGACATCACAGCTGATGCCTGCAGAGGCTGGATTAGACACTCTGAAAGATGATTTTCACGCTGTATCGCAAGAGAAGATATTTGTTGTGATGTGGATGAGAATCCGTTGCCCAAAAGACAGGAACGTCAGGAGGTGTAGGAAGACTGCACTGTAATTCCACTGCACTGCATGTACAGTTTTCCCAAAGGAGATTGTCTTATGTTCAGATTTCTACATTTGTTTGTGCTATGCAGTGCTGTCTTTTCCTGTCTGCATCACAATGACACTGTCTGTCAATAAATTATTGTACAAACAGTAAAAGTGTTAACGTGAATCATGTGCCGTCTCTTGCAATCAAACAATCAAAACCAGAAATGCACTTACTGTTTTGCAAATGACAAGGATGATTCGAGAAATGCTCCACTCATCACTCTCAGGTCACTCCGCTGCACACGTCTGATCACTTCTTTGTCACCCCCGACCTCACCGCTCCAGAAAACGCAGATGTCTTACCGCTGGTCACTTTCCGGCGCTACCTACGGTCCCTCCCTCCTGCTTTTCCTCTGCTGTCTTGTCTGCACTCCCCCCGTCTGAGGAGCTCTCTCTTTTGAATACCAACAGTGCCACAGACACTCTGTGTTCCACGCTTACATCCTGCTTGGACAACATATGCCCTCTTACATCTGGACCAGCCCGTGCATCCCTGTCTGCCCCCTGGTTATCGGATGTACCACGTGAGCATCGCACCAGCCTCCGGTCAGCTGAGAGAAAATGGCACAAGTCAAAAGACCATACTGACCTCTCTCTCTCTACTTTCTCCGTTGACGTCACCTCTGCAAAAACTGATTATAACCACTCGAAGATCAGCAACTCTCCTGACTCTCGCACACTCTTAAAAACCTTCTCTGCTCTCCTCTGTCCGCCTGCTCCCACACCTTCATCCGAGTTAACGGCTGATGATTTTGCATCGTTCTTCGTAAAGAAAACTACCGCCATCAACAGCCAATTTTCTACGCCACCATCACCCGCCTTTTCTCCTATGTCTGAAGATGATGTTTCCAAGGTCATTGGTTCCAACCACCCTACCACCTGCCCACTGGATCCCATCCCCACCCACCTCCTCCATGCCATCTCTCCAGCAGTTGTGCCTGGTCTGACCCGCATCATCAACTCTTTGCTCACCACTGGGACATTTCCCACTGCTTTCAAAGAGGCCTGCATCACACCGCTACTGAAGAAACTCACTCTCAACCTCACACTGCTAGAACACTACAGGCCGGTGTAGTGTGTGAAAATGCATATCTTCCGTCAAAATGTAGATGACTGATTTTAACCTCTTATTATTTTCTGTCTTCTTAAAAAAATTATTTTTTACTTACCTCACCATTCTTAGCTTTGTATACTGTGCTAGGCTTTAATGGACTGGATTTAATTAACTTATGCATTTTGTTGCCTATATTGTTATAATTGCTTCCAATGTTTCCTCGTCTGTAAGTCGCTTTGGATAAAAACGTCTGCTAAATGACTAAATGTAAATTTTATGAAATGTGTAATGTCAAGTGTAATGTGTAATGTGTAATGTGTAATGTGTAGTGTGTGGCCTTGAAATTTTAGCATGTCTACGTAATCATGAATAAATGCTTCTTGAGACACACAGTGTTGCTTCTTTGCATGCATCAAATGAATTGTTTCTGGCTATATGCATCCATGCATTAGTTTGAGAGGGGTGGAAATGGGACACTTGGGTGAAACAAAACTGCCCCAAAAGTACTCCCCCCCACTTTAAATACAGTTTTTTCTAAGTCAATTTGGTACATTTCTCTGATCCGATTTGAAATTCTCAAAACTTCTTGTTCAATCCTTACATCCTTGTGTCACGTGTGCACATCAAACAAGCATTTTCTCATTTCTTTGAACAAGTTGCAAATGCTTTGGTACATCCATGCAAATGATTATGACAAAATTCTGTGCAGATTCCTACATTATCAATTGCTTGTGTCATGTTGATCAAAATGCATTATAATGGGTCTCTGTAGAATAGTATAATCCCCACGACATTTAAGCACTAGTTTTACAATATACAGTAAGTATACTTTAAGTAAACGGTGGCATTTTATTTTACTCAATTTAGTGTTTTGCATTGCTATATTCTTTCCACATAGGACTGCAAGACACTTTCACACTGTGTTGCAGATGGCCCCTTTTCACACCTTAACAGTCTTTTGACAATCTCTACAGGGATCTTATCCCTGAACAAGAGAGGGGGCAGATTGGAGATGACCTGCCAAAGTATGTGTTAGTTTGGGACAATGTCAGTTTCCATCGCTCCAACATCATCAGGCAATGGTTTGCGGCCCACAACAGGATGCTGGTGGAGTTCCTCTCACCCTACTCAACCCCGTTGAGGAATTTTTCTCAGCATGAAGATTAAAAGTATATGATGGCCAGCCGCATACACAGATGACCCTTCTGGCTGCCATGGATGTAACGTGTGATGACATCACAGCTGATGCCTGCAGAGGCTGGATTAGACACTCTGAAAGATGATTTTCACGCTTCTCTTGCGAAAGAGAAGATATTTGTTGTGATGTGGATGAGAATCCGTTGCCCAAAAGACAGGAACGTCAGGAGGTGTAGGAAGACTGCACTGTAATTCCACTGCACTGCATGTACAGTTTTCCCAAAGGAGATTGTCTTATGTTCAGATTTCTACATTTGTTTGTGCTATGCAGTGCTGTCTTTTCCTGTCTGCATCACAATGACACTGTCTGTCAATAAATTATTGTACAAACAGTAAAAGCGTTAACGTGAATCATGTGCCGTCTCTTGCAATCAAACAATCAAAACCAGAAATGCACTTACTGTTTTGCAAATGACAAGGATGATTCGAGAAATGCTCCACTCATCACTCTCAGGTCACTCCGCTGCACACGTCTGATCACTTCTTTGTCACCCCCGACCTCACCGCTCCAGACAACGCATATGTCTTACCGCTGGTCACTTTCCGGCGCTACCTACGGTCCCTCCCTCCTGCTTTTCCTCTGCTGTCTTGTCTGCACTCCTCCCCTCTGAGGAGCTCTCTCTTTTGAATACCAACAGTGCCACAGACACTCTGTGTTCCACGCTTACATCCTGCTTGGACAACATATGCCCTCTTACATCTGGACCAGCCCGTGCATCCCTGTCTGCCCCCTGGTTATCGGATGTACCACGTGAGCATCGCACCAGCCTCCGATCAGCTGAGAGAAAATGGCACAAGTCAAAAGACCATACTGACCTCTCTCTCTCTACTTTCTCCGTTGACGTCACCTCTGCAAAAACTGATTATAACCACTCGAAGATCAGCAACTCTCCTGACTCTCGCACACTCTTAAAAACCTTCTCTGCTCTCCTCTGTCCGCCTGCTCCCACACCTTCATCGGAGTTAACGGCTGATGATTTTGCATCGTTCTTCGTAAAGAAAACTACCGCCATCAACAGCCAATTTTCTACGCCACCATCACCCGCCTTTTCTCCTATGTCTGAAGATGATGTTTCCAAGGTCATTGGTTCCAACCACCCTACCACCTGCCCACTGGATCCCATCCCCACCCATCTCCTCCATGCCATCTCTCCAGCAGTTGTGCCTGGTCTGACCCGCATCATCAACTCTTTGCTCACCACTGGGACATTTCCCACTGCTTTCAAAGAGGCCTGCATCACACCGCTACTGAAGAAACTCACTCTCAACCTTACACTGCTAGAACACTACAGGCCGGTGTAGTGTGTGAAAATGCATATCTTCCGTCAAAATGTAGATGACTGATTTTAACCTCTTATTATTTTCTGTCTTCTTAAAAAATTATTTTTTTACTTACCTCACTATTCTTAGCTTTGTATACTGTGCTAGGCTTTAATGGACTGGATTTAATTAACTTATGCATTTTGTTGCCTATATTGTTATAATTGCTTCCAATGATTCCTCGTCTGTAAGTCGCTTTGGATAAAAACGTCTGCTAAATGACTAAATTAAATTTTTATGAAATGTGTAATGTCATGTGTAATGTGTAATGTGTAGTGTGTGGCCTTGAAATTTTAGCATGTCTACGTAATCATGAATAAATGCTTCTTGAGACACACAGTGTTGCTTCTTTGCATGCATCAAATGAATTGTTTCTGGCTATATGCATCCATGCATTAGTTTGAGAGGGGTGGAAATGGGACACTTGGGTGAAACAAAACTGCCCCAAAAGTACCCCCCCCCACTTTAAATACAGTTTTTTCTAAGTCAATTTGGTACATTTCTCTGATCCCATTTGAAATTCTCAAAACTTCTTGTTCAATCCTTACATCCTTGTGTCACGTGTGCACATCAAACAAGCATTTTCTCATTTCTTTGAACAAGTTGCAAATGCTTTGGTAAATCCATGCAAATGATTATGACAAAATTCTGTGCAGATTCCTACATTATCAATTGCTTATGTCATGTTGATCAAAATGCATTATAATGGGTCTCTGTAGAATAGTATAATCCCCACGACATTTAAGCACTAGTTTTACAATATACAGTAAGTATACTTTAAGTAAACGGTGGCATTTTATTTTACTCAATTTAGTGTTTTGCATTGCTATATTCTTTCCACATAGGACTGCAAGACAACTTCACTGTGTTGCAGACGGCCCCTTTTCACACCTAAACAGTCTTTTGACACTCTCTACAGGGATCTCATCCCTGAACAAGAGAGGGGGCAGATTGGAGATGACCTGCCAAAGTACGTGTTAGTTTGGGACAATGTCAGTGATGACATCACAGCTGATGCCTGCAGAGGCTGGATTAGACACTCTGAAAGATGATTTTCACGCTGTATCGCAAGAGAAGATATTTGTTGTGATGTGGATGAGAATCCGTTGCCCAAAAGACAGGAACGTCAGGAGGTGTAGGAAGACTGCACTGTAATTCCACTGCACTGCATGTACAGTTTTCCCTAAAGAGATTGTCTTATGTTCAGATTTCTACATTTGTTTGTGCTATGCAGTGCTGTCTTTTCCTGTCTGCATCACAATGAAACTGTCTGTCAATAAATTATTGTACAAACAGTAAAAGCGTTAACGTGAATCATGTGCCGTCTCTTGCAATCAAACAATCAAAACCAGAAATGCACTTACTGTTTTGCAAATGACAAGGATGATTCGAGAAATGCTCCACTCATCACTCTCAGGTCACTCCGCTGCACAAGTCTGATCACTTCTTTGTCACCCCCGACCTCACTGCTCCAGACAACGCAGATGTCTTACCGCTGGTCACTTTCCGGCTCTACCTACGGTTCCTCCCTCCTGCTTTTCGTCTGCTGTCTTGTCTGCACTCCCCCCCTCTGAGGAGCTCTCTCTTTTGAATACCAACAGTGCCACAGACACCCTGTGTTCCACGCTTACATCCTGCTTGGACAACATATGCCCTCTTACATCTAGACCAGCCCGTGCATCCCTGTCTGCCCCCTGGTTATCGGATGTACCACGTGAGCATCGCACCAGCCTCCGGTCAGCTGAGAGAAAATGGCACAAGTCAAAAGACCATACTGACCTCTCTCTCTCTACTTTCTCCGTTGACGTCACCTCTGCAAAAACTGATTATAACCACTCGAAGATCAGCAACTCTCCTGACTCTCGCACACTCTTAAAAACCTTCTCTGCTCTCCTCTGTCCGCCTGCTCCCACACCTTCATCGGAGTTAACGGCTGATGATTTTGCATCGTTCTTCGTAAAGAAAACTACCGCCATCAACAGCCAATTTTCTACGCCACCATCACTCGCCTTTTCTCCTATGTCTGAAGATGATGTTTCCAAGGTCATTGGTTCCAACCACCCTACCACCTGCCCACTGGATCCCATCCCCACCCATCTCCTCCATGCCATCTCTCCAGCAGTTGTGCCTGGTCTGACCCGCATCATCAACTCTTTGCTCACCACTGGGACATTTCCCACTGCTTTCAAAGAGGCCTGCATCACACCGCAACTGAAGAAACTCACTCTCAACCTTACACTGCTAGAACACTACAGGCCGGTGTAGTGTGTGAAAATGCATATCTTCCGTCAAAATGTAGATGACTGATTTTAACCTCTTATTATTTTCTGTCTTCTTAAAAATTATTTTTTTACTTACCTCACTATTCTTAGCTTTGTATACTGTGCTAGGCTTTAATGGACTGGATTTAATTAACTTATGCATTTTGTTGCCAATATTGTTATAATTGCTTCCAATGTTTCCTCGTCTGTAAGTCGCTTTGGATAAAAACGTCTGCTAAATGACTAAATGTAAATTTTATGAAATGTGTAATGTCATGTGTAATGTGTAATGTGTAGTGTGTGGCCTTGAAATTTTAGCATGTCTACGTAATCATGAATAAATGCTTCTTGAGACACACAGTGTTGCTTCTTTGCATGCATCAAATGAATTGTTTCTGGCTATATGCATCCATGCATTAGTTTGAGAGGGGTGGAAATGGGACACTTGGGTGAAACAAAACTGCCCCAAAAGTAACCCCCCCACTTTAAATAGAGTTTTTTCTAAGTCAATTTGGTACATTTCTCTGATCCGATTTGAAATTCTCAAAACTTCTTGTTCAATCCTTACATCATTGTGTCACGTGTGCACATCAAACAAGCATTTTCTCATTTCTTTGAACAAGTTGCAAATGCTTTGGTACATCCATGCAAATGATTATGACAAAATTCTGTGCAGATTCCTACATTATCAATTGCTTATGTCATGTTGATCAAAATGCATTATAATGGGTCTCTGTAGAATAGTATAATCCCCACGACATTTAAGCACTAGTTTTACAATATACAGTAAGTATACTTTAAGTAAACAGTGGCATTTTATTTTACTCAATTTAGTGTTTTGCATTGCTATATTCTTTCCACATAGGACTGCAAGACAACTTCACTGTGTTGCAGACGGCCCCTTTTCACACCTAAACAGTCTTTTGACACTCCCTACAGGGATCTCATCCCTGAACAAGAGAGGGGGCAGATTGGAGATGACCTGCCAAAGTACGTGTTAGTTTGGGACAATGTCAGTTTCCATCGCTCCAACATCATCAGGCAATGGTTTGCGGCCCACAACAGGATGCTGGTGGAGTTCCTCTCACCCTACTCAACCCCGTTGAGGAATTTTTCTCAGCATGAAGATTAAAAGTATATGATGGCCAGCCGCATACACAGATGACCCTTCTGGCTGCCTTGGATGTAACGTGTGATGACATCACAGCTGATGCCTGCAGAGGCTGGATTAGACACTCTGAAAGATGATTTTCACGCTGTATCGCAAGAGAAGATATTTGTTGTGATGTGGATGAGAATCCGTTGCCCAAAAGACAGGAACGTCAGGAGGTTTAGGAAGACTGCACTGTAATTCCACTGCACTGCATGTACAGTTTTCCCAAAGGAGATTGTCTTATTTTCAGATTTCTACATTTGTTTGTGCTATGCAGTGCTGTCTTTTCCTGTCTGCATCACAATGACACTGTCTGTCAATAAATTATTGTACAAACAGTAAAAGCGTTAACGTGAATCATGTGCCGTCTCTTGCAATCAAACAATCAAAACCAGAAATGCACTTACTGTTTTGCAAATGACAAGGATGATTCGAGAAATGCTTCACTCATCACTCTCAGGTCACTCCGCTGCACACGTCTGATCACTTCTTTGTCACCCCCGACCTCACCGCTCCAGACAACGCAGATGTCTTACCGCTGGTCACTTTCCGGCGCTACCTACGGTCCCTCCCTCCTGCTTTTCCTCTGCTGTCTTGTCTGCACTCCCCCCCTCTGAGGAGCTCTCTCTTTTGAATACCAACAGTGCCACAGAAACTCTGTGTTCCACGCTTACATCCTGCTTGGACAACATATGCCCTCTTACATCTGGACCAGCCCGTGCATCCCTGTCTGCCCCCTGGTTATCGGATGTACCACGTGAGCATCGCACCAGCCTCCGGTCAGCTGAGAGAAAATGGCACAAGTCAAAAGACCATACTGACCTCTCTCTCTCTACTTTCTCCGTTGACGTTACCTCTGCAAAAACTGATTATAACCACTCGAAGATCAGCAACTCTCCTGACTCTCGCACACTCTTAAAAACCTTCTCTGCTCTCCTCTGTCCGCCTGCTCCCAAACCTTCATCGGAGTTAACGGCTGATGATTTTGCATCGTTCTTCGTAAAGAAAACTACCGCCATCAACAGCCAATTTTCTACGCCACCATCACCCGCCTTTTCTTCTATGTCTGAAGATGATGTTTCCAAGGTCATTGTTTCCAACCACCCTACCACCTGCCCACTGGATCCCATCCCCACCCATCTCCTCCATGCCATCTCTCCAGCAGTTGTGCCTGGTCTGACCCGCATCATCAACTCTTTGCTCACCACTGGGACATTTCCCACTGCTTTCAAAGAGGCCTGCATCACACCGCTACTGAAGAAACTCACTCTCAACCTTACACTGCTAGAACACTACAGGCCGGTGTAGTGTGTGAAAATGCATATCTTCCGTCAAAATGTAGATGACTGATTTTAACCTCTTATTATTTTCTGTCTTCTTAAAAATTATTTTTTTACTTACCTCACTATTCTTAGCTTTGTATACTGTGCTAGGCTTTAATGGACTGGATTTAATTAACTTATGCATTTTGTTGCCAATATTGTTATAATTGCTTCCAATGTTTCCTCGTCTGTAAGTCGCTTTGGATAAAAACGTCTGCTAAATGACTAAATGTAAATTTTATGAAATGTGTAATGTCATGTGTAATGTGTAATGTGTAGTGTGTGGCCTTGAAATTTTAGCATGTCTACGTAATCATGAATAAATGCTTCTTGAGACACACAGTGTTGCTTCTTTGCATGCATCAAATGAATTGTTTCTGGCTATATGCATCCATGCATTAGTTTGAGAGGGGTGGAAATGGGACACTTGGGTGAAACAAAACTGCCCCAAAAGTAACCCCCCCACTTTAAATAGAGTTTTTTCTAAGTCAATTTGGTACATTTCTCTGATCCGATTTGAAATTCTCAAAACTTCTTGTTCAATCCTTACATCATTGTGTCACGTGTGCACATCAAACAAGCATTTTCTCATTTCTTTGAACAAGTTGCAAATGCTTTGGTACATCCATGCAAATGATTATGACAAAATTCTGTGCAGATTCCTACATTATCAATTGCTTATGTCATGTTGATCAAAATGCATTATAATGGGTCTCTGTAGAATAGTATAATCCCCACGACATTTAAGCACTAGTTTTACAATATACAGTAAGTATACTTTAAGTAAACAGTGGCATTTTATTTTACTCAATTTAGTGTTTTGCATTGCTATATTCTTTCCACATAGGACTGCAAGACAACTTCACTGTGTTGCAGACGGCCCCTTTTCACACCTAAACAGTCTTTTGACACTCCCTACAGGGATCTCATCCCTGAACAAGAGAGGGGGCAGATTGGAGATGACCTGCCAAAGTACGTGTTAGTTTGGGACAATGTCAGTTTCCATCGCTCCAACATCATCAGGCAATGGTTTGCGGCCCACAACAGGATGCTGGTGGAGTTCCTCTCACCCTACTCAACCCCGTTGAGGAATTTTTCTCAGCATGAAGATTAAAAGTATATGATGGCCAGCCGCATACACAGATGACCCTTCTGGCTGCCTTGGATGTAACGTGTGATGACATCACAGCTGATGCCTGCAGAGGCTGGATTAGACACTCTGAAAGATGATTTTCACGCTGTATCGCAAGAGAAGATATTTGTTGTGATGTGGATGAGAATCCGTTGCCCAAAAGACAGGAACGTCAGGAGGTTTAGGAAGACTGCACTGTAATTCCACTGCACTGCATGTACAGTTTTCCCAAAGGAGATTGTCTTATTTTCAGATTTCTACATTTGTTTGTGCTATGCAGTGCTGTCTTTTCCTGTCTGCATCACAATGACACTGTCTGTCAATAAATTATTGTACAAACAGTAAAAGCGTTAACGTGAATCATGTGCCGTCTCTTGCAATCAAACAATCAAAACCAGAAATGCACTTACTGTTTTGCAAATGACAAGGATGATTCGAGAAATGCTTCACTCATCACTCTCAGGTCACTCCGCTGCACACGTCTGATCACTTCTTTGTCACCCCCGACCTCACCGCTCCAGACAACGCAGATGTCTTACCGCTGGTCACTTTCCGGCGCTACCTACGGTCCCTCCCTCCTGCTTTTCCTCTGCTGTCTTGTCTGCACTCCCCCCCTCTGAGGAGCTCTCTCTTTTGAATACCAACAGTGCCACAGAAACTCTGTGTTCCACGCTTACATCCTGCTTGGACAACATATGCCCTCTTACATCTGGACCAGCCCGTGCATCCCTGTCTGCCCCCTGGTTATCGGATGTACCACGTGAGCATCGCACCAGCCTCCGGTCAGCTGAGAGAAAATGGCACAAGTCAAAAGACCATACTGACCTCTCTCTCTCTACTTTCTCCGTTGACGTTACCTCTGCAAAAACTGATTATAACCACTCGAAGATCAGCAACTCTCCTGACTCTCGCACACTCTTAAAAACCTTCTCTGCTCTCCTCTGTCCGCCTGCTCCCAAACCTTCATCGGAGTTAACGGCTGATGATTTTGCATCGTTCTTCGTAAAGAAAACTACCGCCATCAACAGCCAATTTTCTACGCCACCATCACCCGCCTTTTCTTCTATGTCTGAAGATGATGTTTCCAAGGTCATTGGTTCCAACCACCCTACCACCTGCCCACTGGATCCCATCCCCACCCATCTCCTCCATGCCATCTCTCCAGCAGTTGTGCCTGGTCTGACCCGCATCATCAACTCTTTGCTCACCACTGGGACATTTCCCACTGCTTTCAAAGAGGCCTGCATCACACCGCTACTGAAGAAACTCACTCTCAACCTTACACTGCTAGAACACTACAGGCCGGTGTAGTGTGTGAAAATGCATATCTTCCGTCAAAATGTAGATGACTGATTTTAACCTCTTATTATTTTCTGTCTTCTTAAAAAATTATTTTTTTTTTTCTTACCTCACTATTCTTAGCTTTGTATACTGTGCTAGGCTTTAATGGACTGGATTTAATTAACTTATGCATTTTGTTGCCTATATTGTTATAATTGCTTCCAATGTTTCCTCGTCTGTAAGTCGCTTTGGATAAAAACGTCTGCTAAATGACTAAATGTAAATTTTATGAAATGTGTAATGTCATGTGTAATGTGTAATGTGTAGTGTGTGGCCTTGAAATTTTAGCATGTCTACGTAATCATGAATAAATGCTTCTTGAGACACACAGTGTTGCTTCTTTGCATGCATCAAATGAATTGTTTCTGGCTATATGCATCCATGCATTAGTTTGAGAGGGGTGGAAATGGGACACTTGGGTGAAACAAAACTGCCCCAAAAGTAACCCCCCCACTTTAAATAGAGTTTTTTCTAAGTCAATTTGGTACATTTCTCTGATCCGATTTGAAATTCTCAAAACTTCTTGTTCAATCCTTACATCATTGTGTCACGTGTGCACATCAAACAAGCATTTTCTAATTTCTTTGAACAAGTTGCAAATGCTTTGGTACATCCATGCAAATGATTATGACAAAATTCTGTGCAGATTCCTACATTATCAATTGCTTATGTCATGTTGATCAAAATGAATTATAATGGGTCTCTGTAGAATAGTATAATCCCCACGACATTTAAGCACTAGTTTTACAATATACAGTAAGTATACTTTAAGTAAACGGTGGCATTTTATTTTACTCAATTTAGTGTTTTGCATTGCTATATTCTTTCCACATAGGACTGCAAGACAACTTCACTGTGTTGCAGACGGCCCCTTTTCACACCTAAACAGTCTTTTGACACTCTCTAAAGGGATCTCATCCCTGAACAAGAGAGGGGGCAGATTGGAGATGACCTGCCAAAGTATGTGTTAGTTTGGGACAATGTCAGTTTCCATCGCTCCAACATCATCAGGCAATGGTTTGCGGCCCACAACAGGATGCTGGTGGAGTTCCTCTCACCCTACTCAACCACGTTGAGGAATTTTTCTCAGCATGAAGATTAAAAGTATATGATCGCCAGCCGCATACACAGATGACCCTTCTGGCTGCCATGGATGTAACGTGTGATGACATCACAGCTGATGCCTGCAGAGGCTGGATTAGACACTCTGAAAGATGATTTTCACGCTGTATCGCAAGAGAAGATATTTGTTGTGATGTGGATGAGAATCCGCTGCCCAAAAGACAGGAACGTCAGGAGGTGTAGGAAGACTGCACTGTAATTCCACTGCACTGCATGTACAGTTTTCCCAAAGGAGATTGTCTTATGTTCAGATTTCTACATTTGTTTGTGCTATGCAGTGCTGTCTTTTCCTGTCTGCATCACATTGACACTGTCTGTCAATAAATTATTGTACAAACAGTAAAAGCGTTAACGTGAATCATGTGCCGTCTCTTGCAATCAAACAATCAAAACCAGAAATGCACTTACTGTTTTGCAAATGACAAGGATGATTCGAGAAATGCTCCACTCATCACTCTCAGGTCACTCCGCTGCACACGTCTGATCACTTCTTTGTCACCCCCGACCTCACCGCTCCAGACAACGCAGCTGTCTTACCGCTGGTCACTTTCCGGCGCTACCTACGGTCCCTCCCTCCTGCTTTTCCTCTGCTGTCTTGTCTGCACTCCCCCCCTCTGAGGAGCTCTCTCTTTTGAAAACCAACAGTGCCACAGACACTCTGTGTTCCACGCTTACATCCTGCTTGGACAACATATGCCCTCTTACATCTGGACCAGCCCGTGCATCCCTGTCTGCCCCCTGGTTATCGGATGTACCACGTGAGCATCGCACCAGCCTCGGGTCAGCTGAGAGAAAATGGCACAAGTCAAAAGACCATACTGACCTCTCTCTCTCTACTTTCTCCGTTGACGTCACCTCTGCAAAAACTGATTATAACCACTCGAAGATCAGCAACTCTCCTGACTCTCCCACACTCTTAAAAACCTTCTCTGCTCTCCTCTGTCCGCCTGCTCCCACACCTTCATCGGAGTTAACGGCTGATGATTTTGCATCGTTCTTCGTAAAGAAAACTACCGCCTTCAACAGCCAATTTTCTACGCCACCATCACCCGCCTTTTCTCCTATGTCTGAAGATGATGTTTCCAAGGTCATTGGTTCCAACCACCCTACCACCTGCCCACTGGATCCCATCCCCACCCATCTCCTCTATGCCATCTCTCCAGCAGTTGTGCCTGGTCTGACCCGCATCATCAACTCTTTGCTCACCACTGGGACATTTCCCACTGCTTTCAAAGAGGCCTGCATCACACCGCTACTGAAGAAACTCACTCTCAACCTTACACTGCTAGAACACTACAGGCCGGTGTAGTGTGTGAAAATGCATATCTTCCGTCAAAATGTAGATGACTGATTTTAACCTCTTATTATTTTCTGTCTTCTTAAAAAATTATTTTTTTACTTACCTCACTATTCTTAGCTTTGTATACTGTGCTAGGCTTTAATGGACTGGATTTAATTAACTTATGCATTTTGTTGCCTATATTGTTATAATTGCTTCCAATGTTTCCTCGTCTGTAAGTCGCTTTGGATAAAAACGTCTGCTAAATGACTAAATGTAAATTTTATGAAATGTGTAATGTCATGTGTAATGTGTAATGTGTAGTGTGTGGCCTTGAAATTTTAGCATGTCTACGTAATCATGAATAAATGCTTCTTGAGACACACAGTGTTGCTTCTTTGCATGCATCAAATGAATTGTTTCTGGCTATATGCATCCATGCATTAGTTTGAGAGGGGTGGAAATGGGACACTTGGGTGAAACAAAACTGCCCCAAAAGTACCCCCCCCACTTTAAATAAAGTTTTTTCTAAGTCAATTTGGTACATTTCTCAGATCCGATTTGAAATTCTCAAAACTTCTTGTTCAATCCTTACATCCTTGTGTCTCGTGTGCACATCAAACAAGCATTTTCTAATTTCTTTGAACAAGTTGCAAATGCTTTGGTTCATCCATGCAAATGATTATGACAAAATTCTGTGCAGATTCCTACATTATCAATTGCTTATGTCATGTTGATCAAAATGCATTATAATGGGTCTCTGTAGAATAGTATAATCCCCACGACATTTAAGCACTAGTTTTACAATATACAGTAAGTATACTTTAAGTAAACGGTGGCATTTTATTTTACTCAATTTAGTGTTTTGCATTGCTATATTAGGACTGCAAGACAACTTCACTGTGTTGCAGACGGCCCCTTTTCACACCTAAACAGTCTTTTGACACTCTCTACAGGGATCTCATCCCTGAACAAGAGAGGGGGCAGATTGGAGATGACCTGCCAAAGTACGTGTTAATTTGGGACAATGTCAGTTTCCATCGCTCCAACATCATCAGGCAATGGTTTGCGGCCCACAACAGGATGCTGGTGGAGTTCCTCTCACCCTACTCAACCCCGTTGAGGAATTTTTCTCAGCATGAAGATTAAAAGTATATGATGGCCAGCCCCATACACAGATGACCCTTCTGGCTGCCATGGATGTAACGTGTGATGACATCACAGCTGATGCCTGCAGAGGCTGGATTAGACACTCTGAAAGATGATTTTCACGCTGTATCGCAAGAGAAGATATTTGTTGTGATGTGGATGAGAATCCGTTGCCCAAAAGACAGGAATGTCAGGAGGTGTAGGAAGACTGCACTGTAATTCCACTGCACTGCATGTACAGTTTTCCCAAAGGAGATTGTCTTATGTTCAGATTTCTACATTTGTTTGTGCTATGCAGTGCTGTCTTTTCCTGTCTGCATCACAATGACACTGTCTGTCAATAAATTATTGTACAAACAGTAAAAGCGTTAACGTGAATCATGTGCCGTCTCTTGCAATCAAACAATCAAAACCAGAAATGCACTTACTGTTTTGCAAATGACAAGGATGATTCGAGAAATGCTCCACTCATCACTCTCAGGTCACTCCGCTGCACACGTCTGATCACTTCTTTGTCACCCCCGACCTCACCGCTCCAGACAACGCAGATGTCTTACCGCTGGTCACTTTCCGGCGCTACCTACGGTCCCTCCCTCCTGCTTTTCCTCTGCTGTCTTGTCTGCACTCCCCCCGTCTGAGGAGCTCTCTCTTTTGAATACCAACAGTGCCACAGACACTCTGTGTTCCACGCTTACATCCTGCTTGGACAACATATGCCCTCTTACATCTGGACCAGCCCGTGCATCCCTGTCTGCCCCCTGGTTATCGGATGTACCACGTGAGCATCGCACCAGCCTCCGGTCAGCTGAGAGAAAATGGCACAAGTCAAAAGACCATACTGACCTCTCTCTCTCTACTTTCTCCGTTGACGTCACCTCTGCAAAAACTGATTATAACCACTCGAAGATCAGCAACTCTCCTGACTCTCGCACACTCTTAAAAACCTTCTCTGCTCTCCTCTGTCCGCCTGCTCCCACACCTTCATCGGAGTTAACGGCTGATGATTTTGCATCGTTCTTCGTAAAGAAAACTACCGCCATCAACAGCCAATTTTCTACGCCACCATCACCCGCCTTTTCTCCTATGTTTGAAGATGATGTTTCCAAGGTCATTGGTTCCAACCACCCTACCACCTGCCCACTGGATCCCATCCCCACCCACCTCCTCCTTGCCATCTCTCCAGCAGTTGTGCCTGGTCTGACCCGCATCATCAACTCTTTGCTCACCACTGGGACATTTCCCACTGCTTTCAAAGAGGCCTGCATCACACCGCTACTGAAGAAACTCACTCTCAACCTCACACTGCTAGAACACTACAGGCCGGTGTAGTGTGTGAAAATGCATATCTTCCGTCAAAATGTAGATGACTGATTTTAACCTCTTATTATTTTCTGTCTTCTTAAAAAATTATTTTTTTACTTACCTCACCATTCTTAGCTTTGTATACTGTGCTAGGCTTTAATGGACTGGATTTAATTAACTTATGCATTTTGTTGCCTATATTGTTATAATTGCTTCCAATGTTTCCTCGTCTGTAAGTCGCTTTGGATAAAAACGTCTGCTAAATGACTAAATGTAAATTTTATGAAATGTGTAATGTCATGTGTAATGTGTAATGTGTAGTGTGTGGCCTTGAAATTTTAGCATGTCTACGTAATCATGAATAAATGCTTCTTGAGACACACAGTGTTGCTTCTTTGCATGCATCAAATGAATTGTTTCTGGCTATATGCATCCATGCATTAGTTTGAGAGGGGTGGAAATGGGACACTTGGGTGAAACAAAACTGCCCCAAAGTACCCCCCCCCCCACTTTAAATAAAGTTTTTTCTAAGTCAATTTGGTACATTTCTCTGATCCTATTTGAAATTCTCAAAACTTCTTGTTCAATCCTTACATCCTTGTGTCACGTGTGCACATCAAACAAGCATTTTCTCATTTCTTTGAACAAGTTGCAAATGCTTTGGTACATCCATGCAAATGATTATGACAAAATTCTGTGCAGATTCCTACATTATCAATTGCTTATGTCATGTTGATCAAAATGCATTATAATGGGTCTCTGTAGAATAGTATAATCCCCACGACATTTAAGCACTAGTTTTACAATATACAGTAAGTATACTTTAAGTAAACGGTGGCATTTTATTTTACTCAATTTAGTGTTTTGCATTGCTATATTCTTTCCACATAGGACTGCATGACACTTTCACACTGTGTTGCAGACGGCCCCTTTTCACACCTAAACAGTCTTTTGACACTCTCTACAGGGATCTCATCCCTGAACAAGAGAGGGGGCAGATTGGAGATGACCTGCCAAAGTACGTGTTAGTTTGGGACAATGTCAGTTTCCATCGCTCCAACATCATCAGGCAATGAATTGCGGCCCACAACAGGATGCTGGTGGAGTTCCTCTCACCCTACTCAACCCCGTTGAGGAATTTTTCTCAGCATGAAGATTAAAAGTATATGATGGCCAGCCGCATACACAGATGACCCTTCTGGCTGCCATGGATGTAACGTGTGATGACATCACAGCTGATGCCTGCAGAGGCTGGATTAGACACTCTGAAAGATGATTTTCACGCTTCTCTTGCGAAAGAGAAGATATTTGTTGTGATGTGGATGAGAATCCGTTGCCCAAAATACAGGAACGTCAGGAGGTGTAGGAAGACTGCACTGTAATTCCACTGCACTGCATGTACAGTTTTCCCAAAGGAGATTGTCTTATGTTCAGATTTCTACATTTGTTTGTGCTATGCAGTGCTGTCTTTTCCTGTCTGCATCACAATGACACTGTCTGTCAATAAATTATTGTACAAACAGTAAAAGCGTTAACGTGAATCATGTGCCGTCTCTTGCAATCAAACAATCAAAACCAGAAATGCACTTACTGTTTTGCAAATGACAAGGATGATTCGAGAAATGCTCCACTCATCACTCTCAGGTCACTCCGCTGCACACGTCTGATCACTTCTTTGTGTTCCCCGACCTCACCGCTCCAGACAACGCAGATGTCTTACCGCTGGTCACTTTCCGGCGCTACCTACGGTCCCTCCCTCCTGCTTTTCCTCTGCTGTCTTGTCTGCACTCCTCCCCTCTGAGGAGCTCTCTCTTTTGAATACCAACAGTGCCACAGACACTCTGTGTTCCACGCTTACATCCTGCTTGGACAACATATGCCCTCTTACATCTGGACCAGCCCGTGCATCCCTGTCTGCCCCCTGGTTATCGGATGTACCACGTGAGCATCGCACCAGCCTCCGGTCAGCTGAGAGAAAATGGCACAAGTCAAAAGACCATACTGACCTCTCTCTCTCTACTTTCTCCGTTGACGTCACCTCTGCAAAAACTGATTATAACCACTCGAAGATCAGCAACTCTCGCACACTCTTAAAAACCTTCTCTGCTCTCCTCTGTCCGCCTGCTCCCACACCTTCATCGGAGTTAACGGCTGATGATTTTGCATCATTCTTCGTAAAGAAAACTACCGCCATCAACAGCCAATTTTCTACGCCACCATCACCTGCCTTTTCTCCTATGTCTGAAGATGATGTTTCCAAGGTCATTGGTTCCAACCACCCTACCACCTGCCCACTGGATCCCATCCCCACCCATCTCTCCAGCAGTTGTGCCTGGTCTGACCCGCATCATCAACTCTTTTCTCACCACTGGAATATTTCCCACTGCTTTCAAAGAGGCCTGCATCACACCGCTGCTGAAGAAACTCACTCTCAACCTTACACTGCTAGAACACTACAGGCCGGTGTAGTGTGTGAAAATGCATATCTTCCTTCAAAATGTAGATGACTGATTTTAACCTCTTATTATTTTCTGTCTTCTTAAAAAATTATTTTTTTACTTACCTCACTATTCTTAGCTTTGTATACTGTGCTAGGCTTTAATGGACTGGATTTAATTAACTAATGCATTTTGTTGCCTATATTGTTATAATTGCTTCCAATGTTTCCTCGTAAGTAAGTCGCTTTGGATAAAAACGTCTGCTAAATTACTAAAAGTAAATTTTATGAATTGTGTAATGTCATGTGTAATGTGTAGTGTGTGGCCTTGAAATTTTAGCATGTCTACGTATTCATGAATAAATGCTTCTTGAGACACACAGTGTTGCTTCTTTGCATGCATCAAATGAATTGTTTCTGGCTATATGCATCCATGCATTAGTTTGAGAGGGGTGGAAATGGGACACTTGGGTGAAACAAAACTGCCCCAAAAGTACCCCCCCCCCACTTTAAATACAGCTTTTTCTAAGTCAATTTGGTACATTTCTCTGATCCGATTTGAAATTCTCAAAACTTCTTGTTCAATCCTTATATCCTTGTGTCACGTGTGCACATCAAACAAGCATTTTCTCATTTCTTTGAACAAGTTGCAAATGCTTTGGTACATCCATTCAAATGATTATGACAAAATTCTGTGCAGATTCCTACATTATTAATTGCTTATGTCATGTTGATCAAAATGCATTATAAAGGGTCTCTGTAGAATAGTATAATCCCCACAACATTTAAGCACTAGTTTTACAATATACAGTAAGTATACTTTAAGTAAACAGTGGCATTTTATTTTACTCAATTTAGTGTTTTGCATTGCTATATTCTTTCCACATAGGACTGCAAGACAACTTCACTGTGTTGCAGACGGCCCCTTTTCACACCTAAACAGTCTTTTGACACTCTCTACAGGGATCTCATCCCTGAACAAGAGAGGGGGCAGATTGGAGATGACCTGCCAAAGAACGTGTTAGTTTGGGACAATGTCAGTTTCCATCGCTCCAACATCATCAGGCAATGGTTTGCGGCCCACAACAGGATGCTGGTGGAGTTCCTCTCACCCTACTCAACCACGTTGAGGAATTTTTCTCAGCATGAAGATTAAAAGTATATGATCGCCAGCCGCATACACAGATGACCCTTCTGGCTGCCATGGATGTAACGTGTGATGACATCACAGCTGATGCCTGCAGAGGCTGGATTAGACACTCTGAAAGATGATTTTCACGCTGTATCGCAAGAGAATATATTTGTTGTGATGTGGATGAGAATCCGTTGCCCAAAAGACAGGAACGTCAGGAGGTGTAGGAAGACTGCACTGTAATTCCACTGCACTGCATGTACAGTTTTCCCTAAGGAGATTGTCTTATGTTTAGATTTCTACATTTGTTTGTGCTATGCAGTGCTGTCTTTTCCTGTCTGCATCACAATGACACTGTCTGTCAATAAATTATTGTACAAACAGTAAAAGCGTTAACGTGAATCATGTGCCGTCTCTTGCAATCAAACAATCAAAACCAGAAATGCACTTACTGTTTTGCAAATGACAAGGATGATTCGAGAAATGCTCCACTCATCACTCTCAGGTCACTCCGCTGCACACGTCTGATCACTTCTTTGTCACCCCCGACCTCACCGCTCCAGACAACGCAGATGTCTTACCGCTGGTCACTTTCCGGCGCTACCTACGGTCCCCCCCCTGCTTTTCCTCTGCTGTCTTGTCTGCACTCCCCCCCTCTGTGGAGCTCTCTCTTTTGAATACCAACAGTGCCACAGACACTCTGTGTTCCACGCTTACATCCTGCTTGGACAACATATGCCCTCTTACATCTGGACCAGCCCGTGCATCCCTGTCTGCCCCCTGGTTATCGGATGTACCACGTGAGCATCGCACCAGCCTCCGGTCAGCTGAGAGAAAATGGCACAAGTCAAAAGACCATACTGACCTCTCTCTCTCTACTTTCTCCGTTGACGTCACCTCTGCAAAAACTGATTATAACCACTCGAAGATCAGCAACTCTCCTGACTCTCGCACACTCTTAAAAACCTTCTCTGCTCTCCTCTGTCCGCCTGCTCCCACACCTTCATCCGAGTTAACAGCTGATGATTTTGCATCGTTCTTCGTAAAGAAAACTACCGCCATCAACAGCCAATTTTCTACGCCACCATCACCCGCCTTTTCTCCTATGTCTGAAGATGATGTTTCCAAGGTCATTGGTTCCAACCACCCTACCACCTGCCCACTGGATCCCATCCCCACCCATCTCCTCCATGCCATCTCTCCAGCAGTTGTGCCTGGTCTGACCCGCATCATCAACTCTTTGCTCACCACTGGGACATTTCCCACTGCTTTCAAAGAGGCCTGCATCACACCGCTACTGAAGAAACTCACTCTCAACCTTACACTGCTAGAACACTACAGGCCGGTGTAGTGTGTGAAAATGCATATCTTCCGTCAAAATGTAGATGACTGATTTTAACCTCTTATTATTTTCTGTCTTCTTAAAAAAATATTTTTTTACTTACCTCACTATTCTTAGCTTTGTATACTGTGCTAGGCTTTAATGGACTGGATTTAATTAACTAATGCATTTTGTTGCCTATATTGTTTTAATTGCTTCCAATGTTTCCTCGTCTGTAAGTCGCTTTGGATAAAAACGTCTGCTAAATTACTAAATGTAAATTTTATGAAATGTGTAACGTCATGTGTAATGTGTAATGTGTAGTGTGTGGCCTTGAAATTTTAGCATGTCTACGTAATCATGAATAAATGCTTCTTGAGACACACAGTGTTGCTTCTTTGCATGCATCAAATGAATTGTTTCTGGCTATATGCATCCATGCATTAGTTTGAGAGGGGTGGAAATGGGACACTTGGGTGAAACAAAACTGCCCCAAAAGTACCCCCCCCACTTTAAATAGAGTTTTTTCTAAGTCAATTTGGTACATTTCTCTGATCCGATTTGAAATTCTTAAAACTTCTTGTTCAATCCTTACATCATTGTGTCACGTGTGCACATCAAACAAGCATTTTCTCATTTCTTTGAACAAGTTGCAAATGCTTTGGTTCATCCATGCAAATGATTATGACAAAATTCTGTGCAGATTCCTACATTATCAATTGCTTATGTCATGTTGATCAAAATGCATTATAATGGGTCTCTGTAGAATAGTATAATCCCCACGACATTTAAGCACTAGTTTTACAATATACAGTAAGTATACTTTAAGTAAACAGTGGCATTTTATTTTACTCAATTTAGTGTTTTGCATTGCTATATTCTTTCCACATAGGACTGCAAGACAACTTCACTGTGTTGCAGACGGCCCCTTTTCACACCTAAACAGTCTTTTGACACTCTCTAAAGGGATCTCATCCCTGAACAAGAGAGGGGGCAGATTGGAGATGACCTGCCAAAGTACGTGTTAGTTTGGGACAATGTCAGTTTCCATCGCTCCAACATCATCAGGCAATGGTTTGCGGCCCACAACAGGATGCTGGTGGAGTTCCTCTCACCCTACTCAACCACGTTGAGGAATTTTTCTCAGCATGAAGATTAAAAGTATATGATCGCCAGCCGCATACACAGATGACCCTTCTGGCTGCCATGGATGTAACGTGTGATGACATCACAGCTGATGTCTGCAGAGGCTGGATTAGACACTCTGAAAGATGATTTTCACGCTGTATCGCAAGAGAAGATATTTGTTGTGATGTGGATGAGAATCCGTTGCCCAAAAGACAGGAACGTCAGGAGGTGTAGGAAGACTGCACTGTAATTCCACTGCACTGCATGTACAGTTTTCCCTAAGGAGATTGTCTTATGTTTAGATTTTTACATTTGTTTGTGCTATGCAGTGCTGTCTTTTCCTGTCTGCATCACAATGACACTGTCTGTCAATAAATTATTGTACAAACAGTAAAAGCGTTAACGTGAATCATGTGCCGTCTCTTGCAATCAAACAATCAAAACCAGAAATGCACTTACTGTTTTGCAAATGACGAGGATGATTCGAGAAATGCTCCACTCATCACTCTCAGGTCACTCCGCTGCACACGTCTGATCACTTCTTTGTCACCCCCGACCTCACCGCTCCAGACAACGCAGATGTCTTACCGCTGGTCACTTTCCGGCGCTACCTACGGTCCCTCCCTCCTGCTTTTCCTCTGCTGTCTTGTCTGCACTCCCCCCTCTGAGGAGCTCTCTCTTTTGAATACCAACAGTGCCACAGACACTCTGTGTTCCACGCTTACATCCTGCTTGGACAACATATGCCCTCTTACATCTGGACCAGCCCGTGCATCCCTGTCTGCCCCCTGGTTATCGGATGTACCACGTGAGCATCGCACCAGCCTCCGGTCAGCTGAGAGCAAATGGCACAAGTCAAAAGACCATACTGACCTCTCTCTCTCTACTTTCTCCGTTGACGTCACCTCTGCAAAAACTGATTATAACCACTCGAAGATCAGCAACTCTCCTGACTCTCGCACACTCTTAAAAACCTTCTCTGCTCTCCTCTGTCCGCCTGCTCCCACACCTTCATCGGAGTTAACTACTGAAGAAACTCACTCTCAACCTTACACTGCTAGAACACTACAGGCCGGTGTAGTGTGTGAAAATGCATATCTTCCGTCAAAATGTAGATGACTGATTTTAACCTCTTATTATTTTCTGTCTTCTTAAAAATTTATTTTTTTACTTACCTCACTATTCTTAGCTTTGTATACTGTGCTAGGCTTTAATGGACTGGATTTAATTAACTTATGCATTTGTTGCCTATATTGTTATAATTGCTTCCAATGTTTCCTCTTCTGTAAGTCGCTTTGGATAAAAACGTCTGCTAAATGACTTAATGTAAATTTTATGAAATGTGTAATGTCATGTGTAATGTGTAATGTGTAGTGTGTGGCCTTGAAATTTTAGCATGTCTACGTAATCATGAATAAATGCTTCTTGAGACACACAGTGTTGCTTCTTTGCATGCATCAAATGAATTGTTTCTGGCTATATGCATCCATGCATTAGTTTGAGAGGGGTGGAAATGGGACACTTGGGTGAAACAAAACTGCCCCAAAGTACCCCCCCCCACTTTAAATAAAGTTTTTTCTAAGTCAATTTGGTACATTTCTCTGATCCGATTTGAAATTCTCAAAACTTCTTGTTCAATCCTTACATCCTTGTGTCACGTGTGCACATCAAACAAGCATTTTCTCATTTCTTTGAACAAGTTGCAAATGCTTTGGTTCATCCATGCAAATGATTATAACAAAATTCTGTGCAGATTCCTACATTATCAATTGCTTATGTCATGTTGATCAAAATGCATTATAATGGGTCTCTGTAGAATAGTATAATCCCCACGACATTTAAGCACTAGTTTTACAATATACAGTAAGTATACTTTAAGTAAACGGTGGCATTTTATTTTACTCAATTTAGTGTTTTGCATTGCTATATTCTTTCCACATAGGACTGCAAGACAACTTCACTGTGTTGCAGACGGCCCCTTTTCACACCTAAACAGTCTTTTGACACTCTCTACAGGGATCTCATCCCTGAACAAGAGAGGGGATGATTGGAGATGACCTGCCAAAGTACGTGTTAGTTTGGGACAATGTCAGTTTCCATCGCTCCAACATCATCAGGCAATGGTTTGCGGCCCACAACAGGATGCTGGTGGAGTTCCTCTCACCCTACTCAACCCCGTTGAGGAATTTTTCTCAGCATGAAGATTAAAAGTATATGAAGGCCAGCCGCATACACAGATGACCCTTCTGGCTGCCTTGGATGTAACGTGTGATGACATCACAGCTGATACCTGCAGAGGCTGGATTAGACACTCTGAAAGATGATTTTCACGCTGTATCGCAAGAGAAGATATTTGTTGTGATGTGGATGAGAATCCGTTGCCCAAAAGACTGGAACGTCAGGAGGTGTAGGAAGACTGCACTGTAATTCCACTGCACTGCATGTACAGTTTTCCCTAAGGAGATTGTCTTATGTTCAGATTTCTACATTTGTTTGTGCTATGCAGTGCTGTCTTTTCCTGTCTGCATCACAATGACACTGTCTGTCAATAAATTATTGTACAAACAGTAAAAGCGTTAACGTGAATCATGTGCCGTCTCTTGCAATCAAACAATCAAAACCAGAAATGCACTTACTGTTTTGCAAATGACAAGGATGATTCGAGAAATGCTCCACTCATCACTCTCAGGTCACTCCGCTCCACACGTCTGATCACTTCTTTTACACCCCCGACCTCACCGCTCCAGACAACGCAGATGTCTTACCGCTGGTCACTTTCCGGCGCTACCTACGGTCCCTCCCTCCTGCTTTTCCTCTGCTGTCTTGT
This sequence comes from Barbatula barbatula, assembly GCF_947034865.1. NCBI lineage: Eukaryota > Metazoa > Chordata > Actinopteri > Cypriniformes > Nemacheilidae > Barbatula > Barbatula barbatula. The sequence continues at coordinate 15,545,450 of NC_136777.1, forward strand.
CTGCACTCCCCCCCTCTGAGGAGCTCTCTCTTTTGAATACCAACAGTGCCACAGACACTCTGTGTTCCACGCTTACATCCTGCTTGGACAACATATGCCCTCTTGCATCTGGACCAGCCCGTGCATCCCTGTCTGCCCCCTGGTTATCGGATGTACCACGTGAGCATCGCACCAGCCTCCGGTCAGCTGAGAGAAAATGGCACAAGTTAAAAGACCATACTGATCTCTCTCTCTCTACTTTCTCCGTTGACGTCACCTCTGCAAAAACTGATTATAACCACTCGAAGATCAGCAACTCTCCTGACTCTCGCACACTCTTAAAAACCTTCTCTGCTCTCCTCTGTCCGCCTGCTCCCACACCTTCATCAGAGTTAACGGCTGATGATTTTGCATCGTTCTTCTTAAAGAAAACTACCGCCATCAACAGCCAATTTTCTACGCCACCATCACCCGCCTTTTCTCCTATGTCTGAAGATGATGTTTCCAAGGTCATTGGTTCCAACCACCCTACCACCTGCCCACTGGATCCCATCCCCACCCATCTTCTCCATGCCATCTCTCCAGCAGTTGTGCCTGGTCTGACCCGCATCATCAACTCTTTGCTCACCACTGGGACATTTCCCACTGCTTTCAAAGAGGCCTGCATCACACCGCTACTGAAGAAACTCACTCTCAACCTTACACTGCTAGAACACTACAGGCCGGTGTAGTGTGTGAAAATGCATATCTTCCGTCAAAATGTAGATGACTGATTTTAACCTCTTATTATTTTCTGTCTTCTTAAAAAATAATTTTTTTACTTACCTCACTATTCTTAGCTTTGTATACTGTGCTAGGCTTTAATGGACTGGATTTAATTAACTTATGCATTTTGTTGCCTATATTGTTATAATTGCTTCCAATGTTTCCTCGTCTGTAAGTCGCTTTGGATAAAAACGTCTGCTAAATGACTAAATGTAAATTTTATGAAATGTGTAATGTCATGTGTAATGTGTAGTGTGTGGCCTTGAAATTTTAGCATGTCTACGTAATCATGAATAAATGCTTCTTGAGACACACAGTGTTGCTTCTTTGCATGCATCAAATGAATTGTTTCTGGCTATATGCATCCATGCATTAGTTTGAGAGGGGTGGAAATGGGACACTTGGGTGAAACAAAACTGCCCCAAAAGTACCCCCCCCACTTTAAATACAGTTTTTTCTAAGTCAATTTGGTACATTTCTCTGATCCGATTTGAAATTCTCAAAACTTCTTGTTCAATCCTTACATCCTTGTGTCACGTGTGCACATCAAACAAGCATTTTCTCATTTCTTTGAACAAGTTGCAAATGCTTTGGTACATCCATGCAAATGATTATGACAAAATTCTGTGCAGATTCCTACATTATCAATTGCTTATGTCATGTTGATCAAAATGCATTATAATGGGTCTCTGTAGAATAGTATAATCCCCACGACATTTAAGCACTAGTTTTACAATATACAGTAAGTATACTTTAAGTAAACAGTGGCATTTTAGTTTACTCAATTTAGTGTTTTGCATTGCTATATTCTTTCCACATAGGACTGCAAGACAACTTCACTGTGTTGCAGACGGCCCCTTTTCACACCTAAACAGTCTTTTGACACTCCCTACAGGGATCTCATCCCTGAACAAGAGAGGGGGCAGATTGGAGATGACCTGCCAAAGTACGTGTTAGTTTGGGACAATGTCAGTTTTCATCGCTCCAACATCATCAGGCAATGGTTTGCGGCCCACAACAGGATGCTGGTGGAGTTCCTCTCACCCTACTCAACCCCGTTGAGGAATTTTTCTCAGCATGAAGATTAAAAGTATATGATGGCCAGCCGCATACACAGATGACCCTTCTGGCTGCCATGGATGTAACGTGTGATGACATCACAGCTGATGCCTGCAGAGGCTGGATTAGCCACTCTGAAAGGTGATTTTCACGCTGTATCGCAAGAGAAGATATTTGTTGTGATGTGGATGAGAATCCGTTGCCCAAAAGACAGGAACGTCAGGAGGTGTAGGAAGACTGCACTGTAATTCCACTGCACTGCATGTACAGTTTTCCCTAAGGAGATTGTCTTATGTTCAGATTTCTACATTTGTTTGTGCTATGCAGTGCTGTCTTTTCCTGTCTGCATCACAATGACACTGTCTGTCAAGAAATTATTGTACAAACAGTAAAAGCGTTAACGTGAATCATGTGCCGTCTCTTGCAATCAAACAATCAAAACCAGAAATGCACTTACTGTTCTGCAAATGACAAGGATGATTCGAGAAATGCTCCACTCATCTCTCACAGGTCACTCCGCTGCACACGTCTGATCACTTCTTTGTCACCCCCGGTTTCACCGCTCCAGACAACGCAGATGTCTTACCGCTGGTCACTTTCCGGCGCTACCTACGGTCCCTCCCTCCTGCTTTTCCTCTGCTGTCTTGTCTGCACCCCCCCCCTCTGAGGAGCTCTCTCTTTTGAATACCAACAGTGCCACAGACACTCTGTGTTCCACGCTTACATCCTGCTTGGACAACATATGCCCTCTTACATCTGGACCAGCCCGTGCATCCCTGTCTGCCCCCTGGTTATCGGATGTACCACGTGAGCATCGCACCAGCCTCCGGTCAGCTGAGAGAAAATGGCACAAGTCAAAAGACCATACTGACCTCTCTCTCTCTACCAGTCTCTTCTCTCTACTTTCTCCGTTGACGTCACCTCTGCAAAAACTGATTATAACCACTCGAAGATCAGCAACTCTCCTGACTCTCGCACACTCTTAAAAACCTTCTCTGCTCTCCTCTGTCCGCCTGCTCCCACACCTTCATCGGAGTTAACGGCTGATGATTTTGCATCGTTCTTCGTAAAGAAAACTACCGCCATCAACAGCCAATTTTGTGAAAATGCATATCTTCCGTCAAAATGTAGATGACTGATTTTAACCTCTTATTATTTTCTGTCTTCTTAAAAAATTATTTTTTTACTTACCTCACTATTCTTAGCTTTGTATACTGTGCTAGGCTTTAATGGCCTGGATTTAATTAACTTATGCATTTTGTTGCCTATATTGTTATAATTGCTTCCAATGTTTCCTCGTAAGTAAGTCGCTTTGGATAAAAACGTCTGCTAAATTACTAAATGTAAATTTTATGAAATGTGTAATGTCATGTGTAATGTGTAGTGTGTGGCCTTGAAATTTTAGCATGTCTACGTAATCATGAATAAATGCTTCTTGAGACACACAGTGTTGCTTCTTTGCATGCATCAAATGAATTGTTTCTGGCTATATGCATCCATGCATTAGTTTGAGAGGGGTGGAAATGGGACACTTGGGTGAAACAAAACTGCCCCAAAAGTACCCCCCCCACTTTAAATACAGTTTTTTCTAAGTCAATTTGGTACATTTCTCTGATCCGATTTGAAAATCTCAAAACTTCTTGTTCAATCCTTACATCCTTGTGTCACGTGTGCACATCAAACAAGCATTTTCTCATTTCTTTGAACAAGTTGCAAATGCTTTGGTACATCCATGCAAATGATTATGACAAAATTCTGTGCAGATTCCTACATTATCAATTGCTTATGTCATGTTGATCAAAATGCATTATAATGGGTCTCTGTAGAATAGTATAATCCTCACGACATTTAAGCACTAGTTTTACAATATACAGTAAGTATACTTTAAGTAAACAGTGGCATTTTATTTTACTCAATTTAGTGTTTTGCATTGCTATATTCTTTCCACATAGGACTGCAAGACAACTTCACTGTGTTGCAGACGGCCCCTTTTCACACCTAAACAGTCTTTTGACACTCTCTACAGGGATCTCATCCCTGAACAAGAGAGGGGGCAGATTGGAGATGACCTGCCAAAGTATGTGTTAGTTTGGGACAATGTCAGTTTCCATCGCTCCAACATCATCAGGCAATGGTTTGCGGCCCACAACAGGATGCTGGTGGAGTTCCTCTCACCCTACTCAACCCTATTGAGGAATTTTTCTCAGCATGAAGATTAAAAGTATATGATGGCCAGCCGCATACACAGATGACCCTTCTGGCTGCCTTGGATGTAACGTGTGATGACATCACAGCTGATGCCTGCAGATGCTGGATTAGACACTCTGAAAGATGATTTTCACGCTGTATCGCAAGAGAAGATATTTGTTGTGATGTGGATGAGAATCCGTTGCCCAAAAGACAGGAACGTCAGGAGGTGTAGGAAGACTGCACTGTAATTCCACTGCACTGCATGTACAGTTTTCCCTAAGGAGATTGTCTTATGTTCAGATTTCTACATTTGTTTGTGCTATGCAGTGCTGTCTTTTCCTGTCTGCATCACAATGACACTGTCTGTCAATAAATTATTGTAAAAACAGTAAAAGCGTTAACGTGAATCATGTGCCGTCTCTTGCAATCAAACAATCAAAACCAGAAATGCACTTACTGTTTTGCAAATGACAAGGATGATCCGAGAAATGCTCCACTCATCACTCTCAGGTCACTCCGCTGCACACGTCTGATCACTTCTTTGTCACCCCCGACCTCACCGCTCCAGACAACGCAGATGTCTTACCGCTGGTCACTTTCCGGCGCTACCTACGGTCCCTCCCTCCTGCTTTTCCTCTGCTGTCTTGTCTGCACTCCCCCCCTCTGAGGAGCTCTCTCTTTTGAATACCAACTGTGCCACAGACACTCTGTGTTCCACGCTTACATCCTGCTTGGACAACATATGCCCTCTAACATCTGGACCAGCCCGTGCATCCCTGTCTGCCCCCTGGTTATCGGATGTACCACGTGAGCATCGCACCAGCCTCCGGTCAGCTGAGAGAAAATGGCACAAGTCAAAAGACCATACTGACCTCTCTCTCTCTACTTTCTCCGTTGACGTCACCTCTGCAAAAACTGATTATAACCACTCGAAGATCAGCAACTCTCCTGACTCTCGCACACTATTAAAAACCTTCTCTGCTCTCCTCTGTCCGCCTGCTCCCACACCTTCATCGGAGTTAACGGCTGATGATTTTGCATCGTTCTTCGTAAAGAAAACTACCGCCATCAACAGCCAATTTTCTACGCCACCATCACCCGCCTTTTCTCCTATGTCTGAAGATGATGTTTCCAAGGTCATTGGTTCCAACCACCCTACCACCTGCCCACTGGATCCCATCCCCACCCATCTCCTCCATGCCATCTCTCCAGCAGTTGTGCCTGGTCTGACCCGCATCATCAACTCTTTGCTCACCACTGGGACATTTCCCACTGCTTTCAAAGAGGCCTGCATCACACCGCTACTGAAGAAACTCACTCTCAACCTTACACTGCTAGAACACTACAGGCCGGTGTAGTGTGTGAAAATGCATATCTTCCGTCAAAATGTAGATGACTAATTTTAACCTCTTATTATTTTCTGTCTTCTTAAAAAAATATTTTTTTACTTACCTCACTATTCTTAGCTTTGTATACTGTGCTAGGCTTTAATGGACTGGATTTAATTAACTTATGCATTTTGTTGCCTATATTGTTATAATTGCTTCCAATGTTTGATCGTCTGTAAGTCGCTTTGGATAAAAACGTCTGCTAAATGACTAAATATAAATTTTATGAAATGTATAATGTCATGTGTAATGTGTAATGTGTAGTGTGTGGCCTTGAAATTTTAGCATGTCTACGTAATCATGAATAAATGCTTCTTGAGACACACAGTGTTGCTTCTTTGCATGCATCAAATGAATTGTTTCTGGCTATATGCATCCATGCATTAGTTTGAGAGGGGTGGAAATGGGACACTTGGGTGAAACAAAACTGCCCCAAAAGTACCCCCCACTTTAAATACAGTTTTTTCTAAGTCAATTTGGTACATTTCTCTGATCCGATTTGAAATTCTCAAAACTTCTTGTTCAATCCTTACATCCTTGTGTCACGTGTGCACATCAAACAAGCATTTTCTCATTTCTTTGAACAAGTTGCAAATGCTTTGGTACATCCATGCAAATGATTATGACAAAATTCTGTGCAGATTCCTACATTATCAATTGCTTATGTCATGTTGATCAAAATGCATTATAATGGGTCTCTGTAGAAAAGTATAATCCCCACGACATTTAAGCACTAGTTTTACAATATACAGTAAGTATACTTTAAGTAAACAGTGGCATTTTATTTTACTCAATTTAGTGTTTTGCATTGCTATATTCTTTCCACATAGGACTGCAAGACAACTTCACTGTGTTGCAGACGGCCCCTTTTCACACCTAAACAGTCTTTTCACACTCTCTACAGGGATCTCATCCCTGAACAAGAGAGGGGGCAGATTGGAGATGACCTGCCAAAGTACGTGTTAGTTTGGGACAATGTCAGTTTCCATCGCTCCAACATCATCAGGCAATGGTTTGCGGCCCACAACAGGATGCTGGTGGAGTTCCTCTCACCCTACTCAACCACGTTGAGGAATTTTTCTCAGCATGAAGATTAAAAGTATATGATCGCCAGCCGCATACACAGATGACCCTTCTGGCTGCCATGGATGTAACGTGTGATGACATCACAGCTGATGCCTGCAGAGGCTGGATTAGACACTCTGAAAGATGATTTTCACGCTGTATCGCAAGAGAAGATATTTGTTGTGATGTGGATGACAATCCGTTGCCCAAAAGACAGGAACGTCAGGAGGTGTAGGAAGACTGCACTGTAATTCCACTGCACTGCATGTACAGTTTTCCCTAAGGAGATTGTCTTATGTTTAGATTTCTACATTTGTTTGTGCTATGCAGTGCTGTCTTTTCCTGTCTGCATCACAATGACACTGTCTGTCAATAAATTATTGTACAAACAGTAAAAGCGTTAACGTGAATCATGTGCCTTCTCTTGCAATCAAACAATCAAAACCAGAAATGCACTTACTGTTTTGCAAATGACAAGGATGATTCGAGAAATGCTCCACTCATCACTCTCAGGTAACTCCGCTGCACACGTCTGATCACTTCTTTGTCACCCCCGACCTCACCGCTCCAGACAACGCAGATGTCTTACCGCTGGTCACTTTCCGGCGCTACCTACGGTCCCTCCCTCCTGCTTTTCCTCTGCTGTCTTGTCTGCACTTCCCCCCTCTGTGGAGCTCTCTCTTTTGAATACCAACAGTGCCACAGACACTCTGTGTTCCACGCTTACATCCTGCTTGGACAACATATGCCCTCTTACATCTGGACCAGCCCGTGCATCCCTGTCTGCCCCCTGGTTATCGGATGTACCACGTGAGCATCGCACCAGCCTCCGGTCAGCTGAGAGAAAATGGCACAAGTCAAAAGACCATACTGACCTCTCTCTCTCTACTTTCTCCGTTGACGTTACCTCTGCAAAAACTGATTATAACCACTCGAAGATCAGCAACTCTCCTGACTCTCGCACACTCTTAAAAACCTTCTCTGCTCTCCTCTGTCCGCCTGCTCCCACACCTTCATCGGAGTTAACGGCTGATGATTTTGCATCGTTCTTCGTAAAGAAATCTACCGCCATCAACAGCCAATTTTCTACGCCACCATCACCCGCCTTTTCTCCTATGTCTGAAGATGATGTTTCCAAGGTCATTGGTTCCAACCACCCTACCACCTGCCCACTGGATCCCATCCCCACCCATCTCCTCCATGCCATCTCTCCAGCAGTTGTGCCTGGTCTGACCCGCATCATCAACTCTTTGCTCACCACTGGGACATTTCCCACTGCTTTCAAAGAGGCCTGCATCACACCGCTACTGAAGAAACTCACTCTCAACCTTACACTAATAGAACACTACAGGCCGGTGTAGTGTGTGAAAATGCATATCTTCCGTCAAAATGTAGATGACTGATTTTAACCTCTTATTATTTTCTGTCTTCTTAAAAAATTATTTTTTTACTTACCTCACTATTCTTAGCTTTGTATACTGTGCTAGGCTTTAATGGACTCGATTTAATTAACTTATGCATTTTGTTGCCTATATTGTTATAATTGCTTCCAATGTTTCCTCGTCTGTAAGTCGCTTTGGATAAAAACGTCTGCTAAATGACTAAATGTAAATTTTATGAAATGTGTAATGTCATGTGTAATGTGTAATGTGTAGTGTGTGGCCTTGAAATTTTAGCATGTCTACGTAATCATGAATAAATGCTTCTTGAGACACACAGTGTTGCTTCTTTGCATGCATCAAATGAATTGTTTCTGGCTATATGCATCCATGCATTAGTTTGAGAGGGGTGGAAATGGGACACTTGGGTGAAACAAAACTGCCCCAAAAGTACCCCCCCCACTTTAAATAGAGTTTTTTCTAAGTCAATTTGGTACATTTCTCTGATCCGATTTGAAATTCTCAAAACTTCTTGTTCAATCCTTACATCATTGTGTCACGTGTGCACATCAAACAAGCATTTTCTCATTTCTTTGAACAAGTTGCAAATGCTTTGGTACATCCATGCAAATGATTATGACAAAATTCTGTGCAGATTCCTACATTATCAATTGCTTATGTCATGTTGATCAAAATGCATTATAATGGGTCTCTGTAGAATAGTATAATCCCCACGACATTTAAGCACTTGTTTTACAATATACAGTAAGTATACTTTAAGTAAACAGTGGCATTTTATTTTACTCAATTTAGTGTTTTGCATTGCTATATTCTTTCCACATAGGACTGCAAAACAACTTCACTGTGTTGCAGACGGCCCCTTTTCACACCGAAACAGTCTTTTGACACTCCCTAGAGGGATCTCATCCCTGAACAAGAGAGGGGGCAGATTGGAGATGACCTGCCAAAGTACGTGTTAGTTTGGGACAATGTCAGTTTCCATCGCTCCAACATCATCAGGCAATGGTTTGCGGCCCACAACAGGATGCTGGTGGAGTTCCTCTCACCCTACTCAACCACGTTGAGGAATTTTTCTCAGCATGAAGATTAAAAGTATATGATCGCCAGCCGCATACACAGATGACCCTTCTGGCTGCCATGGATGTAACGTGTGATGACATCACAGCTGATGCCTGCAGAGGCTGGATTAGACACTCTGAAAGATGATTTTCACGCTGTATCGCAAGAGAACATATTTGTTGTGATGTGGATGAGAATCCGTTGCCCAAAAGACAGGAACGTCAGGAGGTGTAGGAAGACTGCACTGTAATTCCACTGCACTGCATGTACAGTTTTCCCTAAGGAGATTGTCTTATGTTTAGATTTCTACATTTGTTTGTGCTATGCAGTGCTGTCTTTTCCTGTCTGCATCACAATGAGACTGTCTGTCAATAAATTATTGTACAAACAGTAAAAGCGTTAACGTGAATCATGTGCCTTCTCTTGCAATCAAACAATCAAAACCAGAAATGCACTTACTGTTTTGCAAATGACAAGGATGATTCGAGAAATGCTCCACTCATCACTCTCAGGTCACTCCGCTGCACACGTCTGATCACTTCTTTGTCACCCCCGACCTCACCGCTCCAGACAACGCAGATGTCTTACCGCTGGTCACTTTCCGGCGCTACCTACGGTCCCTCCCTCCTGCTTTTCCTCTGCTGTCTTGTCTGCACTCCCCCCCTCTGTGGAGCTCTCTCTTTTGAATACCAACAGTGCCACAGACACTCTGTGTTCCACGCTTACATCCTGCTTGGACAACATATGCCCTCTTACATCTGGACCAGCCCGTGCATCCCTGTCTGCCCCCTGGTTATCGGATGTACCACGTGAGCATCGCACCAGCCTCCGGTCAGCTGAGAGAAAATGGCACAAGTCAAAAGACCATACTGACCTCTCTCTCTCTACTTTCTCCGTTGACGTTACCTCTGCAAAAACTGATTATAACCACTCGAAGATCAGCAACTCTCCTGACTCTCGCACACTCTTAAAAACCTTCTCTGCTCTCCTCTGTCCGCCTGCTCCCACACCTTCATCGGAGTTAACGGCTGATGATTTTGCATCGTTCTTCGTAAAGAAAACTACCGCCATCAACAGCCAATTTTCTACGCCACCATCACCCGCCTTTTCTCCTATGTCTGAAGATGATGTTTCCAAGGTCATTGGTTCCAACCACCCTACCACCTGCCCACTGGATCCCATCCCCACCCATCTCCTCCATGCCATCTCTCCAGCAGTTGTGCCTGGTCTGACCCGCATCATCAACTCTTTGCTCACCACTGGGACATTTCCCACTGCTTTCAAAGAGGCCTGCATCACACCGCTACTGAAGAAACTCACTCTCAACCTTACACTGCTAGAACACTACAGGCCGGTGTAGTGTGTGAAAATGCATATCTTCCGTCAAAATGTAGATGACTGATTTTAATCTCTTATTATTTTCTGTCTTCTTAAAAAAATATTTTTTTTACTTACCTCACTATTCTTAGCTTTGTATACTGTGCTAGGCTTTAATGGACTGGATTTAATTAACTTATGCATTTTGTTGCCTATATTGTTATAATTGCTTCCAATGTTTCCTCGTCTGTAAGTCGCTTTGGATAAAAACGTCTGCTAAATGACTAAATGTAAATTTTATGAAATGTGTAATGTCATGTGTAATGTGTAATGTGTAGTGTGTGGCCTTGAAATTTTAGCATGTCTACGTAATCATGAATAAATGCTTCTTGAGACACACAGTGTTGCTTCTTTGCATGCATCAAATTAATTGTTTCTCGCTATATGCATCCATGCATTAGTTTGAGAGGGGTGGAAATGGGACACTTGGGTGAAACAAAACTGCCCCAAAAGTACCCCCCCCACTTTAAATAGAGTTTTTTCTAAGTCAATTTGGTACATTTCTCTGATCCGATTTGAAATTCTCAAAACTTCTTGTTCAATCCTTACATCATTGTGTCACGTGTGCACATCAAACAAGCATTTTCTCATTTCTTTGAACAAGTTGCAAATGCTTTGGTACATCCATGCAAATGATTATGACAAAATTCTGTGCAGATTCCTACATTATCAATTGCTTATGTCATGTTGATCAAAATGCATTATAATGGGTCTCTGTAGAATAGTATAATCCCCACGACATTTAAGCACTTGTTTTACAATATACAGTAAGTATACTTTAAGTAAACAGTGGCATTTTATTTTACTCAATTTAGTGTTTTGCATTGCTATATTCTTTCCACATAGGACTGCAAAACAACTTCACTGTGTTGCAGACGGCCCCTTTTCACACAGAAACAGTCTTTTGACACTCCCTAGAGGGATCTCATCCCTGAACAAGAGAGGGGGCAGATTGGAGATGACCTGCCAAAGTACGTGTTAGTTTGGGACAATGTCAGTTTCCATCGCTCCAACATCATCAGGCAATGGTTTGCGGCCCACAACAGGATGCTGGTGGAGTTCCTCTCACCCTACTCAACCACGTTGAGGAATTTTTCTCAGCATGAAGATTAAAAGTATATGATCGCCAGCCGCATACACAGATGACCCTTCTGGCTGCCATGGATGTAACGTGTGATGACATCACAGCTGATGCCTGCAGAGGCTGGATTAGACACTCTGAAAGATGATTTTCACGCTGTATCGCAAGAGAACATATTTGTTGTGATGTGGATGAGAATCCGTTGCCCAAAAGACAGGAACGTCAGGAGGTGTAGGAAGACTGCACTGTAATTCCACTGCACTGCATGTACAGTTTTCCCTAAGGAGATTGTCTTATGTTTAGATTTCTACATTTGTTTGTGCTATGCAGTGCTGTCTTTTCCTGTCTGCATCACAATGACACTGTCTGTCAATAAATTATTGTACAAACAGTAAAAGCGTTAACGTGAATCATGTGCCTTCTCTTGCAATCAAACAATCAAAACCAGAAATGCACTTACTGTTTTGCAAATGACAAGGATGATTCGAGAAATGCTCCACTCATCACTCTCAGGTCACTCCGCTGCACACGTCTGATCACTTCTTTGTCACCCCCGACCTCACCGCTCCAGACAACGCAGATGTCTTACCGCTGGTCACTTTCCGGCGCTACCTACGGTCCCTCCCTCCTGCTTTTCCTCTGCTGTCTTGTCTGCACTCCCCCCCTCTGTGGAGCTCTCTCTTTTGAATACCAACAGTGCCACAGACACTCTGTGTTCCACGCTTACATCCTGCTTGGACAACATATGCCCTCTTACATCTGGACCAGCCCGTGCATCCCTGTCTGCCCCCTGGTTATCGGATGTACCACGTGAGCATCGCACCAGCCTCCGGTCAGCTGAGAGAAAATGGCACAAGTCAAAAGACCATACTGACCTCTCTCTCTCTACTTTCTCCGTTGACGTTACCTCTGCAAAAACTGATTATAACCACTCGAAGATCAGCAACTCTCCTGACTCTCGCACACTCTTAAAAACCTTCTCTGCTCTCCTCTGTCCGCCTGCTCCCACACCTTCATCGGAGTTAACGGCTGATGATTTTGCATCGTTCTTCGTAAAGAAAACTACCGCCATCAACAGCCAATTTTCTACGCCACCATCACCCGCCTTTTCTCCTATGTCTGAAGATGATGTTTCCAAGGTCATTGGTTCCAACCACCCTACCACCTGCCCACTGGATCCCATCCCCACCCATCTCCTCCATGCCATCTCTCCAGCAGTTGTGCCTGGTCTGACCCGCATCATCAACTCTTTGCTCACCACTGGGACATTTCCCACTGCTTTCAAAGAGGCCTGCATCACACCGCTACTGAAGAAACTCACTCTCAACCTTACACTGCTAGAACACTACAGGCCGGTGTAGTGTGTGAAAATGCATATCTTCCGTCAAAATGTAGATGACTGATTTTAACCTCTTATTATTTTCTGTCTTCTTAAAAAAATATTTTTTTTACTTACCTCACTATTCTTAGCTTTGTATACTGTGCTAGGCTTTAATGGACTGGATTTAATTAACTTATGCATTTTGTTGCCTATATTGTTATAATTGCTTCCAATGTTTCCTCGTCTGTAAGTCGCTTTGGATAAAAACGTCTGCTAAATGACTAAATGTAAATTTTATGAAATGTGTAATGTCATGTGTAATGTGTAATGTGTAGTGTGTGGCCTTGAAATTTGTCTACGTAATCATGAATAAATGCTTCTTGAGACACACAGTGTTGCTTCTTTGCATGCATCAAATTAATTGTTTCTCGCTATATGCATCCATGCATTAGTTTGAGAGGGGTGGAAATGGGACACTTGGGTGAAACAAAACTGCCCCAAAAGTACCCCCCCACTTTAAATACATTTTTTTCTAAGTCAATTTGGTACATTTCTCTGATCCGATTTGAAATTCTCAAAACTTCTTGTTCAATCCTTACATCCTTGTGTCACGTGTGCACATCAAACAAGCATTGTCTCATTTCTTTGAACAAGTTGCAAATGCTTTGGTACATCCATGCAAATGATTATGACAAAATTCTGTGCAGATTCCTACATTATCAATTGCTTATGTCATGTTGATCAAAATGCATTATAATGGGTCTCTGTAGAATAGTATAATCCCCACGACATTTAAGCACTAGTTTTACAATATACAGTAAGTATACTTTAAGTAAACGGTGGCATTTTATTTTACTCAATTTAGTGTTTTGCATTGCTATATTCTTTCCTCATAGGACTGCAAGACAACTTCACTGTGTTGCAGACGGCCCCTTTTCACACCTAAACAGTCTTTTGACACTCTCTACAAGGATCTCATCCCTGAACAAGAGAGGGGGCAGATTGGAGATGACCTGCCAAAGTACGTGTTAGTTTGGGACAATGTCAGTTTCCATCGCTCCAACATCATCAGGCAATGGTTTGCGGCCCACAACAGGATGCTGGTGGAGTTCCTCTCACCCTACTCAACCCCGTTGAGGAATTTTTCTCAGCATGAAGATTAAAAGTATATGATGGCCAGCCGCATACACAGATGACCCTTCTGGCTGCCTTGGATGTAACGTGTGATGACATCACAGCTGATGCCTGCAGAGGCTGGATTAGACACTCTGAAAGATGATTTTCACGCTGTATCGCAGGAGAAGATATTTGTTGTGATGTGGATGAGAATCCGTTGCCCAAAAGACAGGAACGTCAGGAGGTGTAGGAAGACTGCACTGTAATTCCACTGCACTGCATGTACAGTTTTCCCTAAGGAGATTGTCTTATGTTCAGATTTCTACATTTGTTTGTGCTATGCAGTGCTGTCTTTTCCTGTCTGCATCACAATGACACTGTCTGTCAATAAATTATTGTACAAACAGTAAAAGCGTTAACGTGAATCATGTGCCGTCTATTGCAATCAAACAATCAAAACCAGAAATGCACTTACTGTTTTGCAAATGACAAGGATGATTCGAGAAATGCTCCACTCATCACTCTCAGGTCACTCCGCTGCACACGTCTGATCACTTCTTTGTCACCCCCGACCTCACCGCTCCAGACAACGCAGATGTCTTACCGCTGGTCACTTTCCGGCGCTACCTACGGTCCCTCCCTCCTGCTTTTCCTCTGCTGTCTTGTCTGCACTCCCCCCCTCTGAGGAGCTCTCACTTTTGAATACCAACAGTGCCACAGACACTCTGTGTTCCACGCTTACATCCTGCTTGGACAACATATGCCCTCTTGCATCTGGACCAGCCCGTGCATCCCTGTCTGCCCCCTGGTTATCGGATGTACCACGTGAGCATCGCATCAGCCTCCGGTCAGCTGAGAGAAAATGGCACAAGTCAAAAGACCATACTGACCTCTCTCTCTCTACTTTCTCCGTTGACGTTACCTCTGCAAAAACTGATTATAACCACTCGAAGATCAGCAACTCTCCTGACTCTCGCACACTCTTAAAAACCTTCTCTGCTCTCCTCTGTCCGCCTGCTCCCACACCTTCATCGGAGTTAACGGCTGATGATTTTGCATCGTTCTTCGTAAAGAAAACTACCGCCATCAACAGCCAATTTTCTACGCCACCATCACCCGCCTTTTCTCCTATGTCTGAAGATGATGTTTCCAAGGTCATTGGTTCCAACCACCCTACCACCTGCCCACTGGATCCCATCCCCACCCATCTCCTCCATGCCATCTCTCCAGCAGTTGTGCCTGGTCTGACCCGCATCATCAACTCTTTGCTCACCACTGGGACATTTCCCACTGCTTTCAAAGAGGCCTGCATCACACCGCTACTGAAGAAACTCACTCTCAACCTTACACTGCTAGAACACTACAGGCCGGTGTAGTGTGTGAAAATGCATATCTTCCGTCAAAATGTAGATGACTGATTTTAACCTCTTATTATTTTCTGTCTTCTTAAAAAAATATTTTTTTTACTTACCTCACTATTCTTAGCTTTGTATACTGTGCTAGGCTTTAATGGACTGGATTTAATTAACTTATGCATTTTGTTGCCTATATTGTTATAATTGCTTCCAATGTTTCCTCGTCTGTAAGTCGCTTTGGATAAAAACGTCTGCTAAATGACTAAATGTAAATTTTATGAAATGTGTAATGTCATGTGTAATGTATAATGTGTAGTGTGTGGCCTTGAAATTTTAGCATGTCTACGTAATCATGAATAAATGCTTCTTGAGACACACAGTGTTGCTTCTTTGCATGCATCAAATGAATTGTTTCTGGCTATATGCATCCATGCATTAGTTTGAGAGGGGTGGAAATGGGACACTTGGGTGAAACAAAACTGCCCCAAAAGTGCCCCCCCACTTTAAATACAGTTTTTTCTAAGTCATTTCTCAGATCCGATTTGAAATTCTCAAAACTTCTTGTTCAATCCTCACATCCTTGTGTCACGTGTGCACATCAAACAAGCATTTTCTCATTTCTTTGAACAAGTTGCAAATGCTTTGGTACATCCATGCAAATGATTATGACAAAATTCTGTGCAGATTCCTACATTATCAATTGCTTATGTCATGTTGATCAAAATGCATTATAATGGGTCTCTGTAGAATAGTATAATCCCCACGACATTTAAGCACTAGTTTTACAATATACAGTAAGTATACTTTAAGTAAACGGTGGCATTTTATTTTACTCAATTTAGTGTTTTGCATTGCTATATTCTTTCCACATAGGACTGCAAGACAACTTCACTGTGTTGCAGACGGCCCCTTTTCACACCTAAACAGTCTTTTGACACTCTCTACAGGGATCTCATCCCTGAACAAGAGAGGGGGCAGATTGGAGATGACCTGCCAAAGTACGTGTTAGTTTGGGACAATGTCAGTTTCCATCGCTCCAACATCATCAGGCAATGGTTTGCGGCCCACAACAGGATGCTGGTGGAGTTCCTCTTACCCTACTCAACCCCGTTGAGGAATTTTTCTCAGCATGAAGATTAAAAGTATATGATGGCCAGCCGCATACACAGATGACCCTTCTGGCTGCCTTGGATGTAACGTGTGATGACATCACAGCTGATGCCTGCAGAGGCTGGATTAGACACTCTGAAAGATGATTTTCACGCTGTATCGCAAGAGAAGATATTTGTTGTGATGTGGATGAGAATCCGTTGCCCAAAAGACAGGAACGTCAGGAGGTGTAGGAAGCTTGCACTGTAATTCCACTGCACTGCATGTACAGTTTTCCCTAAGGAGATTGTCTTATGTTCAGATTTCTACATTTGTTTGTGCTATGCAGTGCTGTCTTTTCCTGTCTGCATCACAATGACACTGTCTGTCAATAAATTATTGTAAAAACAGTAAAAGCTTAAATGTGACTCATGTGCCGTCTCTTGCAATCAAACAATCAAAACCAGAAATGCACTTACTGTTTTGCAAATGACAAGGATGATTCGAGAAATGCTCCACTCATCACTCTCAGTTCACTCCGCTGCACACGTCTGATCACTTCTTTATCACCCCCGAACTCACCGCTCCAGACAATGCAGATGTCTTACCGCTGGTCACTTTCCGGCGCTACCTACGGTCCCTCCCTCCTGCTTTTCCTCTGCTGTCTTGTCTGCACTCCCCCCCTCTGAGGAGCTCTCTCTTTTGAATACCAACAGTGCCACAGACACTCTGTGTTCCACGCTTACATCCTGCTTGGACAACATATGCCCTCTTACATCTGGACCAGCCCGTGCATCCCTGTCTGCCCCCTGGTTATCGGATGTACCACATGAGCATCGCACCAGCCTCCGGTCAGCTGAGAGAAAATGGCACAAGTCAAAAAACCATTCTGATCTCTCTCTCTCTACTTTCTCCGTTGACGTCACCTCTGCAAAAACTGATTATAACCACTCGAAGATCAGCAACTCTCCTGACTCTCGCACACTCTTAAAAACCTTCTCTGCTCTCCTCTGTCCGCCTGCTCCCACACCTTCATCGGAGTTAACGGCTGATGATTTTGCATCGTTCTTCGTAAAGAAAATTACCGACATCAACAGCCAATTTTCTACACCACCATCACCCGCCTTTTCTCCTATGTCTGAAGATGATGTTTCCAAGGTCATTGGTTCCAACCACCCTACCACCTGCCCACTGGATCCCATCCCCACCCATCTCCTCCATGCCATCTCTCCAGCAGTTGTGCCTGGTCTGACCCGCATCATCAACTCTTTGCTCACCACTGGGACATTTCCCACTGCTTTCAAAGAGGCCTGCATCACACCGCTACTGAAGAAACTCACTCTCAACCTTATACTGCTAGAACACTACAGGCCGGTGTAGTGTGTGAAAATGCATATCTTCCGTCAAAATGTAGATGACTGATTTTAACCTCTTATTATTTTCTGTCTTCTTAAAAAATTATTTTTTTACTTACCTCACTATTCTTAGCTTTGTATACTGTGCTAGGCTTTAATGGACTGGATTTAATTAACTTATGCCTTTTGTTGCCTATATTGTTATAATTGCTTCCAATGTTTCCTTGTCTGTAAGTCGCTTTGGATAAAAACGTCTGCTAAATGATGTTGTGGAATTTTCTTATTCCTTAATCAAGGTGAGTCAATTTTGACAAACGCAATATACAGAGACATCAAGTACTTTGCAAAGTATTTTATTGTCGTTTAATCTGCATCATGAGCAATGAGCATGGTGCAGAGCAAAGGCGCTCTTTCCTCCTGCACCCAGAGTATATATATGATTAAAAACGTGACACCCCCTCCCTTTGCCCCCTAACAAGAATCCTGAGCTGGTTTACGGGAAGTTCCGTTATTCCAAACAGAACATCTTGGCCTCTGCTCGAGGGCAAAGGCAGAGTGGTATGACGTGTTTAGAGAAAAACATGATAACATTAGAAAAGAAAACATAGATAAACACTTCGTAAACATATAGACAGACACATCAAGAAGCTAGACTAGAAAATTTCCATTACATTCCCCCCTTTTATCATATATGATAACAAAAATCTTTATACTTTGACCATGTAAGATGAGCAACGCCCTTTCTCTTACAGGTTTCATTCTTCTATCTAAACAGTTCTTAAAATCCCACTAGAATTGGTAACACCACCTGCTTCAGCCCCACTCCCCAACTTTAGCTATTCCACCTTTTCAACAGACTGTTAGTCATATCATCCGGTTCCCTGATAATTTAAATTTTTCTGAGTTAGAGCTAGTCTTTTTCCTTTTTATTTGGCCGTTCCAGGGGACATAATTGCCCACATTTTCAAATTTTGTTGCCTTATCCAGAACATCAACTGAGGTACACGTACCTCTACACAAATACATATTTGTTCCCCAGTACCTAGCAGAATTAGGGTAACACTGTCCCTCCCCATACCATTTTATTAAACTTTGAATATAGTGTTAGACAGAAACAAAATTCTATAATCTCTAATTTCTCAGGGTTCGATGTGTCCCCGACTCGAACAGTTGATTCCCTTTGCGAGCACCAATAGTGCCCCTCCTGTCGCTTCAGTCAGCACGACCATTGCGAAGAGCCATACGGTTGGAGTTGCCCCTCCTTGGACACCTTTTTGCTGTGGGAGGTGTGTCTTTCCCACGACTTCCTCCTGAAATCTTTGACTACTTGGAAGTCTCCTGGCTGGAAGCTGTGGAATGATTTGTCAGCTCCGTTTGCTACTGCTCCTTTGACCTGCACAAATATTTTGAGAGCAAAAACACAAAAACACATTGCTTGTAACATCCCCCCTTTTGACGCGTGGTCTAGGCCATGCGTCAAAATCGCAAAAGCAGGGAAAGAATGTTTTGGCAAACAGGTGAGGCCATTTGGGCCTCCCCAAACATTGTCAGTGTATTTACATGAGCACTCCTTCCAGAGTGCACGCTCAGCTGGTTCTGCAAAATGTTTGCATCTCTGCAAGAGAAAGAGTTTTGTTAGTGATTTCTGGAGAAAATCTGTCTGTCTCTGATGTTGCTTGCTTTGCTGCAAGGTCAGCCGTCGGCTTCCTGCAAAAAAATTGTTTCAGATACAAAAGTGTGTGCGTCACAGTTACACACAACAATGGCTGATGGGAGAAGAAGGGCAGATAGCATATCAGCAACCTATGTGTGATTAAGAATGTTTTTACCATCATCTTTTACAAAGTTTCTGTGTTTCCACAGTGTGCCAAAATCATGAGTTATACCAAATGTATATCTACTATCTGTGTGAATGTCTACATTTTTATTCTTTGCTAATTCCCATGCGCGTGTGAGTGCAATGAGCTCTGCTGTCTGAGCAGAGAAATGGTCCCTAAAAATGATATCAATTGCTTCTTTGCTTTTGGACTTGCGATGTCTGTAATTGCAGACACGCTTTGCGGACAGCTGTCTGCCGCGGTCAGTATTTTCGTGACCTAAAAAACAAACAACTTGTTTTGCCAGCTGGACTTTGGAGACATTTACTTTGTGTTTTTTTTTTTTCTCTTATCTTTTAAACTGGAAACAAAGGCCTGCGCACCGGTAAATTTGGACATGGCACAACTATGCCTCTTTTTTCTTTTTTTATCTTTTTAAACTCATTAAATATTGGCCTTATGCCATTGAGGTCTTCTGATTTGAGGCTTCTGTTTTGAGGGGGAATTGCTGTTTGCGTGGATGGAAATTACCCTTGGGCGTTATCACAACAGGTTCACAGTTCCTAATCAACCCAACATAATATTTTCCTGTTCCCCAAAGTTGTACGGGCACCTTCCCAAAATTTCTTCATTAATCTTTTTGTGTGTGAAAACACTTCAAGTCCCCTTGTTGCTGACAGACAGGCATGATTCTCACGATGGGCGTGCAACAAATTTGAATATTGCATGTCGTCCCTTTTAACCCATTCTATGGCGTGCGCATATTTGGCAGCTAAACACCCACAGCTCCCCACACCATTGCAATCAACGTCATGAGGCTCTGTGAGGCAATACATTCTACATCATACTTACGTAATTCAATATTACATCGTACAGCTGTACGAGCGCTGCACACGGGTCGTGTTGGTATCATGCTCAATCTGTCATCATACACATTATGACTCTGCACAGCAAATCAATCGGGCAGCAGTCAGACATGAGAAACCTGTGTTGAAATTTGACACTCCCCAACTCGCATTGCACCCTTTTGACATAAATTATTCTACATTAGAGCCACTAGCATTTAGGGAAAACACAGCTAGTTTAGACTCTGGCAAATTTAAACACTTCTTGTGAATCACAGTAGGCTATTTGTTGCCCCTGAATCTATCAAAAAATCAAGCAGTTTGTTGCACACGAGCATTGTGCATTTTAGCAAAGTTCAGAAAGCGTTTTCATTCATCATGGAATGTGAGCTAAGCAGATCTTCATTGCATACAGTAGGAAAAAGCATTTCTTCATTGCATATTATTGAGATTATGATGTTTTATGTATTATAAATTCATGTTTACTGTCAAATATATGTCCATGCTGTGCTGGGTTTTTTGTCTTGAAAACTAGTTGGCAGAAGTGTGTAACACGAGCTCTGAGGTATGCAGAAGCAGGGTCTCAGATAACAAGTGTGTGTGTGCGTCAATCGCATCTCTCGGCAGGACCGGCTATTTTCAAAATGTTTTGCAGGGGCCAATAGTTGGGGGAGAATGGAGTCAGATTAACATGTCCCGAGGTGATTGGTTCCGGAGGATTGAACGCCCGCCCGATGAAGGGGAGGAGCCCGAAGAGAGAATCGACGTCACATATTTTATAAATACTTGTAACCTGGAAGTGTGTATTCAGTTGTTCGGCTCATGTATATGTTTGAGAGACAACCCCAGCTGGAAGAAGCTTTTACATCTGATAATAAATTCTACTTAAACTTATTGGGAAAAACGATCTCTTTGACTTTTCTTCAAATTTTTGAACACGCAGGACTCGAGTTTTGAAAGGGAAATCATACTCACCCCCCTCGGAATGATGCCTCACCTCCTCACTTCCATCTACCTTTTCTCTTGACCTCCGCGATCTCAGAGGCTCAGGACAATCATTTCGCCAGTGCCCCGTCTTTCCGCAATTGAAACATTTCTCTGGATCATAGGTGCTAGAGGGTTTAAAACCTCCTCTTCCACGTCCACGCCACTGACCTCCTCTCTTCCCGTTTCCTCTTCCTCCATGCTCTACTCCGATATTCATTAGAGCCATGTGGAGTTCTTTATCTTGTGTGTTTTTCTTCTGAAGCTCTTTCTTGCCTGTTTGTCTTTCGGCGTGTACAGCATGACGGACGATCTCGCTTATTCTCGCACGATCTGGCTCGATGCACGATTTTTCCACTTCTCGTCTCAGCTCTTCTCTGAGATTCGCAGAAAAGTGGATCTGAGATGTCCTATGAACGGACCAATGTCCGGTCCGTCTGAATCAGGTTGAAGTCCAGAATGTTCTTTAAATACTTCCTCCACAGGCCATTTACCCTGTAACTTTCTTAGGTCAGATGGTTTCAGTTTGACTTTCAACAGTCTCTCTAATTTTTTCATTGAGGGTGAGAATTCTTTGCAAAATGTCAAAAGTTCTTTATACGTCGGTGCTGGTTGCGCTCTTTCCTGCTTTTGACACACCACGGGCTGTGGCATGTGTGGCACTGGTGCTGGTGGAGACACTGGTGGGGGCACTGGAGCTGCCTCAATCGGGTTCAGATGTCGGTGAGGAGGGACACAATCATCCTCCGGTTGGTGTTTGTAACAAGTCATAGATGGGGGTAAAGAAGACAGAGGGGTTAAATCATTATATTCAAGCAAAACAGGGTACAATGGAGTTTTCGGTGGTGGCAGTTCTTCCAATGCCTTTTCTTTAAAAACATAGTCACGTCTATTTGCTTCCCTCTCCCATAACTCTAAACATTTACACGCTTCATCATATTTTTCCCTTTCTTTTTTGGACATTTTAAATATGTCTTTTTTCCCCATATGTTCTCTTATTTTCTCTAATTTTGTGGTACTAAATGTACCGTTTTCTGGAAAGTTAGCTTTTTCTATTAAATAGGGTACACCTTGTAAACTTCCCGTTCCCCAATTTTCCCTCATTTCTCTGTATGTTGGTTTATCCATATCATTTCTTAGTAGTCCCCCAGACTGTTTAGAATCTCTCTCGATTCTGAGTAGTCTCCCCTCTTTAACCAGACTGTTTTAAGCAGTCCCCCAGACTGTTTAGAATCTCTCGATTCTGAGTAGTCTCCCCTCTTTAACCAGACTGTTTTAAGCAGTCCCCCAGACTGTTTAGCGCTAAGTAGTCTCCCCTTTTGTTCCAGACTGTTCAGAAATCTATCTGACTCACCACTTTTCCTTTTTGTGCCTTGCACTGAGTTCTTTTGGGATCACGTCAGCTTGGGGTCCGGAGTAGAGTTCTCTCGTCCCTGTATGGGGTTAGAGCTGGATTTGCTATGTCCAGGATGATCAGTCAACTCTAGTCCGTTCTCCGTCAGCCTTGTGATCCCATACTTCGTCGCCAAATTGTTGTGGAATTTTCTTATTCCTTAATCAAGGTGAGTCAATTTTGACAAACGCAATATACAGAGACATCAAGTACTTTGCAAAGTATTTTATTGTCGTTTAATCTGCATCATGAGCAATGAGCATGGTGCAGAGCAAAGGCGCTCTTTCCTCCTGCACCCAGAGTATATATATGATTAAAAACGTGACACCCCCTCCCTTTGCCCCCTAACAAGAATCCCGAGCTGGTTTACGGGAAGTTCCGTTATTCCAAACAGAACATCTTGGCCTCTGCTCGAGGGCAAAGGCAGAGTGGTATGACGTATTTAGAGAAAAACATGATAACATTAGAAAAGAAAACATAGATAAACACTTCGTAAACATATAGACAAACACATCAAGAAGCTAGACTAGAAAATTTCCATTACAATGACTAAATGTAAATTTTATGAAATGTGTAATGTCATGTGTAATGTGTAATGTGTAGTGTGTGGCCTTGAAATTTTAGCATGTCTACGTAATCATGAATAAATGCTTCTTGAGACACACAGTGTTGCTTCTTTGCATGCATCAAATGAATTGTTTCTGGCTATATGCATCCATGCATTAGTTTGAGAGGGGTGGAAATGGGACACTTGGGTGAAACAAAACTGCCCGATCTCTGATCCGATTTGAAATTCTCAAAACTTCTTGTTCAATCCTTACATCCTTGTGTCACGTGTGCACATCAAACAAGCATTTTCTAATTTCTTTGAACAAGTTGCAAATGCTTTGGTACATCCATGCAAATGATTATGACAAAATTCTGTGCAGATTCCTACATTATCAATTGCTTATGTCATGTTGATCAAAAATGCATTATAATGAGTCGCTGTAGAATAGTATAATCCCCACGACATTTAAGCACTAGTTTTACAATATACAGTAAGTATACTTTAAGTAAACGGTGGCATTTTATTTTACTCAATTTAGTGTTTTGCATTGCTATATTCTTTCCACATAGGACTGCAAGACAACTTCACTGTGTTGCAGACGGCCCCTTTTCACACCTAAACAGTCACTCTCTACAAAGTACGTGTTAGTTTGGGACAATGTCAGTTTCCATCGCTCCAACATCATCAGGCAATGGTTTGCGGCCCACAACAGGATGCTGGTGGAGTTCCTCTCACCCTACTCAACCACGTTGAGGAATTTTTCTCAGCATGAAGATTAAAAGTATATGATTGCCAGCCGCATACACAGATGACCCTTCTGGCTGCCATGGATGTAACGTGTGATGACATCACAGCTGATGCCTGCAGAGGCTGGATTAGACACTCTGAAAGATGATTTTTCACGCTGTATCGCAAGAGAAGATATTTGTTGTGATGTGGATGAGAATCCGTTGCCCAAAAGACAGGAACGTCAGGAGGTGTAGGAAGACTGCACTGTAATTCCACTGCACTGCATGTACAGTTTTCCCTAAGGAGATTGTCTTATGTTCAGATTTCTACATTTGTTTGTGCTATGCAGTGCTGTCTTTTCCTGTCTGCATCACAATGACATTGTCTGTCAATAAATTATTGTACAAACAGTAAAAGCGTTAACGTGAATCATGTGCCGTCTCTTGCAATCAAACAATCAAAACCAGAAATGCACTTACTGTTTTGCAAATGACAAGGATGATTCGAGAAATGCTCCACTCATCACTCTCAGGTCACTCCGCTGCACACGTCTGATCACTTCTTTGTCACCCCCGACCTCACCGCTCCAGACAACGCAGATGTCTTACCGCTGGTCACTTTCCGGCGCTACCTAAGGTCCCTCCCTCCTGCTTTTCCTCTGCTGTCTTGTCTGCACTCCCCCCGTCTGAGGAGCTCTCTCTTTTGAATACCAACAGTGCCACAGACACTCTGTGTTCCATGCTTACATCCTGCTTGGACAACATATGCCCTCTTACATCTGGACCAGCCCGTGCATCCCTGTCTGCCCCCTGGTTATCGGATGTACCACGTGAGCATCGCACCAGCCTCCGGTCAGCTGAGAGAAAATGGCACAAGTCAAAAGACCATACTGACCTCTCTCTCTCTACTTTCTCCGTTGACGTTACCTCTGCAAAAACTGATTATAACCACTCGAAGATCAGCAACTCTCCTGACTCTCGCACACTCTTAAAAACCTTCTCTGCTCTCCTCTGTCCGCCTGCTCCCACACCTTCATCGGAGTTAACGGCTGATGATTTTGCATCGTTCTTCGTAAAGAAAACTACCGCCATCAACAGCCAATTTTCTACGCCACCATCACCCGCCTTTTCTCCTATGTCTGAAGATGATGTTTCCAAGGTCATTGGTTCCAACCACCCTACCACCTGCCCACTGGATCCCATCCCCACCCATCTCCTCCATGCCATCTCTCCAGCAGTTGTGCCTGGTCTGACCCGCATCATCAACTCTTTGCTCACCACTGGGACATTTCCCACTGCTTTCAAAGAGGCCTGCATCAAACCGCTACTGAAGAAACTCACTCTCAACCTTACACTGCTAGAACACTACAGGCCGGTGTAGTGTGTGAAAATGCATATCTTCCGTCAAAATGTAGATGACTGATTTTAACCTCTTATTATTTTCTGTCTTCTTAAAAAATTATTTTTTCATTTACCTCACTATTCTTAGCTTTGTATACTGTGCTAGGCTTTAATGGACTGGATTTAATTAACTTATGCATTTTGTTGCCTATATTGTTATAATTGCTTCCAATGTTTCCTCGTCTGTAAGTCGCTTTGGATAAAAACGTCTGCTAAATGACTAAATGTAAATTTTATGAAATGTGTAATGTCATGTGTAATGTGTAATGTGTAGTGTGTGGCCTTGAAATTTTAGCATGTCTACGTAATCATGAATAAATGCTTCTTGAGACACACAGTGTTGCTTCTTTGCATGCATCAAATGAATTGTTTCTGGCTATATGCATCCATGCATTAGTTTGAGAGGGGTTGAAATGGGACACTTGGGTGAAACAAAACTGCCCCAAAAGTACCCCCCCCACTTTAAATACAGTTTTTTCTAAGTCAATTTGGTACATTTCTCTGATCCGATTTGAAATTCTCAAACTTCTTGTTCAATCCTTACATCCTTGTGTCACGTGTGCACATCAAACAAGCATTTTCTAATTTCTTTGAACAAGTTGCAAATGCTTTGGTACATCCATGCAAATGATTATGACAAAATTCTGTGCAGATTCCTATATTATCAATTGCTTATGTCATGTTGATCAAAATTAAATATAATGGGTCTCTGTAGAATAGTATAATCCCCACGACATTTAAGCACTAGTTTTACAATATACAGTAAGTATACTTTAAGTAAACGGTGGCATTTTATTTTACTCAATTTAGTGTTTTGCATTGCTATATTCTTTCCACATAGGACTGCAAAACAACTTCACTGTGTTGCAGACGGCCCCTTTTCACACCTAAACAGTCTTTTGACACTCTCTACAGGGATCTCATCCCTGAACAAGAGAGGGGGCAGATTGGAGATGACCTGCCAAAGTACGTGTTAGTTTGGGACAATGTCAGTTTCCATCGCTCCAACATCATCAGGCAATGGTTTGCGGCCCACAACAGGATGCTGGTGGAGTTCCTCTCACCCTACTAAACCACGTTGAGGAATTTTTCTCAGCATGAAGATTAAAAGTATATGATCGCCAGCCGCATACACAGATGACCCTTCTGGCTGCCATGGATGTAACGTGTGATGACATCACAGCTGATGCCTGCAGAGGCTGGATTAGACACTCTGAAAGATGATTTTCACGCTGTATCGCAAGAGAAGATATTTGTTGTGATGTGGATGAGAATCCGCTGCCCAAAAGACAGGAACGTCAGGAGGTGTAGGAAGACTGCACTGTAATTCCACTGCACTGCATGTACAGTTTTCCCAAAGGAGATTGTCTTATGTTCAGATTTCTACATTTGTTTGTGCTATGCAGTGCTGTCTTTTCCTGTCTGCATCACAATGACACTGTCTGTCAATAAATTATTGTACAAACAGTAAAAGCGTTAACGTGAATCATGTGCCGTCTCTTGCAATCAAACAATCAAAACCAGAAATGCACTTACTGTTTTGCAAATGACAAGGATGATTCGAGAAATGCTCCACTCATCACTCTCAGGTCACTCCGCTGCACACGTCTGATCACTTCTTTGTCACCCCCGACCTCACCGCTCCAGACAACGCAGATGTCTTACCGCTGGTCACTTTCCGGCGCTACCTACGGTCCCTCCCTCCTGCTTTTCCTCTGCTGTCTTGTCTGCACTCCCCCCCTCTGAGGAGCTCTCACTTTTGAATACCAACAGTGCCACAGACACTCTGTGTTCCACGCTTACATCCTGCTTGGACAACATATGCCCTCTTGCATCTGGACCAGCCCTTGCATCCCTGTCTGCCCCCTGGTTATCGGATGTACCACGTGAGCATCGCATCAGCCTCCGGTCAGCTGAGAGAAAATGGCACAAGTCAAAAGACCATACTGACCTCTCTCTCTCAACTTTCTCCGTTGACGTCACCTCTGCAAAAACTGATTATAACCACTCGAAGATCAGCAACTCTCCTGACTCTCGCACACTCTTAAAAACCTTCTCTGCTCTCCTCTGTCCGCCTGCTCCCACACCTTCATCGGAGTTAACGGCTGATGATTTTGCATCGTTCTTCGTAAAGAAAACTACCGCCATCAACAGCCAATTTTCTACGCCACCATCACCCGCCTTTTCTCCTATGTCTGAAGATGATGTTTCCAAGGTCATTGGTTCCAACCACCCTACCACCTGCCCACTGGATCCCATCCCCACCCATCTCCTCCATGCCATCTCTCCAGCAGTTGTGCCTGGTCTGACCCGCATCATCAACTCTTTGCTCACCACTGGGACATTTCCCACTGCTTTCAAAGAGGCCTGCATCACACCGCTACTGAAGAAACTCACTCTCAACCTTACACTGCTAGAACACTACAGGCCGGTGTAGTGTGTGAAAATGCATATCTTCCGTCAAAATGTAGATGACTGATTTTAACCTCTTATTATTTTCTGTCTTCTTAAAAAATAATTTTTTTACTTACCTCACTATTCTTAGCTTTGTATACTGTGCTAGGCTTTAATGGACTGGATTTCATTAACTTATGCATTTTGTTGCCTATATTGTTATAATTGCTTCCAATGTTTCCTCGTCTGTAAGTCGCTTTGGATAAAAACGTCTGCTAAATGACTAAATGTAAATTTTATGAAATGTGTAATGTCATGTGTAATGTGTAATGTGTAGTGTGTGGCCTTGAAATTTTAGCATGTCTACGTAATCATGAATAAATGCTTCTTGAGACACACAGTGTTGCTTCTTTGCATGCATCAAATGAATTGTTTCTGGCTATATGCATCCATGCATTAGTTTGAGAGGGGTGGAAATGGGACACTTGGATGAAACAAAACTGCCCCAAAAGTACCCCCCCCACTTTAAATACAGTTTTTTCTAAGTCAATTTGGTACATTTCTCAGATCCGATTTGAAATTCTCAAAACTTCTTGTTCAATCCTTACATCCTTGTGTCACGTGTGCACATCAAACAAGCATTTTCTCATTTCTTTGAACAAGTTGCAAATGCTTTGGTACATCCATGCAAATGATTATGACAAAATTCTGTGCAGATTCCTACATTATCAATTGCTTATGTCATGTTGATCAAAATGAATTATAATGGGTCTCTGTAGAATAGTATAATCCCCACGACATTTAAGCACTAGTTTTACAATATACAGTAAGTATACTTTAAGTAAACGGTGGCATTTTATTTTACTCAATTTAGTGTTTTGCATTGCTATATTCTTTCCACATAGGACTGCAAGACAACTTCACTGTGTTGCAGACGGCCCCTTTTCACACCTAAACAGTCTTTTGACACTCTCTACAGGGATCTCATCCCTGAACAAGAGAGGGGGCAGATTGGAGATGACCTGCCAAAGTACGTGTTAGGTTGGGACAATGTCAGTTTCCATCGCTCCAACATCATCAGGCAATGGTTTGCGGCCCACAACAGGATGCTGGTGGAGTTCCTCTCACCCTACTCAACCCCGTTGAGGAATTTTTCTCAGCATGAAGATTAAAAGTATATGATGGCCAGCCGCATACACAGATGACCCTTCTGGCTGCCATGGATGTAACGTGTGATGACATCACAGCTGATGCCTGCAGAGGCTGGATTAGACACTCTGAAAGATGATTTTCACGCTGTATCGCAAGAGAAGATATTTGTTGTGATGTGGATGAGAATCCGTTGCCCAAAAGACAGGAACGTCAGGAGGTGTAGGAAGACTGCACTGTAATTCCACTGCACTGCATGTACAGTTTTCCCTAAGGAGATTGTCTTATGTTCAGATTTCTACATTTGTTTGTGCTATGCAGTGCTGTCTTTTCCTGTCTGCATCACAATGACACTGTCTGTCAATAAATTATTGTACAAACAGTAAAAGCGTTAACGTGAATCATGTGCCGTCTCTTGCAATCAAACAATCAAAACCAGAAATGCACTTACTGTTTTGCAAATGACAAGGATGATTCGAGAAATGCTCCACTCATCACTCTCAGGTCACTCCGCTGCACAAGTCTGATCACTTCTTTGTCACCCCCGACCTCACCGCTCCAGACAACGCAGCTGTCTTACCGCTGGTCACTTTCCGGCGCTACCTACGGTCCCTCCCTCCTGCTTTTCCTCTGCTGTCTTGTCTGCACTCCCCCCCTCTGAGGAGCTCTCTCTTTTGAAAACCAACAGTGCCACAGACACTCTGTGTTCCACGCTTACATCCTGCTTGGACAACATATGCCCTCTTACATCTGGACCAGCCCGTGCATCCCTGTCTGCCCCCTGGTTATCGGATGTACCACGTGAGCATCGCACCAGCCTCCGGTCAGCTGAGAGAAAATGGCACAAGTCAAAAGACCATACTGACCTCTCTCTCTCTACTTTCTCCGTTGACGTCACCTCTGCAAAAACTGATTATAACCACTCGAAGATCAGCAACTCTCGCACACTCTTAAAAACCTTCTCTGCTCTCCTCTGTCCGCCTGCTCCCACACCTTCATCGGAGTTAACGGCTGATGATTTTGCATCGTTCTTCGTAAAGAAAACTACCGCCATCAACAGCCAATTTTCTACGCCACCATCACCTGCCTTTTCTCCTATGTCTGAAGATGATGTTTCCAAGGTCATTGGTTCCAACCACCCTACCACCTGCCCACTGGATCCCATCCCCACCCATCTCCTCCATGCCATCTCTCCAGCAGTTGTGCCTGGTCTGACCCGCATCATCAACTCTTTGCTCACCACTGGGACATTTCCCACTGCTTTCAAAGAGGCCTGCATCACACCGCTACTGAAGAAACTCACTCTAAACCTTACACTGCTAGAACACTACAGGCCGGTGTAGTTTGTGAAAATGCATATCTTCCGTCAAAATGTAGATGACTGATTTTAACCTCTTATTATTTTCTGTCTTCTTAAAAAATAATTTTTTTACTTACCTCACTATTCTTAGCTTTGTATACTGTGCTAGGCTTTAATGGACTGGATTTAATTAACTTATGCATTTTGTTGCCTATATTGTTATAATTGCTTCCAATGTTTCCTCGTAAGTAAGTCGCTTTGGATAAAAACGTCTGCTAAATTACTAAATGTAAATTTTATGAAATGTGTAATGTCATGTGTAATGTGTAGTGTGTGGCCTTGAAATTTTAGCATGTCTACGTAATCATGAATAAATGCTTCTTGAGACACACAGTGTTGCTTCTTTGCATGCATCAAATTAATTGTTTCTGGCTATATGTATCCATGCATTAGTTTGAGAGGGGTGGAAATGGGACACTTGGGTGAAACAAAACTGCCCCAAAAGTACCCCCCCCCCACTTTAAATACAGTTTTTTCTAAGTCAATTTGGTACATTTCTCTGATCCGATTTGAAATTCTCAAAACTTCTTGTTCAATCCTTACATCATTGTGTCACGTGTGCACATCAAACAAGCATTTTCTCATTTCTTTGAACAAGTTGCAAATGCTTTGGTACATCCATGCAAATTATTATGACAAAATTCTGTGCAGATTCCTACATTATCAATTGCTTATGTCATGTTGATCAAAATGCATTATAATGGGTCTCTGTAGAATAGTATAATCCCCACGACATTTAAGCACTAGTTTTACAATATACAGTAAGTATACTTTAAGTAAACAGTGGCATTTTATTTTACTCAATTTAGTGTTTTGCATTGCTATATTCTTTCCACATAGGACTGCAAGACAACTTCACTGTGTTGCAGACGGCCCCTTTTCACACCTAAACAGTCTTTTGACACTCTCTACAGGGATCTCATCCCTGAACAAGAGAGGGGGCAGATTGGAGATGACCTGCCAAAGTACGTGTTAGTTTGGGACAATGTCAGTTTCCATCGCTCCAACATCATCAGGCAATGGTTTGCGGCCCACAACAGGATGCTGGTGGAGTTCCTCTCACCCTACTCAACCACGTTGAGGAATTTTTCTCAGCATGAAGATTAAAAGTATATGATCGCCAGCCGCATACACAGATGACCCTTCTGGCTGCCATGGATGTAACGTGTGATGACATCACAGCTGATGCCTGCAGAGGCTGGATTAGACACTCTGAAAGATGATTTTCACGCTGTATCGCAAGAGAAGATATTTGTTGTGATGTGGATGAGAATCCGTTGCCCAAAAGACAGGAACGTCAGGAGGTGTAGGAAGACTGCACTGTAATTCCACTGCACTGCATGTACAGTTTTCCCTAAGGAGATTGTCTTATGTTTAGATTTCTACATTTGTTTGTGCTATGCAGTGCTGTCTTTTCCTGTCTGCATCACAATGACACTGTCTGTCAATAAATTATTGTACAAACAGTAAAAAAGTTAACGTGAATCATGTGCCGTCTCTTGCAATCAAACAATCAAAACCAGAAATGCACTTACTGTTTTGCAAATGACAAGGATGATTCGAGAAATGCTCCACTCATCACTCTCAGGTCACTCCGCTGCACACGTCTGATCACTTCTTTGTCACCCCCGACCTCACCGCTCCAGACAACGCAGATGTCTTACCGCTGGTCACTTTCCGGCGCTACCTACGGTCCCTCCCTCCTGCTTTTCCTCTGCTGTCTTGTCTGCACTCCCCCCCTCTGTGGAGATCTCTCTTTTGAATACCAACAGTGCCACAGACACTCTGTGTTCCACGCTTACATCCTGCTTGGACAACATATGCCCTCTTACATCTGGACCAGCCCGTGCATCCCTGTCTGCCCCCTGGTTATCGGATGTACCAAGTGAGCATCGCACCAGCCTCCGGTCAGCTGAGAGAAAATGGCACAAGTCAAAAGACCATACTGACCTCTCTCTCTCTACCAGTCTCTTCTCTCTTTTTTCTCCGTTGACGTCAATTCTGCAAAAACTGATTATAACCACTCGAAGATCAGCAACTCTCCTGACTCTCGCACACTCTTAAAAACCTTCTCTGCTCTCCTCTGTCCGCCTGCTCCCACACCTTCATCGGAGTTAACGGCTGATGATTTTGCATCGTTCTTCGTAAAGAAAACTACCGCCATCAACAGCCAATTTTCTACGCCACCATCACCCGCCTTTTCTCCTATGTCTGAAGATGATGTTTCCAAGGTCATTGGTTCCAACCACCCTACCACCTGCCCACTGGATCCCATCCCCACCCATCTCCTCCATGCCATCTCTCCAGCAGTTGTGCCTGGTCTGACCCGCATCATCAACTCTTTGCTCACCACTGGGACATTTCCCACTGCTTTCAAAGAGGCCTGCATCACACCGCTACTGAAGAAACTCACTCTCAACCTTACACTGCTAGAACACTACAGGCCGGTGTAGTGTGTGAAAATGCACATCTTCAGTCAAAATGTAGATGACTGATTTTAACCTCTTATTATTTTCTGTCTTCTTAAAAAATTTTTTTTTTACTTACCTCACTATTCTTTGCTTTGTATACTGTGCTAGGCTTTAATGGACTGGATTTAATTAACTTATGCATTTTGTTGCCTATATTGTTATAATTGCTTCCAATGTTTCCTCGTCTGTAAGTCGCTTTGGATAAAAACGTCTGCTAAATGACTAATTGTAAATTTTATGAAATGTGTAATGTCATGTGTAATGTGTAATGTGTAGTGTGTGGCCTTGAAATTTTAGCATGTCTACGTAATCATGAATAAATGCTTCTTGAGACACACAGTGTTGCTTCTTTGCATGCATCAAATGAATTGTTTCTGGCTAAACGTACAAAAAAGTATGAGCATATTAGCCCGGTTCTGTCAACCTTGCACTGGTTACCTATAAAGCATCGCATAAATTTTTAAATCTTGCTTATTACCTATAAAGCCTTGCATGGTTTAGCTCCTCACTACTTGAGAGAACTTCTAACGTATTATAGTCCATCACGTGCACTACGCTCTCAGGCGTCAGGTCAGTTGGTAATACCTAGAATTTCAAAATCAAGTGCAGGCGGCAGATCCTTTTCTTATCTAGCGCCTAAACTTTGGAACAGTCTTCCCTGCAATATCCGGGAGGCGGACACACTCTGTCAGTTTAAATCTAGACTAAAGACGCATCTTTTTAATCTTGCATACACTACATTATCATAATATATGTATTTCAAAGATCTAGGCTGCACTAGTTAGATCAACCGGAACCAGGGACACTTCCAATAACAACTGATGCATTTGTTGCATCAAAGAGTGCAGAACAGTACTCTACTCTCAGCCAGTCTTGTCTCATTGTTCCAAGGTTACAAGAGCGGAGCGGGCAGGGCGCAATCCATTCCTAGACCTGACAAATGCTGGACGAAGGAAGTGACGTCCCTACAAAACTTCAGCCACTATTAGATTATTAATGATAATTTTAAATCTATTTTTTTTTATTTTCGCCTTGTTGTGCAAGCACTGTTGAGCTTGTGCAGAGGCTGCAGTTTTTGCCAGAGGGGAACTGGAATCCCCTGGTTAGGCCTGGTTTCCCTCCGAGGTATTTTTTCTCCTCCAATGGAGTTTTGGGTTCCTCGCCACCGTTTGCATACTGTTTTGCACTGTTTTGCCTGGCCGGGGGGGCTGCTAGAATTTGTTAGTCTTATTTAATTAACACTGCATATAGGAATTTATTATGTGTCTGATATTTGACCTGTGTTTTGAATTCCATAACCTTTTATGTTTTACTTATAGTCATTTTTTCTTGTACAGCTGCTTTGTAACAATGAAAATTGTAAAAAGCGCTATATAAATAAAGCTGACTTGACTTGACTTGACTAAATGCATCCATGCATTAGTTTGAGAGGGGTGGAAATGGGACACTTGGATGAAACAAAACTGCCCCAAAAGTACCCCCCCCCCCACTTTAAATACAGTTTTTTCTAAGTCAATTTGGTACATTTCTCTGATCCGATTTGAAATTCTCAAAACTTCTTGTTCAATCCTTACATCCTTGTGTCACGTGTGCACATCAAACAAGCATTTTCTCATTTCTTTGAACAAGTTGCAAATGCTTTGGTACATCCATGCAAATGATTATGACTAAATTCTGTGCAGATTCCTACATTATCAATTGCTTATGTCATGTTGATCAAAATGCATTATAATGGGTCTCTGTAGAATAGTATAATCCCCACGACATTTAAGCACTAGTTTTACAATATACAGTAAGTATACTTTAAGTAAACGGTGGCATTTTATTTTACTCAATTTAGTGTTTTGCATTGCTATATTCTTTCCACATAGGACTGCAAGACAACTTCACTGTGTTGCAGACGGCCCCTTTTCACACCTAAACAGTCTTTTGACACTCTCTACAGGGATCTCATCCCTGAACAAGAGAGGGGGCAGATTGGAGATGACCTGCCAAAGTACGTGTTAGTTTGGGACAATGTCAGTTTCCATCGCTCCAACATCATCAGGCAATGGTTTGCGGCCCACAACAGGATGCTGGTGGAGTTCCTCTCACCCTACTCAACCCCGTTGAGGAATTTTTCTCAGCATGAAGATTAAAAGTATATGATGGCCAGCCGCATACACAGATGACCCTTCTGGCTGCCTTGGATGTAACGTGTGATGACATCACAGCTGATGCCTGCAGAGGCTGAATTAGACACTCTGAAAGATGATTTTCACGCTGTATCGCAAGAGAAGATATTTGTTGTGATGTGGATGAGAATCCGTTGCCCAAAAGACAGGAACGTCAGGAGGTGTAGGAAGACTGCACTGTAATTCCACTGCACTGCATTTACAGTTTTCCCAAAGGAGATTGTCTTATGTTCAGATTTCTACATTTGTTTGTGCTATGCAGTGCTGTCTTTTCCTGTCTGCATCACATTGACACTGTCTGTCAATAAATTATTGTACAAACAGTAAAAGCGTTAACGTGAATCATGTGCCGTTTCTTGCAATCAAACAATCAAAACCAGAAATGCACTTACTGTTTTGCAAATGACAAGGATGATTCGAGAAATGCTCCACTCATCACTCTCAGGTCACTCCGCTGCACACGTCTGATCACTTCTTTGTCACCCCCGACCTCACCGCTCCAGACAACGCAGCTGTCTTACCGCTGGTCACTTTCCGGCGCTACCTACGGTCCCTCCCTCCTGCTTTTCCTCTGCTGTCTTGTCTGCACTCCCCCCCTCTGAGGAGCTCTCTTTTGAAAACCAACAGTGCCACAGACACTCTGTGTTCCACGCTTACATCCTGCTTGGACAACATATGCCCTCTTACATCTGGACCAGCCCGCGCATCCCTGTCTGCCCCCTGGTTATCGGATGTACCACGTGAGCATCACACCAGCCTCCGGTCAGCTGAGAGAAAATGGCACAAGTCAAAAGACCATACTGACCTCTCTCTCTCTACTTTCTCCGTTGACGTCACCTCTGCAAAAACTGATTATAACCACTCGAAGATCAGCAACTCTCCTGACTCTCCCACACTCTTAAAAACCTTCTCTGCTCTCCTCTGTCCGCCTGCTCCCACACCTTCATCGGAGTTAACGGCTGATGATTTTGCATCGTTCTTCGTAAAGAAAACTACCGCCTTCAACAGCCAATTTTCTACGCCACCATCACCCGCCTTTTCTCCTATGTCTGAAGATGATGTTTCCAAGGTCATTGGTTCCAACCACCCTACCACCTGCCCACTGGATCCCATCCCCACCCATCTCCTCTATGCCATCTCTCCAGAAGTTGTGCCTGGTCTGACCCGCATCATCAACTCTTTGCTCACCACTGGGACATTTCCCACTGCTTTCAAAGAGGCCTGCATCACACCGCTACTGAAGAAACTCACTCTCAACCTTACACTGCTAGAACACTACAGGCAAGTGTAGTGTGTGAAAATGCATATCTTCCGTCAAAATGTAGATGACTGATTTTAACCTCTTATTATTTTCTGTCTTCTTAAAAAATTATTTTTTTACTTACCTCACTATTCTTAGCTTTGTATACTGTGCTAGGCTTTAATGGACTGGATTTAATTAACTTATGCATTTTGTTGCCTATATTGTTATAATTGCTTCCAATGTTTCCTCGTCTGTAAGTCGCTTTGGATAAAAACGTCTGCTAAATGACTAATTGTAAATTTTATGAAATGTGTAATGTCATGTGTAATGTGTAATGTGTAGTGTGTGGCCTTGAAATTTTAGCATGTCTACGTAATCATGAATAAATGCTTCTTGAGACACACAGTGTTGCTTCTTTGCATGCATCAAATGAATTGTTTCTGGCTATATGCATCCATGCATTAGTTTGAGAGGGGTGGAAATGGGACACTTGGGTGAAACAAAACTGCCCAAAAGTTTGTTGCCTATATTGTTATAATTGCTTCCAATGTTTCCTCGTCTGTAAGTTGCTTTGGATAAAAACGTCTGCTAAATGATGTTGTGGAATTTTCTTATTCCTTAATCAAGGTGAGTCAATTTTGACAAACGCAATATACAGAGACATCAAGTACTTTGCAAAGTATTTTATTGTCGTTTAATCTGCATCATGAGCAATGAGCATGGTGCAGAGCAAAGGCGCTCTTTCCTCCTGCACCCAGAGTATATATATGATTAAAAACGTGACACCCCCTCCCTTTGCCCCTAACAAGAATCCCGAGCTGGTTTACGGGAAGTTCCGTTATTCCAAACAGAACATCTTGGCCTCTGCTCGAGGGCAAAGGCAGAGTGGTATGACGTGTTTAGAGAAAAACATGATAACATTAGAAAAGAAAACATAGATAAACACTTCGTAAACATATAGACAGACACATCAAGAAGCTAGACTAGAAAATTTTCATTACATTCCCCCCTTTTATCATATATGATAACCAAAATCTTTATACTTTGACCATGTAAGATGAGCAACGCCCTTTCTCTTACAGGTTTCATTCTTCTATCTAAACAGTTCTTAAAATCCCACTAGAATTGGTAACACCACCTGCTTCAGCCCCACTCCCCAACTTTAGCTATTCCACCATTTCAACAGACTGTTAGTCATATCATCCGGTTCCCTGATAATAAATTTTTTTCTGAGTTAGAGCTAGTCTTTTTCCTTTTTATTTGGCCGTTCCAGGGGACATAATTGCCCATATTTTCAAATTTTGTTGCCTTATCCAGAACATCAACTGAGGTACACGTACCTCTACACAAATACATATTTGTTCCCCAGTACCTAGCAGAATTAGGGTAACACTGTCCCTCCCCATACCATTTTATTAAACTTGGAATATAGTGTTAGACAGAAACAAAATTCTATAATCTCTAATTTCTCAGGGTTCGATGTGTCCCCGACTCGAACAGTTGATTCCCTTTGCGAGCACCAATAGTGCCCCTCCTGTCGCTTCAGTCAGCACGACCATTGCGAAGAGCCATACGGTTGGAGTTGCCCCTCCTTGGACACCTTTTTGCTGTGGGAGGTGTGTCTTTCCCACGACTTCCTCCTGAAATCTTTGACTACTTGGAAGTCTCCTGGCTGGAAGCTGTGGAATGATTTGTCAGCTCCGTTTGCTACTGCTCCTTTGACCTGCACAAATATTTTGAGAGCAAAAACACAAAAACACATTGCTTGTAACATCCCCCCTTTTGAAGCGTGGTCTAGGCCATGCGTCAAAATCGCAAAAGCAGGGAAAGAATGTTTTGGCAAACAGGTGAGGCCATTTGGGCCTCCCCAAACATTGTCAGTGTATTTACATGAGCACTCCTTCCAGAGTGCACGCTCAGCTGGTTCTGCAAAATGTTTGCATCTCTGCAAGAGAAAGAGTTTTGTAAGTGATTTCTGGAGAAAATCTGTCTGTCTCTGATGTTGCTTGCTTTGCTGCAAGGTCAGCCGTCGGCTTCCTGCAAAAAAATTGTTTCAGATACAAAAGTGTGTGCGTCACAGTTACACACAACAATGGCTGATGGGAGAAGAATGGCAGATAGCATATCAGCAACCTATGTGTGATTAAGAATGTTTTTACCATCATCTTTTACAAAGTTTCTGTGTTTCCACAGTGTGCCAAAATCATGAGTTACACCAAATGCATATCTACTATCTGTGTGAATGTCTACATTTTTATTCTTTGCTAATCCCCATGCGCGTGTGAGTGCAATGAGCTCTGCTGTCTGAGCAGAGAAATGGTCCCTAAAAATGATATCAATTGCTTCTTTGCTTTTGGACTTGCGATGTCTGTAAAAAGATGGCGCCGGTTCAGGCTTGCCGTCAATCACTTAATATTGTTGTGTGTGTTTTAATTTGTTTTATGCAATTTTTTATACGATGCGCATCCTCAGTTTTAACCTACGACCGACTTACTCTTTTAAACTTGAAAGATGCTTCAATTGCGCTATCAAACCAAGCATTTTGTGTTGAGCCCTGCACCCCCCCCCCTACTACTGAAGTCGATACCTGCCCACCTTCGCCGCTGTCTGTACCTGTTACCGGTGAGAAAGCGCAGGAGGCGCCGTGGAAAGCGGGGCGGCCTAGCGATGAAGCTAAAAAACTTCATACGCTTACATCGGATGCCCGGAGTGCATCTGGCGTCTCTTGAGGATGGTATGGCTGGAGCTTTCCGTGTCCGCCGGCGCTCGCTGGAGCCAGTGTGCGGATGGATGGTTGCGGTTCTGCCTTCGTCGTTGACGCCGCCCCCTGGCTTTCGCTCTCCTCGGTTTTTGCGTGGGGGAGTGTGCAAGAACCATCTCCGCTCCCTTCCTCGGGAAAAACAGGCAGCTTCTTCGGACTATCTACCGCGGGTTCGGATGGCCTTGGTCAACGCCAGATCGGTAGTAAACAAAACATTTATTTTAAACGATCTTTTCTCTGCTTGTGAACTGGATTTTCTTTTTCTGACTGAAACATGGGTCACCATTGGGGATCTTAGCTCCTTTTCCGAAATGCTGCCGAAAAATTGCTTATTTTTAAATTCTCCCCGGATCTCGGGGCGAGGGGGAGGCCTGGCATCCATCTACAAAGACTCGTTTCTTTGTCATCTTGTGGCGTCAAACAAACAAAACAGCTTTGAACTGCAGTTATTTACTATTAAACTGGACAAGCCCTTGTTGGTTGCACTAATATATCGACCTCCGAAATATAACAAGGACTTTTTAAATGACTTCTCAACCCTTTTGGGAGATCTGTTACCCAAGTATGAACAACTATTAATTTTGGGAGATTTTAACATTCATGTCTGCTGTGCTGATGATTCTTTGGCAAAAGAATTTAAAAACCTTTTAAATGCCTTCGACTTAACCTCTCAGGTTAATATACCCACTCACCAGCATGGTCATACACTTGATCTGGTTTTAACTCATGGGGTTTCTTTCGGTGATCTTGATGTATGTGAAAATGGCTTCTCTGATCATAAGACTGTTTTGTTTTCCTTTTCATCTCAGTTAAATGTTGTCAGACAGGCATCTGCTGCTCGTCAGGCTCGGCTTATCACCTC
The DNA here is from genome assembly GCF_947034865.1 of Barbatula barbatula. Lineage (NCBI taxonomy): Eukaryota > Metazoa > Chordata > Actinopteri > Cypriniformes > Nemacheilidae > Barbatula > Barbatula barbatula. The sequence goes on from NC_136777.1 coordinate 15,585,181, forward strand.
AGCTACTAGAGAGGACTTTATGTCCACTTTTACTAAAGAAAGCCTACATATGGATGAGTGGAATGAAAATTTAAGTTGGAGGAATTACTTCTCAGTTTTAATACCATTTGTGTTGGTGTTATGGATTTGGTGGCACCTTTTAAAACATTTTTTCATAAATCTGGACCGGAGCCATGGTTAACTGACTCTACACGTGCTCTTAGGCAGATGTGTAGGCGAGCAGAGCGAAAGTGGAAAAAGGACAAACTTAATGTCTCTCTTCAAATACTAAGAGAATCCCTATCACAATACCAGAAAGCCGTTAAATCAGCAAAATCTATATATTTCACTGAAATTATAAACAAGAACAGTCATAAACCCAAAACTCTTTTTAATATTATTAATGCTACTCTTAACCCCTCCTCTGGCTCATTGTTAGAAGGATCCTCACAACTTTGCGAGGACTTTCTATCATTTTTTATGAGTAAAATAAATGATCTTAGAACAGGGATAAATCATCTACAGCCTAATCCCGCGGAGTACCAAAGATGTCCTACTGTTCTGAGTGATTTTACCCCGGTCTCCGATGTCCATTTTACTACATTAGTGACTCAGCTCAAGCCTTCTGGCTCGGCTATTGATGTAATTCCCCCTAAGCTTTTAAAACAAGTTCTGGATGTGGTAGCTCCTTACCTTTTGTCTATAATAAACTGCAGTCTAGAAACTGGTATTATTCCAGATCTGCTAAAACATGCAACTGTGCGGCCACTACTGAAAAAAACAAGTCTAGATCCCACGATTTTAGCAAATTTTAGACCTATTTCAAATCTGTCCTTTATTACAAAAATTATGGAGAAAACTGTTCTTGAACAATTGCAAACTTATTTAGCTGATAATATGATCTTTGAAGTTTTTCAATCTGGGTTCAGGAAACACCATTCCACTGAGACTGCTCTTTTGAAGGTATTAAATGATTTAGTTGTCATATGTGACTCAGGTGACCATGCTGCGCTGGTGTTGTTAGATCTTACCGCCGCCTTTGATACGGTTGATCATGCTATTCTTGTCGGTCGTCTGGTGCAGGCATTACAGGCAAAGCTCTGAACTGGTTTAAATCGTACCTTACAAACAGAACTTTTTCTATCAATATAGGTGATCATTCATCTAAAAGTGCTGTCTTAACATGTGGGGTTCCCCAAGGATCGATTTTGGCTCCCATTTTATTTTCTTTATATATGCTCCCATTGGGTTCAATTTTTAGAAAATATGGACTGGATTTTCACTGTTATGCGGATGACACGCAAATTTATCTGCCTATTAAACGAAACTCTAATGGTGTCGATGCCCTTCTTGCCTGTCTGTGTGATGTAAGGGTATGGCTATCGATGAACTTTCTGAATTTTAATGAAGATAAGACCGAAATCACTATATTTGGACCGTCTGACTCTGTGGCTGCCCCCAATATAAATCTCGGTGGGCTGTCCACTTGTGTCAAGCACCATGTAAAAAATCTGGGTGTTATCTTTGATGAACACTTGAAGTTTGATAGGCAGATAAATGTAGTGGTAAAATCATCATTTTTCCAGCTGAGACTCCTGTCAAAGGTAAAGACTTTTCTCTCGTTTAAAAACCTTGAGAAAGTCATTCATGCTTTTATTACGTCAAGACTGGACTATTGTAACTCACTATATTTTGGGATCAGTCAATCTTCTATGTCCCCGCTACAATTGGTCCAAAATGCAGCAGCTAGATTTTTAACTGGAACCCATAAACGTGCTCATATTACTCCTGTTTTAAGATCTCTGCATTGGTTGCCCGTGTGCCATAGAGTAGTTTTTAAACTCTTGCTTATTGTTTTAAAATCTTTAAATGGTCTGGGTCCCTCCTACATTGATGATCTACTGGTTGAGAGAAAGACTTGTAGATCTCTTCGGTCTTCCAACGATCAGACTCTGTCTTTTCCCAAGATGAAACGAAAGCGCAGGGGCTTCCGAGCCTTCTCATATGTTGCTCCTCAACTTTGGAACTCACTGCCAATGACAATAAAAAATGCTCCATCTGTGTCTTCTTTTAAGACTAGGCTAAAGACCTATCTCTTTGATAAGGCTTTTGATAGTTGATTTGTGTATCTTTATTATTATTTCTTTCTTATCACACTGTATAATATTGCCTCTTTTTTGTTAAAGCACATTGGTCAACCTTTGGTTGAAATTAATAGTGCTATATAAATAAAATGCCATTGCCATTGCCATTGCCATTGCCATTGTAATTGCAGACACGCTTTGCGGACAGCTGTCTGCCGCGGTCAGTATTTTCGTGACCCAAAAAACGAACAACTTGTTTTGCCAGCTGGACTTTGGAGACATTTACTTTGTGTTTTTTTTTTCTCTTATCTTTTAAACTGGAAACAAAGGCCTGCGCACCGGTAAATTTGGACATGGCACAACTATGCCTCTTTTTTCTTTTTTTATCTTTTTAAACTCATTAAATATTGGCCTTATGCCATTGAGGTCTTCTGATTTGAGGCTTCTGTTTTGAGGGGGAATTGCTGTTTGCGTGGATGGAAATTACCCTTGGGCGTTATCACAACAGGTTCACAGTTCCTAATCAACCCAACATAATATTTTCCTGTTCCCCGAAGTTGTACGGGCACCTTCCCAAAATTTCTTCATTAATCTTTTTGTGTGTGAAAACACTTCAAGTCCCCTTGTTGCTGACAGACAGGCATGATTCTCACGATGGGCGTGCAACAAATTTGAATATTGCACGTCGTCCCTTTCAACCCATTCTATGGCCTGCGCATATTTGGCAGCAAAACACCCACAGCTCCCCAAACCATTGCAATCAACGTCATGAGGCTCTGTGAGGCAATACATTCTACATCATACTTACGTAATTCAATATTACATCGTACAGCTGTACGAGCGCTGCACACGGGTCGTGTTGGTATCATGCTCAATCTGTCTTCATACACATTATGACTCTGCACAGCAAATCAATCGGGCAGCAGTCAGACATGAGAAACCTGTGTTGAAATTTGACACTCCCCAACTCGCATTGCACCCTTTTGACATAAATTATTCTACATTAGAGCCACTAGCATTTAGGGAAAACACAGCTAGTTTAGACTCTGGCAAATTTAAACACTTCTTGTGAATCACAGTAGGCTATTTGTTGCCCCTGAATCTATCAAAAAATCAAGCAGTTTGTTGCACACGAGCATTGTGCATTTTAGCAAAGTTCAGAAAGCGTTTTCATTCATCATGGAATGTGAGCTAAGCAGATCTTCATTGCATACAGTAGGAAAAAGCATTTCTTCATTGCATATGCTAAGGGAAATCATACTCACCACCCTCGGAATGATGCCTCACCTCCTCACTTCCATCTACCTTTTCTCTTGACCTCCGCGATCTCAGAGGCTCAGGACAATCATTTCGCCAGTGCCCCGTCTTTCCGCAATTGAAACATTTCTCTGGATCATAGGTGCTAGAGGGTTTAAAACCTCCTCTTCCACGTCCACGCCACTGACCTCCTCTCCTCCCGTTTCCTCTTCCTCCATGCTCTACTCCGATATTCATTAGAGCCATGTGGAGTTCTTCATCTTGTGTGTTTTTCTTCTGAAGCTCTTTCTTGCCTGTTTGTCTTTCGGCGTGTACAGCATGACGGACGATCTCGCTCATTCTCGCACGATCTGGCTCGATGCACGATTTTTCCACTTCTCGTCTCAGCTCTTCTCTGAGATTCGCAGAAAAGTGGATCTGAGATGTCCTATGAACGGACCAATGTCCGGTCCGTCTGAATCAGGTTGAAGTCCAGAATGTTCTTTAAAAACTTCCTCCACAGGCCATTTACCCTGTAACTTTCTTAGGTCAGATGGTTTCAGTTTGACTTTCAACAGTCTCTCTAATTCTTTCATTGAGGGTGAGAATTCTTTGCAAAATGTCAAAAGTTCTTTATACGTCGGTGCTGGTTGCGCTCTTTCCTGCTTTTGACACACCACGGGCTGTGTCATGTGTGGCACTGGTGCTGGTGGAGACACTGGTGGGGGCACTGGAGCTGCCTCAATCGGGTTCAGATGTCGGTGAGGAGGGACACAATCATCCTCCGGTTGGTGTTTGTAACAAGTCATAGATGGGGGTAAAGAAGTGTGGGAATTAAGATCAATATATAGATCGATATAAAATTGGATGATTAATTTTGTTTAAATCAGATGTATTTTCGTACATGACATGATTGTGAACAAAAGCTTGAAGTTGAGAGTCCTACAGTTGCTAGATGTTGCCTGAGATCGGAATTTGGTCAGTAAGTGGGGGGTTGCATGTTCTGCTTATGTGTGTGTGTAATAAGAACTACATTTTCTTTTTGGGGAAGAAATGGGTACACTTAAGGATCTTATTGTGGTATTAAACGTGCCTTTAAATTTAATATGCTTATGATTCCATTGTTGATTAAAACTATGCATAAAATGTTGAAAATATAACCAAGTGTGTTAGTTGGTGTTAACCTAGAATTCAGCGCTGATTCTGTGGGATACTGTGGGGTTTTTTCCACAGGAAATTGCTATGTGTGTGTGTAAAGATTAGATTACACGGGGAGCCCCATGGAATGGGTGAGGGTCTTGTGTGCAAATTTGTTACAGATGTCGGGTTTGAAAAACAAGGCAGTGAGCTGGTTGGCTGAGACAGGACAAAGAAGGGAAAGCGGATTGGACCCAGGCTGAAGAAGAGATTCGGCGTGAAATATAAAACCATGTGTATGTGTTTTCTGGTGGTCGATCCTTTGTGAGACGTTTTTGTGTCTGAGGATCCACCGAAACAGCTGTTTGTTTGAGACTTCTGATCAATAAATTTCAACGTTTTCTGAACTGGCCTCTCTCCAATTTTTGAACGCGCAGAACAGTGTTTTAATGTTCATCAGAAGACAGAGGGGTTAAATCATTATATTCAAGCAAAACAGGGTACAATGGAGTTTTCGGTGGTGGCAGTTCTTCCAATGCCTTTTCTTTAAAAACATAGTCACGTCTATTTGCTTCCCTCTCCCATAACTCTAAACATTTACACGCTTCATCATATTTTTCCCTTTCTTTTTTGGACATTTTAAATATGTCTTTTTTCCCCATATGTTCTCTTATTTTCTCTAATTTTGTGGTACTAAATGTACCGTTTTCTGGAAAGTTAGCTTTTTCTATTAAATAGGGTACACCTTGTAAACTTCCCGTTCCCCAATTTTTCCTCATTTCTCTGTATGTTGGTTTATCCATATCATTTCTTAGTAGTCCCCCAGACTGTTTAGAATCTCTCTCGATTCTGAGTAGTCTCCCCTCTTTAACCAGACTGTTTTAAGCAGTCCCCCAGACTGTTTAGAATCTCTCTCGATTCTGAGTAGTCTCCCCTCTTTAACCAGACTGTTTTAAGCAGTCCCCCAGACTGTTTAGCGCTAAGTAGTCTCCCCTTTTGTTCCAGACTGTTCAGAAATCTATCTGACTCACCACTTTTCCTTTTTGTGCCTTGCACTGAGTTCTTTTGGGATCACGTCAGCTTGGGGTCCGGAGTAGAGTTCTCTCGTCCCTGTATGGGGTTAGAGCTGGATTTGCTATGTCCAGGATGATCAGTCAACTCTAGTCCGTTCTCCGTCAGCCTTGTGATCCCATGCTTCGTCGCCAAATTGTTGTGGAATTTTCTTATTCCTTAATCAAGGTGAGTCAATTTTGACAAACGCAATATACAGAGACATCAAGTACTTTGCAAAGTATTTTATTGTCGTTTAATCTGCATCATGAGCAATGAGCATGGTGCAGAGCAAAGGCGCTCTTTCCTCCTGCACCCAGAGTATATATATGATTAAAAACGTGACACCCCCTCCCTTTGCCCCCTAACAAGAATCCCGAGCTGGTTTACGGGAAGTTCCGTTATTCCAAACAGAACATCTTGGCCTCTGCTCGAGGGCAAAGGCAGAGTGGTATGACGTGTTTAGAGAAAAACATGATAACATTAGAAAAGAAAACATAGATAAACACTTCGTAAACATATAGACAGACACATCAAGAAGCTAGACTAGAAAATTTCCATTACAATGACTAAATGTAAATTTTATGAAATATGTAATGTCATGTGTAATGTGTAGTGTGTGGCCTTGAAATTTTAGCATGTCTACGTAATCATGAATAAATGCTTCTTGAGACACACAGTGTTGCATCTTTGCATGCATCAAATGAATTGTTTCTGGCTATTTGCATCCATGCATTAGTTTGATAAGGGTGGAAATGGGACACTTGGGTGAAACAAAACTGCCCCCCACTTTAAATACAGTTTTTTCTAAGTCAATTTGGTACATTTCTCTGATCCGATTTGAAATTCTCAAAACTTCTTGTTCAATCCTTACATCCTTGTGTCACATGTGCACATCAAACAAGCATTTTCTCATTTCTTTGAACAAGTTGCAAATGCTTTGGTACATCCATGCAAATGATTATGACAAAATTCTGTGCAGATTCCTACATTATCAATTGCTTATGTCATGTTGATCAAAATGCATTATAATGGGTCTCTGTAGAATAGTATAATCCCCACGACATTTAAGCACTAGTTTTACAATATACAGTAAGTATACTTTAAGTAAACAGTGGCATTTTATTTTACTCAATTTAGTGTTTTGCATTGCTATATTCTTTCCACATAGGACTGCAAGACAACTTCACTGTGTTGCAGACGGCCCCTTTTCACACCTAAACAGTCTTTTGACACTCTCTACAGGGATCTCATCCCTGAACAAGAGAGGGGGCAGATTGGAGATGACCTGCCAAAGTACGTGTTAGTTTGGGACAATGTCAGTTTCCATCGCTCCAACATCATCAGGCAATGGTTTGCGGCCCACAACAGGATGCTGGTGGAGTTCCTCTCACCCTACTCAACCCCGTTGAGGAATTTTTCTCAGCATGAAGATTAAAAGTATATGATGGCCAGCCGCATACACAGATGACCCTTCTGGCTGCCTTGGATGTAACGTGTGATGACATCACAGCTGATGCCTGCAGAGGCTGGATTAGACACTCTGAAAGATGATTTTCACGCTGCATCGCAAGATAAGATATTTGTTGTGATGTGGATGAGAATCCGTTGCCCAAAAGACTGGAACGTCAGGAGGTGTAGGAAGACTGCACTGTAATTCCACTGCACTGCATGTACAGTTTTCCCTAAGGAGATTGTCTTATGTTCAGATTTCTACATTTGTTTGTGCTATGCAGTGCTGTCTTTTCCTGTCTGCATCACAATGACACTGTCTGTCAATAAATTATTGAACAAACAGTAAAAGCGTTAACGTGAATCATGTGCCGTCTCTTGCAATCAAACAATCAAAACCAGAAATGCACTTACTGTTTTGCAAATGACAAGGATGATTCGAGAAATGCTCCACTCATCACTCTCAGGTCACTCCGCTGCACACGTCTGATCACTTCTTTGTCACCCCCGACCTCACCGCTCCAGACAACGCAGATGTCTTACCGCTGGTCACTTTCCGGCGCTACCTACGGTCCCTCCCTCCTGCTTTTCCTCTGCTGTCTTGTCTGCACTCCCCCCCTCTGAGGAGCTCTCTCTTTTGAATACCAACAGTGCCACAGACACTCTGTGTTCCACTCTTACATCCTGCTTGGACAACATATGCCCTCTTGCATCTGGACCAGCCCGTGCATCGCTGTCTGCCCCCTGGTTATCGGATGTACCACGTGAGCATCGCACCAGCCTCCGGTCAGCTGAGAGAAAATGGCACAAGTCAAAAGACCATACTGACCTCTCTCTCTCTACTTTCTCCGTTGACGTCACCTCTGCAAAAACCGATTATAACCACTCGAAGATCAGCAACTCTCCTGACTCTCGCACACTCTTAAAAACCTTCTCTGCTCTCCTCTGTCCGCCTGCTCCCACACCTTCATCGGAGTTAACGGCTGATGATTTTGCATCGTTCTTCGTAAAGAAAACTACCGCCATCAACAGCCAATTTTCTACGCCACCATCACCCGCCTTTTCTCCTATGTCTGAAGATGATGTTTCCAAGGTCATTGGTTCCAACCACCCTACCACCTGCCCACTGGATCCCATCCCCACCCATCTCCTCCATGCCATCTCTCCAGCAGTTGTGCCTGGTCTGACCTGCATCATCAACTCTTTGCTCACCACTGGGACATTTCCCACTGCTTTCAAAGAGGCCTGCATCACACCGCTACTGAAGAAACTCACTCTCAACCTTACACTGCTAGAACACTACAGGCCGGTGTAGTGTGTGAAAATGCATATCTTCCGTCAAAATGTAGATGACTGATTTTAACCTCTTATTATTTTCTGTCTTCTTAAAAAATTATTTTTTTACCTACCTCACTATTCTTAGCTTTGTATACTGTGCTAGGCTTTAATGGACTGGATTTAATTAACTTATGCATTTTGTTGCCTATATTGTTATAATTGCTTCCAATGTTTCCTCGTCTGTAAGTCGCTTTGGATAAAAACGTCTGCTAAATGACTAAATGTAAATTTTATGAAATGTGTAATGTCATGTGTAATGTGTAATGTGTAGTGTGTGGCCTTGAAATTTTAGCATGTCTACGTAATCATGAATAAATGCTTCTTGAGACACACAGTGTTGCTTCTTTGCATGCATCAAATGAATTGTTTCTGGCTATATGCATCCATGCATTAGTTTGAGAGGGGTGGAAATGGGACACTTGGGTGAAACAAAACTGCCCCAAAAGTACCCCCCCACTTTAAATACAGTTTTTTCTAAGTCAATTTGGTACATTTCTCTGATCCGATTTGAAATTCTCAAAACTTCTTGTTCAATCCTTACATCCTTGTGTCACGTGTGCACATCAAACAAGCATTTTCTCATTTCTTTGAACAAGTTGCAAAATGCTTTGGTACATCCATGCAAATGATTATGACTAAATTCTGTGCAGATTCCTACATTATCAATTGCTTATGTCATGTTGATCAAAATGCATTATAATGGGTCTCTGTAGAATAGTATAATCCCCACGACATTTAAGCACTAGTTTTACAATATACAGTAAGTATACTTTAAGTAAACGGTGGCATTTTATTTTACTCAATTTAGTGTTTTGCATTGCTATATTCTTTCCACATAGGACTGCAAGACAACTTCACTGTGTTGCAGACGGCCCCTTTTCACACCTAAACAGTCTTTTGACACTCTCTACAGGGATCTCATCCCTGAACAAGAGAGGGGGCAGATTGGAGATGACCTGCCAAAGTACGTGTTAGTTTGGGACAATGTCAGTTTCCATCGCTCCAACATCATCAGGCAATGGTTTGCGGCCCACAACAGGATGCTGGTGGAGTTCCTCTCACCCTACTCAACCCCGTTGAGGAATTTTTCTCAGCATGAAGATTAAAAGTATATGATGGCCAGCCGCATACACAGATGACCCTTCTGGCTGCCTTGGATGTAACGTGTGATGACATCACAGCTGATGCCTGCAGAGGCTGGATTAGACACTCTGAAAGATGATTTTCACGCTGTATCGCAAGAGAAGATATTTGTTGTGATGTGGATGAGAATCCGTTGCCCAAAAGACAGGAACGTCAGGAGGTGTAGGAAGACTGCACTGTAATTCCACTGCACTGCATGTACAGTTTTCCCTAAGGAGATTGTCTTATGTTCAGATTTCTACATTTGTTTGTGCTATGCAGTGCTGTCTTTTCCTGTCTGCATCACAATGACACTGTCTGTCAATAAATTATTGTAAAAACAGTAAAAGCGTTAACGTGACTCATGTGCCGTCTCTTGCAATCAAACAATCAAAACCAGAAATGCACTTACTGTTTTGCAAATGACAAGGATGATTCGAGAAATGCTCCACTCATCACTCTCAGTTCACTCCGCTGCACACGTCTGATCACTTCTTTGTCACCCCCGAACTCACCGCTCCAGACAACGCAGATGTCTTACCGCTGGTCACTTTCCGGCGCTACCTACGGTCCCTCCCTCCTGCTTTTCCTCTGCTGTCTTGTCTGCACTCCCCCCCTCTGAGGAGCTCTCTCTTTTGAATACCAACAGTGCCACAGACACTCTGTGTTCCACGCTTACATCCTGCTTGGACAACATATGCCCTCTTACATCTGGACCAGCCCGTGCATCCCTGTCTGCCCCCTGGTTATCGGATGTACCACGTGAGCATCGCACCAGCCTCCGGTCAGCTGAGAGAAAATGGCACAAGTCAAAAGACCATACTGACCTCTCTCTCTCTACTTTCTCCGTTGACGTCACCTCTGCAAAAACTGATTATAACCACTTGAAGATCAGCAACTCTCGCACACTCTTAAAAACCTTCTCTGCTCTCCTCTGTCCGCCTGCTCCCACACCTTCATCGGAGTTAACGGCTGATGATTTTGCATCGTTCTTCGTAAAGAAAACTACCGCCATCAACAGCCAATTTTCTACGCCACCATCACCTGCCTTTTCTCCTATGTCTGAAGATGATGTTTCCAAGGTCATTGGTTCCAACCACCCTACCACCTGCCCACTGGATCCCATCCCCACCCATCTCTCCGGCAGTTGTGCCTGGTCTGACCCGCATCATCAACTCTTTGCTCACCACTGGGACATTTCCCACTGCTTTCAAAGAGGCCTGCATCACAACGCTACTGAAGAAACTCACTCTCACCCTTACACTGCTAGAACACTACAGGCCGGTGTAGTGTGTGAAAATGCATATCTTCCGTCAAAATGTAGATGACTGATTTTAACCTCTTATTATTTTCTGTCTTCTTAAAAAATTATTTTTTTACTTACCTCACTATTCTTAGCTTTGTATACTGTGCTAGGCTTTAATGGACTGGATTTAATTAACTTATGCAATTTGTTGCCTATATTGTTATAATTGCTTCCAATGTTTCCTCGTCTGTATGTCGCTTTGGAAAAAAATGTCTGCTAAATGACTAAATTTTATGAAATGTGTAATGTCATGTGTAATGTGTAGTGTGTGGCCTTGAAATTTTAGCATGTCTACGTAATCATGAATAAATGCTTCTTGAGACACACAGTGTTGCTTCTTTGCATGCATCAAATGAATTGTTTCTGGCTATATGCATCCATGCATTAGTTTGAGAGGGGTGGAAATGGGACACTTGGGCGAAACAAAACTGCCCCAAAAGTACCCCCCCCACTTTAAATACAGTTTTTTCTAAGTCAATTTGGTACATTTCTCAGATCCGATTTGAAATTCTCAAAACTTCTTGTTCAATCCTTACATCCTTGTGTCACGTGTGCACATCAAACAAGCATTTTCTCATTTCTTTGAACAAGTTGCAAATGCTTTGGTACATCCATGCAAATGATTATGACAAAATTCTGTGCAGATTCCTACATTATCAATTGCTTATGTCATGTTGATCAAAATGCATTATAAAGGGTCTCTGTAGAATAGTATAATCCCCACGACATTTAAGCACTAGTTTTACAATATACAGTAAGTATACTTTAAGTAAACAGTGGCATTTTATTTTACTCAATTTAGTGTTTTGCATTGCTATATTCTTTCCACATAGGACTGCAAGACAACTTCACTGTGTTGCAGACGGCCCCTTTTCACACCTAAAAAGTCTTTTGACACTCTCTACAGGGATCTCATCCCTGAACAAGAGAGGGGGCAGATTGGAGATGACCTGCCAAAGTACGTGTTAGTTTGGGACAATGTCAGTTTCCATCGCTCCAACATCATCAGGCAATGGTTTGCGGCCCACAACAGGATGCTGGTGGAGTTCCTCTCACCCTACTCAACCACGTTGAGGAATTTTTCTCAGCATGAAGATTAAAAGTATATGATCGCCAGCCTTATACACAGATGACCCTTCTGGCTGCCATGGATGTAACGTGTGATGACATCACAGCTGATGCCTGCAGAGGCTGGATTAGACACTCTGAAAGATGATTTTCACGCTGTATCGCAAGAGAAGATATTTGTTGTGATGTGGATGAGAATCCGTTGCCCAAAAGACAGGAACGTCAGGAGGTGTAGGAAGACTGCACTGTAATTCCACTGCACTGCATGTACAGTTTTCCCTAAGGAGATTGTCTTATGTTCAGATTTCTACATTTGTTTGTGCTATGCAGTGCTGTCTTTTCCTGTCTGCATCACAATGACACTGTCTGTCAATAAATTATTGTACAAACAGTAAAAGCGTTAACGTGAATCATGTGCCGTCTCTTGCAATCAAACAATCAAAACCAGAAATGCACTTACTGTTTTGCAAATGACAAGGATGATTCGAGAAATGCTCCACTCATCACTCTCAGGTCACTCCGCTGCACACGTCTGATCACTTCTTTGTCACCCCCGACCTCACCGCTCCAGACAACGCAGATGTCTTACCGCTGGTCACTTTCCGGCGCTACCTACGGTCCCTCCCTCCTGCTTTTCCTCTGCTGTCTTGTCTGCACTCCCCCCCTCTGTGGAGCTCTCTCTTTTGAATACCAACAGTGCCACAGACACTCTGTGTTCCACGCTTACATCCTGCTTGGACAACATATGCCCTCTTACATCTGGACCAGCCCGTGCATCCCTGTCTGCCCCCTGGTTATCGGATGTACCACGTGAGCATCGCACCAGCCTCCGGTCAGCTGAGAGAAAATGGCACAAGTCAAAAGACCATACTGACCTCTCTCTCTCTACTTTCTCCGTTGACGTCACCTCTGCAAAAACTGATTATAACCACTCGAAGATCAGCAACTCTCCTGACTCTCGCACACTCTTAAAAACCTTCTCTGCTCTCCTCTGTCCGCCTGCTCCCACACCTTCATCGGAGTTAACGGCTGATGATTTTGCATCGTTCTTCGTAAAGAAAACTACCGCCATCAACAGCCAATTTTCTACGCCACCATCACCCGCCTTTTCTCCTATGTCTGAAGATGATGTTTCCAAGGTCATTGGTTCCAACCACCCTACCACCTGCCCACTGGATCCCATCCCCACCCATCTCTCCAGCAGTTGTGCCTGGTCTGACCCGCATCATCAACTCTTTGCTCACCACTGGGACATTTCCCACTGCTTTCAAAGAGGCCTGCATCACACTGCTACTGAAGAAACTCACTCTCAACCTTATACTGCTAGAACACTACAGGCCGGTGTAGTGTGTGAAAATGCACATCTTCCGTCAAAATGTAGATGACTGATTTTAACCTCTTATTATTTTCTGTCTTCTTAAAAAATTATTTTTTTACTTACCTCACTATTCTTAGCTTTGTATACTGTGCTAGGCTTTAATGGACTGGATTTAATTAACTTATGCATTTTGTTGCCTATATTGTTATAATTGCTTCCAATATTTCCTCGTCTGTAAGTCGCTTTGGATAAAAACGTCTGCTAAATGACTAAATGTAAATTTTATGAAATGTGTAATGTCATGTGTAATGTGTAATGTGTAGTGTGTGGCCTTGAAATTTTAGCATATCTACGTAATCATGAATAAATGCTTCTTGAGACACACAGTGTTGCTTCTTTGCATGCATCAAATGAATTGTTTCTGGCTATATGCATCCATGCATTAGTTTGAGAGGGGTGGAAATGGGACACTTGGGTGAAACAAAACTGCCCCAAAAGTAACCCCCCCACTTTAAATACAGTTTTTTCTAAGTCAATTTGGTACATTTCTCTGATCCGATTTGAAATTCTCAAAACTTCTTGTTCAATCCTTACATCCTTGTGTCACGTGTGCACATCAAACAAGCATTTTCTCATTTCTTTGAACAAGTTGCAAATGCTTTGGTACATCCATGCAAATGATTATGACAAAATTCTGTGCAGATTCCTACATTATCAATTGCTTATGTCATGTTGATCAAAATGCATTATAATGGGTCTCTGTAGAATAGTATAATCCCCACGACATTTAAGCACTAGTTTTAAAATATACAGTAAGTATACTTTAAGTAAACAGTGGCATTTTATTTTACTCAATTTAGTGTTTTGCATTGCTATATTCTTTCCACATAGGACTGCAAGACAACTTCACTGTGTTGCAGACGGCCCCTTTTCACACCTAAACAGTCTTTTGAAACTCTCTACAGGGATCTCATCCCTGAACAAGAGAGGGGGCAGATTGGAGATGACCTGCCAAAGTACGTGTTAGTTTGGGACATTGTCAGTTTCCATCGCTCCAACATCATCAGGCAATGGTTTGCGGCCCACAACAGGATGCTGGTGGAGTTCCTCTCACCCTACTCAACCACGTTGAGGAATTTTTCTCAGCATGAAGATTAAAAGTATATGATGGCCAGCTGCATACACAGATGACCCTTCTGGCTGCCATGGATGTAACGTGTGATGACATCACAGCTGATGCCTGCAGAGGCTGGATTAGACACTCTGAAAGATGATTTTCACGCTGTATCGCAAGAGAAGATATTTGTTGTGATGTGGATGAGAATCCGTTGCCCAAAAGACAGGAACGTCAGGAGGTGTAGGAAGACTGCACTGTAATTCCACTGCACTGCATGTACAGTTTTCCCTAAGGAGATTGTCTTATGTTTAGATTTCTACATTTGTTTGTGCTATGCAGTGCTGTCTTTTCCTGTCTGCATCACAATGACACTGTCTGTCAATAAATTATTGTAAAAACAGTAAAAGCGTTAACGTGACTCATGTGCCGTCTCTTGCAATCAAACAATCAAAACCAGAAATGCACTTACTGTTTTGCAAATGACAAGGATGATTCGAGAAATGCTCCACTCATCACTCTCAGTTCACTCCGCTGCACACGTCTGATCACTTCTTTGTCACCCCCGAACTTACCGCTCCAGACAACGCAGATGTCTTACCGCTGGTCACTTTCCGGCGCTACCTACGGTCCCTCCCTCCTGCTTTTCCTCTGCTGTCTTGTCTGCACTCCCCTCCTCTGAGGAGCTCTCTCTTTTGAATACCAGCAGTGCCACAGACACTCTGTGTTCCACGCTTACATCCTGCTTGGACAACATATGCCCTCTTACATCTGGACCAGCCCGTGCATCCCTGTCTGCCCCCTGGTTATCGGATGTACCACGTGAGCATCGCACCAGCCTCCGGTCAGCTGAGAGAAAATGGCACAAGTCAAAAGACCATACTGACCTCTCTCTCTCTACTTTCTCCGTTGACGTCACCTCTGCAAAAACTGATTATAACCACTCGAAGATCAGCAACTCTCGCACACTCTTAAAAACCTTCTCTGCTCTCCTCTGTCCGCCTGCTCCCACACCTTCATCGGAGTTAACGGCTGATGATTTTGCATCGTTCTTCGTAAAGAAAACTACCGCCATCAACAGCCAATTTTCTACGCCACCATCACCCGCCTTTTCTCCTATGTCTGAAGATGATGTTTCCAAGGTCATTGGTTCCAACCACCCTACCACCTGCCCACTGGATCCCATCCCCACCCATCTCTCCAGCAGTTGTGCCTGGTCTGACCCGCATCATCAACTCTTTGCTCACCACTGGGACATTTCCCACTGCTTTCAAAGAGGCCTGCATCACACTGCTACTGAAGAAACTCACTCTCAACCTTATACTGCTAGAACACTACAGGCCGGTGTAGTGTGTGAAAATGCACATCTTCCGTCAAAATGTAGATGACTGATTTTAACCTCTTATTATTTTCTGTCTTCTTAAAAAATTATTTTTTTACTTACCTCACTATTCTTAGCTTTGTATACTGTGCTAGGCTTTAATGGACTGGATTTAATTAACTTATGCATTTTGTTGCCTATATTGTTATAATTGCTTCCAATATTTCCTCGTCTGTAAGTCGCTTTGGATAAAAACGTCTGCTAAATGACTAAATGTAAATTTTATGAAATGTGTAATGTCATGTGTAATGTGTAATGTGTAGTGTGTGGCCTTGAAATTTTAGCATATCTACGTAATCATGAATAAATGCTTCTTGAGACACACAGTGTTGCTTCTTTGCATGCATCAAATGAATTGTTTCTGGCTATATGCATCCATGCATTAGTTTGAGAGGGGTGGAAATGGGACACTTGGGTGAAACAAAACTGCCCCAAAAGTAACCCCCCCACTTTAAATACAGTTTTTTCTAAGTCAATTTGGTACATTTCTCTGATCCGATTTGAAATTCTCAAAACTTCTTGTTCAATCCTTACATCCTTGTGTCACGTGTGCACATCAAACAAGCATTTTCTCATTTCTTTGAACAAGTTGCAAATGCTTTGGTACATCCATGCAAATGATTATGACAAAATTCTGTGCAGATTCCTACATTATCAATTGCTTATGTCATGTTGATCAAAATGCATTATAATGGGTCTCTGTAGAATAGTATAATCCCCACGACATTTAAGCACTAGTTTTAAAATATACAGTAAGTATACTTTAAGTAAACAGTGGCATTTTATTTTACTCAATTTAGTGTTTTGCATTGCTATATTCTTTCCACATAGGACTGCAAGACAACTTCACTGTGTTGCAGACGGCCCCTTTTCACACCTAAACAGTCTTTTGACACTCTCTACAGGGATCTCATCCCTGAACAAGAGAGGGGGCAGATTGGAGATGACCTGCCAAAGTACGTGTTAGTTTGGGACATTGTCAGTTTCCATCGCTCCAACATCATCAGGCAATGGTTTGCGGCCCACAACAGGATGCTGGTGGAGTTCCTCTCACCCTACTCAACCACGTTGAGGAATTTTTCTCAGCATGAAGATTAAAAGTATATGATCGCCAGCTGCATACACAGATGACCCTTCTGGCTGCCATGGATGTAACGTGTGATGACATCACAGCTGATGCCTGCAGAGGCTGGATTAGACACTCTGAAAGATGATTTTCACGCTGTATCGCAAGAGAAGATATTTGTTGTGATGTGGATGAGAATCCGTTGCCCAAAAGACAGGAACGTCAGGAGGTGTAGGAAGACTGCACTGTAATTCCACTGCACTGCATGTACAGTTTTCCCTAAGGAGATTGTCTTATGTTTAGATTTCTACATTTGTTTGTGCTATGCAGTGCTGTCTTTTCCTGTCTGCATCACAATGACACTGTCTGTCAATAAATTATTGTAAAAACAGTAAAAGCGTTAACGTGACTCATGTGCCGTCTCTTGCAATCAAACAATCAAAACCAGAAATGCACTTACTGTTTTGCAAATGACAAGGATGATTCGAGAAATGCTCCACTCATCACTCTCAGTTCACTCCGCTGCACACGTCTGATCACTTCTTTGTCACCCCCGAACTCACCGCTCCAGACAACGCAGATGTCTTACCGCTGGTCACTTTCCGGCGCTACCTACGGTCCCTCCCTCCTGCTTTTCCTCTGCTGTCTTGTCTGCACTCCCCTCCTCTGAGGAGCTCTCTCTTTTGAATACCAGCAGTGCCACAGACACTCTGTGTTCCACGCTTACATCCTGCTTGGACAACATATGCCCTCTTACATCTGGACCATCCCGTGCATCCCTGTCTGCCCCCTGGTTATCGGATGTACCACGTGAGCATCGCACCAGCCTCCGGTCAGCTGAGAGAAAATGGCACAAGTCAAAAGACCATACTGACCTCTCTCTCTCTACTTTCTCCGTTGACGTCACCTCTGCAAAAACTGATTATAACCACTCGAAGATCAGCAACTCTCGCACACTCTTAAAAACCTTCTCTGCTCTCCTCTGTCCGCCTGCTCCCACACCTTCATCGGAGTTAACGGCTGATGATTTTGCATCATTCTTCGTAAAGAAAACTACCGCCATCAACAGCCAATTTTCTACGCCACCATCACCTGCCTTTTCTCCTATGTCTGAAGATGATGTTTCCAAGGTCATTGGTTCCAACCACCCTACCACCTGCCCACTGGATCCCATCCCCACCCATCTCTCCAGCAGTTGTGCCTGGTCTGACCCGCATCATCAACTCTTTGCTCACCACTGGGATATTTCCCACTGCTTTCAAAGAGGCCTGCATCACACCGCTACTGAAGAAACTCACTCTCAACCTTACACTGCTAGAACACTACAGGCCGGTGTAGTGTGTGAAAATGCATATCTTCCGTCAAAATGTAGATGACTGATTTTAACCTCTTATTATTTTCTGTCTTCTTAAAAAATTATTTTTTTACTTACCTCACTATTCTTAGCTTTGTATACTGTGCTAGGCTTTAATGGACTGGATTTAATTAACTTATGCATTTTGTTGCCTATATTGTTATAATTGCTTCCAATGTTTCCTCGTAAGTAAGTCGCTTTGGATAAAAACGTCTGCTAAATTACTAAATGTAAATTTTATGAATTGTGTAATGTCATGTGTAATGTGTAATGTGTGGCCTTGAAATTTTAGCATGTCTACGTAATCATGAATAAATGCTTCTTGAGACACACAGTGTTGCTTCTTTGCATGCATCAAATGAATTGTTTCTGGCTATATGCATCCATGCATTAGTTTGAGAGGGGTGGAAATGGGACACTTGGGTGAAACAAAACTGCCCCAAAAGTACCCCCCCCCCCACTTTAAATACAGCTTTTTCTAAGTCAATTTGGTACATTTCTCTGATCCGATTTGAAATTCTCAAAACTTCTTGTTCAATCCTTACATCCTTGTGTCACGTGTGCACATCAAACAAGCATTTTCTCATTTCTTTGAACAAGTTGCAAATGCTTTGGTACATCCATGCAAATGATTATGACAAAATTCTGTGCAGATTCCTACATTATCAATTGCTTATGTCATGTTGATCAAAATGCATTATAAAGGGTCTCTGTAGAATAGTATAATCCCCACGACATTTAAGCACTAGTTTTACAATATACAGTAAGTATACTTTAAGTAAACAGTGGCATTTTATTTTACTCAATTTAGTGTTTTGCATTGCTATATTCTTTCCACATAGGACTGCAAGACAACTTCACTGTGTTGCAGACGGCCCCTTTTCACACCTAAACAGTCTTTTGACACTCTCTACAGGGATCTCATCCCTGAACAAGAGAGGGGGCAGATTGGAGATGACCTGCCAAAGTACGTGTTAGTTTGGGACAATGTCAGTTTCCATCGCTCCAACATCATCAGGCAATGGTTTGCGGCCCACAACAGGATGCTGGTGGAGTTCCTCTCACCCTACTCAACCACGTTAAGGAATTTTTCTCAGCATGAAGATTAAAAGTATATGATCGCCAGCCGCATACACAGATGACCCTTCTGGCTGCCATGGATGTAACGTGTGATGACATCACAGCTGATGCCTGCAGAGGCTGGAATAGACACTCTGAAAGATGATTTTCACGCTGTATCGCAAGAGAATATATTTGTTGTGATGTGGATGAGAATCCGTTGCCCAAAAGACAGGAACGTCAGGAGGTGTAGGAAGACTGCACTGTAATTCCACTGCACTGCATGTACAGTTTTCCCTAAGGAGATTGTCTTATGTTCAGATTTCTACATTTGTTTGTGCTATGCAGTGCTGTCTTTTCCTGTCTGCATCACAATGACACTGTCTGTCAATAAATTATTGTACAAACAGTAAAAGCGTTAACATGAATCATGTGCCGTCTCTTGCAATCAAACAATCAAAACCAGAAATGCACTTACTGTTTTGCAAATGACAAGGATGATTCGAGAAATGCTCCACTCATCACTCTCAGGTCACTCCGCTGCACACGTCTGATCACTTCTTTGTCACCCCCGACCTCACCGCTCCAGACAACGCAGATGTCTTACCGCTGGTCACTTTCCGGCGCTACCTACGGTCCCCCCCCCCTGCTTTTCCTCTGCTGTCTTGTCTGCACTCCCCCCCTCTGTGGAGCTCTCTCTTTTGAATACCAACAGTGCCACAGACACTCTGTGTTCCACGCTTACATCCTGCTTGGACAACATATGCCCTCTTACATCTGGACCAGCCCGTGCATCCCTGTCTGCCCCCTGGTTATCGGATGTACCACGTGAGCATCGCACCAGCCTCCGGTCAGCTGAGAGAAAATGGCACAAGTCAAAAGACCATACTGACCTCTCTCTCTCTACTTTCTCCGTTGACGTCACCTCTGCAAAAACTGATTATAACCACTCGAAGATCAGCAACTCTCCTGACTCTCGCACACTCTTAAAAACCTTCTCTGCTCTCCTCTGTCCGCCTGCTCCCACACCTTCATCCGAGTTAACGGCTGATGATTTTGCATCGTTCTTCGTAAAGAAAACTACCGCCATCAACAGCCAATTTTCTACGCCACCATCACCCGCCTTTTCTCTTATGTCTGAAGATGATGTTTCCAAGGTCATTGGTTCCAACCACCCTACCACCTGCCCACTGGATCCCATCCCCACCCATCTCCTCCATGCCATCTCTCCAGCAGTTGTGCCTGGTCTGACCCGCATCATCAACTCTTTGCTCACCACTGGGACATTTCCCACTGCTTTCAAAGAGGCCTGCATCACACCGCTACTGAAGAAACTCACTCTCAACCTTACACTGCTAGAACACTACAGGCCGGTGTAGTGTGTGAAAATGCATATCTTCCGTCAAAATGTAGATGACTGATTTTAACCTCTTATTATTTTCTGTCTTCTTAAAAAAGTATTTTTTTACTTACCTCACTATTCTTAGCTTTGTATACTGTGCTAGGCTTTAATGGACTGGATTTAATTAACTTATGCATTTTGTTGCCTATATTGTTATAATTGCTTCCAATGTTTCCTCGTCTGTAAGTCGCTTTGGATAAAAACGTCTGCTAAATTACTAAATGTAAATTTTATGAAATGTGTAATGTCATGTGTAATGTGTAATGTGTAGTGTGTGGCCTTGAAATTTTAGCATGTCTACGTAATCATGAATAAATGCTTCTTGAGACACACAGTGTTGCTTCTTTGCATGCATCAAATTAATTGTTTCTGGCTATATGCATCCATGCATTAGTTTGAGAGGGGTGGAAATGGGACACTTGGGTGAAACAAAACTGCCCCAAAAGTACCCCCCCCACTTTAAATAAAGTTTTTTCTAAGTCAATTTGGTACATTTCTCTGATCCGATTTGAAATTCTTAAAACTTCTTGTTCAATCCTTACATCATTGTGTCACGTGTGCACATCAAACAAGCATTTTCTCATTTCTTTGAACAAGTTGCAAATGCTTTGGTTCATCCATGCAAATGATTATGACAAAATTCTGTGCAGATTCCTACATTATCAATTGCTTATGTCATGTTGATCAAAATGCATTATAATGGGTCTATGTAGAATAGTATAATCCCCACGACATTTAAGCACTAGTTTTACAATATACAGTAAGTATACTTTAAGTAAACAGTGGCATTTTATTTTACTCAATTTAGTGTTTTGCATTGCTATATTCTTTCCACATAGGACTGCAAGACAACTTCACTGTGTTGCAGACGGCCCCTTTTCACACCTAAACAGTCTTTTGACACTCTCTACAGGATCTCATCCCTGAACAAGAGAGGGGGCAGATTGGAGATGACCTGCCAAAGTACGTGTTAGTTTGGGACAATGTCAGTTTCCATCGCTCCAACATCATCAGGCAATGGTTTGCGGCCCACAACAGGATGCTGGTGGAGTTCCTCTCACCCTACTCAACCACGTTGAGGAATTTTTCTCAGCATGAAGATTAAAAGTATATGATCGCCAGCCTTATACACAGATGACCCTTCTGGCTGCCATGGATGTAACGTGTGATGACATCACAGCTGATGTCTGCAGAGGCTGGATTAGACACTCTGAAAGATGATTTTCACGCTGTATCGCAAGAGAAGATATTTGTTGTGATGTGGATGAGAATCCGTTGCCCAAAAGACAGGAACGTCAGGAGGTGTAGGAAGACTGCACTGTAATTCCACTGCACTGCATGTACAGTTTTCCCTAAGGAGATTGTCTTATGTTCAGATTTCTACATTTGTTTGTGCTATGCAGTGCTGTCTTTTCCTGTCTGCATCACAATGACACTGTCTGTCAATAAATTATTGTACAAACAGTAAAAGCGTTAACGTGAATCATGTGCCGTCTCTTGCAATAAACAATCAAAACCAGAAATGCACTTACTGTTTTGCAAATGACAAGGATGATTCGAGAAATGCTCCACTCATCACTCTCAGGTCACTCCGCTGCACACGTCTGATCACTTCTTTGTCACCCCCGACCTCACCGCTCCAGACAACGCAGATGTCTTACCGCTGGTCACTTTCCGGCGCTACCTACGGTCCCTCCCTCCTGCTTTTCCTCTGCTGTCTTGTCTGCACTCCCCCCTCTGAGGAGCTCTCTCTTTTGAATACCAACAGTGCCACAGACACTCTGTGTTCCACGCTTACATCCTGCTTGGAAAACATATGCCCTCTTACATCTGGACCAGCCCGTGCATCCCTGTCTGCCCCCTGGTTATCGGATGTACCACGTGAGCATCGCACCAGCCTCCGGTCAGCTGAGAGCAAATGGCACAAGTCAAAAGACCATACTGACCTCTCTCTCTCTACTTTCTCCGTTGACGTCACCTCTGCAAAAACTGATTATAACCACTCGAAGATCAGCAACTCTCCTGACTCTCGCACACTCTTAAAAACCTTCTCTGCTCTCCTCTGTCCGCCTGCTCCCACACCTTCATCGGAGTTAACTACTGAAGAAACTCACTCTCAACCTTACACTGCTAGAACACTACAGGCCGGTGTAGTGTGTGAAAATGCATATCTTCCGTCAAAATGTAGATGACTGATTTTAACCTCTTATTATTTTCTGTCTTCTTAAAAAATTTTTTTTTTTACTTACCTCACTATTCTTAGCTTTGTATACTGTGCTAGGCTTTAATGGACTGGATTTAATTAACTTATGCATTTTGTTGCCTATATTGTTATAATTGCTTCCAATGTTTCCTCGTCTGTAAGTCGCTTTGGATAAAAACGTCTGCTAAATGACTAAATGTAAATTTTATGAAATGTGTAATGTCATGTGTAATGTGTAATGTGTAGTGTGTGGCCTTGAAATTTTAGCATGTCTACGTAATCATGAATAAATGCTTCTTGAGACACACAGTGTTGCTTCTTTGCATGCATCAAATTAATTGTTTCTGGCTATATGCATCCATGCATTAGTTTGAGAGGGGTGGAAATGGGACACTTGGGTGAAACAAAACTGCCCCAAAAGTAACCCCCCCACTTTAAATACAGTTTTTTCTAAGTCAATTTGGTACATTTCTCTGATCCGATTTGAAATTCTCAAAACTTCTTGTTCAATCCTTACATCATTGTGTCACGTGTGCACATCAAACAAGCATTTTCTCATTTCTTTGAACAAGTTGCAAATGCTTTGGTACATCCATGCAAATGATTATGACAAAACTCTGTGCAGATTCCTACATTATCAATTGCTTATGTCATGTTGATCAAAATGCATTATAATGGGTCTCTGTAGAATAGTATTATCCCCACGACATTTAAGCACTAGTTTTACAATATACAGTAAGTATACTGTTGTGGAATTCTTATTCCTTAATCAAGGTGAGTCAATTTTGACAAACGCAATATACAGAGACATCAGGTACTTTGCAAAGTATTTTATTGTCGTTTAATCTGCATCATAAGCAATGAGCATGGTGCAGAGCAAAGGCGCTCTTTCCTTCTGCACCCAGAGTTTATATATTAAAACGTGAAAACCCCCTCCCTTTGCCCCCTAGCCAGAATCCCGAGCTGGTTTCCGAGAAGTGATGCCCGTTATTCCAAACAGAACATCTTGGCCTCTGCTCGAGGGCAAAGGCAGAGTGGTATGACGTGTATAGAGAAAAACATGATAACATAGAGAAGAAAACATGGATAAAAACTTCATAAACATATAGATAGACACATCAAGAAGCTAGACTAGAAAATTTCCATTACATTCCCCCCTTTTATCATATATGATAACCAAAATCTTTATACTTTGACCATGTAAGATGAGCAACGCCCTTTCTCTTACAGGTTTCATTCTTCTATCTAAACAGTTCTTAAAATCCCACTAGAATCGGTAACACCACCTGCTTCAGCCTTCGTCACTTTCCATATTCTTAATCTCATTTGTGGAATTGCTCCCGTTCCCTCATAACTAAAATTTTTCTGAGTTAGAGCTAGTCTAAAACTTTCTCTTTTTCCTTTTTATTTGGCCGTCCCAGGGGACATAATGGCCCACATTTTCAAATTTTGTTGCCTTATCCAGAACATCAACTGAGGTACACGTACCTCTACACAAATACATATTCATTCCCCAGTACCTAGCAGAATTAGGGTAACACTGTCCGTCCCCATACCATTTTATTAAACTTGGAATATAGTGTTGCACAAAAACAAAATTCTATAATCTCTAATTTCTCGGGGTTCGATGCGTCCCCGACTCAACAGTTGATTCCCTTTGCGAGCACCAATAGTGCCCCTCCTGTCGCTTCAGTCAGCACGACCATTGCGAAGAGCCATTGTGGATGCCATTTTGATGGGCCTATGGTTGGAGTTGCCACTCCTTGGACCTTTTTGCAGTGGGAGGTGTGTCTTTCCCACGACTTCCTGGAAGCTGTGTAATGATTTGTCAGCTCCATTTGCTACTGCTCTTTTGACCTGCACAAAAATTTTGAGAGCAAAAAACACAAAAACACATTGCTTGTAACATCCCCCCTTTTGACACGTGGTCTAGACCATGTGTCAAAATTGCAAAAGCAGGGAAAAAATGTTTTGGCAAACAGGTGAGGCCATTTGGGCCCCCCCAAACATTGTCTGTGTATTTACATGAGCACTCCTTCCAGAGTGCACGCTCAGCTGGTTCTGCAAAATGTTTGCATCTCTGCAAGAGAAAGAGTTTTGTTAGTGATTTCTGGAGACAATCTGTCTGTCTCTGATGTTGCTTGCTTTGCTGCAAGGTCAGCTCGTCGGCTTCCTGCAAAAATTGTTTCAGATACAAAAGTGTGTGTGTCACAGTCACACACAACAATGGCAATTGGTAGAAGAATGGCAGATAGTAAATCAGCAACCTGTGTGTGGTTAAGAATCTTTTTACCATCAGCTTTCAAAAAGTTCCTGTGTTTCCAACGTGTGCCAAAATCATGAGCTACACCAAATGCATATCTACTGTCTGTGTGAATGTCTACATTTTTATTCTTTGCTAATTTGCATGCGTGTGTGAGTGCAATGAGCTCTGCTGTCTGAGCAGAGAAATGGTCCCTAAAAATGATATCAATTGCTTCTTTTCTCTTGGACTTGCGATGTCTGTAATTGCAGACACGCTTTTCGGACAGCTGTCTGCCGCGGTCAGTAATTTTGTGACCCAAAAATGAACAAATCGTTTTGCCAGCTGGACTTTGGAGACATTTACTTCTACTCTCTTATCTTTTAAACTGGAAACAAAGGCCTGCGCACCGGTAAATTTGGGCATGGCACAACTATGCCTTTTTTGAGAAACTCGTTGAATATTGGCCTTATGCCATTGAGGTCTTCTGATTTGAGGCTTCTGTTTTGAGGGGGTATTGCTGTTTGCGTGGATGGAAATTACCCTTGGGCGTTATCACAACAGGTTCTCAGTTCCTAATCAACCAAACATAATATTTTCCTGTTATCAACAGCTGACGGGCACCTTTCCCAAAATTTCTTCATTCATCTTTTTGTGTGTGAAAACACTTCAAGTCCCCTTGTTGCTGACAGACAGGCATGATTTTCACGATGGGCGTGCAACAAATTTGAATATTGCACGTCGTCCCTTTTAACCCATTCTATGGCGTGCGCATATTTGTCAGCAAAACACCCACATCTCCCCACACCATTGTAATCAACGTCATGAGGCTCTGTGAGGCAATACCTTCTACATCATACTCACGTAATTCAATATTACATCGTACAGCTGTACGAGCGCTGCACACGGGTCGTGTTGGTATCATGCTCAATCTGTCATCATACACATTATGACTCTGCCCAGCAAATGAATCGGGCAGCAGTCAGACATGAGAAACCTGTGTTGAAATTTGACACTCCCCAACTCACATTGCACCCTTTTGACATAAATTATTTTACATTAGAGCCACTAGCATTTAGGGAAAACACAGCTAGTTTAGACTCTGGCAAATTAAAACACTTCTTGTGAATCACAGTAGGCTATTTGTTGCCCCTGAATCTATCAAAAACTCAAGCGGTTTGTTGCACACAAGCATTGTGCATTTTAGCAAAGTTCAGAAAGCGTTTTCATTCATCATGGAATGTGAGCTAAGCAGATCTTCATTGCATACAGTAGGAAAAAGCATTTCTTCATTGCATATGCTAAGGGAAATCATACTCACCACCCTCGGAATGATGCCTCACCTCCTCACTTCCATCTACCTTTTCTCTTGACCTCCGTGATCTCCGAGGCTCAGGACAATCTTTGTGCCAGTGCCCCGTTCTTCCACAATTGAAACACTTCTCTGGATCATAATTACTAGAGGGTTTAAAACCTCCTCTCCCTCGCCATCTTCCTATTCTTCCGTGTTCTCCTCAGATATTCATTAGAGCCATGTGGAGTTCTTTATCTTGTGTGTTTTTCTTCTGAAGCTCTTTCTTGCATGTTTGTCTTTCGGCGTGTACAGCATGACGGACAATCTCACTCATTCTCGCGCGATCTGGCTCGATGCACGATTTTTCCACTTCTCGTCTCAGCTCTTCTCTGAGGTTCCGCAGAAAAGCGGATCTGAGATGTCCTTCGAACGGACCAATGTCCGGTCCGTCTGAATCAGGTTGAAGTCCAGAATATTCTTTAAATACTTCCTCCACAGGCCATTTACCCTGTAACTTTCTCAGGTCAGATGGTTTCAGTTTGACTTTCAACAGTCTCTCTTATTCTTTCATTGAGGGTGAGAATTCTTTGCAAAATGTCAAAAGTTCTTTATCTGTCGGTGCTGGTTGCGCTCTTTCTTGCTTTTGACGCACCACGGGCTGTGGTGGAGACGGCACTGGTGCTGGTGGAGACACTGATGGGGGCACTGGAGCTGCCTCGATCGGGTTCAGATGTCGGTGAGGAGGGACACAATCATCCTCCGGTTGGTGTTTGTAACAAGTCATAGATGGGGGTAAAGGAGACAGAGGGGTTAAATCATTATATTCAAGCAAAACAGGGTACAATGGAGTTTTCGGTGGTGGCGGTTCTTCCAATGCCATTTCTTTAAAAACATAGTCACGTCTATTAGCTTCCCTCTCCCATAACTCTAAACATTTACACGCTTCATCATATTTTTCCCTTTCTTTTTTGGACATTTTAAATATGTCTTTTTTACCCATGTGTTCTGTTATTTTTCCTAATTTTGTGGTACTAAATGTACTGTTTTCTGGAAAGTTAGCTTTTTCGTTTAAATAGGGTACACCTTGTAAACTTCCCGTTCCCCACCTTTTCCTCATTTCTCTGTATGTTGGTTTATCCATATCATTTCTTAGTAGTCCCCCAGACTGTTTAGAATCTCTCTCGATTCTGAGTAGTCTCCCCTCTTTAACCAGACTGTTTTAATCAGTCCCCCAGACTGTTTAGAATCTCTCGATTCTGAGTAGTCTCCCCTCTTTAACCAGACTGTTTTAATCAGTCCCCCAGACTGTTTAGCGCTAAGTAGTCTCCCCTTTCGTTCCAGACTGTTCAGAAATCTATCTGACTCACCACTTTTCCTTTTTGTGCCTTGCACTGAGTTCTTTTGGGATCACGTCAGCCTGGGGTCCGGAGTAGAGTTCTCTCGTCCCTGTTTGGGGTTAGAGCTGGATTTGCTATGTCCAGGATGATCAGTCAACTCTAGTCCGTTCTCCGTCAGCCTTGTGATCCCATACCTCGTCGCCAAATTGTTGTGGAATTTTCTTATTCCTTAATCAAGGTGAGTCAATTTTGACAAACGCAATATACAGAGACATCAGGTACTTTGCAAAGTATTTTATTGTCGTTTAATCTGCATCATAAGCAATGAGCATGGTGCAGAGCAAAGGCGCTCTTTCCTTCTGCACCCAGAGTTTATATATTAAAACGTGAAAACCTCCTCCCTTTGCCCCCTAGCCAGAATCCCGAGCTGGTTTCCGAGAAGTGATGCCCGTTATTCCAAACAGAACATCTTGGCCTCTGCTCGAGGGCAAAGGCAGAGTGGTATGACGTGTATAGAGAAAAACATGATAACATAGAGAAGAAAACATGGATAAAAACTTCATAAACATATAGATAGACACATCAAGAAGCTAGACTAGAAAATTTCCATTACAATACTTTAAGTAAACGGTGGCATTTTATTTTACTCAATTTAGTGTTTTGCATTGCTATATTCTTTCCACATAGGACTGCAAGACAACTTCACTGTGTTGCAGACGGCCCCATTTCACACCTAAACAGTCTTTTGACACTCTCTACAAGGATCTCATCCCTGAACAAGAGAGGGGGCAGATTGGAGATGACCTGCCAAAGTACGTGTTAGTTTGGGACAATGTCAGTTTCCATCGCTCCAACATCATCAGGCAATGGTTTGCGGCCCACAACAGGATGCTGGTGGAGTTCCTCTCACCCTACTCAACCCCGTTGAGGAATTTTTCTCAGCATGAAGATTAAAACTATATGATGGCCAGCCGCATACACATATGACCCTTCTGGCTGCCTTGGGTGTAACGTGTGATGACATCACAGCTGATGCCTGCAGAGGCTGGATTAGACACTCTGAAAGATGATTTTCACGCTGTATCGCAAGAGAAGATATTTGTTGTGATGTGGATGATAATCCGTTGCCCAAAAGACAGGAACGTCAGGAGGTGTAGGAAGACTGCACTGTAATTCCACTGCACTGCATGTACAGTTTTCCCAAAGGAGATTGTCTTATGTTCAGATTTCTACATTTGTTTGTGCTATGCAGTGCTGTCTTTTCCTGTCTGCATCACAATGACACTGTCTGTCAATAAATTATTGTACAAACAGTAAAAGCGTTAACGTGAATCATGTGCCGTCTCTTGCAATCAAACAATCAAAACCAGAAATGCACTTACTGTTTTGCAAATGACAAGGATGATTCGAGAAATGCTCCACTCATCACTCTCAGGTCACTCCGCTGCACACGTCTGATCACTTCTTTGTCACCCCCGACCTCACTGCTCCAGACAACGCAGATGTCATGATGGAAGAACGGAGAGAGGCCCAATTGCGGTGAAACAGCTGGTTTTATTTACCCTGCCCACAGGGAACACAAGAGAGCATGCACAACCCCGAAGGGAGAGACAAAAACCCCGAAGGGAGAGAAGAATGACCCCGAAGGGAGAGTTCTCAGGCGATCCTCTATCGACGCGTCTGCAGCACAGGTTGGTTGTCACACCCGGAGAATCCGGGTTCTAGACGGCGGCTGCGGACCGCAACGATAGAAGCAGGGTTTGGTGATAGGCAGGGTATGCTCCAGGGTCCCAGACGGCGTGGCTGGGTAAAGTCCCGGGGAGCTGGTGGGAGAGCTTCGTGGGCAGCCGATGCAGGGAGTCACTGGAGCGCCGGCGGGAAACTAGCGGGCAGATGCAGATGAAAAAATAATAGGAGGAATACAAAACTACCTAGGGAAAATAACAAACACTAGAAGAACCGAACTAGACTAGACTAAATAAATAATGCAAATAACAGATAGAAGAGAGTTTGAAGTCTAGACTCGACTGGACTGGACTGGACTGGACAGGACAAGGAGTCAGCTAAAGGTAGTGCTAAAATAAACACACACACGCAACGGACTGACAAAGAACAAGAGCACACGAGGGAATGAAATAGGAAACCTCTTAATTACTGAATGGGCAACAGCCGCGTAGCGCAACCCGCGAGCGGGAAGCGCTAGCGAAACTCGCTACAGGTGACAGGGTGATCAGCGGAGTCGTGAGGGAAACCCAGTGAGGGAGACACGGGGGCGGGGCTGGTGACGCAGACACAGAACACGCGGAAAACTGTCAAACAATTCCCCACGCGTTCAACATGAAACAAAACACAGTCACGCAGGCAAAAAACTGAACCACAGACCCAGAGTCATGACAGCAGATGTCTTACCGCTGGTCACTTTCCGGCGCTACCTACGGTCCCTCCCTCTTGCTTTTCCTCTGCTGTCTTGTCTGCACTCCCCCCCTCTGAGGAGCTCTCACTTTTGAATACCAACAGTGCCACAGACACTCTGTGTTCCACGCTTACATCCTGCTTGGACAACATATGCCCTCTTGAATCTGGACCAGCCCGTGCATCCCTGTCTGCCCCCTGGTTATCGGATGTACCACGTGAGCATCGCACCAGCCTCCGGTCAGCTGAGAGAAAATGGCACAAGTCAAAAGACCATACTGACCTCTCTCTCTCTACTTTCTCCGTTGACGTCACATCTGCAAAAACTGATTATAACCACTCGAAGATCAGCAACTCTCCTGACTCTCGCACACTCTTAAAAACCTTCTCTGCTCTCCTCTGTCCGCCTGCTCCCACACCTTCATCGGAGTTAACGGCTGATGATTTTGCATCGTTCTTCGTAAAGAAAACTACCGCCATCAACAGCCAATTTTCTACGCCACCATCACCCGCCTT
The DNA here is from genome assembly GCF_947034865.1 of Barbatula barbatula. Classification (NCBI taxonomy): domain Eukaryota; kingdom Metazoa; phylum Chordata; class Actinopteri; order Cypriniformes; family Nemacheilidae; genus Barbatula; species Barbatula barbatula. Next base: position 15,615,651 of record NC_136777.1, read on the forward strand.
TTCTCCTATGTCTGAAGATGATGTTTCCAAGGTCATTGGTTCCAACCACCCTACCACCTGCCCACTGGATCCCATCCCCACCCATCTCCTCCATGCCATCTCTCCAGCAGTTGTGCCTGGTCTGACCCGCATCATCAACTCTTTGCTCACCACTGGGACATTTCCCACTGCTTTCAAAGAGGCCTGCATCACACCGCTACTGAAGAAACTCACTCTCAACCTTACACTGCTAGAACACTACAGGCCGGTGTAGTGTGTGAAAATGCATATCTTCCGTCAAAATGTAGATGACTGATTTTAACCTCTTATTATTTTCTGTCTTCTTAAAAAATTATTTTTTTACCTACCTCACTATTCTTAGCTTTGTATACTGTGCTAGGCTTTAATGGACTGGATTTAATTAACTTATGCATTTTGTTGCCTATATTGTTATAATTGCTTCCAATGTTTCCTCGTCTGTAAGTCGCTTTGGATAAAAACGTCTGCTAAATGACTAAATGTAAATTTTATGAAATGTGTAATGTCATGTGTAATGTGTAATGTGTAGTGTGTGGCCTTGAAATTTTAGCATGTCTAAGTAATGATGAATAAATGCTTCTTGAGACACACAGTGTTGCTTCTTTGCATGCATCAAATTAATTGTTTCTGGCTAAACGTACAAAAAAGTATGAGCATATTAGCCCGGTTCTGTCAACCTTGCACTGGTTACCTATAAAGCATCGCATAAATTTTAAAATCTTGCTTATTACCTATAAAGCCTTGCATGGTTTAGCTCCTCACTACTTGAGAGAACTTCTAACGTATTATAGTCCATCACGTGCACTACGCTCTCAGGCGTCAGGTCAGTTGGTAATACCTAGAATTTCAAAATCAAGTGCAGGCGGCAGATCCTTTTCTTATCTAGCGCCTAAACTTTGGAACAGTCTTCCCTGCAATATCCGGGAGGCGGACACACTCTGTCAGTGTAAATCTAGACTAAAGACGCATCTTTTTAATCTTGCATACACTACATTATCATAATATATGTATTTCAAAGATCTAGGCTGCACTAGTTAGATCAACCGGAACCAGGGACACTTCCAATAACAACTGATGCATTTGTTGCATCAAAGAGTGCAGAACAGTACTCTACTCTCAGCCAGTCTTGTCTCATTGTTCCAAGGTTACAAGAGCGGAGCGGGCAGGGCGCAATCCATTCCTAGACCTGACAAATGCTGGACGAAGGAAGTGACGTCCCTACAAAACTTCAGCCACTATTAGATTATTAATGATAATTTTAAATCTAATTTTTTTATTTTCGCCTTGTTGTGCAAGCACTGTTGATATTGTGCAGAGGCTGCAGTTTTTGCCAGAGGGGAACTGGAATCCCCTGGTTAGGCCTGGTTTCCCTCCGAGGTTTTTTTTCTCCTCCAATGGAGTTTTGGGTTCCTCGCCACCGTTTGCATACTGTTTTGCACTGTTTTGCCTGGCCGGGGGGGGCTGCTAGAATTTGTTAGTCTTATTTAATTAACACTGCATATAGGAATTTATTGTGTGTCTGATATTTGACCTGTGTTTTGAATTCCATAATCTTTTATGTTTTACTTATAGTCATTTTTTCTTGTACAGCTGCTTTGTAACAATGAAAATTGTAAAAAGCGCTATATAAATAAAGCTGACTTGACTTGACTTGACTAAATGCATCCATGCATTAGTTTGAGAGGGGTGGAAATGGGACACTTGGATGAAACAAAACTGCCCCAAAATTACCCCCCCCCCACTTTAAATACAGTTTTTTCTAAGTCAATTTGGTACATTTCTCTGATCCGATTTGAAATTCTCAAAACTTCTTGTTCAATCCTTACATCCTTGTGTCACGTGTGCACATCAAACAAGCATTTTTTCATTTCTTTGAACAAGTTGCAAATGCTTTGGTACATCCATGCAAATGATTATGACAAAATTCTGTGCAGATTCCTACATTATCAATTGCTTATGTCATGTTGATCAAAATGCATTATAATGGGTCTCTGTAGAATAGTATAATCCCCACGACATTTAAGCACTAGTTTTACAATATACAGTAAGTATACTTTAAGTAAACGGTGGCATTTTATTTTACTCAATTTAGTGTTTTGCATTGCTATATTCTTTCCACATAGGACTGCAAGACAACTTCACTGTGTTGCAGACGGCCCCTTTTCACACCTAAACAGTCTTTTGACACTCTCTACAGGGATCTCATCCCTGAACAAGAGAGGGGGCGGATTGGAGATGACCTGCCAAAGTACGTGTTAGTTTGGGACAATGTCAGTTTCCATCGCTCCAACATCATCAGGCAATGGTTTGCGGCCCACAACAGGATGCTGGTGGAGTTCCTCTCACCCTACTCAACCCCGTTGAGGAATTTTTCTCAGCATGAAGATTAAAAGTATATGATGGCCAGCCGCATACACAGATGACCCTTCTGGCTGCCTTGGATGTAACGTGTGATGACATCACAGCTGATGCCTGCAGAGGCTGGATTAGACACTCTGAAAGATGATTTTCACGCTGTATCGCAAGAGAAGATATTTGTTGTGATGTGGATGAGAATCCGTTGCCCAAAAGACAGGAACGTCAGGAGGTGTAGGAAGACTGCACTGTAATTCCACTGCACTGCATGTACAGTTTTCCCTAAGGAGATTGTCTTATGTTCAGATTTCTACATTTGTTTGTGCTATGCAGTGCTGTCTTTTCCTGTCTGCATCACAATGACACTGTCTGTCAATAAATTATTGTAAAAACAGTAAAAGCGTGAATGTGACTCATGTGCCGTCTCTTGCAATCAAACAATCAAAACCAGAAATGCACTTACTGTTTTGCAAATGACAAGGATGATTCGAGAAATGCTCCACTCATCACTCTCAGTTCACTCCGCTGCACACGTCTGATCACTTCTTTATCATCCCCGACCTCACCGCTCCAGACAACGCATATGTCTTACCGCTGGTCACTTTCCGGCGCTACCTACGGTCCCTCCCTCCTGCTTTTCCTCTGCTGTCTTGTCTGCACTCCCCCCCTCTGAGGAGCTCTCTCTTTTGAATACCAACTGTGCCACAGACACTCTGTGTTCCACGCTTACATCCTGCTTGGACAACATATGCCCTCTTACATCTGGACCAGCCCGTGCATCCCTGTCTGCCCCCTGGTTATCGGATGTACCACGTGAGCATCGCACCAGCCTCCGGTCAGCTGAGAGAAAATGGCAAAATTCAAAAGACCATACTGACCTCTCTCTCTCTACCAGTCTCTTCTCTCTACTTTCTCCGTTGACGTCACCTCTGCAAAAACTGATTATAACCACTCGAAGATCAGCTACTCTCCTGACTCTCGCACACTCTTAAAAACCTTCTCTGCTCTCCTCTGTCCACCTGCTCCCACACCTTCATCGGAGTTAACGGCTGATGATTTTGAATCGTTCTTCGTAAAGAAAACTACCGCCTTCAACAGCCAATTTTCTACGCCACCATCACCCGCCTTTTCTCCTATGTCTGAAGATGATGTTTCCAAGGTCATTGGTTCCAACCACCCTACCACCTGCCCACTGGATCCCATCCCCACCCATCTCCTCTATGCCATCTCTCCAGCAGTTGTGCCTGGTCTGACCCGCATCATCAACTCTTTGCTCACCACTGGGACATTTCCCACTGCTTTCAAAGAGGCCTGCATCACACCGCTACTGAAGAAACTCAATTTCTCAACCTTACACTGCTAGAACACTACAGGCCGGTGTAGTGTGTGAAAATGCATATCTTCCGTCAAAATGTAGATGACTGATTTTAACCTCTTATTATTTTCTGTCTTCTTAAAAAAATATTTTTTTACTTACCTCACTATTCTTAGCTTTGTATACTGTCCATCCATCCATCCATCCATTTTCTTCCGCTTATCCGGGACCGGGTCGCGGGGGCAGCAGTCTAAGCAGAGATGCCCAGACATCCCTCACCCTAGACACTTCCTCCAGCTCTTCCGGGGGGACACCGAGACGTTCCCAGGCCAGCCGGGAGACATAGTCCCACCAGCGTGTCCTAGGTCTTCCCCGGGGTCTCCTCCCGGTCGGACGGGCCCGGAACACCTTCCGAGGAAGAGTCCAGTAGGCATCCGTAACAGATGCCCAAGCCACCTCAGCTGACCCCTCTCGATGTGGAGGAGCAGCGGCTCTACTCCGAGCTCCTCGCGGGTGACCGAGCTTCTCACCCTATCTCTAAGGGATCGCCCAGCCACCCTGCGGAGGAAGCTCATTTCAGCCGCCTGTATCCGGGATCTTGTCCTTTCGGTCATGACCCAAAGCTCATGACCATAGGTGAGAGTAGGAACGTAGATTGACCGGTAAATTGAGAGCTTCGCCTTGCGGCTCAGCTCTTTCTTCACCACGACGGACCGGTACATCGACCGCATTACTGCAGAAGCTGCACCGATCCGTCTGTCAATCTCCCGTTCCCTCCTCCCCTCACTCGTGAACAAGACCCCGAGATACTTAAACTCCTCCACTTGAGGAAGGAACTCTCCACCAACCTGAAGTGGGCAAGCCACCCTTTTCCGACTGAGGACCATGGCCTCGGATTTGGAGGTACTGATTTTCATTCCAGCCGCTTCACACTCTGCTGTAAACCGTCCCAGTGCATGCTGAAGGTCCTGGTTTGAAGGGGCCAACACGACGACATCATCCGCAAATAGCAGAGACGAGATCGTGTGGTCCCCAAACCTGACACCCTCCGGCCCCTGGCTGCGCCTAGAAATTCTGTCCATAAAAATTACGAACAGAACCGGTGACAAAGGGCAGCCCTGCCGGAGTCCGACATGCACTGGGAACAGGTCCGACTTACTGCCGGCAATGCGAACCAAGCTCCTGCTTCGGTCGTACAGGGACCTGACAGCCCTTAGCAAAGGACCACAGACCCCATACTCCCGAAGCACCCTCCACAGGATGCCGCGAGGGACACAGTCGAATGCTTTCTCCAAATCCACAAAACACATGTGGATTGGTTGAGCAAACTCCCATGCACCCTCCAGCACCCTGTAGAGGGTGTAGAGCTGGTCCAGCGTTCCACGGCCTGGACGAAAACCACACTGTTCCTCCTGAATCCGAGGTTCTACTATCGGCCGTATTCTCCTCTCCAGTACCCTGGCATAGACTTTCCCGGGAAGGCTGAGAAGTGTGATCCCCCTGTAGTTGGAACACACCCTCCGGTCCCCCTTCTTAAAAAGAGGGACCACCACCCCGGTCTGCCATCCCAGAGGCACTGTCCCCGACCGCCACGCGATGCTGCAGAGGCGTGTCAGCCAAGACAGCCCCACAACATCCAGAGACTTGAGGTACTCAGGGCGAATCTCATCCACCCCCGGTGCCCTGCCACTGAGGAGTTTCTTGACTACCTCAGTGACTTCGGCTTGGGTGATGGACGAGTCCACCTCTGAGCCCTCAGCCTCTGCTTCCTCAATGGAGGACGTGACGGTGGGATTGAGGAGATCCTCGAAGTACTCCTTCCACCGACCGACGACATCCCAAGTTGAGGTCAACAGCCTCCCACCTCCACTGTAAACAGCGTTGGTAGGGCACTGTTTCCCTCTCCTGAGGCGCCGGACGGTTTGCCAGAATCTCTTCGAGGCCAGTCGATAGTCCTTCTCCATGGCCTTACCAAACTCCTCCCAGGCCCGAGTTTTTGCCTCCACAACCACCCGGGCAGCAGTCCGCTTGGCCTGCCGGTACCTGTCAGCTGCCTCAGGAGTCCCACAAGCCAACCAGGCCCGATAAGACTCCTTCTTCAGCTTGACGGTTTCCCTTACTTCCGGTGTCCACCACCGGGTTCGGGGATTCCCGCCTCGACAGGCACCGGAGACCTTACGGCCACAGCTCCGAGTGGCCGCTTCGACAATGGAGGCGGAGAACATGGTCCACTCGGACTCAATGTCTCCAGCCTCCCTCGGGATCTGGTTGAAGCTCTGCCGGAGGTGGGAGTTAAAGATCTCTCTGACAGGAGACTCGGCAAGGCGTTCCCAGCAGACCCTTACAGTACGTTTGGGTCTGCCGAGTCTGTCCAGCTTCCTCTCCTGCCATCGGATCCAACTCACCACCAGGTGGTGATCAGTTGACAGCTCCGCCCCTCTCTTAACCCGAGTGTCCAAAACATATGGTCGCAGGTCAGATGAAACGACCACAAAGTCGATCATCGACCTGCGGCCTAGGGTGTCCTGGTGCCACGTGCACTGATGGACACCCTTATGCTTGAACATGGTGTTCGTTATAGACAAACTGTGACTAGCACAGAAGTCCAATAACTGAACACCGCTCGGGTTCAGATCAGGGGGGCCGTTCCTCCCAATCACGCCCCTCCAGGTGTCACTGTCGGTGCCGACATGGGCGTTGAAGTCCCCCAGTAGGACGACGGAGTCCCCAGTCGGAGCACTTTCCAGCACCCCTCCCAGAGACTCCAAGAAGGTCGGGTACTCTGCACTGCCGTTCGGCCCGTAGGCACAAACAACAGTGAGAGACCTAACCCCGACCCGTAGGCGCAGGGAAACGACCCTCTCGTTCACCGGGGTAAACTCCAACACATGGCGGGAGAGCTGGGGGGCTATAAGCAGACCCACACCAGCCCGCCGCCTCTCACCATGGGCAACTCCAGAGTGATGAAGTGTCTATCCTCTCTCGAGGAGTGTGGTTCCAGAGCCCAAGCCATGCGTAGAGGTGATCCCGACTATCTCTAGTCGGAACCTCTCAACCTCCCGCACCATCTCATTTGTATACTGTGCTAGGCTTTAATGGACTGGATTTAATTAACTTATGCATTTTCTTGCCTATATTGTTATAATTGCTTCCAATGTTTCCTCGTCTGTAAGTCGCTTTGGATAAAAACGTCTGCTAAATTACTAAATGTAAATTTTATGAAATGTGTAATGTCATGTGTAATGTGTAATGTGTAGTGTGTGGCCTTGAAATTTTAGCATGTCTACGTAATCATGAATAAATGCTTCTTGAGACACACAGTGTTGCTTCTTTGCATGCATCAAATGAATTGTTTCTGGCTATATGCATCCATGCATTAGTTTGATAAGGGTGGAAATGGGACACTTGGGTGAAACAAAACTGCCCCCCACTTTAAATACAGTTTTTTCTAAGTCAATTTGGTACATTTCTCTGATCCGATTTGAAATTCTCAAAACTTCTTGTTCAATCCTTACATCCTTGTGTCACGTGTGCACATCAAAAAAGCATTTTCTAATTTCTTTGAACAAGTTGCAAATGCTTTGGTACATCCATGCAAATGATTACGACAAAATTCTGTGCAGATTCCTACATTATCAATTGCTTATGTCATGTTGATCAAAATGCATTATAATGGGTCTCTGTAGAATAGTATAATCCCCACGACATTTAAGCACTAGTTTTACAATATACAGTAAGTATACTTTAAATAAACAGTGGCATTTTATTTTACTCAATTTAGTGTTTTGCATTGCTATATTCTTTCCACATAGGACTGCAAGACAGCTTCACTGTGTTGCAGACGGCCCCTTTTCAAACCTAAACAGTCTTTTGACACTCTCTACAGAGATCTCATCCCTGAACAAGAGAGGGGGCAGATTGGAGATGACCTGCCAAAGTACGTGTTAGTTTGGGACAATGTCAGTTTCCATTGCTCCAACATCATCAGGCAATGGTTTGCGGCCCACAACAGGATGCTGGTGGAGTTCCTCTCACCCTACTCAACCCCGTTGAGGAATTTTTCTCAGCATGAAGATTAAAAGTATATGATGGCCAGCCGCATACACAGATGACCCTTCTGGCTGCCATGGATGTAACGTGTGATGACATCACAGCTGATGCCTGCAGAGGCTGGTTTAGACACTCTGAAAGATGATTTTCACGCTGCATCGCAAGAGAAGATATTTGTTGTGATGTGGATGAGAATCCGTTGCCCAAAAGACAGGAACGTCAGGAGGTGTAGGAAGACTGCACTGTAATTCCACTGCACTGCATGTACAGTTTTCCCTAAGGAGATTGTCTTATGTTCAGATTTCTACATTTGTTTGTGCTATGCAGTGCTGTCTTTTCCTGTCTGCATCACAATGACACTGTCTGTCAATAAATTATTGTACAAACAGTAAAAGCGTTAACGTGAATCATGTGCCGTCTCTTGCAATCAAACAATCAAAACCAGAAATGCACTTACTGTTTTGCAAATGACAAGGATGATTCGAGAAATGCTCCACTCATCACTCTCAGGTCACTCCGCTGCACACGTCTGATCACTTCTTTGTCACCCCCGACCTCACCGCTCCAGACAACGCAGATGTCTTACCGCTGGTCACTTTCCGGCGCTACCTACGGTCCCTCCCTCCTGCTTTTCCTCTGCTGTCTTGTCTGCACTCCCCCCCTCTGAGGAGCTCTCTCTTTTGAATACCAACAGTGCCAAAGACACTCTGTGTTCCACGCTTACATCCTGCTTGGACAACATATGCCCTCTTACATCTGGACCAGCCCGTGCATCCCTGTCTGCCCCCTGGTTATCGGATGTACCACGTGAGCATCGCACCAGCCTCCGGTCAGCTGAGAGAAAATGACACAAGTCAAAAGACCATACTGACCTCTCTCTCTCTACTTTCTCCGTTGACGTCACCTCTGCAAAAACTGATTATAACCACTCGAAGATCAGCAACTCTCCTGACTCTCGCACACTCTTAAAAACCTTCTCTGCTCTCCTCTGTCCGCCTGCTCCCACACCTTCATCGGAGTTAACGGCTGATGATTTTGCATCGTTCTTCGTAAAGAAAACTACCGACATCAACAGCCAATTTTCTACACCACCATCACCCGCCTTTTCTCCTATGTCTGAAGATGATGTTTCCAAGGTCATTGGTTCCAACCACCCTACCACCTGCCCACTGGATCCCATCCCCACCCATCTCCTCCATGCCATCTCTCCAGCAGTTGTGCCTGGTCTGACCCGCATCATCAACTCTTTGCTCACCACTGGGACATTTCCCACTGCTTTCAAAGAGGCCTGCATCACACCGCTACTGAAGAAACTCACTCTCAACCTTATACTGCTAGAACACTACAGGCCGGTGTAGTGTGTGAAAATGCATATCTTCCGTCAAAATGTAGATGACTGATTTTAACCTCTTATTATTTTCTGTCTTCTTAAAAAATTATTTTTTTACTTACCTCACTATTCTTAGCTTTGTATACTGTGCTAGGCTTTAATGGACTGGATTTAATTAACTTATGCCTTTTGTTGCCTATATTGTTATAATTGCTTCCAATGTTTCCTTGTCTGTAAGTCGCTTTGGATAAAAACGTCTGCTAAATGACTAAATGTAAATTTTATGAAATGTGTAATGTCATGTGTAATGTGTAATGTGTAGTGTGTGGCCTTGAAATTTTAGCATGTCTACGTAAACATGAATAAATGCTTCTTGAGACACACAGTGTTGCTTCTTTGCATGCATCAAATGAATTGTTTCTGGCTATATGCATCCATGCATTAGTTTGAGAGGGGTGGAAATGGGACACTTGGGTGAAACAAAACTGCCCCAAAAGTACCCCCCCCCACTTTAAATACAGTTTTTTCTAAGTCAATTTGGTACATTTCTCTGATCCGATTTGAAATTCTCAAAACTTCTTGTTCAATCCTTACATCCTTGTGTCACGTGTGCACATCAAACAAGCATTTTCTCATTTCTTTGAACAAGTTGCAAATGCTTTGGTACATCCATGCAAATGATTATGACAAAATTCTGTGCAGATTCCTACATTATCAATTGCTTATGTCATGTTGATCAAAATGCATTATAATGGGTCTCTGTAGAATAGTATAATCCCCACGACATTTAAGCACTAGTTTTACAATATACAGTAAGTATACTTTAAGTAAACGGTGGCATTTTATTTTACTCAATTTAGTGTTTTGCATTGCTATATTCTTTCCACATAGGACTGCAAGACACTTTCACACTGTGTTGCAGATGGCCCCTTTTCACACCTTAACAGTCTTTTGACAATCTCTACAGGGATCTTATCCCTGAACAAGAGAGGGGGCAGATTGGAGATGACCTGCCAAAGTACGTGTTAGTTTGGGACAATGTCAGTTTCCATCGCTCCAACATCATCAGGCAATGGTTTGCGGCCCACAAAAGGATGCTGGTGGAGTTCCTCTCACCCTACTCAACCCCGTTGAGGAATTTTTCTCAGCATGAAGATTAAAAGTATATGATGGCCAGCCGCATACACAGATGACCCTTCTGGCTGCCATGGATGTAACGTGTGATGACATCACAGCTGATGCCTGCAGAGGCTGGATTAGACACTCTGAAAGATGATTTTCACGCTGTATCGCAAGAGAAGATATTTGTTGTGATGTGGATGAGAATCCGTTGCCCAAAAGACAGGAACGTCAGGAGGTGTAGGAAGACTGCACTGTAATTCCACTGCACTGCATGTACAGTTTTCCCAAAGGAGATTGTCTTATGTTCAGATTTCTACATTTGTTTGTGCTATGCAGTGCTGTCTTTTCCTGTCTGCATCACAATGACACTGTCTGTCAATAAATTATTGTACAAACAGTAAAAGCGTTAACGTGAATCATGTGCCGTCTCTTGCAATCAAACAATCAAAACCAGAAATGCACTTACTGTTTTGCAAATGACAAGGATGATTCGAGAAATGCTCCACTCATCACTCTCAGGTCACTCCGCTGCACACGTCTGATCACTTCTTTGTCACCCCCGACCTCACCGCTCCAGACAACGCAGATGTCTTACCGCTGGTCACTTTCCGGCGCTACCTACGGTCCCTCCCTCCTGCTTTTCCTCTGCTGTCTTGTCTGCACTCCTCCCCTCTGAGGAGCTCTCTCTTTTGAATACCAACAGTGCCACAGACACTCTGTGTTCCACGCTTACATCCTGCTTGGACAACATATGCCCTCTTACATCTGGACCAGCCCGTGCATCCCTGTCTGCCCCCTGGTTATCGGATGTACCACGTGAGCATCGCACCAGCCTCCGGTCAGCTGAGAGAAAATGGCACAAGTCAAAAGACCATACTGACCTCTCTCTCTCTACTTTCTCCGTTGACGTCACCTCTGCAAAAACTGATTATAACCACTCGAAGATCAGCAACTCTCCTGACTCTCGCTCACTCTTAAAAACCTTCTCTGCTCTCCTCTGTCCGCCTGCTCCCACACCTTCATCGGAGTTAACGGCTGATGATTTTGCATCGTTCTTCGTAAAGAAAACTACCGCCATCAACAGCCAATTTTCTACGCCACCATCACCCGCCTTTTCTCCTATGTCTGAAGATGATGTTTCCAAGGTCATTGGTTCCAACCACCCTACCACCTGCCCACTGGATCCCAGCCCCACCTATCTCCTCCATGCCATCTCTCCAGCAGTTGTGCCTGGTCTGACCCGCATCATCAACTCTTTGCTCACCACTGGGACATTTCCCACTGCTTTCAAAGAGGCCTGCATCACACCGCTACTGAAGAAACTCACTCTCAACCTTACACTGCTAGAACACTACAGGCCGGTGTAGTGTGTGAAAATGCATATCTTCCGTCAAAATGTAGATGACTGATTTTAACCTCTTATTATTTTCTGTCTTCTTAAAAATTTATTTTTTTACTTACCTCACTATTCTTAGCTTTGTATACTGTGCTAGGCTTTAATGGACTGGATTTAATTAACTTATGCATTTTGTTGCCTATATTGTTATAATTGCTTCCAATGATTCCTCGTCTGTAAGTCGCTTTGGATAAAAACGTCTGCTAAATGACTAAATTTAATTTTTATGAAATGTGTAATGTCATGTGTAATGTGTAATGTGTAGTGTGTGGCCTTGAAATTTTAGCATGTCTACGTAATCATGAATAAATGCTTCTTGAGACACACAGTGTTGCTTCTTTGCATGCATCAAATGAATTGTTTCTGGCTATATGCATCCATGCATTAGTTTGAGAGGGGTGGAAATGGGACACTTGGGTGAAACAAAACTGCCCCAAAAGTACCCCCCCCACTTTAAATACAGTTTTTCTAAGTCAATTTGGTACATTTCTCAGATCCGATTTGAAATTCTCAAAACTTCCTGTTCAATCCTTACATCCTTGTGTCACGTGTGCACATCAAACAAGCATTTTCTCATTTCTTTGAACAAGTTGCAAATGCTTTGGTTCATCCATGCAAATGATTATGACAAAATTCTGTGCAGATTCCTACATTATCAATTGCTTATGTCATGTTGATCAAAATGCATTATAATGGGTCTCTGTAGAATAGTATAATCCCCACGACATTTAAGCACTAGTTTTACAATATACAGTAAGTATACTTTAAGTAAACGGTGGCATTTTATTTTACTCAATTTAGTGTTTTGCATTGCTATATTCTTTCCACATAGGACTGCAAGACAACTTCACTGTGTTGCAGACGGCCCCTTTTCACATCTAAACAGTCTTTTGACACTCTCTACAGGGTTCTCATCCCTGAACAAGAGAGGGGGCAGATTGGAGATGACCTGCCAAAGTACGTGTTAGTTTGGGACAATGTCAGTTTCCATCGCTCCAACATCATCAGGCAATGGTTCGCGGCCCACAACAGGATGCTGGTGGAGTTCCTCTCACCCTACTCAACCCCGTTGAGGAATTTTTCTCAGCATGAAGATTAAAAGTATATGATGGCCAGCCGCATACACAGATGACCCTTCTGGCTGCCTTGGATGTAACGTGTGATGACATCACAGCTGATACCTGCAGAGGCTGGATTAGACACTCTGAAAGATGATTTTCACGCTGTATCGCAAGAGAAGATATTTGTTGTGATGTGGATGAGAATCCGTTGCCCAAAAGACAGGAACGTCAGGAGGTGTAGGAAGACTGCACTGTAATTCCACTGCACTGCATGTACAGTTTTCCCTAAGGAGATTGTCTTATGTTCAGATTTCTACATTTGTTTGTGCTATGCAGTGCTGTCTTTTCCTGTCTGTCTCACAATGACACTGTCTGTCAATAAATTATTGTACAAACAGTAAAATCGTTAACGTGAATCATGTGCCGTCTCTTGCAATCAAACAATCAAAACCAGAAATGCACTTACTGTTTTGCAAATGACAAGGATGATTCGAGAAATGCTCCACTCATCACTCTCAGGTCACTCCGCTGCACACGTCTGATCACTTCTTTGTCACCCCCGACCTCACCGCTCCAGACAACGCAGATGTCTTACCGCTGGTCACTTTCCGGCGCTACCTACGGTCCCTCCCTCCTGCTTTTCCTCTGCTGTCTTGTCTGCACTCCCCCCCTCTGAGGAGCTCTCTCTTTTGAATACCAACAGTGCCACAGACACTCTGTGTTCCACTCTTACATCCTGCTTGGACAACATATGCCCTCTTGCATCTGGACCAGCCCGTGCATCCCTGTCTGCCCCCTGGTTATCGGATGTACCACGTGAGCATCGCACCAGCCTCCGGTCAGCTGAGAGAAAATGGCACAAGTCAAAAGACCATACTGACCTCTCTCTCTCTACTTTCTCCGTTGACGTCACCTCTGCAAAAACTGATTATAACCACTCGAAGATCAGCAACTCTCCTGACTCTCGCACACTCTTAAAAACCTTCTCTGCTCTCCTCTGTCCGCCTGCTCCCACACCTTCATCGGAGTTAACGGCTGATGATTTTGCATCGTTCTTCGTAAAGAAAATTACCGCCATCAACAGCCAATTTTCTACGCCACCATCACCCGCCTTTTCTCCTATGTCTGAAGATGATGTTTCCAAGGTCATTGGTTCCAACCACCCTACCACCTGCCCACTGGATCCCATCCCCACCCATCTCCTCCATGCCATCTCTCCAGCAGTTGTGCCTGGTCTGACCCGCATCATCAACTCTTTGCTCACCACTGGGACATTTCCCACTGCTTTCAAAGAGGCCTGCATCACACCGCTACTGAAGAAACTCACTCTCAACCTTACACTGCTAGAACACTACAGGCCGGTGTAGTGTGTGAAAATGCATATCTTCCGTCAAAATGTAGATGACTGATTTTAACCTCTTATTATTTTCTGTCTTCTTAAAAAATTATTTTTTTACTTACCTCACTATTCTTAGCTTTGTATACTGTGCTAGGCTTTAATGGACTGGATTTAATTAACTTATGCTATTTGTTGCCAATATTGTTATAATTGCTTCCAATGTTTCCTCGTCTGTAAGTCGCTTTGGATAAAAACGTCTGCTAAATGACTAAATGTAAATTTTATGAAATGTGTAATGTCATGTGTAATGTGTAATGTGTAGTGTGTGGCCTTGAAATTTTAGCATGTCTACGTAATCATGAATAAATGCTTCTTGAGACACACAGTGTTGCTTCTTTGCATGCATCAAATGAATTGTTTCTGGCTATATGCATCCATGCATTAGTTTGAGAGGGGTGGAAATGGGACACTTGGGTGAAACAAAACTGCCCCAAAAGTACCCCCCCACTTTAAATACAGTTTTTTCTAAGTCAATTTGGTACATTTCTCTGATCCGATTTGAAATTCTCAAAACTTCTTGTTCAATCCTTACATCCTTGTGTCACGTGTGCACATCAAACAAGCATTTTCTCATTTCTTTGAACAAGTTGCAAATGCTTTGGTACATCCATGCAAATGATTATGACAAAATTCTGTGCAGATTCCTACATTATCAATTGCTTATGTCATGTTGATCAAAATGCATTATAATGGGTCTCTGTAGAATAGTATTATCCCCACGACATTTAAGCACTAGTTTTACAATATACAGTAAGTATACTTTAAGTAAACGGTGGCATTTTATTTTACTCAATTTAGTGTTTTGCATTGCTATATTCTTTCCACATAGGACTGCAAGACAACTTCACTGTGTTGCAGACGGCCCCATTTCACACCTAAACAGTCTTTTGACACTCTCTACAAGGATCTCATCCCTGAACAAGAGAGGGGGCAGATTGGAGATGACCTGCCAAAGTACGTGTTAGTTTGGGACAATGTCAGTTTCCATCGCTCCAACATCATCAGGCAATGGTTTGCGGCCCACAACAGGATGCTGGTGGAGTTCCTCTCACCCTACTCAACCCTGTTGAGGAATTTTTCTCAGCATGAAGATTAAAAGTATATGATGGCCAGCCGCATACACAGATGACCCTTCTGGCTGCCTTGGATGTAACGTGTGATGACATCACAGCTGATGCCTGCAGAGGCTGGATTAGACACTCTGAAAGATGATTTTCACGCTGTATCGCAAGAGAAGATATTTGTTGTGATGTGGATGAGAATCCGTTGCCCAAAAGACAGGAACGTCAGGAGGTGTAGGAAGACTGCACTGTAATTCCACTGCACTGCATGTACAGTTTTCCCTAAGGAGATTGTCTTATGTTCAGATTTCTACATTTGTTTGTGCTATGCAGTGCTGTCTTTTCCTGTCTGCATCACAATGACACTGTCTGTCAATAAATTATTGTACAAACAGTAAAAGCGTTAACGTGAATCATGTGCCGTCTCTTGCAATCAAACAATCAAAACCAGAAATGCACTTACTGTTTTGCAAATGACAAGGATGATTCGAGAAATGCTCCACTCATCACTCTCAGGTCACTCCGCTGCACACGTCTGATCACTTCTTTGTCACCCCCGACCTCACTGCTCCAGACAACGCAGATGTCTTACCGCTGGTCACTTTCCGGCGCTACCTACGGTCCCTCCCTCCTGCTTTTCCTCTGCTGTCTTGTCTGCACTCCCCCCCTCTGAGGAGCTCTCACTTTTGAATACCAACAGTGCCACAGACACTCTGTGTTCCACGCTTACATCCTGCTTGGACAACATATGCCCTCTTGCATCTGGACCAGCCCTTGCATCCCTGTCTGCCCCCTGGTTATCGGATGTACCACGTGAGCATCGCACCAGTCTCCGGTCAGCTGAGAGAAAATGGCACAAGTCAAAAGACCATACTGACCTCTCTCTCTCTACTTTCTCCGTTGACGTCACCTCTGCAAAAACTGATTATAACCACTCGAAGATCAGCAACTCTCCTGACTCTCGCACACTCTTAAAAACCTTCTCTGCTCTCCTCTGTCCGCCTGCTCCCACACCTTCATCGCAGTTAACGGCTGATGATTTTGCATTGTTCTTCGTAAAGAAAACTACCGCCATCAACAGCCAATTTTCTACACCACCATCACCCGCCTTTTCTCCTATGTCTGAAGATGATATTTCCCAGGGCATTGGTTCCAACCACCCTACCGCCTGCCCACTGGATCCCATCCCCACCCATCTCCTCCATGCCATATCTCCAGCAGTTGTGCCTGGTCTGACCCGCATCATCAACTCTTTGCTCACCACTGGGACATTTCCCACTGCTTTCAAAGAGGCCTGCATCACACCGCTACTGAAGAAACTCACTCTCAACCTTATACTGCTAGAACACTACAGGCCGGTGTAGTGTGTGAAAATGCACATCTTCCGTCAAAATGTAGATGACTGATTTTAACCTCTTATTATTTTCTGTCTTCTTAAAAAATTATTTTTTTACTTACCTCACTATTCTTAGCTTTGTATACTGTGCTAGGCTTTAATGGACTGGATTTAATTAACTTATGCATTTTGTTGCCTATATTGTTATAATTGCTTCCAATGTTTCCTCGTCTGTAAGTCGCTTTGGATAAAAACGTCTGCTAAATGACTAAATGTAAATTTTATGAAATGTTTAATGTCATGTGTAATGTGTAATGTGTAGTGTGTGGCCTTGAAATTTTAGCATGTCTACGTAATCATGAATAAATGCTTCTTGAGACACACAGTGTTGCTTCTTTGCATGCATCAAATGAATTGTTTCTGGCTATATGCATCCATGCATTAGTTTGAGAGGGGTGGAAATGGGACACTTGGGTGAAACAAAACTGCCCCAAAAGTACCCCCCCCCACTTTAAATACAGTTTTTTCTAAGTCAATTTGGTACATTTCTCAGATCCGATTTGAAATTCTCAAAACTTCTTGTTCAATCCTTACATCCTTGTGTCACATGTGCACATCAAACAAGCATTTTCTCATTTCTTTGAACAAGTTGCAAATGCTTTGGTACATCCATGCAAATGATTATGACAAAATTCTGTGCAGATTCCTACATTATCAATTGCTTATGTCATGTTGATCAAAATGCATTATAATGGGTCTCTGTAGAATAGTATAATCCCCACGACATTTAAGCACTAGTTTTACAATATACAGTAAGTATACTTTAAGTAAACAGTGGCATTTTATTTTACTCAATTTAGTGTTTTGCATTGCTATATTCTTTCCACATAGGACTGCAAGACAACTTCACTGTGTTGCAGACGGCCCCTTTTCACACCTAAACAGTCTTTTGACACTCTCTACAGGGATCTCATCCCTGAACAAGAGAGGGGGCAGATTGGAGATGACCTGCCAAAGTACGTGTTAGTTTGGGACATTGTCAGTTTCCATCGCTCCAACATCATCAGGCAATGGTTTGCGGCCCACAACAGGATGCTGGTGGAGTTCCTCTCACCCTACTCAACCACGTTGAGGAATTTTTCTCAGCATGAAGATTAAAAGTATATGATCGCCAGCTGCATACACAGATGACCCTTCTGGCTGCCATGGATGTAACGTGTGATGACATCACAGCTGATGCCTGCAGAGGCTGGATTAGACACTCTGAAAGATGATTTTCACGCTGTATCGCAAGAGAAGATATTTGTTGTGATGTGGATGAGAATCCGTTGCCCAAAAGACAGGAACGTCAGGAGGTATAGGAAGACTGCACTGTAATTCCACTGCACTGCATGTACAGTTTTCCCTAAGGAGATTGTCTTATGTTCAGATTTCTACATTTGTTTGTGCTATGCAGTGCTGTCTTTTCCTGTCTGCATCACAATGACACTGTCTGTCAATAAATTATTGTAAAAACAGTAAAAGCGTTAACGTGACTCATGTGCCGTCTCTTGCAATCAAACAATCAAAACCAGAAATGCACTTACTGTTTTGCAAATGACGAGGATGATTCGAGAAATGCTCCACTCATCACTCTCAGTTCACTCCGCTGCACACGTCTGATCACTTCTATGTCACCCCCGAACTCACCGCTCCAGACAACGCAGATGTCTTACCGCTGGTCACTTTCCGGCGCTACCTACGGTCCCTCCCTCCTGCTTTTCCTCTGCTGTCTTGTCTGCACTCCCCCCCTCTGAGGAGCTCTCTCTTTTGAATACCAACAGTGCCACAGACACTCTGTGTTCCACGCTTACATCCTGCTTGGACAACATATGCCCTCTTACATCTGGACCAGCCCGTGCATCCCTGTCTGCCCCCTGGTTATCGGATGTACCACGTGAGCATCGCACCAGCCTCCGGTCAGCTGAGAGAAAATGGCACAAGTCAAAAGACCATACTGACCTCTCTCTCTCTACTTTCTCCGTTGACGTCACCTCTGCAAAAACTGATTATAACCACTCGAAGATCAGCAACTCTCGCACACTCTTAAAAACCTTCTCTGCTCTCCTCTGTCCGCCTGCTCCCACACCTTCATCGGAGTTAACGGCTGATGATTTTGCATCGTTCTTCGTAAAGAAAACTACCGCCATCAACAGCCAATTTTCTACGCCACCATCACCTGCCTTTTCTCCTATGTCTGAAGATGATGTTTCCAAGGTCATTGGTTCCAACCACCCTACCACCTGCCCACTGGATCCCATCCCCACCCATCTCTCCAGCAGTTGTGCCTGGTCTGACCCGCATCATCAACTCTTTGCTCACCACTGGGACATTTCCCACTGGTTTCAAAGAGGCCTGCATCACACCGCTACTGAAGAAACTCACTCTCAACCTTACACTGCTAGAACACTACAGGCCGGTGTAGTGTGTGAAAATGAATATCTTCCGTCAAAATGTAGATGACTGATTTTAACCTCTTATTATTTTCTGTCTTCTTAAAAAATTATTTTTTTACTTACCTCACTATTCTTAGCTTTGTATACTGTGCTAGGCTTTAATGGACTGGATTTAATTAACTTATGCATTTTGTTGCCTATATTGTTATAATTGCTTCCAATGTTTCCTCGTAAGTAAGTCGCTTTGGATAAAAACGTCTGCTAAATTACTAAATGTAAATTTTATGAAATGTGTAATGTCATGTGTAATGTGTAGTGTGTGGCCTTGAAATTTTAGCATGTCTACGTAATCATGAATAAATGCTTCTTGAGACACACAGTGTTGCTTCTTTGCATGCATCAAATGAATTGTTTCTGGCTATATGCATCCATGCATTAGTTTGAGAGGGGTGGAAATGGGACACGTGGGTGAAACAAAACTGCCCCAAAAGTACCCCCCCCCACTTTAAATACAGTTTTTTCTAAGTCAATTTGGTACATTTCTCTGATCCGATTTGAAAATCTCAAAACTTCTTGTTCAATCCTTACATCCTTGTGTCACGTGTGCACATCAAACAAGCATTTTCTCATTTCTTTGAACAAGTTGCAAATGCTTTGGTACATCCATGCAAATGATTATGACAAAATTCTGTGCAGATTCCTACATTATCAATTGCTTATGTCATGTTGATCAAAATGCATTATAATGGGTCTCTGTAGAATAGTATAATCCCCACGACATTTAAGCACTAGTTTTACAATATACAGTAAGTATACTTTAAGTAAAAAGTGGCTTTTTATTTTACTCAATTTAGTGTTTTGCATTGCTATATTCTTTCCACATAGGACTGCAAGACAACTTCACTGTGTTGCAGACTTTTCACACCTAAACAGTCTTTTGACACTCTCTACAGGGATCTCATCCCTGAACAAGAGAGGGGGCAGATCGGAGATGACCTGCCAAAGTACGTGTTAGTTTGGGACAATGTCAGTTTCCATCGCTCCAACATCATCAGGCAATGGTTTGCGGCCCACAACAGGATGCTGGTGGAGTTCCTCTCACCCTACTCAACCCCGTTGAGGAATTTTTCTCAGCATGAAGATTAAAAGTATATGATGGCCAGCCGCATACACAGATGACCCTTCTGGCTGCCTTGGATGTAACGTGTGATGACATCACAGCTGATGCCTGCAGAGGTTGGATTAGACACTCTGAAAGATGATTTTCACGCTGTATCGCAAGAGAAGATATTTGTTGTGATGTGGATGAGAATCCGTTGCCCAAAAGACAGGAACGTCAGGAGGTGTAGGAAGACTGCACTGTAATTGCACTGCACTGCATGTACAGTTTTCCCTAAGGAGATTGTCTTATGTTCAGATTTCTACATTTGTTTGTGCTATGCAGTGCTGTCTTTTCCTGTCTGCATCACAATGACACTGTCTGTCAATAAATTATTGTACAAACAGTAAAAGCGTTAACGTGAATCATGTGCCGTCTCTTGCAATCAAACAATCAAAACCAGAAATGCACTTACTGTTTTGCAAATGACAAGGATGATCCGAGAAATGCTCCACTCATCACTCTCAGGTCACTCCGCTGCACACGTCTGATCACTTCTTTGTCACCCCCGACCTCACCGCTCCAAACAACGCAGATGTCTTACCGCTGGTCACTTTCCGGCGCTACCTACGGTCCCTCCCTCCTGCTTTTCCTCTGCTGTCTTGTCTGCACTCCCCCCCTCTGAGGAGCTCTCTCTTTTGAATACCAACAGTGCCACAGACACTCTGTGTTCCACGCTTACATCCTGCTTGGACAACATATGCCCTCTTACATCTGGACCAGCCCGTGCATCCCTGTCTGCCCCCTGGTTATCGGATGTACCACGTGAGCATCGCACCAGCCTCCGGTCAGCTGAGAGAAAATGGCACAATTCAAAAGACCATACTGACCTCTCTCTCTCTACTTTCTCCGTTGACGTCACCTCTGCAAAAACTGATTATAACCACTCGAAGATCAGCAACTCTCTTGACTCTCTCACACTCTTAAAAACCTTCTCTGCTCTCCTCTGTCCGCCTGCTCCCACACCTTCATCGGAGTTAACGGCTGATGATTTTGCATCGTTCTTCGTAAAGAAAACTACCGCCATCAACAGCCAATTTTCTACACCACCATCACCCGCCTTTTCTCCTATGTCTGAAGATGATGTTTCCAAGGTCATTGGTTCCAACCACCCTACCACCTGCCCACTGGATCCCATCCCCACCCATCTCCTCCATGCCATCTCTCCAGCAGTTGTGCCTGGTCTGACCCGCATCATCAACTCTTTGCTCACCACTGGGACATTTCCCACTGCTTTCAAAGAGGCCTGCATCACACCGCTACTGAAGAAACTCACTCTCAACCTTACACTGCTAGAACACTACAGGCCGGTGTAGTGTGTGAAAATGCATATCTTCCGTCAAAATGTAGATGACTGATTTTAACCTCTTATTATTTTCTGTCTTCTTAAAAAAATATTTTTTTACTTACCTCACTATTCTTAGCTTTGTATACTGTGCTAGGCTTTAATGGACTGGATTTAATTAACTTATGCATTTTGTTGCCTATATTGTTATAATTGCTTCCAATGTTTCCTCGTCTGTAAGTCGCTTTGGATAAAAACGTCTGCTAAATGACTAAATGTAAATTTTATGAAATGTGTAATGTCATGTGTAATGTGTAGTGTGTGGCCTTGAAATTTTAGCATGTCTACGTAATCATGAATAAATGCTTCTTGAGACACACAGTGTTGCTTCTTTGCATGCATCAAATGAATTGTTTCTGGCTATATGCATCCATGCATTAGTTTGAGAGGGGTGGAAATGGGACACTTGGGTGAAACAAAACTGCCCCAAAAGTACCCCCCCCACTTTAAATACAGTTTTTTCTAAGTCAATTTGGTACATTTCTCAGATCCGATTTGAAATTCTCAAAACTTCTTGTTCAATCCTTACATCCTTGTGTCACGTGTGCACATCAAACAAGCATTTTCTCATTTCTTTGAACAAGTTGCAAATGCTTTGGTACATCCATGCAAATGATTATGACAAAATTCTGTGCAGATTCCTACATTATCAATTGCTTATGTCATGTTGATCAAAATGCATTATAAAGGGTCTCTGTAGAATAGTATAATCCCCACAACATTTAAGCACTAGTTTTACAATATACAGTAAGTATACTTTAAGTAAACAGTGGCATTTTATTTCACTCAATTTAGTGTTTTGCATTGCTATATTCTTTCCACATAGGACTGCAAGACAACTTCACTGTGTTGCAGACGGCCCCTTTTCACACCTAAACAGTCTTTTGACACTCTCTACAGGGATCTCATCCCTGAACAAGAGAGGGGGCAGATTGGAGATGACCTGCCAAAGTACGTGTTAGTTTGGGACAATGTCAGTTTCCATCGCTCCAACATCATCAGGCAATGGTTTGCGGCCCACAACAGGATGCTGGTGGAGTTCCTCTCACCCTACTCAACCACGTTGAGGAATTTTTCTCAGCATGAAGATTAAAAGTATATGATCGCCAGCCGCATACACAGATGACCCTTCTGGCTGCCATGGATGTAACGTGTGATGACATCACAGCTGATGCCCGCAGAGGCTGGATTAGACACTCTGAAAGATGATTTTCACGCTGTATCGCAAGAGAAGATATTTGTTGTGATGTGGATGAGAATCCGTTGCCCAAAAGACAGGAACGTCAGGAGGTGTAGGAAGACTGCACTGTAATTCCACTGCACTGCATGTACAGTTTTCCCTAAGGAGATTGTCTTATGTTTAGATTTCTACATTTGTTTGTGCTATGCAGTGCTGTCTTTTCCTGTCTGCATCACAATGACACTGTCTGTCAATAAATTATTGTACAAACAGTAAAAGCGTTAACGTGAATCATGTGCCTTCTCTTGCAATCAAACAATCAAAACCAGAAATGCACTTACTGTTTTGCAAATGACAAGGATGATTCGAGAAATGCTCCACTCATCACTCTCAGGTCACTCCGCTGCACACGTCTGATCACTTCTTTGTCACCCCCGACCTCACCGCTCCAGACAACGCAGATGTCTTACCGCTGGTCACTTTCCGGCGCTACCTACGGTCCCTCCCTCCTGCTTTTCCTCTGCTGTCTTGTCTGCACTCCCCCCCTCTGAGGAGCTCTCTCTTTTGAATACCAACTGTGCCACAGACACTCTGTGTTCCACGCTTACATCCTGCTTGGACAACATATGCCCTCTTACATCTGGACCAGCCCGTGCATCCCTGTCTGCCCCCTGGTTATAGGATGTACCACGTGAGCATCGCACCAGCCTCCGGTCAGCTGAGAGAAAATGGCACAATTCAAAAGACCATACTGACCTCTCTCTCTCTACCAGTCTCTTCTCTCTACTTTCTCCGTTGACGTCACCTCTGCAAAAACTGATTATAACCACTCGAAGATCAGCAACTCTCCTGACTCTCGCACACTTTTGAAAACCTTCTCTGCTCTCCTCTGTCCGCCTGCTCCCACACCTTCATCGGAGTTAACGGCTGATGATTTTGCATCGTTCTTCGTAAAGAAAACTACCGCCATCAACAGCCAATTTTCTACGCCACCATCACCCGCCTTTTCTCCTATGTCTGAAGATGATGTTTCCAAGGTCATTGGTTCCAACCACCCTACCACCTGCCCACTGGATCCCATCCCCACCCATCTCCTCTATGCCATCTCTCCAGCAGTTGTGCCTGGTCTGACCCGCATCATCAACTCTTTGCTCACCACTGGGACATTTCCCACTGCTTTCAAAGAGGCCTGCATCACACCGCTACTGAAGAAACTCACTCTCAACCTTATACTGCTAGAACACTACAGGCCGGTGTAGTGTGTGAAAATGCATATCTTTCGTCAAAATGTAGATGACTGATTTTAACCTCTTATTATTTTCTGTCTTCTTAAAAAATTATTTTTTACTTACCTCACTATTCTTAGCTTTGTATACTGTGCTAGGCTTTAATGGACTGGATTTAATTAACTTATGCATTTTGTTGCCTATATTGTTATAATTGCTTCCAATGTTTCCTCGTCTGTAAGTCGCTTTGGATAAAAACGTCTGCTAAATGACTAAATGTAAATTTTATGAAATGTGTAATGTCATGTGTAATGTGTAATGTGTAGTGTGTGGCCTTGAAATTTTAGCATGTCTACGTAATCATGAATAAATGCTTCTTCAGACACACAGTGTTGCTTCTTTGCATGCATCAAATGAATTGTTTCTGGCTATATGCATCCATGCATTAGTTTGAGAGGGGTGGAAATGGGACACTTGGGTGAAACAAAACTGCCCAAAAGTTTGTTGCCTATATTGTTATAATTGCTTCCAATGTTTCCTCGTCTGTAAGTCGCTTTGGATAAAAACGTCTGCTAAATGATGTTGTGGAATTTTCTTATTCCTTAATCAAGGTGAGTCAATTTTGACAAACGCAATATACAGAGACATCAAGTACTTTGCAAAGTATTTTATTGTCGTTTAATCTGCATCATGAGCAATGAGCATGGTGCAGAGCAAAGGCGCTCTTTCCTCCTGCACCCAGAGTATATATATGATTAAAAACGTGACACCCCCTCCCTTTGCCCCTAACAAGAATCCCGAGCTGGTTTACGGGAAGTTCCGTTATTCCAAACAGAACATCTTGGCCTCTGCTCGAGGGCAAAGGCAGAGTGGTACGACGTGTTTAGAGAAAAACATGATAACATTAGAAAAGAAAACATAGATAAACACTTCGTAAACATATAGACAGACACATCAAGAAGCTAGACTAGAAAATTGTCATTACATTCCCCCCTTTTATCATATATGATAACCAAAATCTTTATACTTTGACCATGTAAGATGAGCAACGCCCTTTCTCTTACAGGTTTCATTCTTCTATCTTAACAGTTCTTAAAATCCCACTAGAATTGGTAACACCACCTGCTTCAGCCCCACTCCCCAACTTTAGCTATTCCACCATTTCAACAGACTGTTAGTCATATCATCCGGTTCCCTGATAATTAATTTTTTTCTGAGTTAGAGCTAGTCTTTTTCCTTTTTATTTGGCCGTTCCAGGGGACATAATTGCCCACAATTTCAAATTTTGTTGCCTTTTTCAGAACATCAACTGAGGTACACGTACCTCTACACAAATACATATTTGTTCCCCAGTACCTAGCAGAATTAGGGTAACACTGTCCCTCCCCATACCATTTTTATAAACTTGGAATATAGTGTTAGACAGAAACAAAATTCTATAATCTCTAATTTCTCAGGGTTCGATGTGTCCCCGACTCGAACAGTTGATTCCCTTTGCGAGCACCAATAGTGCCCCTCCTGTCGCTTCAGTCAGCACGACCATTGCGAAGAGCCATACGGTTGGAGTTGCCCCTCCTTGGACACCTTTTTGCTGTGGGAGGTGTGTCTTTCCCACGACTTCCTCCTGAAATCTTTGACTACTTGGAAGTCTCCTGGCTGGAAGCTGTGGAATGATTTGTCAGCTCCGTTTGCTACTGCTCCTTTGACCTGCACAAATATTTTGAGAGCAAAAACACAAAAACACATTGCTTGTAACATCCCCCCTTTTGAAGCGTGGTCTAGGCCATGCGTCAAAATCGCAAAAGCAGGGAAAGAATGTTTTGGCAAACAGGTGAGGCCATTTGGGCCTCCCCAAACATTGTCAGTGTATTTACATGAGCACTCCTTCCAGAGTGCACGCTCAGCTGGTTCTGCAAAATGTTTGCATCTCTGCAAGAGAAAGAGTTTTGTTAGTGATTTCTGGAGAAAATCTGTCTGTCTCTGATGTTGCTTGCTTTGCTGCAAGGTCAGCCGTCGGCTTCCTGCAAAAAAATTGTTTCAGATACAAAAGTGTGTGCGTCACAGTTACACACAACAATGGCTGATGGGAGAAGAATGGCAGATAGCATATCAGCAACCTATGTGTGATTAAGAATGTTTTTACCATCATCTTTTACAAAGTTTCTGTGTTTCCACAGTGTGCCAAAATCATGAGTTACACCAAATGCATATCTACTATCTGTGTGAATGTCTACATTTTTATTCTTTGCTAATCCCCATGCGCGTGTGAGTGCAATGAGCTCTGCTGTCTGAGCAGAGAAATGGTCCCTAAAAATGATATCAATTGCTTCTTTGCTTTTGGACTTGCGATGTCTGTAAAAAGATGGCGCCGGTGCAGGCTTGCCGTCAATCACTTAATATTGTTGTGTGTGTTTTAATTTGTTTTATGCTATTTTTTATACGATGCGCATCCTCAGTTTTAACCTACGACCGACTTACTCTTTTAAACTTGAAAGATGCTTCAATTGCGCTATCAAACCAAGCAGTTTGTGTTGAACCCTGCACCCCCCCCCCCACTACTGAAGTCGATACCTGCCCACCTTCGCCGCTGTCTGTACCTGTTACCGGTGAGAAAGCGCAGGAGGCGCCGTGGAAAGCGGGGCGGCCTAGCGATGAAGCTAAAAAACTTCATACGCTTACATCGGATGCCCGGAGTGCATCTGGCGTCTCTTGAGGATGGTATGGCTGGAACTTTCCGTGTCCGCCGGCGCTCGCTGGAGCCAGTGTGCGGATGGATGGTTGCGGTTCTGCCTTCGTCGTTGACGCCGCCCCCTGGCTTTCGCTCTCCTTGGTTTTTGCGTGGGGGAGTGTGCAAGAACCATCTCCGCTCCCTTCCTCGGGAAAAACAGGCAGCTTCTTCGGACTATCTACCGCGGGTTCGGATGGCCTTGGTCAACGCCAGATCGGTAGTAAACAAAACATTTATTTTAAACGATCTTTTCCCTGCTTGTGAACTGGATTTTCTTTTTCTGACTGAAACATGGGTCACCACTGGGGATTTTAGCTCCTTTTCCGAAATGCTGCCAAAAAATTGCTTATTTTTAAATTCTCCCCGGATCTCGGGGCGAGGGGGAGGCCTGGCATCCATCTACAAAGACTCGTTTCTTTGTCATCTTGTGGCGTCAAACAAACAAAACAGCTTTGAACTGCAGTTATTTACTATTAAACTGGACAAGCCCTTGTTGGTTGCACTAATATATCGACCTCCGAAATATAACAAGGACTTTTTAAATGACTTCTCAACCCTTTTGGGAGATCTGTTACCCAAGTATGAACAACTATTAATTTTGGGAGATTTTAACATTCATGTCTGCTGTGCTGATGATTCTTTGGCAAAAGAATTTAAAAACCTTTTAAATGCCTTCGACTTAACCTCTCAGGTTAATATACCCACTCACCAGCATGGTCATACACTTGATCTGGTTTTAACTCATGGGGTTTCTTTCGGCGATCTTGATGTATGTGAAAATGGCTTCTCTGATCATAAGACTGTTTTGTTTTCCTTTTCATCTCAGTTAAATGTTGTCAGACAGGCATCTGCTGCTCGTCAGGCTCGGCTTATCACCTCAGCTACTAGAGAGGACTTTATGTCCACTTTTACTAAAGAAAGCCTACATATGGATGAGTGGAATGAAAATTTAAGTGTGGAGGAATTACTTCTCAGTTTTAATACCATTTGTGTTGGTGTTATGGATTTGGTGGCACCTTTTAAAACATTTTTTCATAAATCTGGACCGGAGCCATGGTTAACTTACTCTACACGTGCTCTTAGGCAGATGTGTAGGCGAGCAGAGCGAAAGTGGAAAAAGGACAAACTTAATGTCTCTCTTCAAATACTAAGAGAATCCCTATCACAATACCAGAAAGCCGTTAAATCAGCAAAATCTATATATTTCACTGAAATTATAAACAAGAACAGTCATAAACCCAAAACTCTTTTTAATATTATTAATGCTACTCTTAACCCCTCCTCTGGCTCATTGTTAGAAGGATCCTCACAACTTTGCGAGGACTTTCTATCATTTTTTATGAGTAAAATAAATGATTTTAGAACAGGGATAAATCATCTACAGCCTAATCCCGCGGAGTACCAAAGATGTCCTACTGTTCTGAGTGATTTTACCCCGGTCTCCGATGTCCATTTTACTACATTAGTGACTCAGCTCAAGCCTTCTGGCTCGGCTATTGATGTAATTCCCCCTAAGCTTTTAAAACAAGTTCTGGATGTGGTAGCTCCTTACCTTTTGTCTATAATAAACTGCAGTCTAGAAACTGGTATTATTCCAGATCTGCTAAAACATGCAACTGTGCGGCCACTACTGAAAAAAACAAGTCTAGATCCCACGATTTTAGCAAATTTTAGACCTATTTCAAATCTGTCCTTTATTACAAAAATTATGGAGAAAACTGTTCTTGAACAATTGCAAACTTATTTAGCTGATAATATGATCTTTGAAGTTTTTCAATTTGGGTTCAGAAAACATCATTCCACTGAGACTGCTCTTTTGAAGGTATTAAATGATTTGCTTGTCATATGTGACTCAGGTGACCATGCTGCGCTGGTGTTGTTAGATCTTACCGCCGCCTTTGATACGGTTGATCATGCTATTCTTGTCGGTCGTCTGGTGCAGGCATTACAGGCAAAGCTCTGAACTGGTTTAAATCGTACCTTACAAACAGAACTTTTTCTATCAATATAGGTGATCATTCATCTAAAAGTGCTGTCTGGGGTTCCCCAAGGATCGATTTTGGCTCCCATTTTCTTTTCTTTATATATGCTCCCATTGGGTTCAATTTTTAGAAAATATGGACTGGATTTTCACTGTTATGCGGATGACACGCAAATTTATCTGCCTATTAAACGAAACTCTAATGGTGTCGATGCCCTTCTTGCCTGTCTGTGTGATGTAAGGGTATGGCTATCGATGAACTTTCTGAATTTTAATGAAGATAAGACCGAAATCACTATATTTGGACCGTCTGACTCTGTGGCTGCCCCCAATATAAATCTCGGTGGGCTGTCCACTTGTGTCAAGCACCATGTAAAAAATCTGGGTGTTATCTTTGATGAACACTTGAAGTTTGATAGGCAGATAAATGTAGTGGTAAAATCATCATTTTTCCAGCTGAGACTCCTGTCAAAGGTAAAGACTTTTCTCTCGTTTAAAAACCTTGAGAAAGTCATTCATGCTTTTATTACGTCAAGACTGGACTATTGTAACTCACTATATTTTGGGATCAGTCAATCTTCTATGTCCCGGCTACAATTGGTCCAAAATGCAGCAGCTAGATTTTTAACTGGAACCCATAAACGTGCTCATATTACTCCTGTTTTAAGATCTCTGCATTGGTTGCCCGTGTGCCATAGAGTAGTTTTTAAACTCTTGCTTATTGTTTTAAAATCTTTAAATGGTCTGGGTCCCTCCTACATTGATGATCTACTGGTTGAGAGAAAGACTTGTAGATCTCTTCGGTCTTCCAACGATCAGACTCTGTCTGTTCCCAAGATGAAACGAAAGCGCAGGGGCTTCCGAGCCTTCTCATATGTTGCTCCTCAACTTTGGAACTCACTGCCAATGACAATAAAAAATGCTCCATCTGTGTCTTCTTTTAAGACTAGGCTAAAGACCTATCTCTTTGATAAGGCTTTTGATAGTTGATTTGTGTATCTTTATTATTATTTCTTTCTTATCACACTGTATAATATTGCCTCTTTTTTGTTAAAGCACATTGGTCAACCTTTGGTTGAAATTAATAGTGCTATATAAATAAAATGCCATTGCCATTGCCATTGCCATTGTAATTGCAGACACGCTTTGCGGACAGCTGTCTGCCGCGGTCAGTATTTTCGTGACCCAAAAAACGAACAACTTGTTTTGCCAGCTGGACTTTGGAGACATTTACTTTGTGTTTTTTTTTTTCTCTTATCTTTTAAACTGGAAACAAAGGCCTGCGCACCGGTAAATTTGGACATGGCACAACTATGCCTCTTTTTTCTTTTTTTATCTTTTTAAACTCATTAAATATTGGCCTTATGCCATTGAGGTCTTCTGATTTGAGGCTTCTGTTTTGAGGGGGAATTGCTGTTTGCGTGGATGGAAATTACCCTTGGGCGTTATCACAACAGGTTCACAGTTCCTAATCAACCCAACATAATATTTTCCTGTTCCCCGAAGTTGTACGGGCACCTTCCCAAAATTTCTTCATTAATCTTTTTGTGTGTGAAAACACTTCAAGTCCCCTTGTTGCTGAAAGACAGGCATGATTCTCACGATGGGCGTGCAACAAATTTGAATATTGCACGTCGTCCCTTTTAACCCATTCTATGGCGTGCGCATATTTGGCAGCAAAACACCCACAGCTCCCCACACCATTGCAATCAACGTCATGAGGCTCTGTGAGGCAATACATTCTACATCATACTTACGTAATTCAATATTACATCGTACAGCTGTACGAGCGCTGCACACGGGTTGTGTTGGTATCATGCTCAATCTGTCTTCATACACATTATGACTCTGCACAGCAAATCAATCGGGCAGCAGTCAGACATGAGAAACCTGTGTTGAAATTTGACACTCCCCAACTCGCATTGCACCCTTTTGACATAAATTATTCTACATTAGAGCCACTAGCATTTAGGGAAAACACAGCTAGTTTAGACTCTGGCAAATTTAAACACTTCTTGTGAATCACAGTAGGCATTGTGCATTTTAGCAAAGTTCAGAAAGCGTTTTCATTCATCATGGAATGTGAGCTACGCAGATCTTCATTGCATACAGTAGGAAAAAGCATTTCTTCATTGCATATGCTAAGGGAAATCATACTCACCACCCTCGGAATGATGCCTCACCTCCTCACTTCCATCTACCTTTTCTCTTGACCTCCGCGATCTCAGAGGCTCAGGACAATCATTTCGCCAGTGCCCCGTCTTTCCGCAATTGAAACATTTCTCTGGATCATAGGTGCTAGAGGGTTTAAAACCTCCTCTTCCACGTCCACGCCACTGACCTCCTCTCCTCCCGTTTCCTCTTCCTCAATGCTCTACTCCGATATTCATTAGAGCCATGTGGAGTTCTTCATCTTGTGTGTTTTTCTTCTGAAGCTCTTTCTTGCCTGTTTGTCTTTCGGTGTGTACAGCATGACGGACGATCTCGCTCATTCTCGCACGATCTGGCTCGATGCACGATTTTTCCACTTCTCGTCTCAGCTCTTCTCTGAGATTCGCAGAAAAGTGGATCTGAGATGTCCTATGAACGGACCAATGTCCGGTCCGTCTGAATCAGGTTGAAGTCCAGAATGTTCTTTAAATACTTCCTCCACAGGCCATTTACCCTGTAACTTTCTTAGGTCAGATGGTTTCAGTTTGACTTTCAACAGTCTCTCTAATTCTTTCATTGAGGGTAAGAATTCTTTGCAAAATGTCAAAAGTTCTTTATACGTCGGTGCTGGTTGCGCTCTTTCCTGCTTTTGACACACCACGGGCTGTGGCATGTGTGGCACTGGTGCTGGTGGAGACACTGGTGGGGGCACTGGAGCTGCCTCAATCGGGTTCAGATGTCGGTGAGGAGGGACACAATCATCCTCCGGTTGGTGTTTGTAACAAGTCATAGATGGGGGTAAAGAAGTGTGGGAATTAAGATCAATATATAGATCGATATAAAATTGGATGATTAATTTTGTTTAAATCAGATGTATTTTCGTACATGACATGATTGTGAACAAAAGCTTGAAGTTGAGAGTCCTACAGTTGCTAGATGTTGCCTGAGATCGGAATTTGGTCAGTAAGTGGGGGGTTGCATGTTCTGCTTATGTGTGTGTGTAATAAGAACTACATTTTCTTTTTGGGGAAGAAATGGGTACACTTAAGGATCTTATTGTGGTATTAAACGTGCCTTTACATTTAATATGCTTATGATTCCATTGTTGATTAAAACTATGCATAAAATGTTGAAAATATAACCAAGTGTGTTAGTTGGTGTTAACCTAGAATTCAGCGCTGATTCTGTGGGATACTGTGGGGTTTTTTCCACAGGAAATTGCTATGTGTGTGTGTAAAGATTAGATTACACGGGGAGCCCCATGGAATGGGTGAGGGTCTTGTGTGCAAATTTGTTACAGATGTCGGGTTTGAAAAACAAGGCAGTGAGCTGGTTGGCTGAGACAGGACAAAGAAGGGAAAGCGGATTGGACCCAGGCTGAAGAAGAGATTCGGCGTGAAATATAAAACCATGTGTATGTGTTTTCTGGTGGTCGATCCTTTGTGAGACGTTTTTGTGTCTGAGGATCCACCGAAACAGCTGTTTGTTTGAGACTTCTGATCAATAAATTTCAACGTTTTCTGAACTGGCCTCTCTCCAATTTTTGAACGCGCAGAACATTGTTTTAATGTTCATCAGAAGACAGAGGGGTTAAATCATTATATTCAAGCAAAACAGGGTACAATGGAGTTTTCGGTGGTGGCAGTTCTTCCAATGCCTTTTCTTTAAAAACATAGTCACGTCTATTTGCTTCCCTCTCCCATAACTCTAAACATTTACACGCTTCATCATATTTTTCCCTTTCTTTTTTGGACATTTTAAATATGTCTTTTTTCCCCATATGTTCTCTTATTTTCTCTAATTTTGTGGTACTAAATGTACCGTTTTCTGGAAAGTTAGCTTTTTCTATTAAATAGGGTACACCTTGTAAACTTCCCGTTCCCCAATTTTTCCTCATTTCTCTGTATGTTGGTTTATCCATATCATTTCTTAGTAGTCCCCCAGACTGTTTAGAATCTCTCTCGATTCTGAGTAGTCTCCCCTCTTTAACCAGACTGTTTTAAGCAGTCCCCCAGACTGTTTAGAATCTCTCGATTCTAAGTAGTCTCCCCTCTTTAACCAGACTGTTTTAAGCAGTCCCCCAGACTGTTTAGCGCTAAGTAGTCTCCCCTTTTGTTCCAGACTGTTCAGAAATCTATCTGACTCACCACTTTTCCTTTTTGTGCCTTGCACTGAGTTCTTTTGGGATCACGTCAGCTTGGGGTCCGGAGTAGAGTTCTCTCGTCCCTGTATGGGGTTAGAGCTGGATTTGCTATGTCCAGGATGATCAGTCAACTCTAGTCCGTTCTCCGTCAGCCTTGTGATCCAATACTTCGTCGCCAAATTGTTGTGGAATTTTCTTATTCCTTAATCAAGGTGAGTCAATTTTGACAAACGCAATATACAGAGACATCAAGTACTTTGCAAAGTATTTTATTGTCGTTTAATCTGCATCATGAGCAATGAGCATGGTGCAGAGCAAAGGCGCTCTTTCCTCCTGCACCCAGAGTATATATATGACTAAAAACGTGACACCCCCTCCCTTTGCCCCCTAACAAGAATCCCGAGCTGGTTTACGGGAAGTTCCGTTATTCCAAACAGAACATCTTGGCCTCTGCTCGAGGGCAAAGGCAGAGTGGTATGACGTATTTAGAGAAAAACATGATAACATTAGAAAAGAAAACATAGATAAACACTTCGTAAACATATAGACAGACACATCAAGAAGCTAGACTAGAAAATTTCCATTACAATGACTAAATGTAAATTTTATGAAATGTGTAATGTCATGTGTAATGTGTAGTGTGTGGCCTTGAAATTTTAGCATGTCTACGTAATCATGAATAAATGCTTCTTGAGACACACAGTGTTGCTTCTTTGCATGCATCAAATGAATTGTTTCTGGCTATATGCATCCATGCATTAGTTTGAGAGGGGTGGAAATGGGACACTTGGGTGAAACAAAACTGCCCCAAAAGTACCCCCCCCACTTTAAATAAAGTTTTTTCTAAGTCAATTTGGTACATTTCTCTGATCCGATTTGAAATTCTCAAAACTTCTTGTTCAATCCTTACATCCTTGTGTCACGTGTGCACATCAAACAAGCATTTTCTAATTTCTTTGAACAAGTTGCAAATGCTTTGGTACATCCATGCAAATGATTATGACAAAATTCTGTGCAGATTCCTACATTATCAATTGCTTATGTCATGTTGATCAAAATGCATTATAATGGGTCGCTGTAGAATAGTATAATCCCCACGACATTTAAGCACTAGTTTTACAATATACAGTAAGTATACTTTAAGTAAACAGTGGCATTTTATTTTACTCAATTTAGTGTTTTGCATTGCTATATTCTTTCCACATAGGACTGCAAGACAACTTCACTGTGTTGCAGACGGCCCCTTTTCACACCTAAACAGTCTTTTGACACTCTCTACAGGGATCTCATCCCTGAACAAGAGAGGGGGCAGATTGGAGATGACCTGCCAAAGTACATGTTAGTTTGGGACAATGTCAGTTTCCATCGCTCCAACATCATCAGGCAATGGTTTGCGGCCCACAACAGGATGCTGGTGGAGTTCCTCTCACCCTACTCAACCACGTTGAGGAATTTTTCTCAGCATGAAGATTAAAAGTATATGATCGCCAGCCGCATACACAGATGACCCTTCTGGCTGCCATGGATGTAACGTGTGATGACATCACAGCTGATGCCTGCAGAGGCTGGATTAGACACTCTGAAAGATGATTTTCACGCTGTATCGCAAGAGAAGATATTTGTTGTGATGTGGATGAGAATCCGCTGCCTAAAAGACAGGAACGTCAGGAGGTGTAGGAAGACTGCACTGTAATTCCACTGCACTGCATGTACAGTTTTCCCAAAGGAGATTGTCTTATGTTCAGATTTCTACATTTGTTTGTGCTATGCAGTGCTGTCTTTTCCTGTCTGCATCACATTGACACTGTCTGTCAATAAATTATTGTACAAACAGTAAAAGCGTTAACGTGAATCATGTGCCGTCTCTTGCAATCAAACAATCAAAACCAGAAATGCACTTACTGTTTTGCAAATGACAAGGATGATTAGAGAAATGCTCCACTCATCACTCTCAGGTCACTCCGCTGCACACGTCTGATCACTTCTTTGTCACCCCCGACCTCACCGCTCCAGACAACGCAGCTGTCTTACCGCTGGTCACTTTCCGGCGCTACCTACGGTCCCTCCCTCCTGCTTTTCCTCTGCTGTCTTGTCTGCACTCCCCCCCTCTGAGGAGCTCTCTCTTTTGAAAACCAACAGTGCCACAGACACTCTGTGTTCCACGCTTACATCCTGCTTGGACAACATATGCCCTCTTACATCTGGACCAGCCCGTGCATCCCTGTCTGCCCCCTGGTTATCGGATGTACCACGTGAGCATCGCACCAGCCTCCGGTCAGCTGAGAGAAAATGGCACAAGTCAAAAGACCATACTGACCTCTCTCTCTCTACTTTCTCCGTTGACGTCACCTCTGCAAAAACTGATTATAACCACTCGAAGATCAGCAACTCTCCTGACTCTCGCACACTCTTAAAAACCTTCTCTGCTCTCCTCTGTCCGCCTGCTCCCACACCTTCATCGGAGTTAACGGCTGATGATTTTGCATCGTTCTTCGTAAAGAAAACTACCGCCATCAACAGCCAATTTTCTACGCCACCATCACCCGCCTTTTCTCCTATGTCTGAAGATGATGTTTCCAAGGTCATTGGTTCCAACCACCCTACCACCTGCCCACTGGATCCCATCCCAACCCATCTCCTCTATGCCATCTCTCCAGCAGTTGTGCCTGGTCTGACCCGCATCATCAACTCTTTGCTCACCACTGGGACATTTCCCACTGCTTTCAAAGAGGCCTGCATCACACCGCTACTGAAGAAAC
This sequence comes from Barbatula barbatula, assembly GCF_947034865.1. NCBI lineage: Eukaryota > Metazoa > Chordata > Actinopteri > Cypriniformes > Nemacheilidae > Barbatula > Barbatula barbatula. The sequence goes on from NC_136777.1 coordinate 15,651,201, forward strand.
TCACTCTCAACCTTACACTGCTAGAACACTACAGGCCGATGTAGTGTGTGAAAATGCATATCTTCCGTCAAAATGTAGATGACTGATTTTAACCTCTTATTATTTTCTGTCTTCTTAAAAATTTATTTTTTTACTTACCTCACTATTCTTAGCTTTGTATACTGTGCTAGGCTTTAATGGACTGGATTTAATTAACTTATGCATTTTGTTGCCTATATTGTTATAATTGCTTCCAATATTTCCTCGTCTGTAAGTCGCTTTGGATAAAAACGTCTGCTAAATGACTAAATGTAAATTTTATGAAATGTGTAATGTCATGTGTAATGTGTAATGTGTAGTGTGTGGCCTTGAAATTTTAGCATGTCTACGTAATCATGAATAAATGCTTCTTCAGACACACAGTGTTGCTTCTTTGCATGCATCAAATGAATTGTTTCTGGCTATATGCATCCATGCATTAGTTTGAGAGGGGAGGAAATGGGACACTTGGGTGAAACAAAACTGCCCAAAAGTTTGTTGCCTATATTGTTATAATTGCTTCCAATGTTTCCTCGTCTGTAAGTCGCTTTGGATAAAAACGTCTGCTAAATGATGTTGTGGAATTTTCTTATTCCTTAATCAAGGTGAGTCAATTTTGACAAACGCAATATACAGAGACATCAAGTACTTTGCAAAGTATTTTATTGTCGTTTAATCTGCATCATGAGCAATGAGCATGGTGCAGAGCAAAGGCGCTCTTTCCTCCTGCACCCAGAGTATATATATGATTAAAAACGTGACACCCCCTCCCTTTGCCCCTAACAAGAATCCCGAGCTGGTTTACGGGAAGTTCCGTTATTCCAAACAGAACATCTTGGCCTCTGCTCGAGGGCAAAGGCAGAGTGGTATGACGTGTTTAGAGAAAAACATGATAACATTAGAAAAGAAAACATAGATAAACACTTCGTAAACATATAGACAGACACATCAAGAAGCTAGACTAGAAAATTTTCATTACATTCCCCCCTTTTATCATATATGATAACCAAAATCTTTATACTTTGACCATGTAAGATGAGCAACGCCCTTTCTCTTACAGGTTTCATTCTTCTATCTAAACAGTTCTTAAAATCCCACTAGAATTGGTAACACCACCTGCTTCAGCCCCACTCCCCAACTTTAGCTATTCCACCATTTCAACAGACTGTTAGTCATATCATCCGGTTCCCTGATAATTAAATTTTTTCTGAGTTAGAGCTAGTCTTTTTCCTTTTTATTTGGCCGTTCCAGGGGACATAATTGCCCACATTTTCAAATTTTGTTGCCTTATCCAGAACATCAACTGAGGTACACGTACCTCTACACAAATACATATTTGTTCCCCAGTACCTAGCAGAATTAGGGTAACACTGTCCCTCCCCATACCATTTTATTAAACTTGGAATATAGTGTTAGACAGAAACAAAATTCTATAATCTCTAATTTCTCAGGGTTCGATGTGTCCCCGACTCGAACAGTTGATTCCCTTTGCGAGCACCAATAGTGCCCCTCCTGTCGCTTCAGTCAGCACGACCATTGCGAAGAGCCATACGGTTGGAGTTGCCCCTCCTTGGACACCTTTTTGCTGTGGGAGGTGTGTCTTTCCCACGACTTCCTCCTGAAATCTTTGACTACTTGGAAGTCTCCTGGCTGGAAGCTGTGGAATGATTTGTCAGCTCCGTTTGCTACTGCTCCTTTGACCTGCACAAATATTTTGAGAGTAAAAACACAAAAACACATTGCTTGTAACAGCCCCCCTTTTGAAGCGTGGTCTAGGCCATGCGTCAAAATCGCAAAAGCAGGGAAAGAATGTTTTGGCAAACAGGTGAGGCCATTTGGGCCTCCCCAAACATTGTCAGTGTATTTACATGAGCACTCCTTCCAGAGTGCACGCTCAGCTGGTTCTGCAAAATGTTTGCATCTCTGCAAGAGAAAGAGTTTTGTAAGTGATTTCTGGAGAAAATCTGTCTGTCTCTGATGTTGCTTGCTTTGCTGCAAGGTCAGCCGTCGGCTTCCTGCAAAAAAATTGTTTCAGATACAAAAGTGTGTGCGTCACAGTTACACACAACAATGGCTGATGGGAGAAGAATGGCAGATAGCATATCAGCAACCTATGTGTGATTAAGAATGTTTTTACCATCATCTTTTACAAAGTTTCTGTGTTTCCACAGTGTGCCAAAATCATGAGTTACACCAAATGCATATCTACTATCTGTGTGAATGTCTACATTTTTATTCTTTGCTAATCCCCATGCGCGTGTGAGTGCAATGAGCTCTGCTGTCTGAGCAGAGAAATGGTCCCTAAAAATGATATCAATTGCTTCTTTGCTTTTGGACTTGCGATGTCTGTAAAAAGATGGCGCCGGTGCAGGCTTGCCGTCAATCACTTAATATTGTTGTGTGTGTTTTAATTTGTTTTATGCAATTTTTTATACGATGCGCATCCTCAGTTTTAACCTACGACCGACTTACTCTTTTAAACTTGAAAGATGCTTCAATTGCGCTATCAAACCAAGCAGTTTGTGTTGAACCCTGCACCCCCCCCCCCCCCCACTACTGAAGTCGATACCTGCCCACCTTCGCCGCTGTCTGTACCTGTTACCGGTGAGAAAGCGCAGGAGGCGCCGTGGAAAGCGGGGCGGCCTAGCGATGAAGCTAAAAAACTTCATACGCTTACATCGGATGCCCGGAGTGCATCTGGCGTCTCTTGAGGATGGTATGGCTGGAGCTTTCCGTGTCCGCCGGCGCTCGCTGGAGCCAGTGTGCGGATGGATGGTTGCGGTTCTGCCTTCGTCGTTGACGCCGCCCCCTGGCTTTCGCTCTCCTTGGTTTTTGCGTGGGGGAGTGTGCAAGAACCATCTCCGCTCCCTTCCTCGGGAAAAACAGGCAGCTTCTTCGGACTATCTACCACGGGTTCGGATGGCCTTGGTCAACGCCAGATCGGTAGTAAACAAAACATTTATTTTAAACGATCTTTTCTCTGCTTGTGAACTGGATTTTCTTTTTCTGACTGAAACATGGGTCACCACTGGGGATCTTAGCTCCTTTTCCGAAATGCTGCCAAAAAATTGCTTATTTTTAAATTCTCCCCGGATCTCGGGGCGAGGGGGAGGCCTGGCATCCATCTACAAAGACTCGTTTCTTTGTCATCTTGTGGCGTCAAACAAACAAAACAGCTTTGAACTGCAGTTATTTACTATTAAACTGGACAAGCCCTTGTTGGTTGCACTAATATATCGACCTCCGAAATATAACAAGGACTTTTTAAATGACTTCTCAACCCTTTTGGGAGATCTGTTACCCAAGTATGAACAACTATTAATTTTGGGAGATTTTAACATTCATGTCTGCTGTGCTGATGATTCTTTGGCAAAAGAATTTAAAAACCTTTTAAATGCCTTCGACTTAACCTCTCAGGTTAATATACCCACTCACCAGCATGGTCATACACTTGATCTGGTTTTAACTCATGGGGTTTCTTTCGGTGATCTTGATGTATGTGAAAATGGCTTCTCTGATCATAAGACTGTTTTGTTTTCCTTTTCATCTCAGTTAAATGTTGTCAGACAGGCATCTGCTGCTCGTCAGGCTCGGCTTATCACCTCAGCTACTAGAGAGGACTTTATGTCCACTTTTACTAAAGAAAGCCTACATATGGATGAGTGGAATGAAAATTTAAGTTGGAGGAATTACTTCTCAGTTTTAATACCATTTGTGTTGGTGTTATGGATTTGGTGGCACCTTTTAAAACATTTTTTCATAAATCTGGACCGGAGCCATGGTTAACTGACTCTACACGTGCTCTTAGGCAGATGTGTAGGCGAGCAGAGCGAAAGTGGAAAAAGGACAAACTTAATGTCTCTCTTCAAATACTAAGAGAATCCCTATCACAATACCAGAAAGCCGTTAAATCAGCAAAATCTATATATTTCACTGAAATTATAAACAAGAACAGTCATTGTAATAAAGTTCGTAAGAAGGGAAGGAAGGAGGCGGGAACCGGCGAACATTCAAACACGAAAACTTTAATTAAATAAACAATAAACAATAAACACGGACGTAGCCGACAGCCACCTCACGGTAGACTGCCGGCCATAAAACATACACAAACTAAACACAGTTTCGGGCCCGGTCCTCTCTCGTCAACAGTCCTGCCGAACATCCATTTAAGCTCCCAATCTCCTCCGTGATAAGATGCGGGACCGGTGCGCGCACAGCTGATTGCACTTATCACTCACGCCACCGGCCCCGCGTCACGGCTCTCGTCCCGCCTTCCTCACCACAGTCATAAACCCAAAACTCTTTTTAATATTATTAATGCTACTCTTAACCCCTCCTCTGGCTCATTGTTAGAAGGATCCTCACAACTTTGCGAGGACTTTCTATCATTTTTTATGAGTAAAATAAATGATCTTAGAACAGGGATAAATCATCTACAGCCTAATCCCGCGGAGTACCAAAGATGTCCTACTGTTCTGAGTGATTTTACCCCGGTCTCCGATGTCCATTTTACTACATTAGTGACTCAGCTCAAGCCTTCTGGCTCGGCTATTGATGTAATTCCCCCTAAGCTTTTAAAACAAGTTCTGGATGTGGTAGCTCCTTACCTTTTGTCTATAATAAACTGCAGTCTAGAAACTGGTATTATTCCAGATCTGCTAAAACATGCAACTGTGCGGCCACTACTGAAAAAAACAAGTCTAGATCCCACGATTTTAGCAAATTTTAGACCTATTTCAAATCTGTCCTTTATTACAAAAATTATGGAGAAAACTGTTCTTGAACAATTGCAAACTTATTTAGCTGATAATATGATCTTTGAAGTTTTTCAATCTGGGTTCAGAAAACACCATTCCACTGAGACTGCTCTTTTGAAGGTATTAAATGATTTGCTTGTCATATGTGACTCAGGTGACCATGCTGCGCTGGTGTTGTTAGATCTTACCGCCGCCTTTGATACGGTTGATCATGCTATTCTTGTCGGTCGTCTGGTGCAGGCATTACAGGCAAAGCTCTGAACTGGTTTAAATCGTACCTTACAAACAGAACTTTTTCTATCAATATAGGTGATCATTCATCTAAAAGTGCTGTCTGGGGTTCCCCAAGGATCGATTTTGGCTCCCATTTTATTTTCTTTATATATGCTCCCATTGGGTTCAATTTTTAGAAAATATGGACTGGATTTTCACTGTTATGCGGATGACACGCAAATTTATCTGCCTATTAAACGAAACTCTAATGGTGTCGATGCCCTTCTTGCCTGTCTGTGTGATGTAAGGGTATGGCTATCGATGAACTTTCTGAATTTTAATGAAGATAAGACCGAAATCACTATATTTGGACCGTCTGACTCTGTGGCTGCCCCCAATATAAATCTCGGTGGGCTGTCCACTTGTGTCAAGCACCATGTAAAAAATCTGGGTGTTATCTTTGATGAACACTTGAAGTTTGATAGGCAGATAAATGTAGTGGTAAAATCATCATTTTTCCAGCTGAGACTCCTGTCAAAGGTAAAGACTTTTCTCTCGTTTAAAAACCTTGAGAAAGTCATTCATGCTTTTATTACGTCAAGACTGGACTATTGTAACTCACTATATTTTGGGATCAGTCAATCTTCTATGTCCCGGCTACAATTGGTCCAAAATGCAGCAGCTAGCATTTTAACTGGAACCCATAAACGTGCTCATATTACTCCTGTTTTAAGATCTCTGCATTGGTTGCCCGTGTGCCATAGAGTAGTTTTTAAACTCTTGCTTATTGTTTTAAAATCTTTAAATGGTCTGGGTCCCTCCTACATTGATGATCTACTGGTTGAGAGAAAGACTTGTAGATCTCTTCGGTCTTCCAACGATCAGACTCTGTCTGTTCCCAAGATGAAACGAAAGCGCAGGGGCTTCCGAGCCTTCTCATATGTTGCTCCTCAACTTTGGAACTCACTGCCAATGACAATAAAAAATGCTCCATCTGTGTCTTCTTTTAAGACTAGGCTAAAGACCTATCTCTTTGATAAGGCTTTTGATAGTTGATTTGTGTATCTTTATTATTATTTCTTTCTTATCACACTGTATAATATTGCCTCTTTTTTGTTAAAGCACATTGGTCAACCTTTGGTTGAAATTAATAGTGCTATATAAATAAAATGCCATTGCCATTGCCATTGCCATTGCCATTGCCATTGCCATTGCCATTGCCATTGCCATTGCCATTGCCATTGTAATTGCAGACACGCTTTGCGGACAGCTGTCTGCCGCGGTCAGTATTTTCGTGACCCAAAAAACGAACAACTTGTTTTGCCAGCTGGACTTTGGAGACATTTACTTTGTGTTTTTTTTTTTTCTCTTATCTTTTAAACTGGAAACAAAGGCCTGCGCACCGGTAAATTTGGACATGGCACAACTATGCCTCTTTTTTCTTTTTTTATCTTTTTAAACTCATTAAATATTGGCCTTATGCCATTGAGGTCTTCTGATTTGAGGCTTCTGTTTTGAGGGGGAATTGCTGTTTGCGTGGATGGAAATTACCCTTGGGCGTTATCACAACAGGTTCACAGTTCCTAATCAACCCAACATAATATTTTCCTGTTCCCCGAAGTTGTACGGGCACCTTCCCAAAATTTCTTCATTAATCTTTTTGTGTGTGAAAACACTTCAAGTCCCCTTGTTGCTGACAGACAGGCATGATTCTCACGATGGGCGTGCAACAAATTTGAATATTGCACGTCGTCCCTTTTAACCCATTCTATGGCGTGCGCATATTTGGCAGCAAAACACCCACAGCTCCCCACACCATTGCAATCAACGTCATGAGGCTCTGTGAGGCAATACATTCTACATCATACTTACGTAATTCAATATTACATCGTACAGCTGTACGAGCGCTGCACACGGGTTGTGTTGGTATCATGCTCAATCTGTCTTCATACACATTATGACTCTGCACAGCAAATCAATCGGGCAGCAGTCAGACATGAGAAACCTGTGTTGAAATTTGACACTCCCCAACTCGCATTGCACCCTTTTGACATAAATTATTCTACATTAGAGCCACTAGCATTTAGGGAAAACACAGCTAGTTTAGACTCTGGCAAATTTAAACACTTCTTGTGAATCACAGTAGGCTATTTGTTGCCCCTGAATCTATCAAAAAATCAAGCAGTTTGTTGCACACGAGCATTGTGCATTTTAGCAAAGTTCAGAAAGCGTTTTCATTCATCATGGAATGTGAGCTAAGCAGATCTTCATTGCATACAGTAGGAAAAAGCATTTCTTCATTGCATATGCTAAGGGAAATCATACTCACCACCCTCGGAATGATGCCTCACCTCCTCACTTCCATCTACCTTTTCTCTTGACCTCCGCGATCTCAGAGGCTCAGGACAATCATTTCGCCAGTGCCCCGTCTTTCCGCAATTGAAACATTTCTCTGGATCATAGGTGCTAGAGGGTTTAAAACCTCCTCTTCCACGTCCACGCCACTGACCTCCTCTCCTCCCGTTTCCTCTTCCTCCATGCTCTACTCCGATATTCATTAGAGCCATGTGGAGTTCTTCATCTTGTGTGTTTTTCTTCTGAAGCTCTTTCTTGCCTGTTTGTCTTTCGGCGTGTACAGCATGACGGACGATCTCGCTCATTCTCGCACGATCTGGCTCGATGCACGATTTTTCCACTTCTCGTCTCAGCTCTTCTCTGAGATTCGCAGAAAAGTGGATCTGAGATGTCCTATGAACGGACCAATGTCCGGTCCGTCTGAATCAGGTTGAAGTCCAGAATGTTCTTTAAAAACTTCCTCCACAGGCCATTTACCCTGTAACTTTCTTAGGTCAGATGGTTTCAGTTTGACTTTCAACAGTCTCTCTAATTCTTTCATTGAGGGTGAGAATTCTTTGCCAAATGTCAAAAGTTCTTTATACGTCGGTGCTGGTTGCGCTCTTTCCTGCTTTTGACACACCACGGGCTGTGGCATGTGTGGCACTGGTGCTGGTGGAGACACTGGTGGGGGCACTGGAGCTGCCTCAATCGGGTTCAGATGTCGGTGAGGAGGGACACAATCATCCTCCGGTTGGTGTTTGTAACAAGTCATAGATGGGGGTAAAGAAGTGTGGGAATTAAGATCAATATATAGATCGATATAAAATTGGATGATTAATTTTGTTTAAATCAGATGTATTTTCGTACATGACATGATTGTGAACAAAAGCTTGAAGTTGAGAGTCCTACAGTTGCTAGATGTTGCCTGAGATCGGAATTTGGTCAGTAAGTGGGGGGTTGCATGTTCTGCTTATGTGTGTGTGTAATAAGAACTACATTTTCTTTTTGGGGAAGAAATGGGTACACTTAAGGATCTTATTGTGGTATTAAACGTGCCTTTAAATTTAATATGCTTATGATTCCATTGTTGATTAAAACTATGCATAAAATGTTGAAAATATAACCAAGTGTGTTAGTTGGTGTTAACCTAGAATTCAGCGCTGACTCTGTGGGATACTGTGGGGTTTTTTCCACAGGAAATTGCTATGTGTGTGTGTAAAGATTAGATTACACGGGGAGCCCCATGGAATGGGTGAGGGTCTTGTGTGCAAATTTGTTACAGATGTCGGGTTTGAAAAACAAGGCAGTGAGCTAGTTGGCTGAGACAGGACAAAGAAGGGAAAGCGGATTGGACCCAGGCTGAAGAAGAGATTCGGCGTGAAATATAAAACCATGTGTATGTGTTTTCTGGTGGTCGATCCTTTGTGAGACGTTTTTGTGTCTGAGGATCCACCGAAACAGCTGTTTGTTTGAGACTTCTGATCAATAAATTTCAACGTTTTCTGAACTGGCCTCTCTCCAATTTTTGAACGCGCAGAACATTGTTTTAATGTTCATCAGAAGACAGAGGGGTTAAATCATTATATTCAAGCAAAACAGGGTACAATGGAGTTTTCAGTGGTGGCAGTTCTTCCAATGCCTTTTCTTTAAAAACATAGTCACGTCTATTTGCTTCCCTCTCCCATAACTCTAAACATTTACACGCTTCATCATATTTTTCCCTTTCTTTTTTGGACATTTTAAATATGTCTTTTTTCCCCATATGTTCTCTTATTTTCTCTAATTTTGTGGTACTAAATGTACCGTTTTCTGGAAAGTTAGCTTTTTCTATTAAATAGGGTACACCTTGTAAACTTCCCGTTCCCCAATTTTTCCTCATTTCTCTGTATGTTGGTTTATCCATATCATTTCTTAGTAGTCCCCCAGACTGTTTAGAATCTCTCTCGATTCTGAGTAGTCTCCCCTCTTTAACCAGAGTGTTTTAAGCAGTCCCCCAGACTGTTTAGAATCTCTCGATTCTAAGTAGTCTCCCCTCTTTAACCAGACTGTTTTAAGCAGTCCCCCAGACTGTTTAGCGCTAAGTAGTCTCCCCTTTTGTTCCAGACTGTTCAGAAATCTATCTGACTCACCACTTTTCCTTTTTGTGCCTTGCACTGAGTTCTTTTGGGATCACGTCAGCTTGGGGTCCGAAGTAGAGTTCTCTCGTCCCTGTATGGGGTTAGAGCTGGATTTGCTATGTCCAGGATGATCAGTCAACTCTAGTCCGTTCTCCGTCAGCCTTGTGATCCCATACTTCGTCGCCAAATTGTTGTGGAATTTTCTTATTCCTTAATCAAGGTGAGTCAATTTTGACAAACGCAATATACAGAGACATCAAGTACTTTGCAAAGTATTTTATTGTCGTTTAATCTGCATCATGAGCAATGAGCATGGTGCAGAGCAAAGGCGCTCTTTCCTCCTGCACCCAGAGTATATATATGATTAAAAACGTGACACCCCCTCCCTTTGCCCCCTAACAAGAATCCCGAGCTGGTTTACGGGAAGTTCCGTTATTCCAAACAGAACATCTTGGCCTCTGCTCGAGGGCAAAGGCAGAGTGGTATGACGTGTTTAGAGAAAAACATGATAACATTAGAAAAGAAAACATAGATAAACACTTCGTAAACATATAGACAGACACATCAAGAAGCTAGACTAGAAAATTTCCATTACAATGACTAAATGTAAATTTTATGAAATGTGTAATGTCATGTGTAATGTGTAATGTGTAGTGTGTGGCCTTGAAATTTTAGCATGTCTACGTAATCATGAATAAATGCTTCTTGAGACACACAGTGTTGCTTCTTTGCATGCATCAAATGAATTGTTTCTGGCTATATGCATCCATGCATTAGTTTGATAAGGGTGGAAATGGGACACTTGGGTGAAACAAAACTGCCCCCCACTTTAAATACAGTTTTTTCTAAGTCAATTTGGTACATTTCTCTGATCCGATTTGAAATTCTCAAAACTTCTTGTTCAATCCTTACATCCTTGTGTCACGTGTGCACATCAAACAAGCATTTTCTAATTTCTTTGAACAAGTTGCAAATGCTTTGGTACATCCATGCAAATGATTACGACAAAATTCTGTGCAGATTCCTACATTATCAATTGCTTATGTCATGTTGATCAAAATGCATTATAATGGGTCTCTGTAGAATAGTATAATCCCCACGACATTTAAGCACTAGTTTTACAATATACAGTAAGTATACTTTAAGTAAACAGTGGCATTTTATTTTACTCAATTTAGTGTTTTGCATTGCTATATTCTTTCCACATAGGACTGCAAGACAACTTCACTGTGTTGCAGACGGCCCCTTTTCAAACCTAAACAGTCTTTTGACACTCTCTACAGAGATCTCATCCCTGAACAAGAGAGGGGGCAGATTGGAGATGACCTGCCAAAGTACGTGTAAGTTTGGGACAATGTCAGTTTCCATTGCTCCAACATCATCAGGCAATGGTTTGCGGCCCACAACAGGATGCTGGTGGAGTTCCTCTCACCCTACTCAACCCCGTTGAGGAATTTTTCTCAGCATGAAGATTAAAAGTATATGATGGCCAGCCGCATACACAGATGACCCTTCTGGCTGCCATGGATGTAACGTGTGATGACATCACAGCTGATGCCTGCAGAGGCTGGTTTAGACACTCTGAAAGATGATTTTCACGCTGCATCGCAAGAGAAGATATTTGTTGTGATGTGGATGAGAATCCGTTGCCCAAAAGACAGGAACGTCAGGAGGTGTAGGAAGACTGCACTGTAATTCCACTGCACTGCATGTACAGTTTTCCCTAAGGAGATTGTCTTATGTTCAGATTTCTACATTTGTTTGTGCTATGCAGTGCTGTCTTTTCCTGTCTGCATCACAATGACACTGTCTGTCAATAAATTATTGTACAAACAGTAAAAGCGTTAACGTGAATCATGTGCCGTCTCTTGCAATCAAACAATCAAAACCAGAAATGCACTTACTGTTTTGCAAATGACAAGGATGATTCGAGAAATGCTCCACTCATCACTCTCAGGTCACTCCGCTGCACACGTCTGATCACTTCTTTGTCACCCCCGACCTCACCGCTCCAGACAACGCAGATGTCTTACCGCTGGTCACTTTCCGGCGCTACCTACGGTCCCTCCCTCCTGCTTTTCCTCTGCTGTCTTGTCTGCACTCCCCCCCTCTGAGGAGCTCTCTCTTTTGAATACCAACAGTGCCAAAGACACTCTGTGTTCCACGCTTACATCCTGCTTGGACAACATATGCCCTCTTACATCTGGACCAGCCCGTGCATCCCTGTCTGCCCCCTGGTTATCGGATGTACCACGTGAGCATCGCACCAGCCTCCGGTCAGCTGAGAGAAAATGACACAAGTCAAAAGACCATACTGACCTCTCTCTCTCTACTTTCTCCGTTGACGTCACCTCTGCAAAAACTGATTATAACCACTCGAAGATCAGCAACTCTCCTGACTCTCGCACACTCTTAAAAACCTTCTCTGCTCTCCTCTGTCCGCCTGCTCCCACACCTTCATCGGAGTTAACGGCTGATGATTTTGCATCGTTTTTCGTAAAGAAAACTACCGACATCAACAGCCAATTTTCTACACCACCATCACCCGCCTTTTCTCCTATGTCTGAAGATGATGTTTCCAAGGTCATTGGTTCCAACCACCCTACCACCTGCCCACTGGATCCCATCCCCACCCATCTCCTCCATGCCATCTCTCCAGCAGTTGTGCCTGGTCTGACCCGCATCATCAACTCTTTGCTCACCACTGGGACATTTCCCACTGCTTTCAAAGAGGCCTGCATCACACCGCTACTGAAGAAACTCACTCTCAACCTTATACTGCTAGAACACTACAGGCCGGTGTAGTGTGTGAAAATGCATATCTTCCGTCAAAATGTAGATGACTGATTTTAACCTCTTATTATTTTCTGTCTTCTTAAAAAATTATTTTTTTACTTACCTCACTATTCTTAGCTTTGTATACTGTGCTAGGCTTTAATGGACTGGATTTAATTAACTTATGCCTTTTGTTGCCTATATTGTTATAATTGCTTCCAATGTTTCCTTGTCTGTAAGTCGCTTTGGATAAAAACGTCTGCTAAATGACTAAATGTAAATTTTATGAAATGTGTAATGTCATGTGTAATGTGTAATGTGTAGTGTGTGGCCTTGAAATTTTAGCATGTCTACGTAATCATGAATAAATGCTTCTTGAGACACACAGTGTTGCTTCTTTGCATGCATCAAATGAATTGTTTCTGGCTATATGCATCCATGCATTAGTTTGAGAGGGGTGGAAATGTGGAAATGGGACACTTGGGTGAAACAAAACTGCCCCAAAAGTACCCCCCCCCACTTTAAATACAGTTTTTTCTAAGTCAATTTGGTACATTTCTCAGATCCGATTTGAAATTCTCAAAACTTCTTGTTCAATCCTTACATCCTTGTGTCACGTGTGCACATCAAACAAGCATTTTCTCATTTCTTTGAACAAGTTGCAAATGCTTTGGTACATCCATGCAAATGATTATGACAAAATTCTGTGCAGATTCCTACATTATCAATTGCTTATGTCATGTTGATCAAAATGAATTATAATGGGTCTCTGTAGAATAGTATAATCCCCACGACATTTAAGCACTAGTTTTACAATATACAGTAAGTATACTTTAAGTAAACGGTGGCATTTTATTTTACTCAATTTAGTGTTTTGCATTGCTATATTCTTTCCACATAGGACTGCAAGACAACTTCACTGTGTTGCAGACGGCCCCTTTTCACACCTAAACAGTCTTTTGACACTCTCTACAGGGATCTCATCCCTGAACAAGAGAGGGGGCAGATTGGAGATGACCTGCCAAAGTACGTGTTAGTTTGGGACAATGTCAGTTTCCATCGCTCCAACATCATCAGGCAATGGTTTGCGGCCCACAACAGGATGCTGGTGGAGTTCCTCTCACCCTACTCAACCCCGTTGAGGAATTTTTCTCAGCATGAAGATTAAAAGTATATGATGGCCAGCCCCATACACAGATGACCCTTCTGGCTGCCATGGATGTAACGTGTGATGACATCACAGCTGCTGCCTGCAGAGGCTGGATTAGACACTCTGAAAGATGATTTTCACGCTGTATCGCAAGAGAAGATATTTGTTGTGATGTGGATGAGAATCCGTTGCCCAAAAGACAGGAACGTCAGGAGGTGTAGGAAGACTGCACTATAATTCCACTGCACTGCATGTACAGTTTTCCCAAAGGAGATTGTCTTATGTTCAGATTTCTACATTTGTTTGTGCTATGCAGTGCTGTCTTTTCCTGTCTGCATCACAATGACACTGTCTGTCAATAAATTATTGTACAAACAGTAAAAGCGTTAACGTGAATCATGTGCTGTCTCTTGCAATCAAACAATCAAAACCAGAAATGCACTTACTGTTTTGCAAATGACAAGGATGATTCGAGAAATGCTCCACTCATCACTCTCAGGTCACTCCGCTGCACACGTCTGATCACTTCTTTGTCACCCCCGACCTCACCGCTCCAGACAACGCAGATGTCTTACCGCTGGTCACTTTCCGGCGCTACCTACGGTCCCTCCCTCCTGCTTTTCCTCTGCTGTCTTGTCTGCACTCCCCCCGTCTGAGGAGCTCTCTCTTTTGAATACCAACAGTGCCACAGACACTCTGTGTTCCACGCTTACATCCTGCTTGGACAACATATGCCCTCTTACATCTGGACCAGCCCGTGCATCCCTGTCTGCCCCCTGGTTATCGGATGTACCACGTGAGCATCGCACCAGCCTCCGGTCAGCTGAGAGAAAATGGCACAAGTCAAAAGACCATACTGACCTCTCTCTCTCTACTTTCTCCGTTGACGTCACCTCTGCAAAAACCGATTATAACCACTCGAAGATCAGCAACTCTCCTGACTCTCGCACACTCTTAAAAACCTTCTCTGCTCTCCTCTGTCCGCCTGCTCCCACACCTTCATCGGAGTTAACGGCTGATGATTTTGCATCGTTCTTCGTAAAGAAAACTACAGCCATCAACAGCCAATTTTCTACGCCACCATCACCCGCCTTTTCTCCTATGTCTGAAGATGATGTTTCCAAGGTCATTGGTTCCAACCACCCTACCACCTGCCCACTGGATCCCAGCCCCACCCATCTCCTCCATGCCATCTCTCCAGCAGTTGTGCCTGGTCTGACCCGCATCATCAACTCTTTGCTCACCACTGGGACATTTCCCACTGCTTTCAAAGAGGCCTGCATCACACCGCTACTGAAGAAACTCACTCTCAACCTTACACTGCTAGAACACTACAGGCCGGTGTAGTGTGTGAAAATGCATATCTTCCGTCAAAATGTAGATGACTGATTTTAACCTCTTATTATTTTCTGTCTTCTTAAAAATTTATTTTTTTACTTACCTAACTATTCTTAGCTTTGTATACTGTGCTAGGCTTTAATGGACTGGATTTAATTAACTTATGCATTTTGTTGCCTATATTGTTATAATTGCTTCCAATGATTCCTCGTCTGTAAGTCGCTTTGGATAAAAACGTCTGCTAAATGACTAAATTTAATTTTTATGAAATGTGTAATGTCATGTGTAATGTGTAATGTGTAGTGTGTGGCCTTGAAATTTTAGCATGTCTACGTAATCATGAATAAATGCTTCTTGAGACACACAGTGTTGCTTCTTTGCATGCATCAAATGAATTGTTTCTGGCTATATGCATCCATGCATTAGTTTGAGAGGGGTGGAAATGGGACACTTGGGTGAAACAAAACTGCCCCAAAAGTACCCCCCCCCACTTTAAATACAGTTTTTCTAAGTCAATTTGGTACATTTCTCAGATCCGATTTGAAATTCTCAAAACTTCTTGTTCAATCCTTACATCCTTGTGTCACGTGTGCACATCAAACAAGCATTTTCTCATTTCTTTGAACAAGTTGCAAATGCTTTGGTTCATCCATGCAAATGATTATGACAAAATTCTGTGCAGATTCCTACATTATCAATTGCTTATGTCATGTTGATCAAAATGCATTATAATGGGTCTCTGTAGAATAGTATAATCCCCACGACATTTAAGCACTAGTTTTACAATATACAGTAAGTATACTTTAAGTAAACGGTGGCATTTTATTTTACTCAATTTAGTGTTTTGCATTGCTATATTCTTTCCACATAGGACTGCAAGACAACTTCACTGTGTTGCAGACGGCCCCTTTTCACACCTAAACAGTCTTTTGACACTCTCTACAGGGATCTCATCCCTGAACAAGAGAGGGGGCAGATTGGAGATGACCTGCCAAAGTACGTGTTAGTTTGGGACAATGTCAGTTTCCATCGCTCCAACATCATCAGGCAATGGTTCGCGGCCCACAACAGGATGCTGGTGGAGTTCCTCTCACCCTACTCAACCCCGTTGAGGAATTTTTCTCAGCATGAAGATTAAAAGTATATGATGGCCAGCCGCATACACAGATGACCCTTCTGGCTGCCTTGGATGTAACGTGTGATGACATCACAGCTGATACCTGCAGAGGCTGGATTAGACACTCTGAAAGATGATTTTCACGCTGTATCGCAAGAGAAGATATTTGTTGTGATGTGGATGAGAATCCGTTGCCCAAAAGACTGGAACGTCAGGAGGTGTAGGAAGACTGCACTGTAATTCCACTGCACTGCATGTACAGTTTTCCCTAAGGAGATTGTCTTATGTTCAGATTTCTACATTTGTTTGTGCTATGCAGTGCTGTCTTTTCCTGTCTGCATCACAATGACACTGTCTGTCAATAAATTATTGTACAAACAGTAAAATCGTTAACGTGAATCATGTGCCGTCTCTTGCAATCAAACAATCAAAACCAGAAATGCACTTACTGTTTTGCAAATGACAAGGATGATTCGAGAAATGCTCCACTCATCACTCTCAGGTCACTCCGCTGCACACGTCTGATCACTTCTTTGTCACCCCCGACCTCACCGCTCCAGACAACGCAGATGTCTTACCGCTGGTCACTTTCCGGCGCTACCTACGGTCCCTCCCTCCTGCTTTTCCTCTGCTGTCTTGTCTGCACTCCCCCCCTCTGAGGAGCTCTCTCTTTTGAATACCAACAGTGCCACAGACACTCTGTGTTCCACTCTTACATCCTGCTTGGACAACATATGCCCTCTTGCATCTGGACCAGCCCGTGCATCCCTGTCTGCCCCCTGGTTATCGGATGTACCACGTGAGCATCGCACCAGCCTCCGGTCAGCTGAGAGAAAATGGCACAAGTCAAAAGACCATACTGACCTCTCTCTCTCTACTTTCTCCGTTGACGTCACCTCTGCAAAAACTGATTATAACCACTCGAAGATCAGCAACTCTCCTGACTCTCGCACACTCTTAAAAACCTTCTCTGCTCTCCTCTGTTCGCCTGCTCCCACACCTTCATCGGAGTTAACGGCTGATGATTTTGCATCGTTCTTCGTAAAGAAAACTACCGCCATCAACAGCCAATTTTCTACGCCACCATCACCCGCCTTTTCTCCTATGTCTGAAGATGATGTTTCCAAGGTCATTGGTTCCAACCACCCTACCACCTGCCCACTGGATCCCATCCCCACCCATCTCCTCCATGCCATCTCTCCAGCAGTTGTGCCTGGTCTGACCCGCATCATCAACTCTTTGCTAACCACTGGGACATTTCCCACTGCTTTCAAAGAGGCCTGCATCACACCGCTACTGAAGAAACTCACTCTCAACCTTACACTGCTAGAACACTACAGGCCGGTGTAGTGTGTGAAAATGCATATCTTCCGTCAAAATGTAGATGACTGATTTTAACCTCTTATTATTTTCTGTCTTCTTAAAAATTTATTTTTTTACTTACCTAACTATTCTTAGCTTTGTATACTGTGCTAGGCTTTAATGGACTGGATTTAATTAACTTATGCATTTTGTTGCCTATATTGTTATAATTGCTTCCAATGATTCCTCGTCTGTAAGTCGCTTTGGATAAAAACGTCTGCTAAATGACTAAATTTAATTTTTATGAAATGTGTAATGTCATGTGTAATGTGTAATGTGTAGTGTGTGGCCTTGAAATTTTAGCATGTCTACGTAATCATGAATAAATGCTTCTTGAGACACACAGTGTTGCTTCTTTGCATGCATCAAATGAATTGTTTCTGGCTATATGCATCCATGCATTAGTTTGAGAGGGGTGGAAATGGGACACTTGGGTGAAACAAAACTGCCCCAAAAGTACCCCCCCCACTTTAAATACAGTTTTTCTAAGTCAATTTGGTACATTTCTCAGATCCGATTTGAAATTCTCAAAACTTCTTGTTCAATCCTTACATCCTTGTGTCACGTGTGCACATCAAACAAGCATTTTCTCATTTCTTTGAACAAGTTGCAAATGCTTTGGTTCATCCATGCAAATGATTATGACAAAATTCTGTGCAGATTCCTACATTATCAATTGCTTATGTCATGTTGATCAAAATGCATTATAATGGGTCTCTGTAGAATAGTATAATCCCCACGACATTTAAGCACTAGTTTTACAATATACAGTAAGTATACTTTAAGTAAACGGTGGCATTTTATTTTACTCAATTTAGTGTTTTGCATTGCTATATTCTTTCCACATAGGACTGCAAGACAACTTCACTGTGTTGCAGACGGCCCCTTTTCACACCTAAACAGTCTTTTGACACTCTCTACAGGGATCTCATCCCTGAACAAGAGAGGGGGCAGATTGGAGATGACCTGCCAAAGTACGTGTTAGTTTGGGACAATGTCAGTTTCCATCGCTCCAACATCATCAGGCAATGGTTCGCGGCCCACAACAGGATGCTGGTGGAGTTCCTCTCACCCTACTCAACCCCGTTGAGGAATTTTTCTCAGCATGAAGATTAAAAGTATATGATGGCCAGCCGCATACACAGATGACCCTTCTGGCTGCCTTGGATGTAACGTGTGATGACATCACAGCTGATACCTGCAGAGGCTGGATTAGACACTCTGAAAGATGATTTTCACGCTGTATCGCAAGAGAAGATATTTGTTGTGATGTGGATGAGAATCCGTTGCCCAAAAGACTGGAACGTCAGGAGGTGTAGGAAGACTGCACTGTAATTCCACTGCACTGCATGTACAGTTTTCCCTAAGGAGATTGTCTTATGTTCAGATTTCTACATTTGTTTGTGCTATGCAGTGCTGTCTTTTCCTGTCTGCATCACAATGACACTGTCTGTCAATAAATTATTGTACAAACAGTAAAATCGTTAACGTGAATCATGTGCCGTCTCTTGCAATCAAACAATCAAAACCAGAAATGCACTTACTGTTTTGCAAATGACAAGGATGATTCGAGAAATGCTCCACTCATCACTCTCAGGTCACTCCGCTGCACACGTCTGATCACTTCTTTGTCACCCCCGACCTCACCGCTCCAGACAACGCAGATGTCTTACCGCTGGTCACTTTCCGGCGCTACCTACGGTCCCTCCCTCCTGCTTTTCCTCTGCTGTCTTGTCTGCACTCCCCCCCTCTGAGGAGCTCTCTCTTTTGAATACCAACAGTGCCACAGACACTCTGTGTTCCACTCTTACATCCTGCTTGGACAACATATGCCCTCTTGCATCTGGACCAGCCCGTGCATCCCTGTCTGCCCCCTGGTTATCGGATGTACCACGTGAGCATCGCACCAGCCTCCGGTCAGCTGAGAGAAAATGGCACAAGTCAAAAGACCATACTGACCTCTCTCTCTCTACTTTCTCCGTTGACGTCACCTCTGCAAAAACTGATTATAACCACTCGAAGATCAGCAACTCTCCTGACTCTCGCACACTCTTAAAAACCTTCTCTGCTCTCCTCTGTTCGCCTGCTCCCACACCTTCATCGGAGTTAACGGCTGATGATTTTGCATCGTTCTTCGTAAAGAAAACTACCGCCATCAACAGCCAATTTTCTACGCCACCATCACCCGCCTTTTCTCCTATGTCTGAAGATGATGTTTCCAAGGTCATTGGTTCCAACCACCCTACCACCTGCCCACTGGATCCCATCCCCACCCATCTCCTCCATGCCATCTCTCCAGCAGTTGTGCCTGGTCTGACCCGCATCATCAACTCTTTGCTAACCACTGGGACATTTCCCACTGCTTTCAAAGAGGCCTGCATCACACCGCTACTGAAGAAACTCACTCTCAACCTTACACTGCTAGAACACTACAGGCCGGTGTAGTGTGTGAAAATGCATATCTTCCGTCAAAATGTAGAGTGACTGATTTTAACCTCTTATTATTTTCTGTCTTCTTAAAAAATTATTTTTTTACCTACCTCACTATTCTTAGCTTTGTATACTGTGCTAGGCTTTAATGGACTGGATTTAATTAACTTATGCATTTTGTTGCCTATATTGTTATAATTGCTTCCAATGTTTCCTCGTCTGTAAGTCGCTTTGGATAAAAACGTCTGCTAAATGACTAAATGTACATTTTATGAAATGTGTAATGTCATGTGTAATGTGTAATGTGTAGTGTGTGGCCTTGAAATTTTAGCATGTCTACGTAATCATGAATAAATGCTTCTTGAGACACACAGTGTTGCTTCTTTGCATGCATCAAATGAATTGTTTCTGGCTATATGCATCCATGCATTAGTTTGAGAGGGGTGGAAATGGGACACTTGGGTGAAACAAAACTGCCCCAAAAGTACCCCCCCACTTTAAATACAGTTTTTTCTAAGTCAATTTGGTACATTTCTCTGATCCGATTTGAAATTCTCAAAACTTCTTGTTCAATCCTTACATCCTTGTGTCACGTGTGCACATCAAACAAGCATTTTCTCATTTCTTTGAACAAGTTGCAAAATGCTTTGGTACATCCATGCAAATGATTATGACTAAATTCTGTGCAGATTCCTACATTATCAATTGCTTATGTCATGTTGATCAAAATGCATTATAATGGGTCTCTGTAGAATAGTATAATCCCCACGACATTTAAGCACTAGTTTTACAATATACAGTAAGTATACTTTAAGTAAACGGTGGCATTTTATTTTACTCAATTTAGTGTTTTGCATTGCTATATTCTTTCCACATAGGACTGCAAGACAACTTCACTGTGTTGCAGACGGCCCCTTTTCACACCTAAACAGTCTTTTGACACTCTCTACAGGGATCTCATCCCTGAACAAAAGAGGGGGCAGATTGGAGATGACCTGCCAAAGTACGTGTTAGTTTGGGACAATGTCAGTTTCCATCGCTCCAACATCATCAGGCAATGGTTTGCGGCCCACAACAGGATGCTGGTGGAGTTCCTCTCACCCTACTAAACCCCGTTGAGGAATTTTTCTCAGCATGAAGATTAAAAGTATATGATGGGCAGCCGCATACACAGATGACCCTTCTGGCTGCCTTGGATGTAACGTGTGATGACATCACAGCTGATGCCTGCAGAGGCTGGATTAGACACTCTGAAAGATGATTTTCACGCTGTATCGCAAGAGAAGATATTTGTTGTGATGTGGATGAGAATCCGTTGCCCAAAAGACAGGAACGTCAGGAGGTGTAGGAACACTGCACTGTAATTCCACTGCACTGCATGTAAAGTTTTCCGTAAGGAGATTGTCTTATGTTCAGATTTCTACATTTGTTTGTGCTATGCAGTGCTGTCTTTTCCTGTCTGCATCACAATGACACTGTCTGTCAATAAATTATTGTACAAACAGTAAAAGCGTAAATGTGACTCATGTGCCGTCTCTTGCAATCAAACAATCAAAACCAGAAATGCACTTACTGTTTTGCAAATGACAAGGATGATTCGAGAAATGCTCCACTCATCACTCTCAGTTCACTCCGCTGCACACGTCTGATCACTTCTTTATCACCCCCGACCTCACCGCTCCAGACAACGCAGATGTCTTACCGCTGGTCACTTTCCGGCGCTACCTACGGTCCCTCCCTCCTGCTTTTCCTCTGCTGTCTTGTCTGCACTCCCCCCCTCTGAGGAGCTCTCTCTTTTGAAAACCAACAGTGCCACAGACACTCTGTGTTCCACGCTTACATCCTGCTTGGACAACATATGCCCTCTTACATCTGGACCAGCCCGTGCATCCCTGTCTGCCCCCTGGTTATCGGATGTACCACGTGAGCATCGCACCAGCCTCCGGTCAGCTGAGAGAAAATGGCACAATTCAAAAGCTCATACTGACCTCTCTCTCTCTACCAGTCTCTTCTCTCTACTTTCTCAGTTGACGTCACCTCTGCAAAAACTGATTATAACCACTCGAAGATCAGCAACTCTCCTGACTCTCGCACACTCTTAAAAACCTTCTCTGCTCTCCTCTGTCCGCCTGCTCCCACACCTTCATCGGAGTTAACGGCTGATGATTTTGCATCGTTCTTCGTAAAGAAAACTACCGCCATCAACAGCCAATTTTCTACGCCACCATCACCCGCCTTTTCTCCTATGTCTGAAGATGATGTTTCCAAGGTCATTGGTTCCAACCACCCTACCACCTGCCCACTGGATCCCATCCCCACCCATCTCCTCCATGCCATCTCTCCAGCAGTTGTGCCTGGTCTGACCCGCATCATCAACTCTTTGCTCACCACTGGGACATTTCCCACTGCTTTCAAAGAGGCCTGCATCACACCGCTACTGAAGAAACTCACTCTCAACCTTACACTGCTAGAACACTACAGGCCGGTGTAGTGTGTGAAAATGCATATCTTCCGTCAAAATGTAGATGACTGATTTTAACCTCTTATTATTTTCTGTCTTCTTAAAAAATTATTTTTTTACTTACCTCACTATTCTTAGCTTTGTATACTGTGCTAGGCTTTAATGGACTGGATTTAATTAACTTATGCAATTTGTTGCCAATATTGTTATAATTGCTTCCAATGTTTCCTCGTCTGTAAGTTGCTTTGGATAAAAACGTCTGCTAAATGACTAAATGTAAATTTTATGAAATGTGTAATGTCATGTGTAATGTGTAATGTGTAGTGTGTGGCCTTGAAATTTTAGCATGTCTACGTAATCATGAATAAATGCTTCTTGAGACACACAGTGTTGCTTCTTTGCATGCATCAAATGAATTGTTTCTGGCTATATGCATCCATGCATTAGTTTGAGAGGGGTGGAAATGGGACACTTGGGTGAAACAAAACTGCCCCAAAAGTAACCCCCCCACTTTAAATAGAGTTTTTTCTAAGTCAATTTGGTACATTTCTCTGATCCGATTTGAAATTCTCAAAACTTCTTGTTCAATCCTTACATCATTGTGTCACGTGTGCACATCAAACAAGCATTTTCTCATTTCTTTGAACAAGTTGCAAATGCTTTGGTACATCCATGCAAATGATTATGACAAAATTCTGTGCAGATTCCTACATTATCAATTGCTTATGTCATGTTGATCAAATGAATTATAATGGGTCTCTGTAGAATAGTATAATCCCCACGACATTTAAGCACTTGTTTTACAATATACAGTAAGTATACTTTAAGTAAACAGTGGCATTTTATTTTACTCAATTTAGTGTTTTGCATTGCTATATTCTTTCCACATAGGACTGCAAAACAACTTCACTGTGTTGCAGACGGCCCCTTTTCACACCTAAACAGTCTTTTGACACTCCCTACAGGGATCTCATCCCTGAACAAGAGAGGGGGCAGATTGGAGATGACCTGCCAAAGTACGTGTTAGTTTGGGACAATGTCAGTTTCCATCGCTCCAACATCATCAGGCAATGGTTTGCGGCCCACAACAGGATGCTGGTGGAGTTCCTCTCACCCTACTCAACCACGTTGAGGAATTTTTCTCAGCATGAAGATTAAAAGTATATGATCGCCAGCCGCATACACAGATGACCCTTCTGGCTGCCATGGATGTAACGTGTGATGACATCACAGCTGATGCCTGCAGAGGCTGGATTAGACACTCTGAAAGATGATTTTCACGCTGTATCGCAAGAGAACATATTTGTTGTGATGTGGATGAGAAAATTCGTTGCCCAAAAGACAGGAACGTCAGGAGGTGTAGGAAGACTGCACTGTAATTCCACTGCACTGCATGTACAGTTTTCCCTAAGGAGATTGTCTTATGTTTAGATTTCTACATTTGTTTGTGCTATGCAGTGCTGTCTTTTCCTGTCTGCATCACAATGACACTGTCTGTCAATAAATTATTGTACAAACAGTAAAAGCGTTAACGTGAATCATGTGCCTTCTCTTGCAATCAAACAATCAAAACCAGAAATGTACTTACTGTTTTGCAAATGACAAGGATGATTCGAGAAATGCTCCACTCATCACTCTCAGGTAACTCCGCTGCACACGTCTGATCACTTCTTTGTCACCCCCGACCTCACTGCTCCAGACAACGCAGATGTCTTACCGCTGGTCACTTTCCGGCTCTACCTACGGTTCCTCCCTCCTGCTTTTCGTCTGCTGTCTTGTCTGCACTCCCCCCCTCTGAGGAGCTCTCTCTTTTGAATACCAACAGTGCCACAGACACTCTGTGTTCCACGCTTACATCCTGCTTGGACAACATATGCCCTCTTACATCTAGACCAGCCCGTGCATCCCTGTCTGCCCCCTGGTTATCGGATGTACCACGTGAGCATCGCACCAGCCTCCGGTCAGCTGAGAGAAAATGGCACAAGTCAAAAGACCATACTGACCTCTCTCTCTCTACTTTCTCCGTTGACGTCACCTCTGCAAAAACTGATTATAACCACTCGAAGATCAGCAACTCTCCTGACTCTCGCACACTCTTAAAAACCTTCTCTGCTCTCCTCTGTCCGCCTGCTCCCACACCTTCATCGGAGTTAACGGCTGATGATTTTGCATCGTTCTTCGTAAAGAAAACTACCGCCATCAACAGCCAATTTTCTACGCCACCATCACCCGCCTTTTCTCCTATGTCTGAAGATGATGTTTCCAAGGTCATTGGTTCCAACCACCCTACCACCTGCCCACTGGATCCCATCCCCACCCATCTCCCCCATGCCATCTCTCCAGCAGTTGTGCCTGGTCTGACCCGCATCATCAACTCTTTGCTCACCACTGGGACATTTCCCACTGCTTTCAAAGAGGCCTGCATCACACCGCTACTGAAGAAACTCACTCTCAACCTTACACTGCTAGAACACTACAGGCCGGTGTAGTGTGTGAAAATGCATATCTTCCGTCAAAATGTAGATCACTGATTTTAACCTCTTATTATTTTCTGTCTTCTTAAAAAAATATTTTTTTTACTTACCTCACTATTCTTAGCTTTGTAAGCTGTGCTAGGCTTTAATGGACTGGATTTAATTAACTTATGCATTTTGTTGCCTATATTGTTATAATTGCTTCCAATGTTTCCTCGTCTGTAAGTCGCTTTGGATAAAAACTTCTGCTAAATGACTAAATGTAAATTTTATGAAATGTGTAATGTCATGTGTAATGTGTAATGTGTAGTGTGTGGCCTTGAAATTTTAGCATGTCTACGTAATCATGAATAAATGCTTCTTGAGACACACAGTGTTGCTTCTTTGCATGCATCAAATGAATTGTTTCTGGCTATATGCATCCATGCATTAGTTTGAGAGGGGTGGAAATGGGACACTTGGGTGAAACAAAACTGCCCCAAAAGTACCCCCCCCCACTTTAAATACAGTTTTTTCTAAGTCAATTTGGTACATTTCTCAGATCCGATTTGAAATTCTCAAAACTTCTTGTTCAATCCTTACATCCTTGTGTCACGTGTGCACATCAAACAAGCATTTTCTCATTTCTTTGAACAAGTTGCAAATGCTTTGGTACATCCATGCAAATGATTATGACAAAATTCTGTGCAGATTCCTACATTATCAATTGCTTATGTCATGTTGATCAAAATGCATTATAATGGGTCTCTGTAGAATAGTATAATCCCCACGACATTTAAGCACTAGTTTTACAATATACAGTAAGTATACTTTAAGTAAACAGTGGCATTTTATTTTACTCAATTTTTTTGCATTGCTATATTCTTTCCACATAGGACTGCAAGACAACTTCACTGTGTTGCAGACGGCCCCTTTTCACACCTAAACAGTCTTTTGACACTCTCTACAGGGATCTCATCCCTGAACAAGAGAGGAGGCAGATTGGAGATGACCTGCCAAAGTACGTGTTAGTTTGGGACAATGTCAGTTTCCATCGCTCCAACATCATCAGGCAATGGTTTGCGGCCCACAACAGGATGCTGGTGGAGTTCCTCTCACCCTACTCAACCCCGTTGAGGAATTTTTCTCAGCATGAAGATTAAAAGTATATGATGGCCAGCCGCATACACAGATGACCCTTCTGGCTGCCTTGGATGTAACGTCTGATGACATCACAGCTGATGCCTGCAGAGGCTGGATTAGACACTCTGAAAGATGATTTTCACGCTGTATCGCAAGAGAAGATATTTGTTGTGATGTGGATGAGAATCCGTTGCCCAAAAGACAGGAACGTCAGGAGGTGTAGGAAGACTGCACTGTAATTCCACT
Organism: Barbatula barbatula; assembly: GCF_947034865.1. NCBI lineage: Eukaryota > Metazoa > Chordata > Actinopteri > Cypriniformes > Nemacheilidae > Barbatula > Barbatula barbatula. Next base: position 15,677,118 of record NC_136777.1, read on the forward strand.
GCACTGCATGTACAGTTTTCCCTAAGGAGATTGTCTTATGTTCAGATTTCTACATTTGTTTGTGCTATGCAGTGCTGTCTTTTCCTGTCTGCATCACAATGACACTGTCTGTCAATAAATTATTGTAAAAACAGTAAAAGCGTAAATGTGACTCATGTGCCGTCTCTTGCAATCAAACAATCAAAACCAGAAATGCACTTACTGTTTTGCAAATGACAAGGATGATTCGAGAAATGCTCCACTCATCACTCTCAGTTCACTCCGCTGCACACGTCTGATCACTTCTTTATCACCCCCGACCTCACCGCTCCAGACAACGCAGATGTCTTACCGCTGGTCACTTTCCGGCGCTACCTACGGTCCCTCCCTCCTGCTTTTCCTCTGCTGTCTTGTCTGCACTCCCCCCCTCTGAGGAGCTCTCTCTTTTGAATACCAACTGTGCCACAGACACTCTGTGTTCCACGCTTACATCCTGCTTGGACAACATATGCCCTCTTACATCTGGACCAGCCCGTGCATCCCTGTCTGCCCCCTGGTTATAGGATGTACCACGTGAGCATCGCACCAGCCTCCGGTCAGCTGAGAGAAAATGGCACAATTCAAAAGACCATACTGACCTCTCTCTCTCTACCAGTCTCTTCTCTCTACTTTCTCCGTTGACGTCACCTCTGCAAAAACTGATTATAACCACTCGAAGATCAGCAACTCTCCTGACTCTCGCACACTCTTAAAAACCTTCTCTGCTCTCCTCTGTCCGCCTGCTCCCACACCTTCATCGGAGTTAACGGCTGATGATTTTGCATCGTTCTTCGTAAAGAAAACTACCGCCATCAACAGCCAATTTTCTACGCCACCATCACCCGCCTTTTCTCCTATGTCTGAAGATGATGTTTCCAAGGTCATTGGTTCCAACCACCCTACCACCTGCCCACTGGATCCCATCCCCACCCATCTCCTCTATGCCATCTCTCCAGCAGTTGTGCCTGGTCTGACCCGCATCATCAACTCTTTGCTCACCACTGGGACATTTCCCACTGCTTTCAAAGAGGCCTGCATCACACCGCTACTGAAGAAACTCACTCTCAACCTTATACTGCTAGAACACTACAGGCCGGTGTAGTGTGTGAAAATGCATATCTTTCGTCAAAATGTAGATGACTGATTTTAACCTCTTATTATTTTCTGTCTTCTTAAAAAATTATTTTTTACTTACCTCACTATTCTTAGCTTTGTATACTGTGCTAGGCTTTAATGGACTGGATTTAATTAACTTATGCATTTTGTTGCCTATATTGTTATAATTGCTTCCAATGTTTCCTCGTCTGTAAGTCGCTTTGGATAAAAACGTCTGCTAAATGACTAAATGTAAATTTTATGAAATGTGTAATGTCATGTGTAATGTGTAATGTGTAGTGTGTGGCCTTGAAATTTTAGCATGTCTACGTAATCATGAATAAATGCTTCTTCAGACACACAGTGTTGCTTCTTTGCATGCATCAAATGAATTGTTTCTGGCTATATGCATCCATGCATTAGTTTGAGAGGGGTGGAAATGGGACACTTGGGTGAAACAAAACTGCCCAAAAGTTTGTTGCCTATATTGTTATAATTGCTTCCAATGTTTCCTCGTCTGTAAGTCGCTTTGGATAAAAACGTCTGCTAAATGATGTTGTGGAATTTTCTTATTCCTTAATCAAGGTGAGTCAATTTTGACAAACGCAACATACAGAGACATCAAGTACTTTGCAAAGTATTTTATTGTCGTTTAATCTGCATCATGAGCAATGAGCATGGTGCAGAGCAAAGGCGCTCTTTCCTCCTGCACCCAGAGTATATATATGATTAAAAACGTGACACCCCCTCCCTTTGCCCCTAACAAGAATCCCGAGCTGGTTTACGGGAAGTTCCGTTATTCCAAACAGAACATCTTGGCCTCTGCTCGAGGGCAAAGGCAGAGTGGTACGACGTGTTTAGAGAAAAACATGATAACATTAGAAAAGAAAACATAGATAAACACTTCGTAAACATATAGACAGACACATCAAGAAGCTAGACTAGAAAATTGTCATTACATTCCCCCCTTTTATCATATATGATAACCAAAATCTTTATACTTTGACCATGTAAGATGAGCAACGCCCTTTCTCTTACAGGTTTCATTCTTCTATCTTAACAGTTCTTAAAATCCCACTAGAATTGGTAACACCACCTGCTTCAGCCCCACTCCCCAACTTTAGCTATTCCACCATTTCAACAGACTGTTAGTCATATCATCCGGTTCCCTGATAATTAATTTTTTTCTGAGTTAGAGCTAGTCTTTTTCCTTTTTATTTGGCCGTTCCAGGGGACATAATTGCCCACATTTTCAAATTTTGTTGCCTTTTTCAGAACATCAACTGAGGTACACGTACCTCTACACAAATACATATTTGTTCCCCAGTACCTAGCAGAATTAGGGTAACACTGTCCCTCCCCATACCATTTTATTAAACTTGGAATATAGTGTTTGACAGAAACAAAATTCTATAATCTCTAATTTCTCAGGGTTCGATGTGTCCCCGACTCGAACAGTTGATTCCCTTTGCGAGCACCAATAGTGCCCCTCCTGTCGCTTCAGTCAGCACGACCATTGCGAAGAGCCATACGGTTGGAGTTGCCCCTCCTTGGACACCTTTTTGCTGTGGGAGGTGTGTCTTTCCCACGACTTCCTCCTGAAATCTTTGACTACTTGGAAGTCTCCTGGCTGGAAGCTGTGGAATGATTTGTCAGCTCCGTTTGCTACTGCTCCTTTGACCAGCACAAATATTTTGAGAGCAAAAACACAAAAACACATTGCTTGTAACATCCCCCCTTTTGAAGCGTGGTCTAGGCCATGCGTCAAAATCGCAAAAGCAGGGAAAGAATGTTTTGGCAAACAGGTGAGGCCATTTGGGCCTCCCCAAACATTGTCAGTGTATTTACATGAGCACTCCTTCCAGAGTGCACGCTCAGCTGGTTCTGCAAAATGTTTGCATCTCTGCAAGAGAAAGAGTTTTGTTAGTGATTTCTGGAGAAAATCTGTCTGTCTCTGATGTTGCTTGCTTTGCTGCAAGGTCAGCCGTCGGCTTCCTGCAAAAAAATTGTTTCAGATACAAAAGTGTGTGCGTCACAGTTACACACAACAATGGCTGATGGGAGAAGAATGGCAGATAGCATATCAGCAACCTATGTGTGATTAAGAATGTTTTTACCATCATCTTTTACAAAGTTTCTGTGTTTCCACAGTGTGCCAAAATCATGAGTTACACCAAATGCATATCTACTATCTGTGTGAATGTCTACATTTTTATTCTTTGCTAATCCCCATGCGCGTGTGAGTGCAATGAGCTCTGCTGTCTGAGCAGAGAAATGGTCCCTAAAAATGATATCAATTGCTTCTTTGCTTTTGGACTTGCGATGTCTGTAAAAAGATGGCGCCGGTGCAGGCTTGCCGTCAATCACTTAATATTGTTGTGTGTGTTTTAATTTGTTTTATGCTATTTTTTATACGATGCGCATCCTCAGTTTTAACCTACGACCGACTTACTCTTTTAAACTTGAAAGATGCTTCAATTGCGCTATCAAACCAAGCAGTTTGTGTTGAACCCTGCACCCCCCCCCCCCACTACTGAAGTCGATACCTGCCCACCTTCGCCGCTGTCTGTACCTGTTACCGGTGAGAAAGCGCAGGAGGCGCCGTGGAAAGCGGGGCGGCCTAGCGATGAAGCTAAAAAACTTCATACGCTTACATCGGATGCCCGGAGTGCATCTGGCGTCTCTTGAGGATGGTATGGCTGGAACTTTCCGTGTCCGCCGGCGCTCGCTGGAGCCAGTGTGCGGATGGATGGTTGCGGTTCTGCCTTCGTCGTTGACGCCGCCCCCTGGCTTTCGCTCTCCTTGGTTTTTGCGTGGGGGAGTGTGCAAGAACCATCTCCGCTCCCTTCCTCGGGAAAAACAGGCAGCTTCTTCGGACTATCTACCGCGGGTTCGGATGGCCTTGGTCAACGCCAGATCGGTAGTAAACAAAACATTTATTTTAAACGATCTTTTCCCTGCTTGTGAACTGGATTTTTTTTTTCTGACTGAAACATGGGTCACCACTGGGGATTTTAGCTCCTTTTCCGAAATGCTGCCAAAAAATTGCTTATTTTTAAATTCTCCCCGGATCTCGGGGCGAGGGGGAGGCCTGGCATCCATCTACAAAGACTCGTTTCTTTGTCATCTTGTGGCGTCAAACAAACAAAACAGCTTTGAACTGCAGTTATTTACTATTAAACTGGACAAGCCCTTGTTGGTTGCACTAATATATCGACCTCCGAAATATAACAAGGACTTTTTAAATGACTTCTCAACCCTTTTGGGAGATCTGTTACCCAAGTATGAACAACTATTAATTTTGGGAGATTTTAACATTCATGTCTGCTGTGCTGATGATTCTTTGGCAAAAGAATTTAAAAACCTTTTAAATGCCTTCGACTTAACCTCTCAGGTTAATATACCCACTCACCAGAATGGTCATACACTTGATCTGGTTTTAACTCATGGGGTTTCTTTCGGCGATCTTGATGTATGTGAAAATGGCTTCTCTGATCATAAGACTGTTTTGTTTTCCTTTTCATCTCAGTTAAATGTTGTCAGACAGGCATCTGCTGCTCGTCAGGCTCGGCTTATCACCTCAGCTACTAGAGAGGACTTTATGTCCACTTTTACTAAAGAAAGCCTACATATGGATGAGTGGAATGAAAATTTAAGTGTGGAGGAATTACTTCTCAGTTTTAATACCATTTGTGTTGGTGTTATGGATTTGGTGGCACCTTTTAAAACATTTTTTCATAAATCTGGACCGGAGCCATGGTTAACTGACTCTACACGTGCTCTTAGGCAGATGTGTAGGCGAGCAGAGCGAAAGTGGAAAAAGGACAAACTTAATGTCTCTCTTCAAATACTAAGAGAATCCCTATCACAATACCAGAAAGCCGTTAAATCAGCAAAATCTATATATTTCACTGAAATTATAAACAAGAACAGTCATAAACCCAAAACTCTTTTTAATATTATTAATGCTACTCTTAACCCCTCCTCTGGCTCATTGTTAGAAGGATCCTCACAACTTTGCGAGGACTTTCTATCATTTTTTATGAGTAAAATAAATGATTTTAGAACAGGGATAAATCATCTACAGCCTAATCCCGCGGAGTACCAAAGATGTCCTACTGTTCTGAGTGATTTTACCCCGGTCTCCGATGTCCATTTTACTACATTAGTGACTCAGCTCAAGCCTTCTGGCTCGGCTATTGATGTAATTCCCCCTAAGCTTTTAAAACAAGTTCTGGATGTGGTAGCTCCTTACCTTTTGTCTATAATAAACTGCAGTCTAGAAACTGGTATTATTCCAGATCTGCTAAAACATGCAACTGTGCGGCCACTACTGAAAAAAACAAGTCTAGATCCCACGATTTTAGCAAATTTTAGACCTATTTCAAATCTGTCCTTTATTACAAAAATTATGGAGAAAACTGTTCTTGAACAATTGCAAACTTATTTAGCTGATAATATGATCTTTGAAGTTTTTCAATTTGGGTTCAGAAAACATCATTCCACTGAGACTGCTCTTTTGAAGGTATTAAATGATTTGCTTGTCATATGTGACTCAGGTGACCATGCTGCGCTGGTGTTGTTAGATCTTACCGCCGCCTTTGATACGGTTGATCATGCTATTCTTGTCGGTCGTCTGGTGCAGGCATTACAGGCAAAGCTCTGAACTGGTTTAAATCGTACCTTACAAACAGAACTTTTTCATCAATATAGGTGATCATTCATCTAAAAGTGCTGTCTGGGGTTCCCCAAGGATCGATTTTGGCTCCCATTTTATTTTCTTTATATATGCTCCCATTGGGTTCAATTTTTAGAAAATATGGACTGGATTTTCACTGTTATGCGGATGACACGCAAATTTATCTGCCTATTAAACGAAACTCTAATGGTGTCGATGCCCTTCTTGCCTGTCTGTGTGATGTAAGGGTATGGCTATCGATGAACTTTCTGAATTTTAATGAAGATAAGACCGAAATCACTATATTTGGACCGTCTGACTCTGTGGCTGCCCCCAATATAAATCTCGGTGGGCTGTCCACTTGTGTCAAGCACCATGTAAAAAATCTGGGTGTTATCTTTGATGAACACTTGAAGTTTGATAGGCAGATAAATGTAGTGGTAAAATCATCATTTTTCCAGCTGAGACTCCTGTCAAAGGTAAAGACTTTTCTCTCGTTTAAAAACCTTGAGAAAGTCATTCATGCTTTTATTACGTCAAGACTGGACTATTGTAACTCACTATATTTTGGGATCAGTCAATCTTCTATGTCCCGGCTACAATTGGTCCAAAATGCAGCAGCTAGCATTTTAACTGGAACCCATAAACGTGCTCATATTACTCCTGTTTTAAGATCTCTGCATTGGTTGCCCGTGTGCCATAGAGTAGTTTTTAAACTCTTGCTTATTGTTTTAAAATCTTTAAATGGTCTGGGTCCCTCCTACATTGATGATCTACTGGTTGAGAGAAAGACTTGTAGATCTCTTCGGTCTTCCAACGATCAGACTCTGTCTGTTCCCAAGATGAAACGAAAGCGCAGGGGCTTCCGAGCCTTCTCATATGTTGCTCCTCAACTTTGGAACTCACTGCCAATGACAATAAAAAATGCTCCATCTGTGTCTTCTTTTAAGACTAGGCTAAAGACCTATCTCTTTGATAAGGCTTTTGATAGTTGATTTGTGTATCTTTATTATTATTTCTTTCTTATCACACTGTATAATATTGCCTCTTTTTTGTTAAAGCACATTGGTCAACCTTTGGTTGAAATTAATAGTGCTATATAAATAAAATGCCATTGCCATTGCCATTGCCATTGCCATTGCCATTGCCATTGCCATTGCCATTGCCATTGCCATTGCCATTGCCATTGCCATTGCCATTGCCATTGTAATTGCAGACACGCTTTGCGGACAGCTGTCTGCCGCGGTCAGTATTTTCGTGACCCAAAAAACGAACAACTTGTTTTGCCAGCTGGACTTTGGAGACATTTACTTTGTGTTTTTTTTTTTTCTCTTATCTTTTAAACTGGAAACAAAGGCCTGCGCACCGGTAAATTTGGACATGGCACAACTATGCCTCTTTTTTCTTTTTTTATCTTTTTAAACTCATTAAATATTGGCCTTATGCCATTGAGGTCTTCTGATTTGAGGCTTCTGTTTTGAGGGGGAATTGCTGTTTGCGTGGATGGAAATTACCCTTGGGCGTTATCACAACAGGTTCACAGTTCCTAATCAACCCAACATAATATTTTCCTGTTCCCCGAAGTTGTACGGGCACCTTCCCAAAATTTCTTCATTAATCTTTTTGTGTGTGAAAACACTTCAAGTCCCCTTGTTGCTGACAGACAGGCATGATTCTCACGATGGGCGTGCAACAAATTTGAATATTGCACGTCGTCCCTTTTAACCCATTCTATGGCGTGCGCATATTTGGCAGCAAAACACCCACAGCTCCCCACACCATTGCAATCAACGTCATGAGGCTCTGTGAGGCAATACATTCTACATCATACTTACGTAATTCAATATTACATCGTACAGCTGTACGAGCGCTGCACACGGGTCGTGTTGGTATCATGCTCAATCTGTCTTCATACACATTATGACTCTGCACAGCAAATCAATCGGGCAGCAGTCAGACATGAGAAACCTGTGTTGAAATTTGACACTCCCCAACTCGCATTGCACCCTTTTGACATAAATTATTCTACATTAGAGCCACAAGCATTTAGGGAAAACACAGCTAGTTTAGACTCTGGCAAATTTAAACACTTCTTGTGAATCACAGTAGGCTATTTGTTGCCCCTGAATCTATCAAAAAATCAAGCAGTTTGTTGCACACGAGCATTGTGCATTTTAGCAAAGTTCAGAAAGCGTTTTCATTCATCATGGAATGTGAGCTAAGCAGATCTTCATTGCATACAGTAGGAAAAAGCATTTCTTCATTGCATATGCTAAGGGAAATCATACTCACCACCCTCGGAATGATGCCTCACCTCCTCACTTCCATCTACCTTTTCTCTTGACCTCCGCGATCTCAGAGGCTCAGGACAATCATTTCGCCAGTGCCCCGTCTTTCCGCAATTGAAACATTTCTCTGGATCATAGGTGCTAGAGGGTTTAAAACCTCCTCTTCCACGTCCACGCCACTGACCTCCTCTCCTCCCGTTTCCTCTTCCTCCATGCTCTACTCCGATATTCATTAGAGCCATGTGGAGTTCTTCATCTTGTGTGTTTTTCTTCTGAAGCTCTTTCTTGCCTGTTTGTCTTTCGGCGTGTACAGCATGACGGACGATCTCGCTCATTCTTGCACGATCTGGCTCGATGCACGATTTTTCCACTTCTCGTCTCAGCTCTTCTCTGAGATTCGCAGAAAAGTGGATCTGAGATGTCCTATGAACGGACCAATGTCCGGTCCGTCTGAATCAGGTTGAAGTCCAGAATGTTCTTTAAATACTTCCTCCACAGGCCATTTACCCTGTAACTTTCTTAGGTCAGATGGTTTCAGTTTGACTTTCAACAGTCTCTCTAATTCTTTCATTGAGGGTGAGAATTCTTTGCCAAATGTCAAAAGTTCTTTATACGTCGGTGCTGGTTGCGCTCTTTCCTGCTTTTGACACACCACGGGCTGTGGCATGTGTGGCACTGGTGCTGGTGGAGACACTGGTGGGGGCACTGGAGCTGCCTCAATCGGGTTCAGATGTCGGTGAGGAGGGACACAATCATCCTCCGGTTGGTGTTTGTAACAAGTCATAGATGGGGGTAAAGAAGTGTGGGAATTAAGATCAATATATAGATCGATATAAAATTGGATGATTAATTTTGTTTAAATCAGATGTATTTTCGTACATGACATGATTGTGAACAAAAGCTTGAAGTTGAGAGTCCTACAGTTGCTAGATGTTGCCTGAGATCGGAATTTGGTCAGTAAGTGGGGGGTTGCATGTTCTGCTTATGTGTGTGTGTAATAAGAACTACATTTTCTTTTTGGGGAAGAAATGGGTACACTTAAGGATCTTATTGTGGTATTAAACGTGCCTTTAAATTTAATATGCTTATGATTCCATTGTTGATTAAAACTATGCATAAAATGTTGAAAATATAACCAAGTGTGTTAGTTGGTGTTAACCTAGAATTCAGCGCTGATTCTGTGGGATACTGTGGGGTTTTTTCCACAGGAAATTGCTATGTGTGTGTGTAAAGATTAGATTACACGGGGAGCCCCATGGAATGGGTGAGGGTCTTGTGTGCAAATTTGTTACAGATGTCGGGTTTGAAAAACAAGGCAGTGAGCTAGTTGGCTGAGACAGGACAAAGAAGGGAAAGCGGATTGGACCCAGGCTGAAGAAGAGATTCGGCGTGAAATATAAAACCATGTGTATGTGTTTTCTGGTGGTCGATCCTTTGTGAGACGTTTTTGTGTCTGAGGATCCACCGAAACAGCTGTTTGTTTGAGACTTCTGATCAATAAATTTCAACGTTTTCTGAACTGGCCTCTCTCCAATTTTTGAACGCGCAGAACATTGTTTTAATGTTCATCAGAAGACAGAGGGGTTAAATCATTATATTCAAGCAAAACAGGGTACAATGGAGTTTTCGGTGGTGGCAGTTCTTCCAATGCCTTTTCTTTAAAAACATAGTCACGTCTATTTGCTTCCCTCTCCCATAACTCTAAACATTTACATGCTTCAACATATTTTTCCCTTTCTTTTTTGGACATTTTAAATATGTCTTTTTTCCCCATATGTTCTCTTATTTTCTCTAATTTTGTGGTACTAAATGTACCGTTTTCTGGAAAGTTAGCTTTTTCTATTAAATAGGGTACACCTTGTAAACTTCCCGTTCCCCAATTTTTCCTCATTTCTCTGTATGTTGGTTTATCCATATCATTTCTTAGTAGTCCCCCAGACTGTTTAGAATCTCTCTCGATTCTGAGTAGTCTCCCCTCTTTAACCAGAGTGTTTTAAGCAGTCCCCCAGACTGTTTAGAATCTCTCGATTCTAAGTAGTCTCCCCTCTTTAACCAGACTGTTTTAAGCAGTCCCCCAGACTGTTTAGCGCTAAGTAGTTTCCCCTTTTGTTCCAGACTGTTCAGAAATCTATCTGACTCACCACTTTTCCTTTTTGTGCCTTGCACTGAGTTCTTTTGGGATCACGTCAGCTTGGGGTCCGAAGTAGAGTTCTCTCGTCCCTGTATGGGGTTAGAGCTGGATTTGCTATGTCCAGGATGATCAGTCAACTCTAGTCCGTTCTCCGTCAGCCTTGTGATCCCATACTTCGTCGCCAAATTGTTGTGGAATTTTCTTATTCCTTAATCAAGGTGAGTCAATTTTGACAAACGCAATATACAGAGACATCAAGTACTTTGCAAAGTATTTTATTGTCGTTTAATCTGCATCATGAGCAATGAGCATGGTGCAGAGCAAAGGCGCTCTTTCCTCCTGCACCCAGAGTATATATATGATTAAAAACGTGACACCCCCTCCCTTTGCCCCCTAACAAGAATCCCGAGCTGGTTTACGGGAAGTTCCGTTATTCCAAACAGAACATCTTGGCCTCTGCTCGAGGGCAAAGGCAGAGTGGTATGACGTGTTTAGAGAAAAACATGATAACATTAGAAAAGAAAACATAGATAAACACTTCGTAAACATATAGACAGACACATCAAGAAGCTAGACTAGAAAATTTCCATTACAATGACTAAATGTAAATTTTATGAAATGTGTAATGTCATGTGTAATGTGTAATGTGTAGTGTGTGGCCTTGAAATTTTAGCATGTCTACGTAATCATGAATAAATGCTTCTTGAGACACACAGTGTTGCTTCTTTGCATGCATCAAATGAATTGTTTCTGGCTATATGCATCCATGCATTAGTTTGATAAGGGTGGAAATGGGACACTTGGGTGAAACAAAACTGCCCCCCACTTTAAATACAGTTTTTTCTAAGTCAATTTGGTACATTTCTCTGATCCGATTTGAAATTCTCAAAACTTCTTGTTCAATCCTTACATCCTTGTGTCACGTGTGCACATCAAACAAGCATTTTCTAATTTCTTTGAACAAGTTGCAAATGCTTTGGTACATCCATGCAAATGATTACGACAAAATTCTGTGCAGATTCCTACATTATCAATTGCTTATGTCATGTTGATCAAAATGCATTATAATGGGTCTCTGTAGAATAGTATAATCCCCACGACATTTAAGCACTAGTTTTACAATATACAGTAAGTAAACTTTAAGTAAACAGTGGCATTTTATTTTACTCAATTTAGTGTTTTGCATTGCTATATTCTTTCCACATAGGACTGCAAGACAACTTCACTGTGTTGCAGACGGCCCCTTTTCAAACCTAAACAGTCTTTTGACACTCTCTACAGAGATCTCATCCCTGAACAAGAGAGGGGGCAGATTGGAGATGACCTGCCAAAGTACGTGTAAGTTTGGGACAATGTCAGTTTCCATTGCTCCAACATCATCAGGCAATGGTTTGCGGCCCACAACAGGATGCTGGTGGAGTTCCTCTCACCCTACTCAACCCCGTTGAGGAATTTTTCTCAGCATGAAGATTAAAAGTATATGATGGCCAGCCGCATACACAGATGACCCTTCTGGCTGCCATGGATGTAACGTGTGATGACATCACAGCTGATGCCTGCAGAGGCTGGTTTAGACACTCTGAAAGATGATTTTCACGCTGCATCGCAAGAGAAGATATTTGTTGTGATGTGGATGAGAATCCGTTGCCCAAAAGACAGGAACGTCAGGAGGTGTAGGAAGACTGCACTGTAATTCCACTGCACTGCATGTACAGTTTTCCCTAAGGAGATTGTCTTATGTTCAGATTTCTACATTTGTTTGTGCTATGCAGTGCTGTCTTTTCCTGTCTGCATCACAATGACACTGTCTGTCAATAAATTATTGTACAAACAGTAAAAGCGTTAACGTGAATCATGTGCCGTCTCTTGCAATCAAACAATCAAAACCAGAAATGCACTTACTGTTTTGCAAATGACAAGGATGATTCGAGAAATGCTCCACTCATCACTCTCAGGTCACTCCGCTGCACACGTCTGATCACTTCTTTGTCACCCCCGACCTCACCGCTCCAGACAACGCAGATGTCTTACCGCTGGTCACTTTCCGGCGCTACCTACGGTCCCTCCCTCCTGCTTTTCCTCTGCTGTCTTGTCTGCACTCCCCCCCTCTGAGGAGCTCTCTCTTTTGAATATCAACAGTGCCAAAGACACTCTGTGTTCCACGCTTACATCCTGCTTGGACAACATATGCCCTCTTACATCTGGACCAGCCCGTGCATCCCTGTCTGCCCCCTGGTTATCGGATGTACCACGTGAGCATCGCACCAGCCTCCGGTCAGCTGAGAGAAAATGACACAAGTCAAAAGACCATACTGACCTCTCTCTCTCTACTTTCTCCGTTGACGTCACCTCTGCAAAAACTGATTATAACCACTCGAAGATCAGCAACTCTCCTGACTCTCGCACACTCTTAAAAACCTTCTCTGCTCTCCTCTGTCCGCCTGCTCCCACACCTTCATCGGAGTTAACGGCTGATGATTTTGCATCGTTCTTCGTAAAGAAAACTACCGACATCAACAGCCAATTTTCTACACCACCATCACCCGCCTTTTCTCCTATGTCTGAAGATGATGTTTCCAAGGTCATTGGTTCCAACCACCCTACCACCTGCCCACTGGATCCCATCCCCACCCATCTCCTCCATGCCATCTCTCCAGCAGTTGTGCCTGGTCTGACCCGCATCATCAACTCTTTGCTCACCACTGGGACATTTCCCACTGCTTTCAAAGAGGCCTGCATCACACCGCTACTGAAGAAACTCACTCTCAACCTTATACTGCTAGAACACTACAGGCCGGTGTAGTGTGTGAAAATGCATATCTTCCGTCAAAATGTAGATGACTGATTTTAACCTCTTATTATTTTCTGTCTTCTTAAAAAATTATTTTTTTACTTACCTCACTATTCTTAGCTTTGTATACTGTGCTAGGCTTTAATGGACTGGATTTAATTAACTTATGCCTTTTGTTGCCTATATTGTTATAATTGCTTCCAATGTTTCCTTGTCTGTAAGTCGCTTTGGATAAAAACGTCTGCTAAATGACTAAATGTAAATTTTATGAAATGTGTAATGTCATGTGTAATGTGTAATGTGTAGTGTGTGGCCTTGAAATTTTAGCATGTCTACGTAATCATGAATAAATGCTTCTTGAGACACACAGTGTTGCTTCTTTGCATGCATCAAATGAATTGTTTCTGGCTATATGCATCCATGCATTAGTTTGAGAGGGGTGGAAATGGGACACTTGGGTGAAACAAAACTGCCCCAAAAGTCCCCCCCCACTTTAAATACAGTTTTTTCTAAGTCAATTTGGTACATTTCTCTGATCCGATTTGAAATTCTCAAAACTTCTTGTTCAATCCTTACATCCTTGTGTCACGTGTGCACATCAAACAAGCATTTTCTCATTTCTTTGAACAAGTTGCAAAATGCTTTGGTACATCCATGCAAATGATTATGACTAAATTCTGTGCAGATTCCTACATTATCAATTGCTTATGTCATGTTGATCAAAATGCATTATAATGGGTCTCTGTAGAATAGTATAATCCCCACGACATTTAAGCACTAGTTTTACAATATACAGTAAGTATACTTTAAGTAAACGGTGGCATTTTATTTTACTCAATTTAGTGTTTTGCATTGCTATATTCTTTCCACATAGGACTGCAAGACAACTTCACTGTGTTGCAGACGGCCCCTTTTCACACCTAAACAGTCTTTTGACACTCTCTACAGGGATCTCATCCCTGAACAAAAGAGGGGGCAGATTGGAGATGACCTGCCAAAGTACGTGTTAGTTTGGGACAATGTCAGTTTCCATCGCTCCAACATCATCAGGCAATGGTTTGCGGCCCACAACAGGATGCTGGTGGAGTTCCTCTCACCCTACTCAACCCCGTTGAGGAATTTTTCTCAGCATGAAGATTAAAAGTATATGATGGGCAGCCGCATACACAGATGACCCTTCTGGCTGCCATGGATGTAATGTGTGATGACATCACAGCTGATGCCTGCAGAGGCTGGATTAGACACTCTGAAAGATGATTTTCACGCTGTATCGCAAGAGAAGATATTTGTTGTGATGTGGATGAGAATCCGTTGCCCAAAAGACAGGAACGTCAGGAGGTGTAGGAAGACTGCACTGTAATTCCACTGCACTGCATGTAAAGTTTTCCGTAAGGAGATTGTCTTATGTTCAGATTTCTACATTTGTTTGTGCTATGCAGTGCTGTCTTTTCCTGTCTGCATCACAATGACACTGTCTGTCAATAAATTATTGTACAAACAGTAAAAGCGTAAATGTGACTCATGTGCCGTCTCTTGCAATCAAACAATCAAAACCAGAAATGCACTTACTGTTTTGCAAATGACAAGGATGATTCGAGAAATGCTCCACTCATCACTCTCAGTTCACTCCGCTGCACACGTCTGATCACTTCTTTATCACCCCCGACCTCACCGCTCCAGACAACGCAGATGTCTTACCGCTGGTCACTTTCCGGCGCTACCTACGGTCCCTCCCTCCTGCTTTTCCTCTGCTGTCTTGTCTGCACTCCCCCCCTCTGAGGAGCTCTCTCTTTTGAATACCAACTGTGCCACAGACACTCTGTGTTCCACGCTTACATCCTGCTTGGACAACATATGCCCTCTTATATCTGGACCAGCCCGTGCATCCCTGTCTGCCCCCTGGTTATCGGATGTACCACGTGAGCATCGCACCAGCCTCCGGTCAGCTGAGAGAAAATGGCACAATTCAAAAGACCATACTGACCTCTCTCTCTCTACCAGTCTCTTCTCTCTACTTTCTCAGTTGACGTCACCTCTGCAAAAACTGATTATAACCACTCGAAGATCAGCAACTCTCCTGACTCTCGCACACTCTTAAAAACCTTCTCTGCTCTCCTCTGTCCGCCTGCTCCCACACCTTCATCGGAGTTAACGGCTGATGATTTTGCATCGTTCTTCGTAAAGAAAACTACCGCCATCAACAGCCAATTTTCTACGCCACCATCACCCGCCTTTTCTCCTATGTCTGAAGATGATGTTTCCAAGGTCATTGGTTCCAACCACCCTACCACCTGCCCACTGGATCCCATCCCCACCCATCTCCTCCATGCCATCTCTCCAGCAGTTGTGCCTGGTCTGACCCGCATCATCAACTCTTTGCTCACCACTGGGACATTTCCCACTGCTTTCAAAGAGGCCTGCATCACACCGCTACTGAAGAAACTCACTCTCAACCTTACACTGCTAGAACACTACAGGCCGGTGTAGTGTGTGAAAATGCATATCTTCCGTCAAAATGTAGATGACTGATTTTAACCTCTTATTATTTTCTGTCTTCTTAAAAAATTATTTTTTTACTTACCTCACTATTCTTAGCTTTGTATACTGTGCTAGGCTTTAATGGACTGGATTCAATTAACTTATGCATTTTGTTGCCAATATTGTTATAATTGCTTCCAATGTTTCCTCGTCTGTAAGTCGCTTTGGATAAAAACGTCTGCTAAATGACTAAATGTAAATTTTATGAAATGTGTAATGTCATGTGTAATGTGTAATGTGTGGCCTTGAAATTTTAGCATGTCTACGTAATCATGAATAAATGCTTCTTGAGACACACAGTGTTGCTTCTTTGCATGCATCAAATGAATTGTTTCTGGCTATATGCATCCATGCATTAGTTTGAGAGGGGTGGAAATGGGACACTTGGGTGAAACAAAACTTCCCCAAAAGTACCCCCCCCCACTTTAAATAGAGTTTTTTCTAAGTCAATTTGGTACATTTCTCTGATCCGATTTGAAATTCTCAAAAGTTCTTGTTCAATCCTTACATCATTGTGTCACGTGTGCACATCAAACAAGCATTTTCTCATTTCTTTGAACAAGTTGCAAATGCTTTGGTACATCCATGCAAATGATTATGACAAAATTCTGTGCAGATTCCTACATTATCAATTGCTTATGTCATGTTGATCAAAATGCATTATAATGGGTCTCTGTAGAATAGTATAATCCCCACGACATTTAAGCACTTGTTTTACAATATACAGTAAGTATACTTTAAGTAAACAGTGGCATTTTATTTTACTCAATTTAGTGTTTTGCATTGCTATATTCTTTCCACATAGGACTGCAAAACAACTTCACTGTGTTGCAGACGGCCCCTTTTCACACCTAAACAGTCTTTTGACACTCCCTACAGGGATCTCATCCCTGAACAAGAGAGGGGGCAGATTGGAGATGACCTGCCAAAGTACGTGTTAGTTTGGGACAATGTCAGTTTCCATCGCTCCAACATCATCAGGCAATGGTTTGCGGCCCACAACAGGATGCTGGTGGAGTTCCTCTCACCCTACTCAACCACGTTGAGGAATTTTTCTCAGCATGAAGATTAAAAGTATATGATCGCCAGCCGCATACACAGATGACCCTTCTGGCTGCCATGGATGTAACGTGTGATGACATCACAGCTGATGCCTGCAGAGGCTGGATTATACACTCTGAAAGATGATTTTCACGCTGTATCGCAAGAGAACATATTTGTTGTGATGTGGATGAGAATCCGTTGCCCAAAAGACAGGAACGTCAGGAGGTGTAGGAAGACTGCACTGTAATTCCACTGCACTGCATGTACAGTTTTCCCTAAGGAGATTGTCTTATGTTTAGATTTCTACATTTGTTTGTGCTATGCAGTGCTGTCTTTTCCTGTCTGCATCACAATGACACTGTCTGTCAATAAATTATTGTACAAACAGTAAAAGCGTTAACGTGAATCATGTGCCTTCTCTTGCAATCAAACAATCAAAACCAGAAATGCACTTACTGTTTTGCAAATGACAAGGATGATTCGAGAAATGCTCCACTCATCACTCTCAGGTAACTCTGCTGCACACGTCTGATCACTTCTTTGTCACCCCCGACCTCACCGCTCCAGACAACGCAGATGTCTTACCGCTGGTCACTTTCCGGCGCTACCTACGGTCCCTCCCTCCTGCTTTTCCTCTGCTGTCTTGTCTGCACTCCCCCCCTCTGTGGAGCTCTCTCTTTTGAATACCAACAGTGCCACAGACACTCTGTGTTCCACGCTTACATCCTGCTTAGACAACATATGCCCTCTTACATCTGGACCAGCCCGTGCATCCCTGTCTGCCCCCTGGTTATCGGATGTACCACATGAGCATCGCACCAGCCTCCGGTCAGCTGAGAGAAAATGGCACAAGTCAAAAGACCATACTGACCTCTCTCTCTCTACTTTCTCCGTTGACATCACCTCTGCAAAAACTGATTATAACCACTCGAAGATCAGCAACTCTCCTGACTCTCGCACACTCTTAAAAACCTTCTCTGCTCTCCTCTGTCCGCCTGCTCCCACACCTTCATCCGAGTTAACGGCTGATGATTTTGCATCGTTCTTCGTAAAGAAAACTACCGCCATCAACAGCCAATTTTCTACGCCACCATCACCCGCCTTTTCTCCTATGTCTGAAGATGATGTTTCCAAGGTCATTGGTTCCAACCACCCTACCACCTGCCCACTGGATCCCATCCCCACCCATCTCCCCCATGCCATCTCTCCAGCAGTTGTGCCTGGTCTGACCCGCATCATCAACTCTTTGCTCACCACTGGGACATTTCCCACTGCTTTCAAAGAGGCCTGCATCACACCGCTACTGAAGAAACTCACTCTCAACCTTACACTGCTAGAACACTACAGGCCGGTGTAGTGTGTGAAAATGCATATCTTCCGTCAAAATGTAGATCACTGATTTTAACCTCTTATTATTTTCTGTCTTCTTAAAAAAATATTTTTTTTACTTACCTCACTATTCTTAGCTTTGTAAGCTGTGCTAGGCTTTAATGGACTGGATTTAATTAACTTATGCATTTTGTTGCCTATATTGTTATAATTGCTTCCAATGTTTCCTCGTCTGTAAGTCGCTTTGGATAAAAACTTCTGCTAAATGACTAAATGTAAATTTTATGAAATGTGTAATGTCATGTGTAATGTGTAATGTGTAGTGTGTGGCCTTGAAATTTTAGCATGTCTACGTAATCATGAATAAATGCTTCTTGAGACACACAGTGTTGCTTCTTTGCATGCATCAAATGAATTGTTTCTGGCTATATGCATCCATGCATTAGTTTGAGAGGGGTGGAAATGGGACACTTGGGTGAAACAAAACTGCCCCAAAAGTACCCCCCCACTTTAAATACAGTTTTTTCTAAGTCAATTTGGTACATTTCTCTGATCCGATTTGAAATTCTCAAAACTTCTTGTTCAATCCTTACATCCTTGTGTCACGTGTGCACATCAAACAAGCATTTTCTCATTTCTTTGAACAAGTTGCAAATGCTTTGGTACATCCATGCAAATGATTATGACAAAATTCTGTGCATATTCCTACATTATCAATTGCTTATGTCATGTTGATCAAAATGCATTATAATGGGTCTCTGTAGAATAGTATTATCCCCACGACATTTAAGCACTAGTTTTACAATATACAGTAAGTATACTTTAAGTAAACGGTGGCATTTTATTTTACTCAATTTAGTGTTTTGCATTGCTATATTCTTTCCGTTATAGGACTGCAAGACAACTTCACTGTGTTGCAGACGGCCCCATTTCACACCTAAACAGTCTTTTGACACTCTCTACAAGGATCTCATCCCTGAACAAGAGAGGGGGCAGATTGGAGATGACCTGCCAAAGTACGTGTTAGTTTGGGACAATGTCAGTTTCCATCGCTCCAACATCATCAGGCAATGGTTTGCGGCCCACAACAGGATGCTGGTGGAGTTCCTCTCACCCTACTCAACCCCGTTGAGGAATTTTTCTCAGCATGAAGATTAAAAGTATATGATGGCCAGCCGCATACACAGATGACCCTTCTGGCTGCCTTGGATGTAACGTGTGATGACATCACAGCTGATGCCTGCAGAGGCTGGATTAGACACTCTGAAAGATGATTTTCACGCTGTATCGCAAGAGAAGATATTTGTTGTGATGTGGATGAGAATCCGTTGCCCAAAAGACAGGAACGTCAGGAGGTGTAGGAAGACTGCACTGTAATTCCACTGCACTGCATGTACAGTTTTCCCTAAGGAGATTGTCTTATGTTCAGATTTCTACATTTGTTTGTGCTATGCAGTGCTGTCTTTTCCTGTCTGCATCACAATGACACTCTCTGTCAATAAATTATTGTACAAACAGTAAAAGCGTTAACGTGAATCATGTGCCGTCTCTTGCAATCAAACAATCAAAACCAGAAATGCACTTACTGTTTTGCAAATGACAAGGATGATTCGAGAAATGCTCCACTCATCACTCTCAGGTCACTCCGCTGCACACGTCTGATCACTTCTTTGTCACCCCCGACCTCACTGCTCCAGACAACGCAGATGTCTTACCGCTGGTCACTTTCCGGCGCTACCTACGGTCCCTCCCTCCTGCTTTTCCTCTGCTGTCTTGTCTGCACTCCCCCCCTCTGAGGAGCTCTCACTTTTGAATACCAACAGTGCCACAGACACTCTGTGTTCCACGCTTACATCCTGCTTGGACAACATATGCCCTCTTGCATCTGGACCAGCCCTTGCATCCCTGTCTGCCCCCTGGTTATCGGATGTACCACGTGAGCATCGCACCAGTCTCCGGTCAGCTGAGAGAAAATGGCACAAGTCAAAAGACCATACTGACCTCTCTCTCTCTACTTTCTCCGTTGACGTCACCTCTGCAAAAACTGATTATAACCACTCGAAGATCAGCAACTCTCCTGACTCTCACACACTATTAAAAACCTTCTCTGCTCTCCTCTGTCCGCCTGCTCCCACACCTTCATCGCAGTTAACGGCTGATGATTTTGCATTGTTCTTCGTAAAGAAAACTACCGCCATCAACAGCCAATTTTCTACACCACCATCACCCGCCTTTTCTCCTATGTCTGAAGATGATATTTCCCAGGGCATTGGTTCCAACCACCCTACCGCCTCCCCACTGGATCCCATCCCCACCCATCTCCTCCATGCCATCTCTCCAGCAGTTGTGCCTGGTCTGACCCGCATCATCAACTCTTTGCTCACCACTGGGACATTTCCCACTGCTTTCAAAGAGGCCTGCATCACACCGCTACTGAAGAAACTCACTCTCAACCTTATACTGCTAGAACACTACAGGCCGGTGTAGTGTGTGAAAATGCACATCTTCCGTCAAAATGTAGATGACTGATTTTAACCTCTTATTATTTTCTGTCTTCTTAAAAAATTATTTTTTTACTTACCTCACTATTCTTAGCTTTGTATACTGTGCTAGGCTTTAATGGACTGGATTTAATTAACTTATGCATTTTGTTGCCTATATTGTTATAATTGCTTCCAATGTTTCCTCGTCTGTAAGTCGCTTTGGATAAAAACGTCTGCTAAATGACTAAATGTAAATTTTATGAAATGTTTAATGTCATGTGTAATGTGTAATGTGTAGTGTGTGGCCTTGAAATTTTAGCATGTCTACGTAATCATGAATAAATGCTTCTTGAGACACACAGTGTTGCTTCTTTGCATGCATCAAATGAATTGTTTCTGGCTATATGCATCCATGCATTAGTTTGAGAGGGGTGGAAATGGGACACTTGGGTGAAACAAAACTGCCCCAAAAGTACCCCCCCCACTTTAAATACAGTTTTTTCTAAGTCAATTTGGTACATTTCTCAGATCCGATTTGAAATTCTCAAAACTTCTTGTTCAATCCTTACATCCTTGTGTCACGTGTGCACATCAAACAAGCATTTTCTCATTTCTTTGAACAAGTTGCAAATGCTTTGGTACATCCATGCAAATGATTATGACAAAATTCTGTGCAGATTCCTACATTATCAATTGCTTATGTCATGTTGATCAAAATGCATTATAAAGGGTCTCTGTAGAATAGTATAATCCCCACGACATTTAAGCACTAGTTTTACAATATACAGTAAGTATACTTTAAGTAAACAGTGGCATTTTATTTCACTCAATTTAGTGTTTTGCATTGCTATATTCTTTCCACATAGGACTGCAAGACAACTTCACTGTGTTGCAAACGGCCCCTTTTCACACCTAAACAGTCTTTTGACACTCTCTACAGGGATCTCATCCCTGAACAAGAGAGGGGGCAGATTGGAGATGACCTGCCAAAGTACGTGTTAGTTTGGGACAATGTCAGTTTCCATCGCTCCAACATCATCAGGCAATGGTTTGCGGCCCACAACAGGATGCTGGTGGAGTTCCTCTCACCCTACTCAACCACGTTGAGGAATTTTTCTCAGCATGAAGATTAAAAGTATATGATCGCCAGCCGCATACACAGATGACCCTTCTGGCTGCCATGGATGTAACGTGTGATGACATCACAGCTGATGCCCGCAGAGGCTGGATTAGACACTCTGAAAGATGATTTTCACGCTGTATCGCAAGAGAAGATATTTGTTGTGATGTGGATGAGAATCCGTTGCCCAAAAGACAGGAACGTCAGGAGGTGTAGGAAGACTGCACTGTAATTCCACTGCACTGCATGTACAGTTTTCCCTAAGGAGATTGTCTTATGTTTAGATTTCTACATTTGTTTGTGCTATGCAGTGCTGTCTTTTCCTGTCTGCATCACAATGACACTGTCTGTCAATAAATTATTGTACAAACAGTAAAAGCGTTAACATGAATCATGTGCCTTCTCTTGCAATCAAACAATCAAAACCAGAAATGCACTTACTGTTTTGCAAATGACAAGGATGATTCGAGAAATGCTCCACTCATCACTCTCAGGTCACTCCGCTGCACACGTCTGATCACTTCTTTGTCACCCCCGACCTCACCGCTCCAGACAACGCAGATGTCTTACCGCTGGTCACTTTCCGGCGCTACCTACGGTCCCTCCCTCCTGCTTTTCCTCTGCTGTCTTGTCTGCACTCCCCCCCTCTGAGGAGCTCTCTCTTTTGAATACCAACAGTGCCACAGACACTCTGTGTTCCATGCTTACATCCTGCTTGGACAACATATGCCCTCTTGCATCTGGACCAGCCCGTGCATCCCTGTCTGCCCCCTGGTTATCGGATGTACCACGTGAGCATCGCACCAGCCTCCGGTCAGCTGAGAGAAAATGGCACAAGTCAAAAGACCATACTGACCTCTCTCTCTCTACTTTCTCCGTTGACGTCACCTCTGCAAAAACTGATTATAACCACTCGAAGATCAGCAACTCTCCTGACTCTCGCACACTCTTAAAAACCTTCTCTGCTCTCTTCTGTCCGCCTGCTCCCACACCTTCATCGGAGTTAACGGCTGATGATTTTGCATCGTTCTTCGTAAAGAAAACTACCGCCATCAACAGCCAATTTTCTACGCCACCATCACCCGCCTTTTCTCCTATGTCTGAAGATGATGTTTCCAAGGTCATTGGTTCCAACCACCCTACCACCTGCCCACTGGATCCCATCCCCACCCATCTCCTCCATGCCATCTCTCCAGCAGTTGTGCCTGGTCTGACCCGCATCATCAACTCTTTGCTCACCACTGGGACATTTCCCACTGCTTTCAAAGAGGCCTGCATCACACCGCTACTGAAGAAACTCACTCTCAACCTTACACTGCTAGAACACTACAGGCCGGTGTAGTGTGTGAAAATGCATATCTTCCGTCAAAATGTAGATGACTGATTTTAACCTCTTATTATTTTCTGTCTTCTTAAAAAATTATTTTTTTACTTACCTCACTATTCTTAGCTTTGTATACTGTTCTAGGCTTTAATGGACTGGATTTAATTAACTTATGCATTTTGTTGCCTATATTGTTATAATTGCTTCCAATGTTTCCTCGTCTGTAAGTCGCTTTGGATAAAAACGTCTGCTAAATGACTAAATGTAAATTTTATGAAATGTGTAATGTCATGTGTAATGTGTAATGTGTAGTGTGTGCCCTTGAAATTTTAGCATGTCTACATAATCATGAATAAATGCTTCTTGAGACACACAGTGTTGCTTCTTTGCATGCATCAAATGAATTGTTTCTGGCTATATGCATCCATGCATTAGTTTGAGAGGGGTGGAAATGGGACACTTGGGTGAAACAAAACTGCCCCAAAAGTACCCCCCCCACTTTAAATACAGTTTTTTCTAAGTCAATTTGGTACATTTCTCTGATCCGATTTGAAATTCTCAAAACTTCTTGTTCAATCCCTACATCCTTGTGTCACGTGTGCACATCAAACAAGCCTTTTCTCATTTCTTTGAACAAGTTGCAAATGCTTTGGTACATCCATGCAAATGATTATGACTAAATTCTGTGCAGATTCCTACATTATCAATTGCTTATGTCATGTTGATCAAAATGCATTATAATGGGTCTCTGTAGAATAGTATAATCCCCATGACATTTAAGCACTAGTTTTACAATATACAGTAAGTATACTTTAAGTAAACGGTGGCATTTTATTTTACTCAATTTTTTTGCATTGCTATATTCTTTCCACATAGGACTGCAAGACAACTTCACTGTGTTGCAGACGGCCCCTTTTCACACCTAAACAGTCTTTTGACACTCTCTACAGGGATCTCATCCCTGAACAAGAGAGGAGGCAGATTGGAGATGACCTGCCAAAGTACGTGTTAGTTTGGGACAATGTCAGTTTCCATCGCTCCAACATCATCAGGCAATGGTTTGCGGCCCACAACAGGATGCTGGTGGAGTTCCTCTCACCCTACTCAACCCCGTTGAGGAATTTTTCTCAGCATGAAGATTAAAAGTATATGATGGCCAGCCGCATACACAGATGACCCTTCTGGCTGCCTTGGATGTAACGTCTGATGACATCACAGCTGATGCCTGCAGAGGCTGGATTAGACACTCTGAAAGATGATTTTCACGCTGTATCGCAAGAGAAGATATTTGTTGTGATGTGGATGAGAATCCGTTGCCCAAAAGACAGGAACGTCAGGAGGTGTAGGAAGACTGCACTGTAATTCCACTGCACTGCATGTACAGTTTTCCCTAAGGAGATTGTCTTATCTTCAGATTTCTACATTTGTTTGTGCTATGCAGTGCTGTCTTTTCCTGTCTGCATCACAATGACACTGTCTGTCAATAAATTATTGTAAAAACAGTAAAAGCGTAAATGTGACTCATGTGCCGTCTCTTGCAATCAAACAATCAAAACCAGAAATGCACTTACTGTTTTGCAAATGACAAGGATGATTCGAGAAATGCTCCACTCATCACTCTCAGTTCACTCGGCTGCACACGTCTGATCACTTCTTTATCACCCCCGACCTCACCGCTCCAGACAACGCAGATGTCTTACCGCTGGTCACTTTCCGGCGCTACCTACGGTCCCTCCCTCCTGCTTTTCCTCTGCTGTCTTGTCTGCACTCCCCCCCTCTGAGGAGCTCTCTCTTTTGAATACCAACTGTGCCACAGACACTCTGTGTTCCACGCTTACATCCTGCTTGGACAACATATGCCCTCTTACATCTGGACCAGCCCGTGCATCCCTGTCTGCCCCCTGGTTATAGGATGTACCACGTGAGTATCGCACCAGCCTCCGGTCAGCTGAGAGAAAATGGCACAATTCAAAAGACCATACTGACCTCTCTCTCTCTACCAGTCTCTTCTCTCTACTTTCTCCGTTGACGTCACCTCTGCAAAAACTGATTATAACCACTCGAAGATCAGCAACTCTCCTGACTCTCGCACACTCTTAAAAACCTTCTCTGCTCTCCTCTGTCCGCCTGCTCCCACACCTTCATCGGAGTTAACGGCTGATGATTTTGCATCGTTCTTCGTAAAGAAAACTACCGCCATCAACAGCCAATTTTCTACGCCACCATCACCCGCCTTTTCTCCTATGTCTGAAGATGATGTTTCCAAGGTCATTGGTTCCAACCACCCTACCACCTGCCCACTGGATCCCATCCCCACCCATCTCCTCTATGCCATCTCTCCAGCAGTTGTGCCTGGTCTGACCCGCATCATCAACTCTTTGCTCACCACTGGGACATTTCCCACTGCTTTCAAAGAGGCCTGCATCACACCGCTACTGAAGAAACTCACTCTCAACCTTATACTGCTAGAACACTACAGGCCGGTGTAGTGTGTGAAAATGCATATCTTTCGTCAAAATGTAGATGACTGATTTTAACCTCTTATTATTTTCTGTCTTCTTAAAAAATTATTTTTTACTTACCTCACTATTCTTAGCTTTGTATACTGTGCTAGGCTTTAATGGACTGGATTTAATTAACTTATGCATTTTGTTGCCTATATTGTTATAATTGCTTCCAATGTTTCCTCGTCTGTAAGTCGCTTTGGATAAAAAAGTCTGCTAAATGACTAAATGTAAATTTTATGAAATGTGTAATGTCATGTGTAATGTGTAATGTGTAGTGTGTGGCCTTGAAATTTTAGCATGTCTACGTAATCATGAATAAATGCTTCTTGAGACACACAGTGTTGCTTCTTTGCATGCATCAAATGAATTGTTTCTGGCTATATGCATCCATGCATTAGTTTGAGAGGGGTGGAAATGGGACACTTGGATGAAACAAAACTGCCCCAAAAGTACCCCCCCCACTTTAAATACAGTTTTTTCTAAGTCAATTTGGTACATTTCTCAGATCCGATTTGAAATTCTCAAAACTTCTTGTTCAATCCTTACATCCTTGTGTCACGTGTGCACATCAAACAAGCATTTTCTCATTTCTTTGAACAAGTTGCAAATGCTTTGGTACATCCATGCAAATGATTATGACAAAATTCTGTGCAGATTCCTACATTATCAATTGCTTATGTCATGTTGATCAAAATAAATTATAATGGGTCTCTGTAGAATAGTATAATCCCCACGACATTTAAGCACTAGTTTTACAATATACAGTAAGTATACTTTAAGTAAACGGTGGCATTTTATTTTACTCAATTTAGTGTTTTGCATTGCTATATTCTTTCCACATAGGACTGCAAGACAACTTCACTGTGTTGCAGACGGCCCCTTTTCACACCTAAACAGTCTTTTGACACTCTCTACAGGGATCTCATCCCTGAACAAGAGAGGGGGCAGATTGGAGATGACCTGCCAAAGTACGTGTTAGGTTGGGACAATGTCAGTTTCCATCGCTCCAACATCATCAGGCAATGGTTTGCGGCCCACAACAGGATGCTGGTGGAGTTCCTCTCACCCTACTCAACCCCGTTGAGGAATTTTTCTCAGCATGAAGATTAAAAGTATATGATGGCCAGCCGCATACACAGATGACCCTTCTGGCTGCCATGGATGTAACGTGTGATGACATCACAGCTGATGCCTGCAGAGGCTGGATTAGACACTCTGAAAGATGATTTTCACGCTGTATCGCAAGAGAAGATATTTGTTGTGATGTGGATGAGAATCCGTTGCCCAAAAGACAGGAACGTCAGGAGGTGTATGAAGACTGCACTGTAATTCCACTGCACTGCATGTACAGTTTTCCCTAAGGAGATTGTCTTATGTTCAGATTTCTACATTTGTTTGTGCTATGCAGTGCTGTCTTTTCCTGTCTGCATCACAATGACACTGTCTGTCAATAAATTATTGTACAAACAGTAAAAGCGTTAACGTGAATCATGTGCCGTCTCTTGCAATCAAACAATCAAAACCAGAAATGCACTTACTGTTTTGCAAATGACAAGGATGATTCGAGAAATGCTCCACTCATCACTCTCAGGTCACTCCGCTGCACAAGTCTGATCACTTCTTTGTCACCCCCGACCTCACCGCTCCAGACAACGCAGCTGTCTTACCGCTGGTCACTTTCCGGCGCTACCTACGGTCCCTCCCTCCTGCTTTTCCTCTGCTGTCTTGTCTGCACTCCCCCCCTCTGAGGAGCTCTCTCTTTTGAAAACCAACAGTGCCACAGACACTCTGTGTTCCACGCTTACATCCTGCTTGGACAACATATGCCCTCTTACATCTGGACCAGCCCGTGCATCCCTGTCTGCCCCCTGGTTATCGGATGTACCACGTGAGCATCGCACCAGCCTCCGGTCAGCTGAGAGAAAATGGCACAAGTCAAAAGACCATACTGACCTCTCTCTCTCTACTTTCTCCGTTGACGTCACCTCTGCAAAAACTGATTATAACCACTCGAAGATCAGCAACTCTCGCACACTCTTAAAAACCTTCTCTGCTCTCCTCTGTCCGCCTGCTCCCACACCTTCATCGGAGTTAACGGCTGATGATTTTGCATCGTTCTTCGTAAAGAAAACTACCGCCATCAACAGCCAATTTTCTACGCCACCATCACCTGCCTTTTCTCCTATGTCTGAAGATGATGTTTCCAAGGTCATTGGTTCCAACCACCCTACCACCTGCCCACTGGATCCCATCCCCACCCATCTCCTCCATGCCATCTCTCCAGCAGTTGTGCCTGGTCTGACCCGCATCATCAACTCTTTGCTCACCACTGGGACATTTCCCACTGCTTTCAAAGAGGCCTGCATCACACCGCTACTGAAGAAACTCACTCTCAACCTTACACTGCTAGAACACTACAGGCCGGTGTAGTTTGTGAAAATGCATATCTTCCGTCAAAATGTAGATGACTGATTTTAACCTCTTATTATTTTCTGTCTTCTTAAAAAATTATTTTTTTACTTACCTCACTATTCTTAGCTTTGTATACTGTGCTAGGCTTTAATGGACTGGATTTAATTAACTTATGCATTTTGTTGCCTATATTGTTATAATTGCTTCCAATGTTTCCTCGTAAGTAAGTCGCTTTGGATAAAAACGTCTGCTAAATTACTAAATGTAAATTTTATGAAATGTGTAATGTCATGTATAATGTGTAGTGTGTGGCCTTGAAATTTTAGCATGTCTACGTAATCATGAATAAATGCTTCTTGAGACACACAGTGTTGTTTCTTTGCATGCATCAAATTAATTGTTTCTGGCTATATGCATCCATGCATTAGTTTGAGAGGGGTGGAAATGGGACACTTGGGTGAAACAAAACTTCCCCAAAAGTACCCCCCCCCACTTTAAATAGAGTTTTTTCTAAGTCAATTTGGTACATTTCTCTGATCCGATTTGAAATTCTCAAAACTTCTTGTTCAATCCTTACATCATTGTGTCACGTGTGCACATCAAACAAGCATTTTCTCATTTCTTTGAACAAGTTGCAAATGCTTTGGTACATCCATGCAAATTATTATGACAAAATTCTGTGCAGATTCCTACATTATCAATTGCTTATGTCATGTTGATCAAAATGCATTATAATGGGTCTCTGTAGAATAGTATAATCCCCACGACATTTAAGCACTAGTTTTACAATATACAGTAAGTATACTTTAAGTAAACAGTGGCATTTTATTTTACTCAATTTAGTGTTTTGCATTGCTATATTCTTTCCACATAGGACTGCAAGACAACTTCACTGTGTTGCAGACGGCCCCTTTTCACACCTAAACAGTCTTTTGACACTCTCTACAGGGATCTCATCCCTGAACAAGAGAGGGGGCAGATTGGAGATGACCTGCCAAAGTACGTGTTAGTTTGGGACAATGTCAGTTTCCATCGCTCCAACATCATCAGGCAATGGTTTGCGGCCCACAACAGGATGCTGGTGGAGTTCCTCTCACCCTACTCAACCACGTTGAGGAATTTTTCTCAGCATGAAGATTAAAAGTATATGATCGCCAGCCGCATACACAGATGACCCTTCTGGCTGCCATGGATGTAACGTGTGATGACATCACAGCTGATGCCTGCAGAGGCTGGATTAGACACTCTGAAAGATGATTTTCACGCTGTATCGCAAGAGAAGATATTTGTTGTGATGTGGATGAGAATCCGTTGCCCAAAAGACAGGAACGTCAGGAGGTGTAGGAAGACTGCACTGTAATTCCACTGCACTGCATGTACAGTTTTCCCTAAGGAGATTGTCTTATGTTTAGATTTCTACATTTGTTTGTGCTATGCAGTGCTGTCTTTTCCTGTCTGCATCACAATGACACTGTCTGTCAATAAATTATTGTACAAACAGTAAAAAAGTTAACGTGAATCATGTGCCGTCTCTTGCAATCAAACAATCAAAACCAGAAATGCACTTACTGTTTTGCAAATGACAAGGATGATTCGAGAAATGCTCCACTCATCACTCTCAGGTCACTCCGCTGCACACGTCTGATCACTTCTTTGTCACCCCCGACCTCACCGCTCCAGACAACGCAGATGTCTTACCGCTGGTCACTTTCCGGCGCTACCTACGGTCCCTCCCTCCTGCTTTTCCTCTGCTGTCTTGTCTGCACTCCCCCCCTCTGTGGAGATCTCTCTTTTGAATACCAACAGTGCCACAGACACTCTGTGTTCCACGCTTACATCCTGCTTGGACAACATATGCCCTCTTACATCTGGACCAGCCCGTGCATCCCTGTCTGCCCCCTGGTTATCGGATGTACCAAGTGAGCATCGCACCAGCCTCCGGTCAGCTGAGAGAAAATGGCACAAGTCAAAAGACCATACTGACCTCTCTCTCTCTACCAGTCTCTTCTCTCTTTTTTCTCCGTTGACGTCAATTCTGCAAAAACTGATTATAACCACTCGAAGATCAGCAACTCTCCTGACTCTCGCACACTCTTAAAAACCTTCTCTGCTCTCCTCTGTCCGCCTGCTCCCACACCTTCATCGGAGTTAACGGCTGATAATTTTGCATCGTTCTTCGTAAAGAAAACTACCGCCATCAACAGCCAATTTTCTACGCCACCATCACCCGCCTTTTCTCCTATGTCTGAAGATGATGTTTCCAAGGTCATTGGTTCCAACCACCCTACCACCTGCCCACTGGATCCCATCCCCACCCATCTCCTCCATGCCATCTCTCCAGCAGTTGTGCCTGGTCTGACCCGCATCATCAACTCTTTGCTCACCACTGGGACATTTCCCACTGCTTTCAAAGAGGCCTGCATCACACCGCTACTGAAGAAACTCACTCTCAACCTTACACTGCTAGAACACTACAGGCCGGTGTAGTGTGTGAAAATGCACATCTTCAGTCAAAATGTAGATGACTGATTTTAACCTCTTATTATTTTCTGTCTTCTTAAAAAATTATTTTTTTACTTACCTCACTATTCTTTGCTTTGTATACTGTGCT
Source organism: Barbatula barbatula (assembly GCF_947034865.1). NCBI lineage: Eukaryota > Metazoa > Chordata > Actinopteri > Cypriniformes > Nemacheilidae > Barbatula > Barbatula barbatula. The sequence continues at coordinate 15,707,487 of NC_136777.1, forward strand.
AGGCTTTAATGGACTGGATTTAATTAACTTATGCATTTTGTTGCCTATATTGTTATAATTGTTTCCAATGTTTCCTCGTCTTTAAGTCGCTTTGGATAAAAACGTCTGCTAAATGACTAATTGTAAATTTTATGAAATGTGTAATGTCATGTGTAATGTGTAATGTGTAGTGTGTGGCCTTGAAATTTTAGCATGTCTACGTAATCATGAATAAATGCTTCTTGAGACACACAGTGTTGCTTCTTTGCATGCATCAAATGAATTGTTTCTGGCTATATGCATCCATGCATTAGTTTGAGAGGGGTGGAAATGGGACACTTGGGTGAAACAAAACTGCCCAAAAGTTTGTTGCCTATATTGTTATAATTGCTTCCAATGTTTCCTCGTCTGTAAGTCGCTTTGGATAAAAACGTCTGCTAAATGATGTTGTGGAATTTTCTTATTCCTTAATCAAGGTGAGTCAATTTTGACAAACGCAATATACAGAGACATCAAGTACTTTGCAAAGTATTTTATTGTCGTTTAATCTGCATCATGAGCAATGAGCATGGTGCAGAGCAAAGGCGCTCTTTCCTCCTGCACCCAGAGTATATATATGATTAAAAACGTGACACCCCCTCCCTTTGCCCCTAACAAGAATCCCGAGCTGGTTTACGGGAAGTTCCGTTATTCCAAACAGAACATCTTGGCCTCTGCTCGAGGGCAAAGGCAGAGTGGTATGACGTGTTTAGAGAAAAACATGATAACATTAGAAAAGAAAACATAGATAAACACTTCGTAAACATATAGACAGACACATCAAGAAGCTAGACTAGAAAATTTTCATTACATTCCCCCCTTTTATCATATATGATAACCAAAATCTTTATACTTTGACCATGTAAGATGAGCAACGCCCTTTCTCTTACAGGTTTCATTCTTCTATCTAAACAGTTCTTAAAATCCCACTAGAATTGGTAACACCACCTGCTTCAGCCCCACTCCCCAACTTTAGCTATTCCACCATTTCAACAGACTGTTAGTCATATCATCCGGTTCTCTGATAATTATATTTTTTCTGAGTTAGAGCTAGTCTTTTTCCTTTTTATTTGGCCGTTCCAGGGGACATAATTGCCCACATTTTCAAATTTTGTTGCCTTATCCAGAACATCAACTGAGGTACACGTACCTCTACACAAATACATATTTGTTCCCCAGTACCTAGCAGAATTAGGGTAACACTGTCCCTCCCCATACCATTTTATTAAACTTGGAATATAGTGTTAGACAGAAACAAAATTCTATAATCTCTAATTTCTCAGGGTTCGATGTGTCCCCGACTCGAACAGTTGATTCCCTTCAGTCAGCACGACCATTGCGAAGAGCCATACGGTTGGAGTTGCCCCTCCTTGGACACCTTTTTGCTGTGGGAGGTGTGTCTTTCCCACGACTTCCTCCTGAAATCTTTGACTACTTGGAAGTCTCCTGGCTGGAAGCTGTGGAATGAGTTGTCAGCTCCGTTTGCTACTGCTCCTTTGACCTGCACAAATATTTTGAGAGCAAAAACACAAAAACACATTGCTTGTAACATCCCCCCTTTTGAAGCGTGGTCTAGGCCATGCGTCAAAATCGCAAAAGCAGGGAAAGAATGTTTTGGCAAACAGGTGAGGCCATTTGGGCCTCCCCAAACATTGTCAGTGTATTTACATGAGCACTCCTTCCAGAGTGCACGCTCAGCTGGTTCTGCAAAATGTTTGCATCTCTGCAAGAGAAAGAGTTTTGTAAGTGATTTCTGGAGAAAATCTGTCTGTCTCTGATGTTGCTTGCTTTGCTGCAAGGTCAGCCGTCGGCTTCCTGCAAAAAAATTGTTTCAGATACAAAAGTGTGTGCGTCACAGTTACACACAACAATGGCTGATGGGAGAAGAATGGCAGATAGCATATCAGCAACCTATGTGTGATTAAGAATGTTTTTACCATCATCTTTTACAAAGTTTCTGTGTTTCCACAGTGTGCCAAAATCATGAGTTACACCAAATGCATATCTACTATCTGTGTGAATGTCTACATTTTTATTCTTTGCTAATCCCCATGCGCGTGTGAGTGCAATGAGCTCTGCTGTCTGAGCAGAGAAATGGTCCCTAAAAATGATATCAATTGCTTCTTTGCTTTTGGACTTGCGATGTCTGTAAAAAGATGGCGCCGGTGCAGGCTTGCCGTCAATCACTTAATATTGTTGTGTGTGTTTTAATTTGTTTTATGCAATTTTTTATACGATGCGCATCCTCAGTTTTAACCTACGACCGACTTACTCTTTTAAACTTGAAAGATGCTTCAATTGCGCTATCAAACCAAGCAGTTTGTGTTGAACCCTGCACCCCCCCCCCCCACTACTGAAGTCGATACCTGCCCACCTTCGCCGCTGTCTGTACCTGTTACCGGTGAGAAAGCGCAGGAGGCGCCGTGGAAAGCGGGGCGGCCTAGCGATGAAGCTAAAAAACTTCATACGCTTACATCGGATGCCCGGAGTGCATCTGGCGTCTCTTGAGGATGGTATGGCTGGAGCTTTCCGTGTCCGCCGGCGCTCGCTGGAGCCAGTGTGCGGATGGATGGTTGCGGTTCTGCCTTCGTCGTTGACGCCGCCCCCTGGCTTTCGCTCTCCTTGGTTTTTGCGTGGGGGAGTGTGCAAGAACCATCTCCGCTCCCTTCCTCGGGAAAAACAGGCAGCTTCTTCGGACTATCTACCGCGGGTTCGGATGGCCTTGGTCAACGCCAGATCGGTAGTAAACAAAACATTTATTTTAAACGATCTTTTCTCTGCTTGTGAACTGGATTTTCTTTTTCTGACTGAAACATGGGTCACCACTGGGGATCTTAGCTCCTTTTCCGAAATGCTGCCAAAAAATTGCTTATTTTTAAATTCTCCCCGGATCTCGGGGCGAGGGGGAGGCCTGGCATCCATCTACAAAGACTCGTTTCTTTGTCATCTTGTGGCGTCAAACAAACAAAACAGCTTTGAACTGCAGTTATTTACTATTAAACTGGACAAGCCCTTGTTGGTTGCACTAATATATCGACCTCCGAAATATAACAAGGACTTTTTAAATGACTTCTCAACCCTTTTGGGAGATCTGTTACCCAAGTATGAACAACTATTAATTTTGGGAGATTTTAACATTCATGTCTGCTGTGCTGATGATTCTTTGGCAAAAGAATTTAAAAACCTTTTAAATGCCTTCGACTTAACCTCTCAGGTTAATATACCCACTCACCAGCATGGTCATACACTTGATCTGGTTTTAACTCATGGGGTTTCTTTCGGTGATCTTGATGTATGTGAAAATGGCTTCTCTGATCATAAGACTGTTTTGTTTTCCTTTTCATCTCAGTTAAATGTTGTCAGACAGGCATCTGCTGCTCGTCAGGCTCGGCTTATCACCTCAGCTACTAGAGAGGACTTTATGTCCACTTTTACTAAAGAAAGCCTACATATGGATGAGTGGAATGAAAATTTAAGTTGGAGGAATTACTTCTCAGTTTTAATACCATTTGTGTTGGTGTTATGGATTTGGTGGCACCTTTTAAAATTTTTTTTCATAAATCTGGACCGGAGCCATGGTTAACTGACTCTACACGTGCTCTTAGGCAGATGTGTAGGCGAGCAGAGCGAAAGTGGAAAAAGGACAAACTTAATGTCTCTCTTCAAATACTAAGAGAATCCCTATCACAATACCAGAAAGCCGTTAAATCAGCAAAATCTATATATTTCACTGAAATTATAAACAAGAACAGTCATAAACCCAAAACTCTTTTTAATATTATTAATGCTACTCTTAACCCCTCCTCTGGCTCATTGTTAGAAGGATCCTCACAACTTTGCGAGGACTTTCTATCATTTTTTATGAGTAAAATAAATGATCTTAGAACAGGGATAAATCATCTACAGCCTAATCCCGCGGAGTACCAAAGATGTCCTACTGTTCTGAGTGATTTTACCCCGGTCTCCGATGTCCATTTTACTACATTAGTGACTCAGCTCAAGCCTTCTGGCTCGGCTATTGATGTAATTCCCCCTAAGCTTTTAAAACAAGTTCTGGATGTGGTAGCTCCTTACCTTTTGTCTATAATAAACTGCAGTCTAGAAACTGGTATTATTCCAGATCTGCTAAAACATGCAACTGTGCGGCCACTACTGAAAGAAAACAAGTCTAGATCCCACGATTTTAGCAAATTTTAGACCTATTTCAAATCTGTCCTTTATTACAAAAATTATGGAGAAAACTGTTCTTGAACAATTGCAAACTTATTTAGCTGATAATATGATCTTTGAAGTTTTTCAATTTGGGTTCAGAAAACATCATTCCACTGAGACTGCTCTTTTGAAGGTATTAAATGATTTGCTTGACATATGTGACTCAGGTGACCATGCTGCGCTGGTGTTGTTAGATCTTACCGCCGCCTTTGATACGGTTGATCATGCTATTCTTGTCGGTCGTCTGGTGCAGGCATTACAGGCAAAGCTCTGAACTGGTTTAAATCGTACCTTACAAACAGAACTTTTTCTATCAATATAGGTGATCATTCATCTAAAAGTGCTGTCTTAACATGTGGGGTTCCCCAAGGATCGATTTTGGCTCCCATTTTATTTTCTTTATATATGCTCCCATTGGGTTCAATTTTTAGAAAATATGGACTGGATTTTCACTGTTATGCGGATGACACGCAAATTTATCTGCCTATTAAACGAAACTCTAATGGTGTCGATGCCCTTCTTGCCTGTCTGTGTGATGTAAGGGTATGGCTATCGATGAACTTTCTGAATTTTAATGAAGATAAGACCGAAATCACTATATTTGGACCGTCTGACTCTGTGGCTGCCCCCAATATAAATCTCGGTGGGCTGTCCACTTGTGTCAAGCACCATGTAAAATATCTGGGTGTTATCTTTGATGAACACTTGAAGTTTGATAGGCAGATAAATGTAGTGGTAAAATCATCATTTTTCCAGCTGAGACTCCTGTCAAAGGTAAAGACTTTTCTCTCGTTTAAAAACCTTGAGAAAGTCATTCATGCTTTTATTACGTCAAGACTGGACTATTGTAACTCACTATATTTTGGGATCAGTCAATCTTCTATGTCCCGGCTACAATTGGTCCAAAATGCAGCAGCTAGATTTTTAACTGGAACCCATAAACGTGCTCATATTACTCCTGTTTTAAGATCTCTGCATTGGTTGCCCGTGTGCCATAGAGTAGTTTTTAAACTCTTGCTTATTGTTTTAAAATCTTTAAATGGTCTGGGTCCCTCCTACATTGATGATCTACTGGTTGAGAGAAAGACTTGTAGATCTCTTCGGTCTTCCAACGATCAGACTCTGTCTGTTCCCAAGATGAAACGAAAGCGTATGGGCTTCCGAGCCTTCTCATATGTTGCTCCTCAACTTTGGAACTCACTGCCAATGACAATAAAAAATGCTCCATCTGTGTCTTCTTTTAAGACTAGGCTAAAGACCTATCTCTTTGATAAGGCTTTTGATAGTTGATTTGTGTATCTTTATTATTATTTCTTTCTTATCACACTGTATAATATTGCCTCTTTTTTGTTAAAGCACATTGGTCAACCTTTGGTTGAAATTAATAGTGCTATATAAATATTGCCATTGCCATTGTAATTGCAGACACGCTTTGCGGACAGCTGTCTGCCGCGGTCAGTATTTTCGTGACCCAAAAAACGAACAACTTGTTTTGCCAGCTGGACTTTGGAGACATTTACTTTGTGTTTTTTTTTTTCTCTTATCTTTTAAACTGGAAACAAAGGCCTGCGCACCGGTAAATTTGGACATGGCACAACTATGCCTCTTTTTTCTTTTTTTATCTTTTTAAACTCATTAAATATTGGCCTTATGCCATTGAGGTCTTCTGATTTGAGGCTTCTGTTTTGAGGGGGAATTGCTGTTTGCGTGGATGGAAATTACCCTTGGGCGTTATCACAACAGGTTCACAGTTCCTAATCAACCCAACATAATATTTTCCTGTTCCCCGAAGTTGTACGGGCACCTTCCCAAAATTTCTTCATTAATCTTTTTGTGTGTGAAAACACTTCAAGTCCCCTTGTTGCTGACAGACAGGCATGATTCTCACGATGGGCGTGCAACAAATTTGAATATTGCACGTCGTCCCTTTTAACCCATTCTATGGCGTGCGCATATTTGGCAGCAAAACACCCACAGCTCCCCACACCATTGCAATCAACGTCATGAGGCTCTGTGAGGCAATACATTCTACATCATACTTACGTAATTCAATATTACATCGTACAGCTGTACGAGCGCTGCACACGGGTCGTGTTGGTATCATGCTCAATCTGTCTTCATACACATTATGACTCTGCACAGCAAATCAATCGGGCAGCAGTCAGACATGAGAAACCTGTGTTGAAATTTGACACTCCCCAACTCGCATTGCACCCTTTTGACATAAATTATTCTACATTAGAGCCACTAGCATTTAGGGAAAACACAGCTAGTTTAGACTCTGGCAAATTTAAACACTTCTTGTGAATCACAGTAGGCTATTTGTTGCCCCTGAATCTATCAAAAAATCAAGCAGTTTGTTGCACACGAGCATTGTGCATTTTAGCAAAGTTCAGAAAGCGTTTTCATTCATCATGGAATGTGAGCTAAGCAGATCTTCATTGCATACAGTAGGAAAAAGCATTTCTTCATTGCATATGCTAAGGGAAATCATACTCACCACCCTCGGAATGATGCCTCACCTCCTCACTTCCATCTACCTTTTCTCTTGACCTCCGCGATCTCAGAGGCTCAGGACAATCATTTCGCCAGTGCCCCGTCTTTCCGCAATTGAAACATTTCTCTGGATCATAGGTGCTAGAGGGTTTAAAACCTCCTCTTCCACGTCCACGCCACTGACCTCCTCTCCTCCCGTTTCCTCTTCCTCCATGCTCTACTCCGATATTCATTAGAGCCATGTGGAGTTCTTCATCTTGTGTGTTTTTCTTCTGAAGCTCTTTCTTGCCTGTTTGTCTTTCGGCGTGTACAGCATGACGGACGATCTCGCTCATTCTCGCACGATCTGGCTCGATGCACGATTTTTCCACTTCTCGTCTCAGCTCTTCTCTGAGATTCGCAGAAAAGTGGATCTGAGATGTCCTATGAACGGACCAATGTCCGGTCCGTCTGAATCAGGTTGAAGTCCAGAATGTTCTTTAAATACTTCCTCCACAGGCCATTTACCCTGTAACTTTCTTAGGTCAGATGGTTTCAGTTTGACTTTCAACAGTCTCTCTAATTCTTTCATTGAGGGTGAGAATTCTTTGCAAAATGTCAAAAGTTCTTTATACGTCGGTGCTGGTTGCGCTCTTTCCTGCTTTTGACACACCACGGGCTGTGGCATGTGTGGCACTGGTGCTGGTGGAGACACTGGTGGGGGCACTGGAGCTGCCTCAATCGGGTTCAGATGTCGGTGAGGAGGGACACAATCATCCTCCGGTTGGTGTTTGTAACAAGTCATAGATGGGGGTAAAGAAGTGTGGGAATTAAGATCAATATATAGATCGATATAAAATTGGATGATTAATTTTGTTTAAATCAGATGTATTTTCGTACATGACATGATTGTGAACAAAAGCTTGAAGTTGAGAGTCCTACAGTTGCTAGATGTTGCCTGAGATCGGAATTTGGTCAGTAAGTGGGGGGTTGCATGTTCTGCTTATGTGTGTGTGTAATAAGAACTACATTTTCTTTTTGGGGAAGAAATGGGTACACTTAAGGATCTTATTGTGGTATTAAACATGCCTTTAAATTTAATATGCTTATGATTCCATTGTTGATTAAAACTATGCATAAAATGTTGAAAATATAACCAAGTGTGTTAGTTGGTGTTAACCTAGAATTCAGCGCTGATTCTGTGGGATACTGTGGGGTTTTTTCCACAGGAAATTGCTATGTGTGTGTGTAAAGATTAGATTACACGGGGAGCCCCATGGAATGGGTGAGGGTCTTGTGTGCAAATTTGTTACAGATGTCGGGTTTGAAAAACAAGGCAGTGAGCTAGTTGGCTGAGACAGGACAAAGAAGGGAAAGCGGATTGGACCCAGGCTGAAGAAGAGATTCGGCGTGAAATATAAAACCATGTGTATGTGTTTTCTGGTGGTCGATCCTTTGTGAGACGTTTTTGTGTCTGAGGATCCACCGAAACAGCTGTTTGTTTGAGACTTCTGATCAATAAATTTCAACGTTTTCTGAACTGGCCTCTCTCCAATTTTTGAACGCGCAGAACATTGTTTTAATGTTCATCAGAAGACAGAGGGGTTAAATCATTATATTCAAGCAAAACAGGGTACAATGGAGTTTTCGGTGGTGGCAGTTCTTCCAATGCCTTTTCTTTAAAAACATAGTCACGTCTATTTGCTTCCCTCTCCCATAACTCTAAACATTTACACGCTTCATCATATTTTTCCCTTTCTTTTTTGGACATTTTAAATGTCTTTTTTCCCCATATGTTCTCTTATTTTCTCTAATTTTGTGGTACTAAATGTACCGTTTTCTGGAAAGTTAGCTTTTTCTATTAAATAGGGTACACCTTGTAAACTTCCCGTTCCCCAATTTTTCCTCATTTCTCTGTATGTTGGTTTATCCATATCATTTCTTAGTAGTCCCCCAGACTGTTTAGAATCTCTCTCGATTCTGAGTAGTCTCCCCTCTTTAACCAGAGTGTTTTAAGCAGTCCCCCAGACTGTTTAGAATCTCTCGATTCTAAGTAGTCTCCCCTCTTTAACCAGACTGTTTTAAGCAGTCCCCCAGACTGTTTAGCGCTAAGTAGTCTCCCCTTTTGTTCCAGACTGTTCAGAAATCTATCTGACTCACCACTTTTCCTTTTTGTGCCTTGCACTGAGTTCTTTTGGGATCACGTCAGCTTGGGGTCCGGAGTAGATTTCTCTCGTCCCTGTATGGGGTTAGAGCTGGATTTGCTATGTCCAGGATGATCAGTCAACTCTAGTCCGTTCTCCGTCAGCCTTGTGATTCCATACTTCGTCGCCAAATTGTTGTGGAATTTTCTTATTCCTTAATCAAGGTGAGTCAATTTTGACAAACGCAATATACAGAGACATCAAGTACTTTGCAAAGTATTTTATTGTCGTTTAATCTGCATCATGAGCAATGAGCATGGTGCAGAGCAAAGGCGCTCTTTCCTCCTGCACCCAGAGTATATGTATGATTAAAAACGTGACACCCCCTCCCTTTGCCCCCTAACAAGAATCCCGAGCTGGTTTACGGGAAGTTCCGTTATTCCAAACAGAACATCTTGGCCTCTGCTCGAGGGCAAAGGCAGAGTGGTATGACGTGTTTAGAGAAAAACATGATAACATTAGAAAAGAAAACATAGATAAACACTTCGTAAACATATAGACAGACACATCAAGAAGCTAGACTAGAAAATTTCCATTACAATGACTAAATGTAAATTTTATGAAATGTGTAATGTCATGTGTAATGTGTAATGTGTAGTGTGTGGCCTTGAAATTTTAGCATGTCTAAGTAATCATGAATAAATGCTTCTTGAGACACACAGTGTTGCTTCTTTGCATGCATCAAATGAATTGTTTCTGGCTATATGCATCCATGCATTAGTTTGATAAGGGTGGAAATGGGACACTTGGGTGAAACAAAACTGCCCCCCACTTTAAATACAGTTTTTTCTAAGTCAATTTGGTACATTTCTCTGATCCGATTTGAAATTCTCAAAACTTCTTGTTCAATCCTTACATCCTTGTGTCACGTGTGCACATCAAACAAGCATTTTCTAATTTCTTTGAACAAGTTGCAAATGCTTTGGTACATCCATGCAAATGATTATGACAAAATTCTGTGCAGATTCCTACATTATCAATTGCTTATGTCATGTTGATCAAAATGCATTATAATGGGTCTCTGTAGAATAGTATAATCCCCACGACATTTAAGCACTAGTTTTACAATATACAGTAAGTATACTTTAAGTAAACAGTGGCATTTTATTTTACTCAATTTAGTGTTTTGCATTGCTATATTCTTTCCACATAGGACTGCAAGACAACTTCACTGTGTTGCAGACGGCCCCTTTTCAAACCTAAACAGTCTTTTGACACTCTCTACAGAGATCTCATCCATGAACAAGAGAGGGGGCAGATTGGAGATGACCTGCCAAAGTACGTGTAAGTTTGGGACAATGTCAGTTTCCATTGCTCCAACATCATCAGGCAATGGTTTGCGGCCCACAACAGGATGCTGGTGGAGTTCCTCTCACCCTACTCAACCCCGTTGAGGAATTTTTCTCAGCATGAAGATTAAAAGTATATGATGGCCAGCCGCATACACAGATGACCCTTCTGGCTGCCATGGATGTAACGTGTGATGACATCACAGCTGATGCCTGCAGAGGCTGGTTTAGACACTCTGAAAGATGATTTTCACGCTGCATCGCAAGAGAAGATATTTGTTGTGATGTGGATGAGAATCCGTTGCCCAAAAGACAGGAACGTCAGGAGGTGTAGGAAGACTGCACTGTAATTCCACTGCACTGCATGTACAGTTTTCCCTAAGGAGATTGTCTTATGTTCAGATTTCTACATTTGTTTGTGCTATGCAGTGCTGTCTTTTCCTGTCTGCATCACAATGACACTGTCTGTCAATAAATTATTGTACAAACAGTAAAAGCGTTAACGTGAATCATGTGCCGTCTCTTGCAATCAAACAATCAAAACCAGAAATGCACTTACTGTTTTGCAAATGACAAGGATGATTCGAGAAATGCTCCACTCATCACTCTCAGGTCACTCCGCTGCACACGTCTGATCACTTCTTTGTCACCCCCGACCTCACCGCTCCAGACAACGCAGATGTCTTACCGCTGGTCACTTTCCGGCGCTACCTACGGTCCCTCCCTCCTGCTTTTCCTCTGCTGTCTTGTCTGCACTCCCCCCCTCTGAGGAGCTCTCTCTTTTGAATACCAACAGTGCCAAAGACACTCTGTGTTCCACGCTTACATCCTGCTTGGACAACATATGCCCTCTTACATCTGGACCAGCCCGTGCATCCCTGTCTGCCCCCTGGTTATAGGATGTACCACGTGAGCATCGCACCAGCCTCCGGTCAGCTGAGAGAAAATGACACAAGTCAAAAGACCATACTGACCTCTCTCTCTCTACTTTCTCCGTTGACGTCACCTCTGCAAAAACTGATTATAACCACTCGAAGATCAGCAACTCTCCTGACTCTCGCACACTCTTAAAAACCTTCTCTGCTCTCCTCTGTCCGCCTGCTCCCACACCTTCATCGGAGTTAACGGCTGATGATTTTGCATCGTTCTTCGTAAAGAAAACTACCGACATCAACAGCCAATTTTCTACACCACCATCACCCGCCTTTTCTCCTATGTCTGAAGATGATGTTTCCAAGGTCATTGGTTCCAACCACCCTACCACCTGCCCACTGGATCCCATCCCCACCCATCTCCTCCATGCCATCTCTCCAGCAGTTGTGCCTGGTCTGACCCGCATCATCAACTCTTTGCTCACCACTGGGACATTTCCCACTGCTTTCAAAGAGGCCTGCATCACACCGCTACTGAAGAAACTCACTCTCAACCTTATACTGCTAGAACACTACAGGCCGGTGTAGTGTTTGAAAATGCATATCTTCCGTCAAAATGTAGATGACTGATTTTAACCTCTTATTATTTTCTGTCTTCTTAAAAAAATATTTTTTTACTTACCTCACTATTCTTAGCTTTGTATACTGTGCTAGGCTTTAATGGACTGGATTTAATTAACTTATGCATTTTGTTGCCTATATTGTTATAATTGCTTCCAATGATTCCTCGTCTGTAAGTCGCTTTTAGATAAAAACGTCTGCTAAATGACTAAATTTAATTTTTATGAAATGTGTAATGTCATGTGTAATGTATAATGTGTAGTGTGTGGCCTTGACATTTTAGCATGTCTACGTAATCATGAATAAATGCTTCTTGAGACACACAGTGTTGCTTCTTTGCATGCATCAAATGAATTGTTTCTGGCTATATGCATCCATGCATTAGTTTGAGAGGGGTGGAAATGGGACACTTGGGTGAAACAAAACTGCCCCAAAAGTACCCCCCCCCACTTTAAATACAGTTTTATCTAAGTCAATTTGGTACATTTCTCTGATCCGATTTGAAATTCTCAAAACTTCTTGTTCAATCCTTACATCCTTGTGTCACGTGTGCACATCAAACAAGCATTTTCTCATTTCTTTGAACAAGTTGCAAATGCTTTGGTACATCCATGCAAATGATTATGACAAAATTCTGTGCAGATTCCTACATTATCAATTGCTTATGTCATGTTGATCAAAATGCATTATAATGGGTCTCTGTAGAATAGTATAATCCCCACGACATTTAAGCACTAGTTTTACAATATACAGTAAGTATACTTTAAGTAAACGGTGGCATTTTATTTTACTCAATTTAGTGTTTTGCATTGCTATATTCTTTCCACATAGGACTGCAAGACAACTTCACTGTGTTGCAGACGGCCCCTTTTCACACCTAAACAGTCTTTTGACACTCTCTACAGGGATCTCATCCCTGAACAAGAGAGGGGGCAGATTGGAGATGACCTACCAAAGTACGTGTTAGTTTGGGACAATGTCAGTTTCCATCGCTCCAACATCATCAGGCAATGGTTTGCGGCCCACAACAGGATGCTGGTGGAGTTCCTCTCACCCTACTCAACCCCGTTGAGGAATTTTTCTCAGCATGAAGATTAAAAGTATATGATGGCCAGCCGCATACACAGATGACCCTTCTGGCTGCCTTGGATGTAACGTGTGATGACATCACAGCTGATGCCTGCAGAGGCTGGATTAGACACTCTGAAAGATGATTTTCACGCTGTATCGCAAGAGAAGATATTTGTTGTGATGTGGATGAGAATCCGTTCCCCAAAAGACAGGAACGTCAGGAGGTGTAGGAAGACTGCACTGTAATTCCACTGCACTGCATGTACAGTTTTCCCTAAGGAGATTGTCTTATGTTCAGATTTCTACATTTGTTTGTGCTATGCAGTGCTGTCTTTTCCTGTCTGCATCACAATGACACTGTCTGTCAATAAATTATTGTACAAACAGTAAAAGCGTTAACGTGAATCATGTGCCGTCTCTTGCAATCAAACAATCAAAACCAGAAATGCACTTACTGTTTTGCAAATGACAAGGATGATTCGAGAAATGCTCCACTCATCACTCTCAGGTCACTCCGCTGCACACGTCTGATCACTTCTTTGTCACCCCCGACCTCACCACTCCAGACAACGCAGATGTCTTACCGCTGGTCACTTTCCGGCGCTACCTACGGTCCCTCCCTCCTGCTTTTCCTCTGCTGTCTTGTCTGCACTCCCCCCCTCTGAGGAGCTCTCTCTTTTGAATACCAACAGTGCCACAGACACTCTGTGTTCCACGCTTACATCCTGCTTGGACAACATATGCCCTCTTACATCTGGACCAGCCCGTGCATCCCTGTCTGCCCCCTGGTTATCGGATGTACCACGTGAGCATCGCACCAGCCTCCGGTCAGCTGTGAGAAAATGGCACAAGTCAAAAGACCATACTGACCTCTCTTCTCTCTACTTTCTCCGTTGACGTCACCTCTGCAAAAACTGATTATAACCACTCGAAGATCAGCAACTCTCCTGACTCTCGCACACTCTTAAAAACCTTCTCTGCTCTCCTCTGTCCGCCTGCTCCCACACCTTCATCGGAGTTAACGGCTGAAGATTTTGCATCGTTCTTCGTAAAGAAAACTACCGCCATCAACAGCCAATTTTCTACGCCACCATCACCCGCCTTTTCTCCTATGTCTGAAGATGATGTTTCCAAGGTCATTGGTTCCAACCACCCTACCACCTGCCCACTGGATCCCAGCCCCACCTATCTCCTCCATGCCATCTCTCCAGCAGTTGTGCCTGGTCTGACCCGCATCATCAACTCTTTGCTCACCACTGGGACATTTCCCACTGCTTTGAAAGAGGCCTGCATCACACCGCTACTGAAGAAACTCACTCTCAACCTTACACTGCTAGAACACTACAGGCCGATGTAGTGTGTGAAAATGCATATCTTCCGTCAAAATGTAGATGACTGATTTTAACCTCTTATTATTTTCTGTCTTCTTAAAAAAATATTTTTTTACTTACCTCACTATTCTTAGCTTTGTATACTGTGCTAGGCTTTAATGGACTGGATTTAATTAACTTATGCATTTTGTTGCCTATATTGTTATAATTGCTTCCAATGATTCCTCGTCTGTAAGTCGCTTTGGATAAAAACGTCTGCTAAATGACTAAATTTAATTTTTATGAAATGTGTAATGTCATGTGTAATGTGTAATGTGTAGTGTGTGGCCTTGACATTTTAGCATGTCTACGTAATCATGAATAAATGCTTCTTGAGACACACAGTGTTGCTTCTTTGCATGCATCAAATGAATTGTTTCTGGCTATATGCATCCATGCATTAGTTTGAGAGGGGTGGAAATGGGACACTTGGGTGAAACAAAACTGCCCCAACAGTACCCCCCCCCACTTTAAATACAGTTTTATCTAAGTCAATTTGGTACATTTCTCTGATCCGATTTGAAATTCTCAAAACTTCTTGTTCAATCCTTACATCCTTGTGTCACGTGTGCACATCAAACAAGCATTTTCTCATTTCTTTGAACAAGTTGCAAATGCTTTGGTACATCCATGCAAATGATTATGACAAAATTCTGTGCAGATTCCTACATTATCAATTGCTTATGTCATGTTGATCAAAATGCATTATAATGGGTCTCTGTAGAATAGTATAATCCCCACGACATTTAAGCACTAGTTTTACAATATACAGTAAGTATACTTTAAGTAAACGGTGGCATTTTATTTTACTCAATTTAGTGTTTTGCATTGCTATATTCTTTCCACATAGGACTGCAAGACAACTTCACTGTGTAGCAGACGGCCCCTTTTCACACCTAAACAGTCTTTTGACACTCTCTACAGGGATCTCATCCCTGAACAAGAGAGGGGGCAGATTGGAGATGACCTGCCAAAGTACGTGTTAGTT
Source organism: Barbatula barbatula (assembly GCF_947034865.1). Lineage (NCBI taxonomy): Eukaryota > Metazoa > Chordata > Actinopteri > Cypriniformes > Nemacheilidae > Barbatula > Barbatula barbatula. Next base: position 15,722,607 of record NC_136777.1, read on the forward strand.
TGGGACAATGTCAGTTTCCATCGCTCCAACATCATCAGGCAATGGTTTGCGGCCCACAACAGGATGCTGGTGGAGTTCCTCTCACCCTACTCAACCCCGTTGAGGAATTTTTCTCAGCATGAAGATTAAAATTATATGATGGCCAGCCGCATACACAGATGACCCTTCTGGCTGCCTTGGATGTAACGTGTGATGACATCACAGCTGATGCCTGCAGAGGCTGGATTAGACACTCTGAAAGATGATTTTCACGCTGTATCGCAAGAGAAGATATTTGTTGTGATGTGGATGAGAATCCGTTGCCCAAAAGACTGGAACGTCAGGAGGTGTAGGAAGACTGCACTGTAATTCCACTGCACTGCATGTACAGTTTTCCCTAAGGAGATTGTCTTATTTTCAGATTTCTACATTTGTTTGTGCTATGCAGTGCTGTCTTTTCCTGTCTGCATCACAATGACACTGTCTGTCAATAAATTATTGTACAAACAGTAAAAGCGTTAACGTGAATCATGTGCCGTCTCTTGCAATCAAAACCAGAAATGCACTTACTGTTTTGCAAATGACAAGGATGATTCGAGAAATGCTCCACTCATCACTCTCAGGTCACTCCGCTGCACACGTCTGATCACTTCTTTGTCACCCCCGACCTCACCGCTCCAGACAACGCAGATGTCTTACCGCTGGTCACTTTCCGGCGCTACCTACGGTCCCTCCCTCCTGCTTTTCCTCTGCTGTCTTGTCTGCACTCCCCCCCTCTGAGGAGCTCTCTCTTTCGAATACCAACAGTGCCACAGACACTCTGTGTTCCACTCTTACATCCTGCTTGGACAACATATGCCCTCTTGCATCTGGACCAGCCCGTGCATCCCTGTCTGCCCCCTGGTTATCGGATGTACCACGTGAGCATCGCACCAGCCTCCGGTCAGCTGAGAGAAAATGGCACAAGTCAAAAGACCATACTGACCTCTCTCTCTCTACTTTCTCCGTTGACGTCACCTCTGCAAAAACTGATTATAACCACTCGAAGATCAGCAACTCTCCTGACTCTCGCACACTCTTAAAAACCTTCTCTGCTCTCCTCTGTCCGCCTGCTCCCACACCTTCATCGGAGTTAACGGCTGATGATTTTGCATCGTTCTTCGTAAAGAAAACTACCGCCATCAACAGCCAATTTTCTACGCCACCATCACCCGCCTTTTCTCCTATGTCTGAAGATGATGTTTCCAAGGTCATTGGTTCCAACCACCCTACCACCTGCCCACTGGATCCCATCCCCACCCATCTCCTCCATGCCATCTCTCCAGCAGTTGTGCCTGGTCTGACCTGCATCATCAACTCTTTGCTCACCACTGGGACATTTCCCACTGCTTTCAAAGAGGCCTGCATCACACCGCTACTGAAGAAACTCACTCTCAACCTTACACTGCTAGAACACTACAGGCCGGTGTAGTGTGTGAAAATGCATATCTTCCGTCAAAATGTAGATGACTGATTTTAACCTCTTATTATTTTCTGTCTTCTTAAAAAAATATTTTTTTACCTACCTCACTATTCTTAGCTTTGTATACCGTGCTAGGCTTTAATGGACTGGATTTAATTAACTTATGCATTTTGTTGCCTATATTGTTATAATTGCTTCCAATGTTTCCTCGTCTGTAAGTCGCTTTGGATAAAAACGTCTGCTAAATGACTAAATGTAAATTTTATGAAATGTGTAATGTCATGTGTAATGTGTAATGTGTAGTGTGTGGCCTTGAAATTTTAGCATGTCTACGTAATCATGAATAAATGCTTCTTGAGACACACAGTGTTGCTTCTTTGCATGCATCAAATGAATTGTTTCTGGCTATATGCATCCATGCATTAGTTTGAGAGGGGTGGAAATGGGACACTTGGGTGAAACAAAACTGCCCCAAAAGTACCCCCCACTTTAAATATAGTTTTTTCTAAGTCAATTTGGTACATTTCTCTGATCCGATTTGAAATTCTCAAAACTTCTTGTTCAATCCTTACATCCTTGTGTCACGTGTGCACATCAAACAAGCATTTTCTCATTTCTTTGAACAAGTTGCAAATGCTTTGGTACATCCATGCAAATGATTATGACAAAATTCTGTGCAGATTCCTACATTATCAATTGCTTATGTCATGTTGATCAAAATGCATTATAATGGGTCTCTGTAGAATAGTATAATCCCCACGACATTTAAGCACTAGTTTTACAATATACAGTAAGTATACTTTAAGTAAACAGTGGCATTTTATTTTACTCAATTTAGTGTTTTGCATTGCTATATTCTTTCCACATAGGACTGCAAGACAACTTCACTGTGTTGCAGACGGCCCCTTTTCACACCTAAACAGTCTTTTGACACTCTCTACAGGGATCTCATCCCTGAACAAGAGAGGGGGCAGATTGGAGATGACCTGCCAAACTACGTGTTAGTTTGGGACAATGTCAGTTTCCATCGCTCCAACATCATCAGGCAATGGTTTGCGGCCCACAACAGGATGCTGGTGGAGTTCCTCTCACCCTACTCAACCCCGTTGAGGAATTTTTCTCAGCATGAAGATTAAAAGTATATGATGGCCAGCCGCATACACAGATGACCCTTCTGGCTGCCATGGATGTAACGTGTGATGACATCACAGGTGATGCCTGCAGAGGCTGGATTAGACACTCTGAAAGATGATTTTCACGCTGTATCGCAAGAGAAGATATTTGTTGTGATGTGGATGAGAATCCGTTGCCCAAAAGACAGGAACGTCAGGAGGTGTAGGAAGACTGCACTGTAATTCCACTGCACTGCATGTACAGTTTTCCCTAAGGAGATTGTCTTATGTTCAGATTTCTACATTTGTTTGTGCTATGCAGTGCTGTCTTTTCCTGTCTGCATCACAATGACACTGTCTGTCAATAAATTATTGTACAAACAGTAAAAGCGTTAACGTAAATCATGTGCCGTCTCTTGCAATCAAACAATCAAAACCAGAAATGCACTTACTGTTTTGCAAATGACAAGGATGATTCGAGAAATGCTCCACTCATCACTCTCAGGTCACTCCGCTGCACACGTCTGATCACTTCTTTTTCACCCCCGACCTCACCGCTCCAGACAACGCAGATGTCTTACCGCTGGTCACTTTCCGGCGCTACCTACGGTCCCTCCCTCCTACTTTTCCTCTGCTGTCTTGTCTGCACTCCCCCCCTCTGAGGAGCTCTCTCTTTTGAATACCAACAGTGCCACAGACACTCTGTGTTCCACGCTTACATACTGCTTGGACAACATATGCCCTCTTACATCTGGACCAGCCCGTGCATCCCTGTCTGCCCCCTGGTTATCGGATGTACCACGTGAGCATCGCACCAGCCTCCGGTCAGCTGAGAGAAAATGACACAAGTCAAAAGACCATACTGACCTCTCTCTCTCTACTTTTTCCGTTGACGTCACCTCTGCAAAAACTGATTATAACCACTCGAAGATCAGCAACTCTCCTGACTCTCGCACACTCTTAAAAACCTTCTCTGCTCTCCTCTGTCCGCCTGCTCCCACACCTTCATCGGAGTTAACGGCTGATGATTTTGCATCGTTCTTCGTAAAGAAAACTACCGACAACAACAGCCAATTTTCTACGCCACCATCACCCGCCTTTTCTCCTATGTCTGAAGATGATGTTTCCAAGGTCATTGTTTCCAACCACCCTACCACCTGCCCACTGGATCCCATCCCCACCCATCTCCTCCATGCCATCTCTCCAGCAGTTGTGCCTGGTCTGACCCGCATCATCAACTCTTTGCTCACCCCTGGGACATTTCCCACTGCTTTCAAAGAGGCCTGCATCACACCGCTACTGAAGAAACTCACTCTCAACCTTATACTGCTAGAACACTACAGGCCGGTGTAGTGTGTGAAAATGCATATCTTCCGTCAAAATGTAGATGACTGATTTTAACCTCTTATTATTTTCTGTCTTCTTAAAAAATTATTTTTTTACTTACCTCACTATTCTTAGCTTTGTATACTGTGCTAGGCTTTAATGGACTGGATTTAATTAACTTATGCCTTTTGTTGCCTATATTGTTATAATTGCTTCCAATGTTTCCTTGTCTGTAAGTCGCTTTGGATAAAAACGTCTGCTAAATGACTAAATGTAAATTTTATGAAATGTGTAATGTCATGTGTAATGTGTAGTGTGTGGCCTTGAAATTTTAGCATGTCTACGTAATCATGAATAAATGCTTCTTGAGACACACAGTGTTGCTTCTTTGCATGCATCAAATGAATTGTTTCTGGCTATATGCATCCATGCATTAGTTTGAGAGGGGTGGAAATGGGACACTTGGGTGAAACAAAACTGCCCCAAAAGTACCCCCCCCCCCACTTTAAATACAGCTTTTTCTAAGTCAATTTGGTACATTTCTCTGATCCGATTTGAAATTCTCAAAACTTCTTGTTCAATCCTTACATCCTTGTGTCACGTGTGCACATCAAACAAGCATTTTCTCATTTCTTTGAACAAGTTGCAAATGCTTTGGTACATCCATGCAAATGATTATGACAAAATTCTGTGCAGATTCCTACATTATCAATTGCTTATGTCATGTTGATCAAAATGCATTATAATGGGTCTCTGTAGAATAGTATATTCCCCACGACATTTAAGCACTAGTTTTACAATATACAGTAAGTATACTTTAAGTAAACGGTGGCATTTTATTTTACTCAATTTAGTGTTTTGCATTGCTATATTCTTTCCACATAGGACTGCAAGACAACTTCACTGTGTTGCAGACGGCCCCTTTTCACACCTAAACAGTCTTTTGACACTCTCTACAGGGATCTCATCCCGCAGATTGGAGATGACCTGCCAAAGTACGTGTTAGTTTGGGACATTGTCAGTTTCCATCGCTCCAACATCATAAGGCAATGGTTTGCGGCCCACAACAGGATGCTGGTGGAGTTCCTCTCACCCTACTCAACCACGTTGAGGAATTTTTCTCAGCATGAAGATTAAAAGTATATGATCGCCAGCTGCATACACAGATGACCCTTCTGGCTGCCATGGATGTAACGTGTGATGACATCACAGCTGATGCCTGCAGAGGCTGGATTAGACACTCTGAAAGATGATTTTCACGCTGTATCGCAAGAGAATATATTTTTTGTGATGTGGATGAGAATCCGTTGCCCAAAAGACAGGAACGTCAGGAGGTGTAGGAAGACTGCACTGTAATTCCACTGCACTGCATGTACAGTTTTCCCTAAGGAGATTGTCTTATGTTCAGATTTCTACATTTGTTTGTGCTATGCAGTGCTGTCTTTTCCTGTCTGCATCACAATGACACTGTCTGTCAATAAATTATTGTAAAAACAGTAAAAGCGTTAACGTGACTCATGTGCCGTCTCTTGCAATCAAACAATCAAAACCAGAAATGCACTTACTGTTTTGCAAATGACAAGGATGATTCGAGAAATGCTCCACTCATCACTCTCAGTTCACTCCGCTGCACACGTCTGATCACTTCTTTGTCACCCCCGAACTCACCGCTCCAGACAACGCAGATGTCTTACCGCTGGTCACTTTCCGGCGCTACCTACGGTCCCTCCCTCCTGCTTTTCCTCTGCTGTCTTGTCTGCACTCCCCCCCTCTGAGGAGCTCTCTCTTTTGAATACCAACAGTGCCACAGACACTCTGTGTTCCACGCTTACATCCTGCTTGGACAACATATGCCCTCTTACATCTGGACCAGCCCGTGCATCCCTGTCTGACCCTGGTTATCGGATGTACCACGTGAGCATCGCACCAGCCTCCGGTCAGCTGAGAGAAAATGGCACAAGTCAAAAGACCATACTGACCTCTCTCTCTCTACTTTCTCCGTTGACGTCACCTCTGCAAAAACTGATTATAACCACTCGAAGATCAGCAACTCTCGCACACTCTTAAAAACCTTCTCTGCTCTCCTCTGTCCGCCTGCTCCCACACCTTCATCGGAGTTAACGGCTGATGATTTTGCATCGTTCTTCGTAAAGAAAACTACCGCCATCAACAGCCAATTTTCTACGCCACCATCACCTGCCTTTTCTCCTATGTCTGAAGATGATGTTTCCAAGGTCATTGGTTCCAACCACCCTACCACCTGCCCACTGGATCCCATCCCCACCCATCTCTCCAGCAGTTGTGCCTGGTCTGACCCACATCATCAACTCTTTGCTCACCACTGGGACATTTCCCACTGCTTTCAAAGAGGCCTGCATCACACCGCTACTGAAGAAACTCACTCTCAACCTTACACTGCTAGAACACTACAGGCCGGTGTAGTGTGTGAAAATGCATATCTTCCGTCAAAATGTAGATGACTGATTTTAACCTCTTATTATTTTCTGTCTTCTTAAAAAATATTTTTTTTACTTACCTCACTATTCTTAGCTTTGTATACTGTGCTAGGCTTTAATGGACTGGATTTAATTAACTTATGCATTTTGTTGCCTATATTGTTATAATTGCTTCCAATGTTTCCTCGTAAGTAAGTCGCTTTGGATAAAAACGTCTGCTAAATTACTAAATGTAAATTTTATGAAATGTGTAATGTCATGTGTAATGTGTAGTGTGTGGCCTTGAAATTTTAGCATGTCTACGTAATCATGAATAAATGCTTCTTGAGACACACAGTGTTGCTTCTTTGCATGCATCAAATGAATTGTTTCTGGCTATATGCATCCATGCATTTAATTTGAGAGGGGTGGAAATGGGACACTTGGGTGAAACAAAACTGCCCCAAAAGTACCCCCCCACTTTAAATACAGTTTTTTCTAAGTCAATTTGGTACATTTCTCTGATCCGATTTGAAATTCTCAAAACTTCTTGTTCAATCCTTACATCCTTGTATCACGTGTGCACATCAAACAAGCATTTTCTCATTTCTTTGAACAAGTTGCAAATGCTTTGGTACATCCATGCAAATGATTATGACAAAATTCTGTGCAGATTCCTACATTATCAATTGCTTATGTCAAGTTGATCAAAATGCATTATAATGGGTCTCTGTAGAATAGTATAATCCCCACGACATTTAAGCACTAGTTTTACAATATACAGTAAGTATACTTTAAGTTAACGGTGGCATTTTATTTTACTCAATTTAGTGTTTTGCATTGCTATATTCTTTCCACATAGGACTGCAAGACAACTTCACTGTGTTGCAGACGGCCCCTTTTCACACCTAAACAGTCTTTTGACACTCTCTACAGGGATCTCATCCCTGAACAAGAGAGGGGGCAGATTGGAGATGACCTGCCAAAGTACGTGTTAGTTTGGGACAATGTCAGTTTCCATCGCTCCAACATCATCAGGCAATGGTTTGCGGCCCACAACAGGATGCTGGTGGAGTTCCTCTCACCCTACTCAACCCCGTTGAGGAATATTTCTCAGCATGAAGATTAAAAGTATATGATGGCCAGCCGCATACACAGATGACCCTTCTGGCTGCCATGGATGTAACGTGTGATGACATCACAGCTGATGCCTGCAGAGGCTGGATTAGACACTCTGAAAGATGATTTTCACGCTGTATCGCAAGAGAAGATATTTGTTGTGATGTGGATGAGAATCCGTTGCCCAAAAGACAGGAACGTCAGGAGGTGTAGGAAGACTGCACTGTAATTCCACTGCACTGCATGTACAGTTTTCCCTAAGGAGATTGTCTTATGTTCAGATTTCTACATTTTTTGTGCTATGCAGTGCTGTCTTTTCCTGTCTGCATCACAATGACACTGTCTGTCAATAAATTATTGTACAAACAGTAAAAGCGTTAACGTGAATCATGTGCCGTCTCTTGCAATCAAACAATCAAAACCAGAAATGCACTTACTGTTTTGCAAATGACAAGGATGATTCGAGAAATGCTCCACTCATCACTCTCAGGTCACTCCGCTGCACACGTCTGATCACTTCTTTGTCACCCCTGACCTCACCGCTCCAGACAACGCAGATGTCTTACCGCTGGTCACTTTCCGGCGCTACCTACGGTCCCTCCCTCCTGCTTTTCATCTGCTGTCTTGTCTGCACCCCCCCCTCTGAGGAGCTCTCTCTTTTGAATACCAACAGTGCCACAGACACTCTGTGTTCCACGCTTACATCCTGCTTGGACAACATATGCCCTCTTACATCTGGACCAGCCCGTGCATCCCTGTCTGCCCCCTGGTTATCGAATGTACCACGTGAGCATCGCACCAGCCTCCGGTCAGCTGAGAGAAAATGGCAAAAGTCAAAAGACCATACTGACCTCTCTCTCTCTACCAGTCTCTTCTCTCTACTTTCTCCGTTGACGTCACCTCTGTAAAAACTGATTATAACCACTCGAAGATCAGCAACTCTCCTGACTCGCACACTCTTAAAAACCTTCTCTGCTCTCCTCTGTCCGCCTGCTCCCACACCTTCATCGGAGTTAACGGCTGATGATTTTGCATCGTTCTTCGTAAAGAAAACTACCGCCATCAACAGCCAATTTTCTACGCCACAATCACCCGCCTTTTCTCCTATGTCTGAAGATGATGTTTCCAAGGTCATTGGTTCCAACCACCCTACCACCTGCCCACTGGATCACAGCCCCACCCATGTCCTCCATGCCATCTCTCCAGCAGTTGTGCCTGGTCTGACCCGAATCATCAACTCTTTGCTCACCACTGGGACATTTCCGACTGCTTTCTAAGAGGCCTGCATCACACCGCTACTGAAGAAACTCACTCTCAACCTTACACTGCTAGAACACTACAGGCCGGTGTAGTGTGTGAAAATGCATATCTTCCGTCAAAATGTAGATGACTGATTTTAACCTCTTATTATTTTCTGTCTTCTTAAAAAAATATTTTTTTACTTACCTCACTATTCTTAGCTTTGTATACTGTGCTAGGCTTTAATGGACTGGATTTAATTAACTTATGCATTTAGTTGCCTATATTGTTATAATTGCTTCCAATGATTCCTCGTCTGTAAGTCGCTTTGGATAAAAACGTCTGCTAAATGACTAAATTTAATTTTTATGAAATGTGTAATGTCATGTGTAATGTGTTATGTGTAGTGTGTGGCCTTGAAATTTTAGCATGTCTACGTAATCATGAATAAATGCTTCTTGAGACACACAGTGTTGCTTCTTTGCATGCATCAAATGAATTGTTTCTGGCTATATGCATCCATGCATTAGTTTGAGAGGGGTGGAAATGGGACACTTGGGTGAAACAAAACTGCCCCAAAAGTACCCCCCCCCCCCCACTTTAAATACAGTTTTTTCTAAGTCAATTTGGTACATTTCTCTGATCCGATTTGAAATTCTCAAAACTTCTTGTTCAATCCTTACATCCTTGTGTCACGTGTGCACATCAAACAAGCATTTTCTCATTTCTTTGAACAAGTTGCAAATGCTTTGGTACATCCATGCAAATGATTATGACAAAATTCTGTGCAGATTCCTACATTATCAATTGCTTATGTCAAGTTGATCAAAATGCATTATAATGGGTCTCTGTAGAATAGTATAATCCCCACGACATTTAAGCACTAGTTTTACAATATACAGTAAGTATACTTTAAGTAAACGGTGGCATTTTATTTTACTCAATTTAGTGTTTTGCATTGCTATATTCTTTCCACATAGGACTGCAAGACAACTTCACTGTGTTGCAGACGGCCCCTTTTCACACCTAAACAGTCTTTTGACACTCTCTACAGGGATCTCATCCCTGAACAAGAGAGGGGGCAGATTGGAGATGACCTGCCAAAGTACGTGTTAGTTTGGGACAATGTCAGTTTCCATCGCTCCAACATCATCAGGCAATGGTTTGCGGCCCACAACAGGATGCTGGTGGAGTTCCTCTCACCCTACTCAACCCCGTTGAGGAATTTTTCTCAGCATGAAGATTAAAAGTATATGATGGCCAGCCGCATACACAGATGACCCTTCTGGCTGCCATGGATGTAACGTGTGATGACATCACAGCTGATGCCTGCAGAGGCTGGATTAGACACTCTGAAAGATGATTTTCACGCTGTATCGCAAGAGAAGATATTTGTTGTGATGTGGATGAGAATCCGTTGCCCAAAAGACAGGAACGTCAGGAGGTGTAGGAAGACTGCACTGTAATTCCACTGCACTGCATGTACAGTTTTCCCTAAGGAGATTGTCTTATGTTCAGATTTCTACATTTGTTTGTGCTATGCAGTGCTGTCTTTTCCTGTCTGCATCACAATGACACTGTCTGTCAATAAATTATTGTACAAACAGTAAAAGCGTTAACGTGAATCATGTGCCGTCTCTTGCAATCAAACAATCAAAACCAGAAATGCACTTACTGTTTTGCAAATGACAAGGATGATTCGAGAAATGCTCCACTCATCACTCTCAGGTCACTCCGCTGCACACGTCTGATCACTTCTTTGTCACCCCCGACCTCACCGCTCCAGACAACGCAGATGTCTTACCGCTGGTCACTTTCCGGCGCTACCTACGGTCCCTCCCTCCTGCTTTTCCTCTGCTGTCTTGTCTGCACCCCCCCCTCTGAGGAGCTCTCTCTTTTGAATACCAACAGTGCCACAGACACTCTGTGTTCCACGCTTACATCCTGCTTGGACAACATATCCCCTCTTACATCTGGACCAGCCCGTGCATCCCTGTCTGCCCCCTGGTTATCGGATGTACCACGTGAGCATCGCACCAGCCTCCGGTCAGCTGAGAGAAAATGGCACAAGTCAAAAGACCATACTGACCTCTCTCTCTCTACTTTCTCCGTTGACGTCACCTCTGCAAAAACTGATTATAACCACTCGAAGATCAGCAACTCTCGCACACTCTTAAAAACCTTCTCTGCTCTCCTCTGTCCGCCTGCTCCCACACCTTCATCGGAGTTAACGGCTGATGATTTTGCATCGTTCTTCGTAAAGGAAACTACCACCATCAACAGCCAATTTTCTACGCCACCATCACCTGCCTTTTCTCCTATGTCTGAAGATGATGTTTCCAAGGTCATTGGTTCCAACCACCCTACCACCTGCCCACTGGATCCCATCCCCACCCATCTCCTCCATGCCATCTCTCCAGCAGTTGTGCCTGGTCTGACCCGCATCATCAACTCTTTGCTCACCACTGGGACATTTCCCACTGCTTTCAAAGAGGCCTGCATCACACCGCTACTGAAGAAACTCACTCTCAACCTTACACTGCTAGAACACTACAGGCCGGTGTAGTGTGTGAAAATGCATATCTTCCGTCAAAATGTAGATGACTTATTTTAACCTCTTATTATTTTCTGTCTTCTTAAAAATTATTTTTTTACTTACCTCACTATTCTTAGCTTTGTATACTGTGCTAGGCTTTAATGGACTGGATTTAATTAACTTATGCATTTTGTTGCCTATATTGTTATAATTGCTTCCAATGTTTCCTCGTCTGTAAGTCGCTTTGGATAAAAACGTCTGCTAAATGACTAAATGTAAATTTTATGAAATGTGTAATGTCATGTGTAATGTGTAATGTGTACTGTGTGGCCTTGAAATTTTAGCATGTCTACGTAATCATGAATAAATGCTTCTTGAGACACACAGTGTTGCTTCTTTGCATGCATCAAATTAATTGTTTCTGGCTATATGCATCCATGCATTAGTTTGAGAGGGGTGGAAATGGGACACTTGGGTGAAACAAAACTGCCCCAAAAGTACCCCCCCCACTTTAAATACAGTTTTTTCTAAGTCAATTTGGTACATTTCTCTGATCCGATTTGAAATTCTCAAAACTTCTTGTTCAATCCTTACATCCTTGTGTCACGTGTGCACATCAAACAAGCATTTTCTCATTTCTTTGAACAAGTTGCAAATGCTTTGGTACATCCATGCAAATGATTATGACAAAATTCTGTGCAGATTCCTACATTATCAATTGCTTATGTCAAGTTGATCAAAATGCATTATAATGGGTCTCTGTAGAATAGTATAATCCCCACGACATTTAAGCACTAGTTTTACAATATACAGTAAGTATACTTTAAGTAAACGGTGGCATTTTATTTTACTCAATTTATTGTTTTGCATTGCTATATTCTTTCCACATAGGACTGCAAGACAACTTCACTGTGTTGCAGACGGCCCCTTTTCACACCTAAACAGTCTTTTGACACTCTCTACAGGGATCTCATCCCTGAACAAGAGAGGGGGCAGATTGGAGATGACCTGCCAGAGTACGTGTTAGTTTGGGACAATGTCAGTTTCCATCGCTCCAACATCATCAGGCAATGGTTTGCGGCCCACAACAGGATGCTGGTGGAGTTCCTCTCACCCTACTCAACCCCGTTGAGGAATTTTTCTCAGCATGAAGATTAAAAGTATATGATGGCCAGCCGCATACACAGATGACCCTTCTGGCTGCCATGGATGTAACGTGTGATGACATCACAGCTGATGCCTGCAGAGGCTGGATTAGACACTCTGAAAGATGATTTTTACGCTGTATCGCAAGAGAAGATATTTGTTGTGATGTGGATGAGAATCCGTTGCCCAAAAGACAGGAACGTCAGGAGGTGTAGGAAGACTGCACTGTAATTCCACTGCACTGCATGTACAGTTTTCCCTAAGGAGATTGTCTTATGTTCAGATTTCTACATTTGTTTGTGCTATGCAGTGCTGTCTTTTCCTGTCTGCATCACAATGACACTGTCTGTCAATAAATTATTGTACAAACAGTAAAAGCGTTAACGTGAATCATGTGCCGTCTCTTGCAATCAAACAATCAAAACCAGAAATGCACTTACTGTTTTGCAAATGACAAGGATGATTCGAGAAATGCTCCACTCATCACTCTCAGGTCACTCCGCTGCACACGTCTGATCACTTCTTTGTCACCCCCGACCTCACCGCTCCAGACAACGCAGATGTCTTACCGCTGGTCACTTTCCGGCGCTACCTACGGTCCCTCCCTCCTGCGTTTCCTCTGCTGTCTTGTCTGCACCCCCCCCCTCTGAGGAGCTCTCTCTTTTGAATACCAACAGTGCCACAGACACTCTGTGTTCCACGCTTACATCCTGCTTGGACAACATATGCCCTCTTACATCTGGAACAGCCCGTGCATCCCTGTCTGCCCCCTGGTTATCGGATGTACCACGTGAGCATCGCACCAGCCTCCGGTCAGCTGAGAGAAAATGGCACAAGTCAAAAGACCATACTGACCTCTCTCTCTCTACTTTCTCCGTTGACGTCACCTCTGCAAAAACTGATTATAACCACTCGAAGATCAGCAACTCTCGCACACTCTTAAAAACCTTCTCTGCTCTCCTCTGTCCGCCTGCTCCCACACCTTCATCGGAGTTAACGGCTGATGATTTTGCATCGTTCTTCGTAAAGAAAACTACCGCCATCAACAGCCAATTTTCTACGCCACCATCACCTGCCTTTTCTCCTATGTCTGAAGATGATGTTTCCAAGGTCATTGGTTCCAACCACCCTACCACCTGCCCACTGGATCCCATCCCCACCCATCTCCTCCATGCCATCTCTCCAGCAGTTGTGCCTGGTCTGACCCGCATCATCAACTCTTTGCTCACCACTGGGACATTTCCCACTGCTTTCAAAGAGGCCTGCATCACACCGCTACTGAAGAAACTCACTCTCAACCTTACACTGCTAGAACACTACAGGCCGGTGTAGTGTGTGAAAATGCATATCTTCCGTCAAAATGTAGATGACTTATTTTAACCTCTTATTATTTTCTGTCTTCTTAAAAATTATTTTTTTACTTACCTCACTATTCTTAGCTTTGTGTACTGTGCTAGGCTTTAATGGACTGGATTTAATTAACTTATGCATTTTGTTGCCTATATTGTTAAAATTGCTTCCAATGTTTCCTCGTAAGTAAGTCGCTTTGGATAAAAACGTCTGCTGAATTACTAAATGTAAATTTTATGAAATGTGTAATGTCATGTGTAATGTGTAGTGTGTGGCCTTGAAATTTTAGCATGTCTACGTAATCATGAATAAATGCTTCTTGAGACACACAGTGTTGCTTCTTTGCATGCATCAAATTAATTGTTTCTGGCTATATGCATCCATGCATTAGTTTGAGAGGGGTGGAAATGGGACACTTGGGTGAAACAAAACTGCCCCAAAAGTACCCCCCCACTTTAAATACAGTTTTTTCTAAGTCAATTTGGTACATTTCTCTGATCCGATTTGAAATTCTCAAAACTTCTTGTTCAATCCTTACATCCTTGTATCACGTGTGCACATCAAACAAGCATTTTCTCATTTCTTTGAACAAGTTGCAAATGCTTTGGTACATCCATGCAAATGATTATGACAAAATTCTGTGCAGATTCCTACATTATCAATTGCTTATGTCAAGTTGATCAAAATGCATTATAATGGGTCTCTGTAGAATAGTATAATCCCCACGACATTTAAGCACTAGTTTTACAATATACAGTAAGTATACTTTAAGTTAACGGTGGCATTTTATTTTACTCAATTTAGTGTTTTGCATTGCTATATTCTTTCCACATAGGACTGCAAGACAACTTCACTGTGTTGCAGACGGCCCCTTTTCACACCTAAACAGTCTTTTGACACTCTCTACAGGGATCTCATCCCTGAACAAGAGAGGGGGCAGATTGGAGATGACCTGCCAAAGTACGTGTTAGTTTGGGACAATGTCAGTTTCCATCGCTCCAACATCATCAGGCAATGGTTTGCGGCCCACAACAGGATGCTGGTGGAGTTCCTCTCACCCTACTCAACCCCGTTGAGGAATTTTTCTCAGCATGAAGATTAAAAGTATATGATGGCCAGCCGCATACACAGATGACCCTTCTGGCTGCCATGGATGTAACGTGTGATGACATCACAGCTGATGCCTGCAGAGGCTGGATTAGACACTCTGAAAGATGATTTTCACGCTGTATCGCAAGAGAAGATATTTGTTGTGATGTGGATGAGAATCCGTTGCCCAAAAGACAGGAACGTCAGGATGTGTAGGAAGACTGCACTGTAATTCCACTGCACTGCATGTACAGTTTTCCCTAAGGAGATTGTCTTATGTTCAGATTTCTACATTTGTTTGTGCTATGCAGTGCTGTCTTTTCCTGTCTGCATCACAATGACACTGTCTGTCAATAAATTATTGTACAAACAGTAAAAGCGTTAACGTGAATCATGTGCCGTCTCTTGCAATCAAACAATCAAAACCAGAAATGCACTTACTGTTTTGCAAATGACAAGGATGATTCGAGAAATGCTCCACTCATCACTCTAAGGTCACTCCGCTGCACACGTCTGATCACTTCTTTGTCACCCCCGACCTCACCGCTCCAGACAACGCAGATGTCTTACCGCTGGTCACTTTCCGGCGCTACCTACGGTCCCTCCCTCCTGCTTTTCATCTGCTGTCTTGTCTGCACCCCCCCCTCTGAGGAGCTCTCTCTTTTGAATACCAACAGTGCCACAGACACTCTGTGTTCCACGCTTACATCCTGCTTGGACAACATATGCCCTCTTACATCTGGACCAGCCCGTGCATCCCTGTCTGCCCCCTGGTTATCGAATGTACCACGTGAGCATCGCACCAGCCTCCGGTCAGCTGAGAGAAAATGGCAAAAGTCAAAAGACCATACTGACCTCTCTCTCTCTACCAGTCTCTTCTCTCTACTTTCTCCGTTGACGTCACCTCTGTAAAAACTGATTATAACCACTCGAAGATCAGCAACTCTCCTGACTCGCACACTCTTAAAAACCTTATCTGCTCTCCTCTGTCCGCCTGCTCCCACACCTTCATCGGAGTTAACGGCTGATGATTTTGCATCGTTCTTCGTAAAGAAAACTACCGCCATCAACAGCCAATTTTCTACGCCACAATCACCCGCCTTTTCTCCTATGTCTGAAGATGATGTTTCCAAGGTCATTGGTTCCAACCACCCTACCACCTGCCCACTGGATCACAGCCCCACCCATGTCCTCCATGCCATCTCTCCAGCAGTTGTGCCTGGTCTGACCCGCATCATCAACTCTTTGCTCACCACTGGGACATTTCCGACTGCTTTCTAAGAGGCCTGCATCACACCGCTACTGAAGAAACTCACTCTCAACCTTACACTGCTAGAACACTACAGGCCGGTGTAGTGTGTGAAAATGCATATCTTCCGTCAAAATGTAGATGACTGATTTTAACCTCTTATTATTTTCTGTCTTCTTAAAAAAATATTTTTTTACTTACCTCACTATTCTTAGCTTTGTATACTGTGCTAGGCTTTAATGGACTGGATTTAATTAACTTATGCATTTAGTTGCCTATATTGTTATAATTGCTTCCAATGATTCCTCGTCTGTAAGTCGCTTTGGATAAAAACGTCTGCTAAATGACTAAATTTAATTTTTATGAAATGTGTAATGTCATGTGTAATGTGTTATGTGTAGTGTGTGGCCTTGAAATTTTAGCATGTCTACGTAATCATGAATAAATGCTTCTTGAGACACACAGTGTTGCTTCTTTGCATGCATCAAATGAATTGTTTCTGGCTATATGCATCCATGCATTAGTTTGAGAGGGGTGGAAATGGGACACTTGGGTGAAACAAAACTGCCCCAAAAGTACCCCCCCACTTTAAATACAGTTTTTTCTAAGTCAATTTGGTACATTTCTCTGATCCGATTTGAAATTCTCAAAACTTCTTGTTCAATCCTTACATCCTTGTATCACGTGTGCACATCAAACAAGCATTTTCTCATTTCTTTGAACAAGTTGCAAATGCTTTGGTACATCCATGCAAATGATTATGACAAAATTCTGTGCAGATTCCTACATTATCAATTGCTTATGTCAAGTTGATCAAAATGCATTATAATGGGTCTCTGTAGAATAGTATAATCCCCACGACATTTAAGCACTAGTTTTACAATATACAGTAAGTATACTTTAAGTTAACGGTGGCATTTTATTTTACTCAATTTAGTGTTTTGCATTGCTATATTCTTTCCACATAGGACTGCAAGACAACTTCACTGTGTTGCAGACGGCCCCTTTTCACACCTAAACAGTCTTTTGACACTCTCTACAGGGATCTCATCCCTGAACAAGAGAGGGGGCAGATTGGAGATGACCTGCCAAAGTACGTGTTAGTTTGGGACAATGTCAGTTTCCATCGCTCCAACATCATCAGGCAATGGTTTGCGGCCCACAACAGGATGCTGGTGGAGTTCCTCTCACCCTACTCAACCCCGTTGAGGAATTTTTCTCAGCATGAAGATTAAAAGTATATGATGGCCAGCCGCATACACAGATGACCCTTCTGGCTGCCATGGATGTAACGTGTGATGACATCACAGCTGATGCCTGCAGAGGCTGGATTAGACACTCTGAAAGATGATTTTCACGCTGTATCGCAAGAGAAGATATTTGTTTTGATGTGGATGAGAATCCGTTGCCCAAAAGACAGGAACGTCAGGAGGTGTAGGAAGACTGCACTGTAATTCCACTGCACTGCATGTACAGTTTTCCCTAAGGAGATTGTCTTATGTTCAGATTTCTACATTTGTTTGTGCTATGCAGTGCTGTCTTTTCCTGTCTGCATCACAATGACACTGTCTGTCAATAAATTATTGTACAAACAGTAAAAGCGTTAACGTGAATCATGTGCCGTCTCTTGCAATCAAACAATCAAAACCAGAAATGCACTTACTGTTTTGCAAATGACAAGGATGATTCGAGAAATGCTCCACTCATCACTCTCAGGTCACTCCGCTGCACACGTCTGATCACTTCTTTGTCACCCCCGACCTCACCGCTCCAGACAACGCAGATGTCTTACCGCTGGTCACTTTCCGGCGCTACCTACGGTCCCTCCCTCCTGCTTTTCCTCTGCTGTCTTGTCTGCACCCCCCCCTCTGAGGAGCTCTCTCTTTTGAATACCAACAGTGCCACAGACACTCTGTGTTCCACGCTTACATCCTGCTTGGACAACATATCCCCTCTTACATCTGGACCAGCCCGTGCATCCCTGTCTGCCCCCTGGTTATCGGATGTACCACGTGAGCATCGCACCAGCCTCCGGTCAGCTGAGAGAAAATGGCACAAGTCAAAAGACCATACTGACCTCTCTCTCTCTACTTTCTCCGTTGACGTCACCTCTGCAAAAACTGATTATAACCACTCGAAGATCAGCAACTCTCGCACACTCTTAAAAACCTTCTCTGCTCTCCTCTGTCCGCCTGCTCCCACACCTTCATCGGAGTTAACGGCTGATGATTTTGCATCGTTCTTCGTAAAGGAAACTACCGCCATCAACAGCCAATTTTCTACGCCACCATCACCTGCCTTTTCTCCTATGTCTGAAGATGATGTTTCCAAGGTCATTGGTTCCAACCACCCTACCACCTGCCCACTGGATCCCATCCCCACCCATCTCCTCCATGCCATCTCTCCAGCAGTTGTGCCTGGTCTGACCCGCATCATCAACTCTTTGCTCACCACTGGGACATTTCCCACTGCTTTCAAAGAGGCCTGCATCACACCGCTACTGAAGAAACTCACTCTCAACCTTACACTGCTAGAACACTACAGGCCGGTGTAGTGTGTGAAAATGCATATCTTCCGTCAAAATGTAGATGACTTATTTTAACCTCTTATTATTTTCTGTCTTCTTAAAAATTATTTTTTTACTTACCTCACTATTCTTAGCTTTGTATACTGTGCTAGGCTTTAATGGACTGGATTTAATTAACTTATGCATTTTGTTGCCTATATTGTTATAATTGCTTCCAATGTTTCCTCGTCTGTAAGTCGCTTTGGATAAAAACGTCTGCTAAATGACTAAATGTAAATTTTATGAAATGTGTAATGTCATGTGTAATGTGTAATGTGTACTGTGTGGCCTTGAAATTTTAGCATGTCTACGTAATCATGAATAAATGCTTCTTGAGACACACAGTGTTGCTTCTTTGCATGCATCAAATTAATTGTTTCTGGCTATATGCATCCATGCATTAGTTTGAGAGGGGTGGAAATGGGACACTTGGGTGAAACAAAACTGCCCCAAAAGTACCCCCCCCACTTTAAATACAGTTTTTTCTAAGTCAATTTGGTACATTTCTCTGATCCGATTTGAAATTCTCAAAACTTCTTGTTCAATCCTTACATCCTTGTGTCACGTGTGCACATCAAACAAGCATTTTCTCATTTCTTTGAACAAGTTGCAAATGCTTTGGTACATCCATGCAAATGATTATGACAAAATTCTGTGCAGATTCCTACATTATCAATTGCTTATGTCATGTTGATCAAAATGCATTATAATGGGTCTCTGTAGAATAGTATAATCCCCACGACATTTAAGCACTAGTTTTACAATATACAGTAAGTATACTTTAAGTAAACGGTGGCATTTTATTTTACTCAATTTAGTGTTTTGCATTGCTATATTCTTTCCACATAGGACTGCAAGACAACTTCACTGTGTTGCAGACGGCCCCTTTTCACACCTAAACAGTCTTTTGACACTCTCTACAAGGATCTCATCCCTGAACAAGAGAGGGGGCAGATTGGAGATGACCTGCCAAAGTACGTGTTAGTTTGGGACAATGTCAGTTTCCATCGCTCCAACATCATCAGGCAATGGTTTGCGGCCCACAACAGGATGCTGGTGGAGTTCCTCTCACCCTACTCAACCCCGTTGAGGAATTTTTCTCAGCATGAAGATTAAAAGTACATGATGGCCAGCCGCATACACAGATGACCCTTCTGGCTGCCTTGGATGTAACGTGTGATGACATCACAGCTGATGCCTGCAGAGGCTGGATTAGACACTCTGAAAGATGATTTTCACGCTGTATCGCAAGAGAAGATATTTGTTGTGATGTGGATGAGAATCCGTTGCCCAAAAGACAGGAACGTCAGGAGGTGTAGGAAGACTGCACTGTAATTCCACTGCACTGCATGTACAGTTTTCCCTAAGGAGATTGTCTTATGTTCAGATTTCTACATTTGTTTGTGCTATGCAGTGCTGTCTTTTCCTGTCTGCATCACAATGACACTGTCTGTCAATAAATTATTGTACAAACAGTGAAAGCGTTAACGTGAATCATGTGCCGTCTATTGCAATCAAACAATCAAAACCAGAAATGCACTTACTGTTTTGCAAATGACAAGGATGATTCGAGAAATGCTCCACTCATCACTCTCAGGTCACTCCGCTGCACACGTCTGATCACTTCTTTGTCACCCCCGACCTCACCGCTCCAGACAACGCAGATGTCTTACCGCTGGTCACTTTCCGGCGCTACCTACGGTCCCTCCCTCCTGCTTTTCCTCTGCTGTCTTGTCTGCACTCCCCCCCTCTGAGGAGCTCTCACTTTTGAATACCAACAGTGCCACAGACACTCTGTGTTCCACGCTTACATCCTGCTTGGACAACATATCCCCTCTTACATCTGGACCAGCCCGTGCATCCCTGTCTGCCCCCTGGTTATCGGATGTACCACGTGAGCATCGCACCAGCCTCCGGTCAGCTGAGAGAAAATGGCACAAGTCAAAAGACCATACTGACCTCTCTCTCTCTACTTTCTCCGTTGACGTCACCTCTGCAAAAACTGATTATAACCACTCGAAGATCAGCAACTCTCGCACACTCTTAAAAACCTTCTCTGCTCTCCTCTGTCCGCCTGCTCCCACACCTTCATCGGAGTTAACGGCTGATGATTTTGCATCGTTCTTCGTAAAGGAAACTACCGCCATCAACAGCCAATTTTCTACGCCACCATCACCTGCCTTTTCTCCTATGTCTGAAGATGATGTTTCCAAGGTCATTGGTTCCAACCACCCTACCACCTGCCCACTGGATCCCATCCCCACCCATCTCCTCCATGCCATCTCTCCAGCAGTTGTGCCTGGTCTGACCCGCATCATCAACTCTTTGCTCACCACTGGGACATTTCCCACTGCTTTCAAAGAGGCCTGCATCACACCGCTACTGAAGAAACTCACTCTCAACCTTACACTGCTAGAACACTACAGGCCGGTGTAGTGTGTGAAAATGCATATCTTCCGTCAAAATGTAGATGACTTATTTTAACCTCTTATTATTTTCTGTCTTCTTAAAAATTATTTTTTTACTTACCTCACTATTCTTAGCTTTGTATACTGTGCTAGGCTTTAATGGACTGGATTTAATTAACTTATGCATTTTGTTGCCTATATTGTTATAATTGCTTCCAATGTTTCCTCGTCTGTAAGTCGCTTTGGATAAAAACGTCTGCTAAATGACTAAATGTAAATTTTATGAAATGTGTAATGTCATGTGTAATGTGTAATGTGTACTGTGTGGCCTTGAAATTTTAGCATGTCTACGTAATCATGAATAAATGCTTCTTGAGACACACAGTGTTGCTTCTTTGCATGCATCAAATTAATTGTTTCTGGCTATATGCATCCATGCATTAGTTTGAGAGGGGTGGAAATGGGACACTTGGGTGAAACAAAACTGCCCCAAAAGTACCCCCCCCACTTTAAATACAGTTTTTTCTAAGTCAATTTGGTACATTTCTCTGATCCGATTTGAAATTCTCAAAACTTCTTGTTCAATCCTTACATCCTTGTGTCACGTGTGCACATCAAACAAGCATTTTCTCATTTCTTTGAACAAGTTGCAAATGCTTTGGTACATCCATGCAAATGATTATGACAAAATTCTGTGCAGATTCCTACATTATCAATTGCTTATGTCATGTTGATCAAAATGCATTATAATGGGTCTCTGTAGAATAGTATAATCCCCACGACATTTAAGCACTAGTTTTACAATATACAGTAAGTATACTTTAAGTAAACGGTGGCATTTTATTTTACTCAATTTAGTGTTTTGCATTGCTATATTCTTTCCACATAGGACTGCAAGACAACTTCACTGTGTTGCAGACGGCCCCTTTTCACACCTAAACAGTCTTTTGACACTCTCTACAAGGATCTCATCCCTGAACAAGAGAGGGGGCAGATTGGAGATGACCTGCCAAAGTACGTGTTAGTTTGGGACAATGTCAGTTTCCATCGCTCCAACATCATCAGGCAATGGTTTGCGGCCCACAACAGGATGCTGGTGGAGTTCCTCTCACCCTACTCAACCCCGTTGAGGAATTTTTCTCAGCATGAAGATTAAAAGTACATGATGGCCAGCCGCATACACAGATGACCCTTCTGGCTGCCTTGGATGTAACGTGTGATGACATCACAGCTGATGCCTGCAGAGGCTGGATTAGACACTCTGAAAGATGATTTTCACGCTGTATCGCAAGAGAAGATATTTGTTGTGATGTGGATGAGAATCCGTTGCCCAAAAGACAGGAACGTCAGGAGGTGTAGGAAGACTGCACTGTAATTCCACTGCACTGCATGTACAGTTTTCCCTAAGGAGATTGTCTTATGTTCAGATTTCTACATTTGTTTGTGCTATGCAGTGCTGTCTTTTCCTGTCTGCATCACAATGACACTGTCTGTCAATAAATTATTGTACAAACAGTGAAAGCGTTAACGTGAATCATGTGCCGTCTATTGCAATCAAACAATCAAAACCAGAAATGCACTTACTGTTTTGCAAATGACAAGGATGATTCGAGAAATGCTCCACTCATCACTCTCAGGTCACTCCGCTGCACACGTCTGATCACTTCTTTGTCACCCCCGACCTCACCGCTCCAGACAACGCAGATGTCTTACCGCTGGTCACTTTCCGGCGCTACCTACGGTCCCTCCCTCCTGCTTTTCCTCTGCTGTCTTGTCTGCACTCCCCCCCTCTGAGGAGCTCTCACTTTTGAATACCAACAGTGCCACAGACACTCTGTGTTCCACGCTTACATCCTGCTTGGACAACATATCCCCTCTTACATCTGGACCAGCCCGTGCATCCCTGTCTGCCCCCTGGTTATCGGATGTACCACGTGAGCATCGCACCAGCCTCCGGTCAGCTGAGAGAAAATGGCACAAGTCAAAAGACCATACTGACCTCTCTCTCTCTACCAGTCTCTTCTCTCTACTTTCTCCGTTGACGTCACCTCTGCAAAAACTGATTATAACCACTCGAAGATCAGCAACTCTCCTGACTCTCGCACACTCTTAAAAACCTTCTCTGCTCTCCTCTGTCCGCCTGCTCCCACACCTTCATCGGAGTTAACGGCTGATGATTTTGCATCGTTCTTTGTAAAGAAAACTACCGCCATCAACAGCCAATTTTCTACACCACAATCACCCGCCTTTTCTCCTATGTCTGAAGATGATGTTTCCAAGGTCATTGGTTCCAACCACCCAACCACCTGCCCACTGGATCCCAGCCCCACCCATCTCCTCCATGCCATCTCTCCAGCAGTTGTGCCTGGTCTGACCCGCATCATCAACTCTTTGCTCACCACTTGGACATTTCCGACTGCTTTCAAAGAGGCCTGCATCACACCGCTACTGAAGAAACTCACTCTCAACCTTACACTGCTAGAACACTACAGGCCGGTGTAGTGTGTGAAAATGCATATCTTCCGTCAAAATGTAGATGACTGATTTTAACCTCTTATTATTTTCTGTCTTCTTAAAAAATTATTTTTTTACTTACCTCACTATTCTTAGCTTTGTATACTGTGCTAGGCTTTAATGGACTGGATTTAATTAACTTATGCATTTAGTTGCCTATATTGTTATAATTGCTTCCAATGATTCCTCGTCTGTAAGTCGCTTTGGATAAAAACGTCTGCTAAATGACTAAATTTAATTTTTATGAAATGTGTAATGTCATGTGTAATGTGTAATGTGTAGTGTGTGGCATTGAAATTTTAGCATGTCTACGTAATCATGAATAAATGCTTCTTGAGACACACAGTGCTGCTTCTTTGCATGCATCAAATGAATTGTTTCTGGCTATATGCATCCATGCATTAGTTTGAGAGGGGTGGAAATGGGACACTTGGGTGAAACAAAACTGCCCCAAAAGTACCCCCCCCCCCACTTTAAATACAGTTTTTTCTAAGTCAATTTGGTACATTTCTCTGATCCGATTTGAAATTCTCAAAACTTCTTGTTCAATCCTTACATCCTTGTGTCACGTGTGCACATCAAACAAGCATTTTCTCATTTCTTTGAACAAGTTGCAAATGCTTTGGTACATCCATGCAAATGATTATGACAAAATTCTGTGCAGATTCCTACATTATCAATTGCTTATGTCAAGTTGATCAAAATGCATTATAATGGGTCTCTATAGAATAGTATAATCCCCACGACATTTAAGCACTAGTTTTACAATATACAGTAAGTATACTTTAAGTAAACGGTGGCATTTTATTTTACTCAATTTAGTGTTTTGCATTGCTATATTCTTTCCACATAGGACTGCAAGACAACTTCACTGTGTTGCAGACGGCCCCTTTTCACACCTAAACAGTCTTTTGACACTCTCTACAGGGATCTCATCCCTGAACAAGAGAGGGGGCAGATTGGAGATGACCTGCCAAAGTACGTGTTAGTTTGGGACAATGTCAGTTTCCATCGCTCCAACATCATCAGACAATGGTTTGCGGCCCACAACAGGATGCTGGTGGAGTTCCTCTCACCCTACTCAACCCCGTTGAGGAATTTTTCTCAGCATGAAGATTAAAAGTATATGATGGCCAGCCGCATACACAGATGACCCTTCTGGCTGCCATGGATGTAACGTGTGATGACATCACAGCTGATGCCTGCAGAGGCTGGATTAGACACTCTGAAAGATGATTTTTACGCTGTATCGCAAGAGAAGATATTTGTTGTGATGTGGATGAGAATCCGTTGCCCAAAAGACAGGAACGTCAGGAGGTGTAGGAAGACTGCACTGTAATTCCACTGCACTGCATGTACAGTTTTCCCTAAGGAGATTGTCTTATGTTCAGATTTCTACATTTGTTTGTGCTATGCAGTGCTGTCTTTTCCTGTCTGCATCACAATGACACTGTCTGTCAATAAATTATTGTACAAACAGTAAAAGCGTTAACGTGAATCATGTGCCGTCTCTTGCAATCAAACAATCAAAACCAGAAATGCACTTACTGTTTTGCAAATGACAAGGATGATTCGAGAAATGCTCCACTCATCACTCTCAGGTCACTCCGCTGCACAAGTCTGATCACTTCTTTGTCACCCCCGACCTCACCGCTCCAGACAACGCAGATGTCTTACCGCTGGTCACTTTCCGGCTCTACCTACGGTTCCTCCCTCCTGCTTTTCGTCTGCTGTCTTGTCTGCACTCCCCCCCTCTGAGGAGCTCTCTCTTTTGAATACCAACAGTGCCACAGACACTCTGTGTTCCACGCTTACATCCTGCTTTGACAACCTACGCGCTACTACATCTGGACCAGCCCGTGCATCCCTGTCTGCCCCCTGGTTTTTGGATGTACCACGTGAGCATCGCACCAGCCTCCAGTCAGCTGAGAGAAAATGGCCCAAGTCAAAAGACCATACTGACCTCTCTCTCTACCAGTCTCTTCTCTCTACTTTCTCCGTTGACGTCACCTCTGCAAAAACTGATTATAACCACTCGAAGATCAGCAACTCTCCTGACTCTCACACACTCTTAAAAACCTTCTCAGCTCTCCTCTGTCCGCCTGCTCCCACACCTTCATTGGAGTTAACGGCTAATGATTTTGCATCGTTCTTCGTGAAGAAAACTACCGCCATCAACAGCCAGATTTCTACACCCCATCACCCGCCTTTTCTCCTCTGTCTGAAAATGATGTTTCCAAGGTCAGTGGTTCCAACCACCCTACCACCTGCCCACTGGATCCCATCCCCACCCATCTCCTCCATGCCATCTCTCCAGCAGTTGTGCCTGGTCTGACCCACATCATCAACTCTTTGCCCACCACTGGGACTTTTCCCACTGCGTTCAAAGAGGCCTGCATCACATTGCTAATGAAGAGACCCTCTCTCAACCTTACACTGCTAGAACACTACAGGCCGGTGTAGTGTGTGAAAATGCATATCTTCTGTCAAAATGTAGATGACTGATTTTAACATCAATTTTTTTTCTGTGTTCTTAAAAAAATGTTTTTACTTACCTCACTAATCTTAGCTTTGTATACTGTGCTAGGCTTTAATGGACTGGATTTAATTAACTTATGCATTTTGTTGCCTATATTGTTATATTTTCTTCCAATGTTTCCTCGTCTGTAAGTCGCTTTGGATAAAAACGTCTGCTAAATGACTAAATGTAAATTTAATGAAATGTGTAATGTCATGTGTAATGTGTAGTGTGTGGCCTTGAAATTTTAGCATGTCTACGTAATCATGAATAAATGCTTCTTTAGACACACAGTGTTGCTTCTTTGCATGCATCAAACGCATTGTTTCTGGCTATATGCATCCATGGATCAGTTTGAGAGTGGTGGATATGGGACACTTGGGTGAAACAAAACTGCCCCAAAAGTACCCCCACCCACTTTAAATACAGTTTTTTCTAAGTCAATTTTGTACATTTCTCAGATCCGATTTGAAATTCTCAAAACTTCTTGTTCAATCCTTACATCCTTGTGTCACTTGTGCACATCAAACAAGCATTTTCTCATTTCTTTGAACAAGTTGCAAATGCTTTGGTACATCAATGCAAGTGAATATGACACAATTCTGTGCAGATTCCTACATTATCAATTGCTTATGTCATGTTGATCGAAATGCATTATAATGGGTCTCTGTTGAATAGTATAATCCCCCATGACATTTAAGCACTAGTTTTAAAATATACAGTAAGTATACTTCAAGTAAACAGTGGCATTTTATTTTACTCAATTTAGTGTTTAGCATTACTATATTCTTTCCACATAGGATTGCAAGACAACTTCAATGTGTTGCAGACGGCCCCTTTTCACACCTAAACAGTCTTTTGGCACTCTCTACAGGGATCTCATCAGGATTCCCTCCCTCCTGCTTTTCCTCTGCTGTCTTGTCTGCACTCCCCCCCTCTGAGGAGCTCTCTCTTTTGAATACCAACAGTGCCACAGACACTCTGTGTTCCACGCTTACATCCTGCTTGGACAACCTACGCCCTCCTACATCTGGACCAGCCCGTGCATCCCTGTCTGCCCCCTGGTTATCGGATGTACCACGTGAGCATCGCACCAGCCTCCAGTCAGCTGAGAGAAAATGGCCAAAGTCAAAAGACCATACTGACCTCTCTCTCTACCAGTCTCTTCACTCTACTTTCTCCGTTAACGTCACCTCTGCAAAAACTGATTATAACCACTCAAAGATCAGCAACTCTCCTGACTCTCACACACTCTTAAAAACCTTCTCTGCTCTCCGCCTGCTCCCACACCTTCATCGGAGTTAACGGCTAATGATTTTGCATCGTTCTTCGTAAAGAAAACTACCGCCATCAACAGCCAGATTTCTACACCCCCATCACCCGCCTTTTCTCCTCTGTCTGAAAATTATGTTTCCAAGGTCATTGGTTCCAACCACCCTACCACCTGCCCACTGGATCCCATCCCCACCCATCTCCTCCATGCCATCTCTCCAGCAGTTGTGCCTGGTCTGACCCACATCATCAACTCTTTGCCCACCACTGGGACATTTCCCACCGCGTTCAAAGAGGCCTGCATCACACCGCTACTGAAGAAACCCACTCTCAACCTTACACTGCTAGAACACTACAGGCCGGTGTAGTTTGTGAAAATGCATATCTTCCGTCAAAATGTAGATGACTGATTTTTATCATCTAATTTTTTTCTGTCTTCTTAAAAAAATTGTTTTACTTACCTCACTATTCTTAGCTTTGTATACTGTGCTAGGCTTTAATGGACTGGATTTAATTAACTTATGCATTTTGTTGCCTATATTGTTATAGTTTCTTCCAATGTTTCCTCGTCTGTAAGTCGCTTTGGATAAAAACGTCTGCTAAATGACTAAATGTAAATTTAATGAAATGTGTAATGTCATGTGTAATGTGTAGTGTGTGGCCTTGAAATTTTAGCATCTCTACGTAATCATGAATAAATGCTTCTTGAGACACACAGTGTTGCTTCTTTGCATGCATCAAACGCATTGTTTCTGGCTATATGCATCCATGGATTAGTTTGAGAGGGGTGGATATGGGACACTTGGGTGAAACAAAACTGCCCCAAAAGTACCCCCACCCACTTTAAATACAGTTCTACCAGAAAGACTCGTGAAACAAAGAACGATATATGATATTTATTATGTAACAATATATTTGTATTGTATAGTAGTTTGGGCGTAGGCCCCGTCCGATGAAGGAATCATGGCAAAATGATTCTGGAGTTCCTGCCTGAAGATAAGGCAGGAGCGGAGCCTACCCCCTGAACTGAGGACGGGGCCAGACCTGGTGGTGGTGGTGGAGGGGAGGATGGGGGATTTCACTCGTGCGTTAGTTTCTGTGAACGAAAGAGAAGGTAAGTACAATCATTTTATACTACGTGCTGAGGGATGATAGGCTAACTGGTAATTGATTATGACGTGAGGAGTCTTCCTGGTAGAACTTGCGCAAAGCTTGCATTTCTACCAGAAAGACTTGTGAAACAAAGAACGATATATGATATTTATTATGTAACAATATATTTGTATTGTATAGTAGTTTGGGCGTAGGCCCCGTCCGATGAAGGAATCATGGCAAAATGATTCTGGAGTTCCTGCCTGAAGATAAGGCAGGAGCGGAGCCACCCCAAAGAAGAAGTAATTGGAAATAAACCCACCGGATAAGGAATCTCACTGGAGTTCCTAAAGGAGAGAGTAAGCAAGGGTCAGACATGTTTGGACATACGTGAGGTTGCATTGTACGTGACTTCTTCTGAAGATAGCATAAATGGTATTATAAAGGTTATAGTTAAATATCAATGTTTTAACTGAAACCTCCAAAAGCACATGAAAGGCTTGCGAAGCATAGGATTTACAGAAGCCTGCACAGGCTGAACGCTTGCTGAGCAAAATAATAAAATATATATAAATAACAACGGGGCCTGCGCGGTCCGATAGGAGACTCGCACAAGCCTATGAATATGTTCCTTGAGCCTGCACAGGCTGCGAGGGCTTGCAAAAGCACAGAAAGAAATAATAAAATAAACAACATATATATAAATAACGACAGGCCAGCACTGGCTAATATGAGACTCGCACGAGTCATGAATATATCCTGGAGCCTGCACAGGCTACGAGGGCTTGCAAAAGCACAGAAAGAAATAATAAAATAAACAACATATATATAAATAACGACAGGCCAGCACTGGCTAATATGAGACTCGCACGAGCCATGAATATGTTCCTGGAGCCTGCACGGCTACGAGGGCTTGCAAAAGCACAAAAATAAATAATAAAATAAACGACATATATATAAATAACGACAAGCCAGCACTGGCTAATATGAGACTCGCGCGAGCCCATGAATGTGTTCCTGGAGCCTGCACAGGCTACGAGGGCTTGCAAAAGCACAGAAAGAAATAATAAAATAAACGACATATATATAAATAACGACAAGCCAGCACTGGCTAATATGAGACTCGCACGAGCCCATGAATGTGTTCCTGGAGCCTGCACAGGCTACGAGGGCATGCAACAGCACAAAAAGAAATAATAAAATAACCATCATATATATAAATAACGCCGAGCCAGCATTGGCTAATATGCGGCTTGCACGAGCCGATGAATGTATCCCTGAAGCCTAACTTGCTCAAGCCAACAGATTTCACCAGAAGATAACGAGCTGAATGAGGCTTTCAGAAGCCATGCTATATATACCTATACTTATGCCACCACCACCAGTATGTACAATGAAGTACCTTAAGCTTGTAGAGAACGCTTGCTGAGCATCCAGGATAGTTTTTGAATCTGGTCTTATATAGGATTCAAATGCCATAGATGACCATCTGCCCAGGATTTTGATCGCAGAGGTCGAAATCCCGCAAGCTGCTGCAGATGTTGCCGCTCCAATCCTGAATGATTGCCCGGTGTAGAGATGGGAAGACTTGCCGCAACTCCCCAACGCTGCGGCAAGATGAATCCTGAACCACTCTTTAGTCATGGGAAAGCCGTTTGATAGCTCGAAAAGGGGGGAAAGCTTATGGTGACTGGGGCGAGTTTTGAGGTATTTAATCATAGAAGCATAAGGGCAATTATCATTATTGGAACGCAAAATTTTTATTGTAGAGCCTGCGCGTGCCGTGTCAGTTTTTGAATGTTTAAGAAAAATAGTAAAGTGGTTTGGAGAAAATTTTATATCTGAAAATGTCAGATCTCTGGATGGGTCGAAACTCCGGGAGTTGTTAGTAAATTCCCCTGGGCGCATAAAGCCATGGAAGGCAGTTAAGAATACCGCTTCTAAGAGAATGTTAGTATGTGCTGAGAATAGCCCTTGGCGCAACGAGTAAACCAGTTCTTTTAAAATGGGGAGAGTAATGGGAAGGCGTTTATCCATTGTTTTCTTTGTATCTTTAGAGATACCTTTCAGAAGTAACCGTATGGATGGCGTGGAAAATAAACTTGGATAACCGGGATCATGCATTCTGGCATGGAATTGGATACCCGCCAGTAATCTGCGTATGGTGGATATTTTAAGGTTGCGGAATTGATACTGATGCACCAAAAAGGCACAGACGGTAGAAACTAAAATTGGAAAAAGGTTAACGCAAACCACTGATCTTGGAAGAACGCTCCGAAACCTACTGAAGGGGCAGCGTCGGTGAAAAGTTTGAGAGCGACAGAAGACTCGGGAGTATCATTATAAAAAAAAGATATGCCATTCCAGCTGTTAAGCAGGTGGGACCAGAATTTTAGATCTGAGAGGCACCCTTCATCGAGGTGCACGATGTCGCTTAGGTTGGGTACAGAATGGGCGCGATCTAACAACCGAGATATGAAAGCCCTACCTTGCGGGATAATGCTCATGGCGAAATTGAGGTGGCCAAGCAATGAAGGCATTTCCCGTTTTGTAACGACGCGTGAGTCTATAAAAGAACCCATAACAGAACGAATTCTGGAAAGTTTATCCATAGGAAGAGAAGCTTGCATTTTGACAGTATCCAGCCGGATACCGAGGAACTCGAGAGCGGTTGCCGGGCCGAGAGCCTTCTCTTCTGATAGAGGAACTCCCACCTCGCTGAAAATGTGTTTGAGTGTATCTAGGATGGGGGTTTCGCGTGATGGAAAATCGACCAGCAGAAAATCATCAAGTAGATGCAGAGCGAAAGGGATCTTGCAGACGTTAAGCAGGATCCAACACAATGCCTCTGATAGGTTGTTAAATATGTGTGGGCTGCTTCTGCAGCCGAAAGTTAGTCTAACTGCGAAATAAAACTTGGATTGCCATTTGACGCCAAAGAGAGCCCACTCGGCGGGGTGAATAGGAATAATTTTAAAAGCGTCTCTGATGTCAGCTTTAGCTAGCCATGCACCCTGCCCAGCCAGTTTAATTAGTTGGATCGCGTTGTCCACTGAAGCATAATACAGCGAAAAAGGCTCTAGGGGAATGCATTCATTAACGCTCGCTGTAGTATTAGAATGTGGCGAAGACATGTCAAAAATCAGCCGCTTTTTCCCTGAAAATTTCCTAGTAGCCACGCCGAGCGAATTAACTCTAAAGGGAGAAAAAGGAGGAGAACTGAAAGGCCCAATAACATAACCTTTATTAACTTCCTTCCTTAATAAATCAGAAACCATTTTTGGTTCAGCTAAAGCCGACTGTAGGTTTTTTTTGCAACATAAGAAAAAGACAGGGGGGATAAGACACCTACCCTAAACCCTTGGACCAGCCCGGTAATCAAATAATCTACACATAATGGATCTGGATGGGATGACAAGTACCCTGATAACGTTTGGATATTAATTGGGGTAGAAGGGTGATTTTTTAGAATTTCTTTCTGAACCGGGACTTTCCTTGAGCAGCGGGTCTGAATCTCCGTGGGCAGACATATTTCGGATGGGGCTCTTTGCAAAAACTGCAAACATGTGAAAAAATACATTTAGAAAATGTACAAACAGATTCGTTGAAATTATAACAGATCCTAGAATTGTCCAGGTTATGGGTTGAACGCCCTCTATTGACATAGGATGGGCTTACTGGATCAGCACCATGGACAGCAGCGGGACTTTGACTCGCGAGAGTTTTAGGGCAGAGCGAGGCAGTGTGACCGTGAGAGCTGCAAACTACACATGACAGGGTTTTCTGGCCGCCAAAGTGGCGGACAAGTAGTTCTGTGTCGATGATGGACCAGTCCAGCCGAGAATTAAACACAGAGATGAATGAAGCGGATTTAGCCGAAAAGGATCTATGATATTCATAGAAAAGAGTGCCTCCGTATCTCTGGTAAAAGTCCGTCATCATGGCCAAATAAGTGTCCAATTCTTCGCGACGCTCTGGAAAGTTTTGGCAGAGGATGTCTCTATAAACTCCGAAAGCGCTTACGAACTCGGGAAATGATAGATTACGTTGCAGCCTAGCGTCAGAAGTTCTGAGGAAAACCGCCACGTCACCACAATCTACCATTTGCCGTTCAGACGCCGGCAGAGGCATCACTAAGGAGGCTAAATTTACGTCCTTACCTTCTATGATGCTAGCACGCATTTGATGCGAAACTGAAGCCGCAGCCGGTGGAACAAATCGTCTCCCGAAGTTTTGGGCGGCCTCTGCCGTAGACAAATTAAACTGAGTTGCACTCAGAGCTGGCTCAACAAAGGTTGAAGGCTGGATAGTTGGTAGAGCTATCGTTTGTGGGGATGTAGACGAGGATGTCCCCGCAAAAACCGGGGATACGCCGGATGATGTGGCCGTGGCGGAATTTAAGGTCGGGTTCCCGATAGCTCTCTCGAAGACCCCCAGCCTATTCCCAAGGTTATTCACTGACTCGGATAATCCTTGGACTATTAACAGGAGCTGATCATTGATATCCGCTGGGCCCTGAGTTGGAGAAACGGTCGACGTGGCAGGTTTGGACCTTTTCGTTGATTTTGGAGAGGATTTGGCTGTGCGTTTCCTGCCGGCTTGCTTGGCTGGAACTGATGGCATCATGGGGCTTACCGGGACATCCGTGGCTATGACGGCGGGATTACCCAGAGCGTTAGAAGCCAGTAATATAAGATCTTCCCTCTCCAAATCTTTATCCGCTGGAATGCCTTGCTGCTCAAAAATGGACAATATCTTCTCTGTGGGCCACTGGGACCACGGGGAATCCCGGTTCTGTATGCGTGTACTGCGCCGCACGTTTGCTGGAGAAGTAGGAGGAGGATCGTCATCGGAATCAGTAAAGTCGCAATCGACTTTTTCCGCCATTTTCGGTTGCTAACTTACGCAATGAGATATTTCACTCGTGCGTTAGTTTCTGTGAACGAAAGAGAAGGTAAGTAAAATCCTTTTATACTACGTGCTGAGGGATGATAGGCTAACTGGTAATTGATTATGACGTGAGGAGTCTTCCTGGTAGAACTTGCGCAAAGCTTGCATTTTTTTCTAAGTCAATTTGGTACATTTCTCAGATCTGATTTGAAATTCTCAAAACTTCTTGTTCAATCCTTACATCCTTGTGTCACTTGTGCACATCAAACAAGCATTTTCTCATTTCTTTGAACAAGTTGCAAATGCTTTGGTACATCAATGCAAGTGAATATGACACAATTCTGTGCAGATTCCTACATTATCAATTGCTTATGTCATGTTGATCGAAATGCATTATAATGGGTCTCTGTTGAATAGTATAATCCCCCATGACATTTAAGCACTAGTTTTACAATATACAGTAAGTATACTTCAAGTAAACAGTGGCATTTTATTTTACTCAATTTAGTGTTTAGCATTACTATATTCTTTCCACATAGGATTGCAAGACAACTTCAATGTGTTGCAGACGGCCCCTTTTCACACCTAAACAGTCTTTTGGCACTCTCTACAGGGATCTCATCAGGATTCCCTCCCTCCTGCTTTTCCTCTGCTGTCTTGTCTGCACTCCCCCCCTCTGAGGAGCTCTCTCTTTTGAATACCAACAGTGCCACAGACACTCTGTGTTCCACGCTTACATCCTGCTTGGACAACCTACGCCCTCCTACACCTGGACCAGCCCGTGCATCCCTGTCTGCCCCCTGGTTATCGGATGTACCACGTGAGCATCGCACCAGCCTCCAGTCAGCTGAGAGAAAATGGCCCAAGTCAAAAGACCATACTGACCTCTCTCTCTACCAGTCTCTTCTCTCTACTTTCTCCGTTGACGTCACCTCTGCAAAAACTGATTATAACCACTCGAAGATCAGCAACTCTCCTGACTCTCACACACTCTTAAAAACCTTCTCTGCTCTCCTCTGTCCGCCTGCTCTCACACCTTCATCGGAGTTAACGGCTAATGATTTTGCATCGTTCTTCGTAAAGAAAACTACCGCCATCAACAGCCAGATTTCTACACCCCCATCACCCGCCTTTTCTCCTCTGTCTGAAAATGATGTTTCCAAGGTCATTGGTTCCAACCACCCTACCACCTGCCTACTGGATCCTATCCCCACCCATCTCCTCCATGCCATCTCTCCAGCAGTTGTGCCTGGTCTGACCCACATCATCAACTCTTTGCCCACCACTGGGACATTTCCCACTGCGTTCAAAGAGGCCTGCATCACACCGCTACTGAAGAAACCCACTCTCAACCTTACACTGCTAGAACACTACAGGCCGGTGTAGTGTGTGAAAATCCATATCTTCTGTCAAAATGTAGATGACTGATTTTAACATCTAATTTTTTCTGTGTTCTTAAAAATCTTTTTTACTTACCTCACTAATCTTAGCTTTGTATACTGTGCTAGGCTTTCAAGGACTGGATTTAATTAAATTATGCATTTTGTTGCCTATATTGTTATAATTTCTTCCAATGTTTCCTCGTCTGTAAGTCGCTTTGGATAAAAACGTCTGCTAAATGACTTAATGTAAATTTAATGAAATGTGTAATGTCATGTGTAATGTGTAGTGTGTGGCCTTGAAATTTTAGCATGTCTACGTAATCATGAATAAATGCTTCTTGAGACACACAGTGTTGCATCTTTGCATGCATCAAACGCATTGTTTCTGGCTATATGCATCCATGGATCAGTTTGAGAGGGGTGGATATGGGACACTTGGGTGAAACAAGACTGCCCCAAAAGTACCCCCACCCACTTTAAATACAGTTTTTTCTAAGTCAATTTGGTACATTTCTCAGATCCGATTTGAAATTCTCAAAACTTCTTGTTCAAACCTTACATCCTTGTGTCACTTGTGCACATCAAACAAGCATTTTCTCATTTCTTTGAAAAAGTTGCAAATGTTTTGGTACATCTATGCAAGTGAATATGACACAATTCTGTGCAGATTCCTACATTATCAATTGCTTATGTCATGTTGATCGAAATGCATCATAATGGGTCTCTGTTGAATAGTATAATCCCCCATGACATTTAAGCACTAGTTTTACAATATACAGTAAGTATACTTCAAGTAAACAGTGGCATTTTTTTACTCAATTTAGTGTTTAGCATTACTATATTCTTTCCACATAGGATTGCAAGACAACTTCAATGTGTTGCAGACGGCCCCTTTTCACACCTAAACAGTCTTTTGGCACTCTCTACAGGGATCTCATCAGGATTCCCTCCCTCCTGCTTTTCCTCTGCTGTCTTGTCTGCACTCCCCCCCTCTGAGGAGCTCTCTCTTTTGAATACCAACAGTGCCACAGACACTCTGTGTTCCCACTTACATCCTGCTTGGACAACCTACGCCCTCCTACATCTGGACCAGCCCGTGCATCCCTGTCTGCCCCCTGGTTATCGGATGTACCACGTGAGCATCGCACCAGCCTCCAGTCACCTGAGAGAAAATGGCCCAAGTCAAAAGACCATACAGACCTCTCTCTCTACCAGTCTCTTCTCTCTACTTTCTCCGTTGACGTCACCTCTGCAAAAACTGATTATAACCACTCGAAGATCAGCAACTCTCCTGACTCTCACACACTCTTAAAAACCTTCTCTGCTCTCCTCTGTCCGCCTGCTCCCACACCTTCATCGGAGTTAACGGCTAATGATTTTGCATCTTCTTCGTAAAGAAAACTACCTTCATCAACAGCCAGATTTCTACACCCACATCACCCGCCTTTTCTCCTCTGTCTGAAAATGATGTTTCCAAGGTCATTGGTTCCAACCACCCTACCACCTGCCCACTGGATCCCATCCCCACCCATCTCCTCCATGCCATCTCTCCAGCAGTTGTGCCTGGTCTGACCCACATCATCAACTCTTTGCCCACCACTGGGACATTTCCCACTGCGTTCAAAGAGGCCTGCATCACACCGCTACTGAAGAAACCCACTCTCAACCTTACACTGCTAGAACACTACAGGCCGGTGTAGTGTGTGAAAATGCATATCTTCTGTCAAAATGTAGATGACTGATTTTGACCTCTAATTCTTTTCTGTCTTCTTAAAAAATTTTTTTTTTAATTACCTCACTATTCTTAGCTTTGTATACTGTGCTAGGCTTTAATGGACTGGATTTAATTAACTTATGCATTTTGTTGCCTATATTGTTATAATTTCTTCCAATGTTTCCTCGTCTGTAAGTCGCTTTGGATAAAAACGTCTGCTAAATGACTAAATGTAAATTTAATGAAATGTGTAATGTCATGTGTAATGTGTAGTGTGTGGCCTTGAAATTTTAGCATGTCTACGTAATCATGAATAAATGCTTCTTGAGACACACAGTGTTGCTTCTTTGCATGCATCAAACGCATTGTTTCTGGCTATATGCATCCATGGATCAGTTTGAGAGGGGTGGATATGGGACACTTGGTTGAAACCAAAAGTACCCCCACCCACTTTAAATACAGTTTTTTCTAAGTCAATTTGGTACATTTCTCAGATCCGATTTGAAATTCTCAAAACTTCTTGTTCAATTCTTACATCCTTGTGTCACTTGTGCACATCAAACAAGCATTTTCTCATTCCTTTGAACAAGTTGCAAATGCTTTGGTACATCAATGCAAGTGAATATGACACAATTCTGTGCAGATTCCTATATTATCAATTGCTTATGTCATGTTGATCGAAATGCATTATAATGGGTCTCTGTTGAATAGTATAATCCCCCATGACATTTAAGCACTAGTTTTACAATATACAGTAAGTATACTTCAAGTAAACAGTGGCATTTTATTTTACTCAATTTAGTGTTTAGCATTACTATATTCTTTCCACATAAGGATTGCAAGACAACTTCAATGTGTTGCAGACGGCCCCTTTTCACACCTAAACAGTCTTTTGGCACTCTCTACAGGGATCTCATCAGGATTCCCTCCCTCCTGCTTTTCCTCTGCTGTCTTGTCTGCACTCCCCCCCTCTGAGGAGCTCTCTCTTTTGAATATCAACAGTGCCACAGACAATCTGTGTTCCACGCTTACATCCTGCTTGGACAACCTACGCCCTCCTACATCTGGACCAGCCCGTGCATCCCTGTCTGCCCCCTGGTTATCGGATGTACCACGTGAGCATCGCACCAGCCTCCAGTCACCTGAGAGAAAATGGCCAGAGTCAAAAGACCATACTGACCTCTATCTCTACCAGTCTCTTCTCTCTACTTTCTCCGTTGACGTCACCTCTGCAAAAACTGATTATAACCACTCGAAGATCATCAACTCTCCTGACTCTCGCACACTCTTAAAAACCTTCTCTGCTCTCCTCTGTCCGCCTGCTCCCACACCTTCATCGCAGTTAACGCACATCATCAACTCTTTGCTCTCCAATGGGACTTTTCCCACTGCGTTCAAAGAGGCCTGCATCACACCGCTACTGAAGAAACCCACTCTCAACCTTACACTGCTAGAACACTACAGGCCGGTGTTGTGTGTGAAAATGCATATCTTCTGTCAAAATGTAGATGACTGATTTTAACCTCTAATTCTTTTCTGTCTTCTTAAAAAAAATGTTTTTTACTTACCTCACTATTCTTAGCTTTGTATACTGTGCTAGGCTTTAATGGACTGGATTTAATTAACTTATGCATTTTGTTGCCTATATTGTTATAATTGCTTCCAATGTCTCCTCGTCTGTAAGTCGCTTTGGATAAAAACGTCTGCTAAATGACTAAATGTAAATTTAATGAAATGTGTAATGTCATGTGTAATGTGTAGTGTGTGGCCTTGAAATTTTAGCATGTCTACGTAATCATGAATAAATGCTTCTTGAGACACACAGTGTTGCTTCTTTGCATGCATCAAACGCATTGTTTCTGGCTATATGCATCCATGGATCAGTTTGAGAGGGGTGGATATGGGACACTTGGGTGAAACAAAACTGCCCCAAAAGTACCCCCATCCACTTTAAATACAGTTTTTTCTAAGTCAATTTGGTACATTTCTCAGATCCGATTTGAAATTCTCAAAACTTCTTGTTCAATCCTTACATCCTTGTGTCACTTGTGCACATCAAAAAAGCGTTTTCTCATTTCTTTGAACAAGTTGCAAATGCTTTGGTACATCAATGCAAGTGAATATGACACAATTCTGTGCAGATTCCTACATTATCAATTGCTTATGTCATGTTGATCGAAATGCATTATAATGGGTCTCTGTTGAATAGTATAATCCCCCATTACATTTAAGCACTAGTTTTACAATATACAGTAAGTATACTTAGAGTAAACAGTGGCATTTTATTTTACTCAATTTAGTGTTTTGCATTACTATATTCTTTCCACATAGGATTGCAAGACAACTTCAATGTGTTGCAGACGGCCCCTTTTCACACCTAAACAGTCTTTTGGCACTCTCTACAGGGATCTCATCAGGATTGCCTCCCTCCTGCTTTTCCTCTGCTGTCTTGTCTGCACTCCCCCCTCTGAGGAGCTCTCTCTTTTGAATACCAACAGTGCCACAGACACTCTGTGTTCCACGCTTACATCCTGCTTGGACAACCTATGCCCTCCTACATCTGGACCAGCCCGTGCATCCCTGTCTGCCCCCTGGTTATCGGATATACCACGTGAGCATCGCGCCAGCCTCCAGTCAGCTGAGATAAAATGGCACAAGTCAAAAGACCAAACTGACCTCTATCTCTACCAGTCTCTTCTCTCTACTTTCTCCGTTGACGTCACCTCTGCAAAAACTGATTATAACCACTCGAAGATCATCAACTCTCCTGACTCGCGCGCAATCTTAAAAACCTTCTCTGCTCTCCTCTGTCCGCCTGCTCCCACACCTTCATCGCAGTTAACGCACATCATGAACTCTTTGCTCTCCAATGGGACTTTTCCCACTGCGTTCAAAGAGGCCTGCATCACACCGCTACTGAAGAAACCCACTCTCAACCTTACACTGCTAGAACACTACAGGCCGGTGTAGTGTGTGAAAATGCATATCTTCTGTCAAAATGTAGATGACTGATTTTAACCTCTAATTCTTTTTTGTCTTCTTAAAAAAAAATTTTTTTACTTACCTCACTAATCTTAGCTTTGTATACTGTGCTAGGCTTTAATGGACTGGATTTAATTAACTTATGCATTTTGTTGCCTATATTGTTATAATTGCTTCCAATGTTTCCTCGTCTGTAAGTCGCTTTGGATAAAAACGTCTGCTAAATGACTAAATGTAAATTTTATGAAATGTGTAATGTCATGTGTAACGTGTAGTGTGTGGCCTTGAAATTTTAGCATGTCTACGTAATCATGAATAAATGCTTCTTGAGACACACAGTGTTGCTTCTTTGCATGCATCAAACAAATTGTTTCTGGCTATATGCATCCATGCATCAGTTTGTGATGAACATTAAAACAAAGTTCTGCGCGTTCAAAAATTGGAGAGAGGCCAGTTCAGAAAACGTTAAAATTTATTGATCAGAAGTCTCAAACAAACAGCTGTTTCGGTGGATTCTCAGACACAAAAACGTCTCACACAGAATCGACCACGAATAACAGTTTTAAAAGCTTTATATGTATTTCTCGTCGAGTCCCTTCTTCAGTCGGGGTCCAATCAGCTCTTCTCCCCTTTGTCTGGTCTCCAGCCAATCAGCTCACTGCCTTGTTTTTCAAATCACCATCTGTAACAAATTATAAAGAGGCCCCAACACACTCTGTGCGTAACCTGATCTTAACACACATACATAATGTTTCCTGTGGAAAAATACCCACAGTATCAGCCCTAAATCTTGGTTAACACAACTCACACACTTGGTTATATCTTCAACATATTATGCACAGTTGGTTAACATTAATGAAATCCTAAAGCATATTAAATGTAAAGGCACGTTTAATACCACAATAAGATCCTTCAGTGTACACATTTCTTCCCCCAAAAAGAAGACACACACACACATAAGCAGAACATGCAACCCCCCACTTACTGACCACATTCCGATCTCTGGCAACATCTAGCAACTGTAGAACTCTCAGCTTCAAGCTTTTGTTCACAATCATGTCATGTAGGAAAATACATCTGATTTAAACAAAATCAATCATCCATTTTTATATCGATCCATATATTGATCTTAATATCCCACAATTCCCTCTCTTGAGCACTAATTGTGGTCACAAATTATCACAATCATCGTTATCCTCCTCATCTAGGAAGTGGTCGCCAGACAATAGAGGCATGGTATATTTGGGAGGGGTTAGGTCTGTCTTTTCTATTGCCGATAATATGAGTCGGTTACATAGTGATCTGATACAGGGAACACAACAGCATCCACATGAGACCAAAATACCTACAAATACAGCTATTGATTCCACAATCGACATTAATACTGATTTCCATTTGCCTAGTGCCTTGTCTAGCCAATCTCCAATAGGATTATTTACTCCTGAATGTTCCTTCATTTCGATAGACAAAGTTTTCAAACCTTCCAATGCCCTAGTCACTGATCCGTCTGGGGCAGTATTATTAGGAATGTAAGTACAGCAAAGATCACCAAACATAACACATACTCCTCCCTTTTCTGCCAACAACATGTCCTTAGCCATACGGTTCTGTATAGCCATAAGTGAAGTTGGTGCTACCTGTTCCGCTAAACCATCTACTGCATCCCTTGTCATATTCGCTAACCTCATCACATTATAATGCACATAATTAATCCTATCTACATTCTTGTTTGGGGTGACTGGAAAAAGAGCAGCTATTTTTGGTATATTCTCAAAACCTGCTGCCACTTGGTTCGCTAGTTTATATTCATCCGGTATACCTCGTGGTATCCCTATCGCATCAATATACGTCGGACTATTTAATGATAAATCTACACTTGATCCTATTGCTCTCTTTGTAATGATGTGTCTTGTTCGATATGTTGTTGTTGCTCTCCTGACCCTCAGTTATGCTAAAAATTATTCCTACTATAACCCCTGAAATTATTAATGGGATCCCTGACAGCTTACAGTTTTCCCACAGCTTCATCTCGTTACCCTCTCTTGGACTTTAAAGGAACAATAAACACACTCTTGGAAAAATTTAAATGGTTAAACACACAGTACACTTAATGGGAATATGAAATTTAGAAAAAAATATATGATTAAAATGGGAATATGAAATTAAGAAAAAATATATGCTTAAACTCCCAAAAAATAGAAATGTAGGGAGTAAATGATTCTACGTTAATGAATATGACAATATA
Organism: Barbatula barbatula; assembly: GCF_947034865.1. NCBI lineage: Eukaryota > Metazoa > Chordata > Actinopteri > Cypriniformes > Nemacheilidae > Barbatula > Barbatula barbatula. Next base: position 15,764,232 of record NC_136777.1, read on the forward strand.
AAATCACAATAGCAATATAAAACTATGGAAAATATTGAAAATACTGAATATGAAATATGAAAACTGTGAATATAAAAATATGAAAAATAGTAAATATGGAAAATATGGAAAATGTGAATATTAAAATTGAAGATTCACAATAACAACAATATATATTGATTATAAAGAATTAGAAAGAAAATTAAGATATAGAGATTACGATAAAAATTAATATGAAAATGTTGATAACCCTTGACTTTTTGAAAATCTAAATTGTCCAAACCACAGCCTTTTTTGCACTAGATATTTATAGCCACTGTTGTTGATGCCTGTGTCCCACTTTCTGCTCCACTTTCTGCTCCAGAGATACCCTCCCCCTCTTGGACCTGAGCCCCCAGGTCCACAGCAGTCTCTGACAGCGACCTGTTTGGTGGATCACAGTTAACACAAGAAGACAAGTGATACCAGGTGTCGCCCTTGCCAGATAGACGGACACAATGTGATGTCCTTGCCGTCACTTTCAGAGGCTCCGTCCAGCGTGGCTCATTCCACTTCCTTTGAAACTTCTTCAGGCGCACCCACTGTGAACAGGGCTCGACAGGTTCTCCAGCAATGTCATAGGGAGTCTGCTGAGAGAAATGTTGAATCATAGCAGTCAGTTTGTCAAAATATACACAATGTGAAAGTGGTACACAGGTGTCCGGCTTCAGCGGCGTCGACGGTCCTGGAAAAGATCTACCTGTAAGCAATTCAAAAGGTGTAAAGCCAGTGATTCTGTTAACAGAGGAACGTACAGACAGTAGAGCCAACGGAAGAGCTGATAGCCATGATAATTTGGTCTGTGCACAGATTTTAGCCAATTTAAGTTTCAGTGTCAGGTCCATCCGTTCGACCTTACCTTGCGATTCAGGATGATAGACGGCTCCAAACGCATGCGTTACACCCAGCGATTTCTCTACGATTTTTAAATGCTCATTTTTGAAGTGCGAGCCGTTATCTGACCGGATACGCCGGGGGAAACCATAATGCGGGATGTACAGATTAATGAGACACTTAATGACTGCAGTGCTGTCTTCTTTTCCACAAGGAAAAGCCTCAGGCCAACCTGTGAATTGGTCAACTATCACCAACAAATACCGTTTCCCTTGCACCCTCTCTACCATGTCTGTAAAGTCAATCACGATTTCCTCTCCTGGGCCTCGCAATGGCAAAAATGTGCCCTTTAACTGTTTTAAAGTTGGTTTGATGTTATGTTTTTGACAAATGTCGCATGAAAGTACAAAGTTAGACACCATAGCCGTCAAAAAAGGATGCCACCAATATTGCAATGTTTTCATCATCTGTTTGGAACTCACGTGCGACATAGTGTGTGCTTGGTTCATGATAGAGCGTGACAGGCTCATGGGCAATGCTGGTCTGCCATCTGGGGCCTGCCACAGACCATCTGGTGCACACAGGGCCCCATACTCTGTCCACGTTGACAGTTCTTCTGGTGTGCATTTGCCATGTTCGGCCACAAGTGTTTCTCTGCTGAAAGATGGTAACAGTTTCACATATGAACAGTCAGTCTGTTCCATCATGGTCACCTGATAGCCTGCAGCTGTTTTGGCAGCCAAGTCAGCAGCCTCATTTCCCCGTGCTACGGCACTGTCTGTTTTACAGTGGCCCTGACATTTTATGACAGCAACAGCTGCTGGAATTTTCAATGCGTCCAACAGTGCACGTGCTTCTGCGTCATGTGCTATAGGCTTACCAGACGTAGTGACAAACCCACTCCTTTGCCAAACTGCGAGTTCGACATGGACAGCACCCACGACATAAGCTGAGTCACTATAAATGTTGACTTTGCCAGACCCTGCAAGTTTTAGTGCTTGTGTGACCGCAATTAGTTCTGCTCTCTGTGCCGACTGTTTGCCTTCTATTTTCTCTGCTTCCCTAGTAGTGTAACCTAACTCTGTTTGCTGCACAACAGAGTAAGCTGAGACCAAAGAGCCATCCTGAGCTCTAAAACAGCACCCGTCCGTGAAAAGTGTAATCACGTCCGAGGCTTCAGGGATAGGGGTTGCAGTTAAGTCCTGGCGAACACGAGATGCCAGGTCAGTGATTGGTGCACAGTCATGTGGTTCCCCTTTGGTGAACAAATCTGCCATGTTAATGCCATCGTGTTTATATGTTATGTTTGGCGCCGTTAGACATTTGGACAGTTTTCTCTGCCTCAGTGGTGAAAACGTAAATGATTCAGAGTTGACAAACGACATGACAGAGTGCGTGGTCAGGACCGTTAACTGATGACCCATCACAATGTGTGATGTCTTTTCAATAATCTTTGCCAATCCTGCAGTGAACCTGGCACAAGCTGGCTGGCGTTGTTCAATGGCGTCCATTAGGATACTGACATACATGAGCACACGTCTAGCACTAGACTGCTTCTGGAAAAGTACTCCATGTGCGCTATTCCCTGTTTCAGAAACGTCTAGGAAAAATGCCTTGCTGTAATCAGGGCTATGCAGATATGCTGCATGTGACAGCTCCCCTTTCAATTTAATGAACACGGTTTCTGCTTCAGGGGTCCATGTTAACTTCGCCTGCACATTTCTCATGCCTTGTTCCTTGACCATGTCTCGTAATGGCTTGGTGACCGCTACATACATAGGGATATAACTTCTGCTGAAACCTGTCAATCCCAGAAAGGAAAGCATGTCCTTCACATTGTGTGGCTTTGGGTGTGACAAAATGCCATCACGTTGGCGATCAGACAACGTTGTGCCTTGGCCTGTGATTAAACGGCCCATGAAAGTAACAGATGGCCTGCTGACCTGCAGTTTTTCTTTACTAACCTTGAACCCAGACGCATGCAGCTGTCTCAGAATGGCGCCCGTTGCTTTTAAGCAATCTTCGTTGGTTACGGCTGCCAGCAAAAGATCATCAACATACATTATTAGAACGCAATCTACAGGTAACACACAATTTATCAGCTGATTTTTCAGGACCTGATTGAATATCCCTGGCGATAAAATAAAGCCCTGTTGAAGTCTGTTATAAGAATATTGACATTTTCGCTAAGTGAAAGTCAGGCATGATTTACATTCTTCTGAGATTGGTATACAGAAAAAAGCGTTGGCCAAATCAATGCATGTGAACCATTGGTGAGCTGGGGTCAAATTTGAGATGGCAGTATATGGGTTTGGTACGGCCATTGTTGGTGTTGCCACCAGGCTGTTTACTCGACGCAGATCATGGACTAATCTATATTTGTTTGTGCCTGGTTTCTTGACAGGAAAGATCGGGGTGTTCCATGGCGATCGCCATGGAATAATGACACCTTTCTCCACTAAACCTTGAACAGTGGGTGCAATGCCTTCCTCTGCCTCCCTTTTGTTAGGATATTGTGGGACCCAAACTGGTTCTGTCGATTTTAACTGAAATGTGACTGGCTCAATGTTACAGAGGCTAACGTCCGTTGGACCTTGTGACCAGAGTTCGTCCGGCTGGCTGTTAATTAACTGCTCAGCTCCGGGACCGTCTGTTAGTTCGCGACCATGGCTTCTTGTAATTTCGAGATGAGTTAATTGGCCCCTATCGGCCGTTTTTTGTGGTACCCAATATGAATCTGTCATACGCGAATACAAAACCCCTACAATGCCAGAGGGCTCCCAATCGGTCACCAAGCGCAACCTCTTTGTCATAGCTCCTAACTCTCGAGCTTCATGACCTGGATGCAGTGCCATAGAAATGTGAGGTTCAGCTGTGTCTGCCATTTCATACCATATCTGTTGTTCTGGTGTCAGTGTAACTGGAACTACTACACCCTCTTGTCCTACATATAGACCCTCCCCTGTGAGTGTCCACATTTGGCCCTCAATGTCATGGAACATTTCCTGGTATTTGACAGTGTCATTACGGTCATAAAATAGTGTACAATGCAGGGGGTCGATGGGAGGTAAATAGACAGCTAAGTCTTTGATCCAGGGCCACTGATTCTTATACAGTGCCCTGGCCCCTGATTGAGAATCATCTAATTCCACCCAATATATGTCTGCCATCTCCTGCAAGGGTCCTCCCAACAAAACCTGCTGGTGGCCCTCTCTACTGTGTGCCTGTGAACAGTCGACTTTAGTGCCGTCCGGGAACGTGACTGTGACACCCTCTGGTGAGCATAAAATGTTTGCACCCAATTTAATCAACAGGTCTCTGCCCAATAAGGGAACAGGTGCTTTTGTGGAGTACAGAAATGAGTGTGACAGGGACTGATTTGCCACTTTCGTGGTAAGAGGAACAGTAAGATGCCAGTGTTCTAACCCTCCAGAGAATCCCATAACTCCAACAGTCTTATCACTTAGATCTTTGTCAGTGATTGTGCCCCTCGTTACTGTGGAGTATGTTGCTCCGGTATCTACCAAAGCTGTTAGTGGCCTGTTGTTGACCACTAAAATCATGTAAGGCTCAGCCAAACCTCGCATGATTGTTCTCTGTTGGCCCCGTCAACAGTCCGCGCCTTCCCCCTGGCCCCAAGTCGGGTTCAAGGGCGCCTGAATCGAGTGAGGAGGTGGGTGTTGTTGCTCCGGGTATTTTGGAGTTTGTGGTCCTCTGCCACGACCACTGGGCCCACCTCTATGAGGATCCCATCCCCCCGCAGGTGGTCCCATATACTGGCTGTCCCCTGATCTTAATTTCCCACATTTGAGAGGGGTGGAAATGGGACACTTGGGTGAAACAAAACTGCCCGAAAAGTACCCCCACCCACTTTAAATACAGTTTTTTTCTAAGTCAATTTCCGACATTTCTCAGATCCGATTTGAAATTATCAAAACTTCTTGTTCAATCCTTACATCCTTGTGTCACTTGTGCACATCAAACAAGCATTTTCTAATTTCTTCGAACAAGTTGCAAATGTTTTGGTACATCCATGCAAGTGAATATGACACAATTCTGTGCAGATTCCTACATTATCAATTGCTTATGTCATGTTGATCAAAATGCATTATAATGGGTCTCTGTTGAATAGTATAATCCCCCCATGACATTTAAGCACTAGTTTTACAATATACAGTAAGTATAATTCAAGTAAACACTGGCATTTATTTTACTCAATTTAGTGTTTTGCATTACTATATTCTTTCCACATAGGACTGCAAGACAACTTCACTGGGTTGCAGAAGGCCCCTTTTCACATCCCTGAACAAGAGAGGGGGCAGATTGGAGATGACCTGCCAAAGTACGTGTTAGTTTGGGACAATGTCAGTTTCCATCGCTCAAAAATCATCAGGCAATGGTTTGCGGCCCACAACAGGATGCTGGTGGAGTTCCTCTCACCCTACTCAACGCCGTTGATGAATTTTTCTCAGCATGAAGATTAAAAGTATATGATCGCAAGCCGCATACACAGATGACCCTTCTGGCTGCCATGGATGTAACGTGTGATGAAATCACAGCTGATGCCTCCAGAGGCTAGATTAGACACTCTGAAAAATGATTTTCACGCTGTATCGCAAGAGAAGATATTTGTTGTGATGTGGATGAGAATACGTTGCCCAAAAGACAGGAACGTCAGGAGGTGTAGGAAGACTGCACTGTAATTCCACTGCACTGCATGTACAGTTTTCCCTAAGGAGATTGTCTTATGTTCAGATTTCTACATTTGTTTGTGCTATGCAGTGCTGTCTTTTCCTGTCTGCATCGCAATGACACTGTCTGTCAATAAATTATTGTACAAACAGTAAAAGCGTTAACGTGAATAATGTGCCGTCTCTTGCAATCAAACAATCAAAACCAGAAATGCACTTACTGTTTTTGCAAATGTCAAGGATGATTCGAGAAATGCTCCACTCATCACTCTCAGGTCACTCCGCTGCACACGTCTGATCACTTCTTTGTCACCCCCGACTTCACCGCTCCAGACAACGCAGATGTCTTACCGCTGGTCACTTTCCGGCGCTACCTACGGTCCCTCCCTCCTGCTTTTCCTCTGCTGTCTTGTCTGCACTCCCCCCCTCTGAGGAGCTCTCTCTTTTGAATACCAACAGTGCCACAACCACTCTGTGTTCCACGCTTACATCCTGCTTGGACAACCTATGCCCTCCTACATCTGGACCAGCCCGTGCATCCCTGTCTGCCCCCTGGTTATCGGATGTACCACGTGAGCATCGCACAGCCTCCAGTCAGCTGAGAGAAAATGGCCCAAGTCAAAAGACCATACTGACCTCTCTCTCTACCAGTCTCTTCTCTCTACTTTCTCCGATGACGTCACCTCTGCAAAAACTGATTATAACCACTCGAAGATCAGCAACTCTCCTGACTCTCACACACTCTTAAAAACCTTCTCTGCTCTCCTCTGTCTGCCTGCTCCCACACCTTCATCGGAGTTAACGGCTAATGATTTTGCATCGTTCTTCGTAAAGAAAACTACCGCCATCAACAGCCAGATTTCTACACCACCATCACCTGCCTTTTCTCCTCTGTCTGAAAAGGATGTTTCCAAGGTCATTGGTTCCAACCACCCTACCACCTGCCCACTGGATTCCATCCCCACCCACCTCCTCCATGCCATCTCTCCAGCAATTGTGCCTGGTCTGACCCACATCATCAACTCTTTGCTCACCACTGGGACATTTCCCACTGCGTTCAAAGAGGCCTGCATCACACCGCTACTGAAGAAACTCACTCTCAACCTTACACTGCTAGAACACTACAGGCCGGTGTAGTGTGTGAAAATACATATCTTCCGTCAAAATGTAGACGACCGATTTTAACCTCTAATTCTTTTCTATCTTCTTAAAACATTTTTTTTACTTACCTCACTATTCTTAGCTTTGTATACTGTGCTAGGCTTTAATGGACTGGATTTAATTAACTTATGCATTTTGTTGCCTATATTGCTATAATTGCTTCCAATGTTTCATCGCCTACAAGTCGCTTTGGATAAAAACGTCTGCTAAATGACTAAATGTAAATTTAACGAAATGTGTAATGTCATGTGTAATGTGTAGTGTGTGGCCTTGAAATTTTAGCATGTCTATGTAATCATGAATAAATGCTTCTTGAGACACACAGTGTTGCTTCTTTGCATGCATCAAACAAATTGTTTCTGGCTATATGCATCCATGCATCAGTTTGAGAGGGGTGGAAATGGGACACTTGGGTGAAACAAAACTGCCCCAAAAGTACCCACACCCACTTTAAATACAGTTTTTTCTAAGTCAATTTGGTACATTTTTCAGATCCGATTTGAAATTCTCAAAACTTCTTCAATCCTTACATCCTTGTGTCACTTGTGCACATCAAACAAGCGTTTTCTCATTTCTTTGAACAAGTTGCAAATGCTTTGGTACATCAATGCAAATGAGTATGACACAATTCTGTGCAGATTCCTACATTATCAATTGCTTATGTCATGTTGATCAAAATGCATTATAATGGGTCTCTGTTGAATAGTATAATCCCCACGACATTTAAGCACTAGTTTTACAATATACAGTAAGTATACTTCAAGTAAACAGTGGCATTTATTTTACTCAATTTAGTGTTTTGCATTACTATATTCTTTCCACATAGGACTGCAAGACAACTTCACTGGGTTGCAGACGGCCCCTTTTCTTACCTAAACAGTCTTTTGACACTCTCTACAGGGATCTCATCCCTGAACAAGAGAGGGGGTAGATTTGAGATGACCTGCCAAAGTACATGTTAGTTTGGGACAATGTCAGTTTCCATCGCTCCAACATAATGGTTTGCGGCCCACAACAGGATGCTGGTGAAGTTCCTCTCACCCTACTTAACCCCGTTGAGGAATTTTTCTCAGCATGAAGATTGAAAGTATATGATCGCCAGCCGCATACACAGATGACCCTTCTGGCTGCCATGGATGTAGCGTGTGATGACATCACAGCTGTTGCCTGCAGTGGCTGGATTAGACACTCTGAAAGATGATTTTCACGCTGTATTGCAAGAGAAGATGTTCGCTGTGATGTGGATGAGAATTCGTTGCCCAAAAGACAGGAACGTCAGGAGGTGTAGGAAGACTGCACTGTAATTCCACTGCACTGCATGTACATGTTTCCCTCAGGAGATTGTCTTATGTTCAGATTTCTAAATTTGTTTGTGCTATGCAGTGCTGTCTTCTCCGGTCTGCATCGCAATAACACTGTCTGTCAATAAATTATTGTACAAACAGTAAAAGCGTTAACGTGAATCATGTGCCTTTCCTTTGCAATCAAACAATAAAATCCAGAAATGCACTTACTGTTTTGCAAATGTCAAGGATGATTCGAGAAATGCTCCACTCATCACTCTCAGGTCACTCCGCTGCACACGTCTGATCACTTCTTTGTCACCCCCGACCTCACCGCTCCAAACAACGCATATGTCTTACCGCTGGTCACTTTCCGGCGCTACCTACGGTCCCTCCCTCCTGCTTTTCCTCTGCTGTCTTGTAGTGTATGGATGATTGAGAGGAATACCATAACCCCCCCACTCCTTTTTTGTTCTGGTTCCTTGATTGCCATCATCAAAGGGCAAACCCTTTTGCTTCTCCGTGGGGTATTTACTACTCCTAAGCTTCAAAGCAAGCAAAAGGAGATATGAGAAGACTCTGTTTGCATCTGTAGTTTGTCCAGAGTCACTTATCAAGATTTCAGCTAAGTTTTATGAGAAGACCCCCATCACCTTCCACAGACAAAGACAAGTTACTTTCTCTCCAAATGTGCCACCGTCTAATTGGGTCAGTCACAGCTACAGGGCGTGACCTCCTCACAACTTAAATAAGAGATCACTCTCTTCGCTCTCTCTTCCTTTTGTTTTTCACCTTTGGACCTGCCTCGACCAGAAACCAGTTCTTGGAGTCTCTTCGGAGATTGCCTTCACCCCCATCGGGGACGGGAGAAGGAACAATAGACTGCGGCCTACCACTGAGCCACGAGGCCAGAACTTTTTCATCGAGATCGCATCCTGAAACCAATTGCAACCTTCCCATCCCTCCAAACGCTACGGATACAAATACAGCACAGAGCTCGCAAGTATTCCGTCCTATTCATAGAATAGCTGCGTTAAGTTTGTGCCTCTGTTAAAGATGTTTTATTGGTGTTCAGATGCTACTCTCCATGCTACTCTCACAATCTATTCTTCTCACATTTCTATCTCTCCTCTCTCCATATGTGTATTCATGTTGTGTGTTTGTTTGTATTTGCGATCATTAAGTGTACCATTTAGATATAGTTTAATAAACAACCATATATTCATCTGTGATGGGTTTCTGTGATCAATGCTCACAACGCAAAGTCAATTCAACCGTGTTAGATCCAGGCTACCTCTGCTCCAGCCTCTGTTTAGTGAAGTAACGTAACTTATGGCCATGAGATAACGTAAAGTGTATTAATAATTGATGCGTTCGCTGGACGAATGAATACCAATATTGTTATACTGTACATTACTAATCAGAGACTGTAAAATATGTATATGTTAATAACGATTATTATACATATTGTACATTGAGCTAAACTAATTCCTTGACTTTACTGATGTTTAAATAACTCAGTTCATTAATTTGATCTAGACAGATCTGGTGGAGAATTTATTTGGTGAGCTAAGCTCGTCATTATTTTAACATGCAGCTAAAACCGTTACAGTCTTGTCTGCACTCCCCCCCTCTGAGGATCTCTCTCTTTTGAATACCAACAGTGCCACAGACACTCTGTGTTCCACGCTTACATCCTGCTTGGACAACCTATGCCCTCTTACATCTGGACCCGCCCGTGCATCCCTGTCTGCCCCTTGGTTATCGGATGTACCACGTGAGCATCGCGCCAGCCTCCAGTCAGCTGAGAGAAAATGGCACAAGTCAAAAGACCAAACTGACCTCTCTCTCTACCAGTCTCTTCTCTCTACTTTCTCCGTTGACGTCACCTCTGCAAAAACTGACTATAACCACTCGAAGATCAGCAACTCTCCTGACTCTCGCACACTCTTAAAAACCTTCTCTGCTCTCCTCTGTCCGCCTGCTCCCACACCTTCATCTGAGTTAACGGCTGACGATTTTGCATCGTTCTTCGTAAAGAAAACTACCGCCATCAACAGCCAATTTTCTACACCACCATCACCCGCCTTTTCTCCTCTGTCTGAAGCTGATGTTTCCAAGGTTATTGGTTCCAACCACCCTACCACCTGCCCACTGGATCCCATCCCCACCCATCTCCTCCACGCCATTTCTCCAGCAGTTGTGTCTGGTCTGACCCACATCATCAACTCTTTGCTCACCACTGGGACATTTCCCACTGCGTTAAAAGAGGCCTGCATCACACCGCTACTGAAGAAACCCACTGTCAACCTTACACTGCTAGAACACTACAGGCCGGTGTAGTGTGTGAAAATACATATTTTCTGTCAAAATGTGTTGACTGATTTGAACCTCTAATTCTTTTCTGTCTTCTTAAAAAAAAATTTTTTTACTTACCTCACTATTCTTAGCTTTGTATACTGTGCTAGGCTTTAATGGACTGGATTTAATTAATTTATGCATTTTGTTGCCTATATTGTTATAATTGCTTCCAATGTTTCCTCGTCTGTAAGTCGCTTTGGATAAAAACGTCTGCTAAATGACTAAATGTAAATTTTATGAAATGTGTAATGTCATGTGTAATGTGTAGTGTGTGGCCTTGAAATTTTAGCATGTCTACGTAATCATGAATAAATGCTTCTTGAGACACACAGTGTTGCTTCTTTGCATGCATCAAACGAATTGTTTCTGGCTATATGCATCCATGCATCAGTTTGAGAGGGGTGGAAATGGGACACTTGGGTGAAACAAAACTGCCCCAAAAGTACCCCCACCCACTTTAAATACAGTTTTTTCTAAGTCAATTTGGTACATTTCTCAGATCAGATTTGAAATTCTCAAAACTTCTTGTTCAATCCTTACATCATTGTGTCACTTCTGCACATCAAACAAGCATTTTCTCATTTCTTTGAACAAGTTGCAAATGCTTTGGTACATCCATACAAACGATTATGACACAATTCTGTGCAGATTCCTACATTATCAATTGCTTATGTCATGTTGATCAAAATGCATTATAATGGGTCTCTGTTGAATATTATAATCCCGCACGACATTTAGCACTAGTTTTACAATTTACAGTAAGTATACTTCAAGTAAACAGTGGCATTTTATTTTACTCAATTTGGTGTTTTGCATTACTATATTCTTTCCACATAGGACTGCAAAACAACTTCACTGGGTTCCAGACGGCACCACCAGTACACTCGTGCAACCTAGCGGAAACTCTCATGCGAGTTCCGGAAAGTGGAATGGGCTTTTATTCTTAAAGGGCCGGACATCTTTTAATCTATCATACGGTAACATGTATGATCTACATCCTTTCCCTTTAGTTAAGTTTTCCCTTGATGATATAAAGCATTAACGGCCTAATAAACAATGCTTAGTTTGTAAACAAGCAACAACGGGATTGCATAGATTTTCAATTACAAATAATGAGTGAGCAATATCAAAGTGTGCAAACTCTAAGCATGCTGTCATAACATTAAGCATAACAACAAAGATCATAACACCATTGTATACAGAAAAACACAATGGACCGCATTAAACAGGTATTCCTTGATATATGAGTCTCTATGAATCTCTGTATTAGAAAGTAATTTTTCATACCTTGGATTAGGTTTGCATATACGACCTGAGCGTGTTATGTAAGGTACATTACGGACTTTGGCAGGAGACTGTTGGGGGTGCTTTGGCAAATCAGCAAGTGTGAGCTGTGATTGGGTAGGGTGTGGTGGTGTCGTGTGTGGTGTATGGTCGGAGAAGTCTTTTGTAGGCGGATTATTGTTCTGAGATTCAATGTCCTCAGAAGTGTTCTGTGATGGAGGAAGTTCTGCAACGGGAAGAACATGATGTCGATTCCTCCTGTATGTTCTCCCGTCGCACTGGACATTGTAAGAACGGGGCTCCTTGTTCACCTCTTTTACTATCCCAAGGCGGGCATAGCCTTTGGGAGTCTGCATTCTGACAACTTGTCCCGTCTGCAGTGGCTGCAACGGGTTACTTGAAGAATCGTAATATCGCTTTTGGGTGTTCCTTTTGATGAGAAGACTTGCAGTGATGTGCGCTCAGGGGGCTAACTCCAGCAATTTGGAATTGATAGGAATGGCCGATCGTGTCTGACGTGACATTAGGCGCTCTGCAGGAGATCCCAATAGTGGGTCTCGAGGGATGTTTCTGAGGTTAAGAAGGTTAAGAAACACATCTGTTCCATCTCTTTGCGATTTCTCCATTAGGTCTTTGGCACTGCGGACCGCTCGTTCCGCCAGACCATTTGACTGCGCGTATTCAGGACTGCTGGTGAAATGGGTGAAGTCCCACTGTCCGACAAAGTCTTTGAAACGTTGGCTTGTGTACTGTCTAGCATTGTCTGAAATGAGCATGTGAGGTGTGCCATGTACAGAGAAATGTCTTTTTAACTTCTTCATCACAGTATTGGACGTGATGTCAGGCACAAGTCCACAAGTACCTGCCCAGATAGCAAACGACATCTGGCCCAGTTGTGGGCCACATCTCCGAAATTCTTCTGGCTTACATACCGCGCGGAATGACGGCGATGACTCAACCTGAGTGTGGCAGGCAGAAGTCAGCCATAAAAGGGCCAGATATGGGCCACTTCTCAGACAGTTGAGAAAGTGACAGGTGCATGCCCTTTCTGAGAAGTGGCCCATATCTGGCCCTTTTGTGGCTGACTTCTGCCTGCCACACTCAGGTTGAGTCATCGCCGTCATTCCGCGCGGTATATGGAGTCATCACCGTCATATTATGTGAAAGTGTCTCTGACATCTATTAATTAAAATAAAATAAGAAAATACTCAAATAGGTGAAATTTATTAAATATCCAAATCTGACAATGACAATCATTTATATTATATAATAATTTATCATATAAATAACAAATTATACAAAATATCTAGTTATGTATCATAGGTTATTTCTTATAATACATTGACAAATTATATATAAAAATGCCAGAACAGTTACATTAGAACAATCATATAGTAAAAACATACATATATTTTTTTGGGACTGATAAAAATCTAATAGAAATCAGTCTGAGCCCCACAACCAGAACAGTAGACGGGAAAAGATGGGGGATAATTCAATGAAAACTCATTGTTTTGCTGAACAAAAAGCTAAATATTTTCAATTATGTTTGTAAATGAACAGTCAGCAAGTGAACAAAAACATTTGGAAGGGTCCAGAAATCCTTTAGGGTCAGTAAAAGATGACAGTTATTTGGGTGAGCTGTCCCTTTAAATCTTCTCTCTTGCCCGACGACCTCCATCTCTGTCTGTGGCAAGTTGCAGCCATCTCTTGACCCAATGCTCAACCTCTTGGTCTGTAGCAGTTGCCGTTAGTCTATTTCGTCTGACTGCAGCTACGACACATGTGAACAGTAATTATTATTTATTTAAAATCTAACATTAATAGGGTACCACACCAATCAACATTGATAAATCATAGAAGCTATTTTCATAAAGACTTACCATTGATTACAGTTTTTAAAGTGGTGTCCTTGAATGCTGCCTTGCCATTAATACCCCTCCAGTTTGTCTGACGGGCTATATCGTTTGTTAGCAGGAAGCTCATGATTCTCCAGACGCTCTCTTTGATGGTGGTGCCACCTCTCAACGCTAAGGTGTTTATCTGTTAAATTAAAAGTTATGGAGAAATGAGGAAACAAGTCAAATCTTTGATAAGAATATAAAAAAACCTGTGAGCTTTTTCCTGTTGAAATGACAGGAGTTCAATTTGAATGGATTAATTGAAGAACTATACGTATCGAAGTAAATGTCCTTTGTCAAAGCATGTTTAACTGTCATAATGTCTTATGCCTCTAAAGCAACCCACTGAATACACTTACTAGCTCCCAGTATGGTATTAAGAGCTTTTTAGTAACAAAACATATAGAAATGAAACAACTGAACTAACAAAAAAGACAGACATGATTATCTTAATTTTTTTATTTAACACTCAAATTACTACCTTAAACTCTTTTTAGCACTTGTTAAAACTTTAAAGGTTCTTTTTCAAAGTGACATTGAAGGCTTATGATATGGTTTAATTTAGGGAAACAAAGCAAACATTGAAAAGGCTAGCCATGTAATAAAGGATTTTAATGGAGGACAAGAACTAACCAACGCAAAGCGGAGTGCCCATGGGTTATGCATCCAGGTATTGCACTCTGCACAATTTATGCTTACAACTGTTAACTTTTTCTTAGGAATGTGGCAAAACCGGCTCTGTGTGCTTTGTAAAGCGGTGCATGGTCACATGCCAGACATAGGTTGCAGACGATCTGTTTTAAAAAAAAGACACAAAGATGTGCAACAGTGTTCTAAAACACATGCCTCTAACCAGGCACGGCTCGTCTGTATGGGCAGGTGGGGCAGTGCCCTTTCAAAATAATCATCCACTTGAAAATGAAGAACTGTATATAAACTGAATATAACCAATGTTGGTAACTCGAAAATTTGAATTTGGGGAGCTTCTTGAGCATTGTAAATAGTAATGCGAGATTAATATACACAGATGGGTTTGCATTGAAATTAATTGAAAGGGGGGGCAGAGGCAGACATAATTAGTTTTATACTATGGCTGGTATAAAACAACTGCAGTGTGGCTGGTACCATTCACAATGATTAGAGATAAACAATGACACACAATTAATTAATTTGGGTTAAATAGGGATTTAATGATGATTCATTGTGTGCCGATTGAAAATCGATTATGCTATTTGAATCGAAATAAGTATTTTGAACAGCAGGTTTGTTAACTGCAAAGTTGAAAAACGTGGATATGCTGGTATTTCCTAAATATAATAAAATCCAAGAAAAGCAGACTCAAAGTTTGTTTATATTAAAAAAAAATATATATTTTTTTTATTTGATTTGGAATTTGTTTTAAAATTGCAGTTTAGTATTATTATTTGATATAAAATAATTTTATTTTACAAAGAAATGTGCAGCATTTGAGAAATAATGAAAGGGCGGTTGGTAATTTCTAATTTGTCTCAAATCATTTTGTAAAAATAAATTGTGAATAAATCTCATCGTGAGATCAGAATCAAGAATAGAATCGTGAGCAGAGTTAATCGTTGCATACATAGTGCTTGATGTTTTTTACTGAAATGAGAAATCTTACTACAGCTGTTCTAAAGTCCTCTTGCTGCAGCTTTCCCTCAATCTCTTGGAGTTGTTGGTGACGGCTGATGGGAAAATTGTCTGAATTTAGTGTTGGGCTATCCTCTGCAACAGATAATGTTTTGAGGTCATAGACCAATTTAATTAATGTGCCCATTTGTTCCTTGACGATTTCCTGATTTGCCAGAATTTTGCGTATCACAGCTAGAAAAGAAGAATAAAAAAATCATATCACTGTGTAAAAATATGACAATAAAATTGCATCAGAACAAAATGCAAGTACCTTCACTGAAATTACTATGGGATGATGTTGTTCGACTGATAGTTGCTAAAGAGGAGAATAAAACAACACTTTAAATAAGAGTTTGAACATGCTAACTGACTGTAGAAGCACGGTTCACACAAATTTCCATACTTTTCCTAACTCAAATTCTAGTCCAGTGCTTCAAATAGGGGTGAGCGCTGAGTAGGACACAACCTAACGGAGGATTAATTGTGACAACCCTTTAAAATGCTACACGGGCTTGAGATTTTTCTGCTGTAAGTCTTTTTCTCTCATCGCCAGAAGATGGTCTCCTGTAAATCTGTGGAATGTTTTGACGTGTTTTTTTTAAGATACCAGAAAAACAGTGGTTGATCTGATCTTAAAAGCGCAGTTTTTTATGTTTTATGCACAGCTCTTAAGTGAACTATGGCTGTTTGATCAGTAGGAAGTTCTGCTCGACCTAAAATCACTACGAGATTGAGTCATTTATAACCTGTATTTGAAAAAGAAACATTCGTCCATCATCATTTCTAAAAATCAACTTCATTATCATGAAAATGCCTGAAAAGGTTTGAAGAACAGTGATAGAATATGACCACAGGCAATTCCTGGAACTAATTGCTCTTCTTCCGTTTCCCATATTCTGTGTTTCTGCACGAGTGCACCCTTTGGCATGCGTCCTCGGATGTGACGGCATTTAACCGCAAGTCATTGAGAAACAGAGCATAAGAATCGTACGATATATCGCCCAGCACTACGTTTTCCATTTCAAAATTTCTTACTTTTCTAGACTCAAACATACAGACTTTCCTGAAGGTTTTTCAGACCATATTTAACATCTGAAAAAGTAGTGGTTTTAAAAATCAACTGTTCACATGTATATTATTATAATATTTTGCCAAATAATCAGTGGACTGTTGTATGCCTCATGCAAATGAACACCAAACCAAGACATGTTTTGTGTTTTATAATTATTTGTAATTATTTATTTTTGAAAAGTGATAAGAAAGTTGAATTTTGCCAAGGTCTATATATTGCGCCGAAATCAATAATTGTCATGGATTTTGTTATATATATATATATATATATGTATATGAGTTAGAAAACATTTAAGCAATACATAATATTGTAAAGGGTAAATATAAATATAAAACACAAACATAAATAAACTGCTAAAATTAAGCTCAATATTAATGCTTCGTATTTAAATTCTATGAATTAAAACTATGCCACTATAAAACACTGTCAATTGAAGAACAAAGCAAGGTCAATGTTAATGTTACATTAGCTTCTCAATAATTAACAACATGTTTAATTGTACATGAAAGTCGGCTGAGACGGTTTTGCGAGCTGTGCCTGGTATTCAGTCCCATGGGAATCAAGTATCCGTCGCTGAGTACTTCAATATCTGGGCGTAACCAGTGAGCCATCCGGGAATTTCTTGCTTACTACTTTATGAATACTGAGGATTCAGATATACTACATTGTTTTCTCATACTATATTTACATTTATTCATTTGACTGACGCTTTTATCCAAAGCGACTTACAAGTAGTTTTTCTACAGTGGCACATTACTGCAGAGCAATAAGGGGTAAGGTGCCTTGCTCAAGGGCCCTTCAATCATGACCTAATTAGAACCGGAAACCTTCTGATCACAAGCCCAACGCTCTAACCATTAGGCCACAGCTGACCCCTATATAGTAAGTAAGTAGGCGTATTTGGATGCAACATTAGTACATGGACGTCCAAATCTCCCGAGAAATAGTGCACCAGCCGGGAATTTCACGCCTACTGTTTTGTGAAAACCAAGGTTTCGGACATACTATTCATTCGCCTACTGCTTTTTGCCTACTAAATAGCATGACAGGATGCGATTTCGGATTCAGCCAGTCTGTACGTGACCCTACTTGGTAATGAGGGTAAATTAGGAACAGGTTCATGGAAATGGCCTAAGATGTAGGGTGATGTAGTGCAAGGGATCATGAGAAGTGTAGTCCGTGTAGGCAGAGGAACAGGCGGGACTGTGACAGTCAGACTTGAGAACCAGAACAAACTGTTGTATAATAAAATGTGTTTAACTGTTTTTCCATTATGTGCTAAAAAAAATGTTTGTTCACTTGCTTCCAATCCTATATTGTAAAACGTGCTTGTGACCACATCTTAGAATACATGCATATATTTAATGGTGAATGACATTTATTGTTGTTGTGCATGCCCTGCTTTTTGTTTTTTAGGTGTAAAACCTTTTTAAATGCTGCTAATGGAATGTAGATACATGATAATAAACCCTCCTGACCATTTTGTGTATGTGTATACATACATATATATGTATCCAGTTTGTCTTTGCCGCTGCCATGTTTACTACCCCTGACCTCTTGATGTGATGACGAAGTAATCGGTTTAAAGCGTTTACATGGCAGCATAAAAAATTTGTTTGGTTTTAGAATGGTTTATACTACCCCTCTCAAACCGATTTGAATTTTATTCGGTTTGGGCATTTTTATTCCGATTGAGGTGTATATATGGAGCATTTTTATTCGGATTTGACTTTTAAACCAATTATAATGCTCCATGTAAACGCACCTAGTGCTAACCAAAGAGCCACTGAAAACATCTGAACATTGTGTCAGTGAATTGAGAAAATACTCACAATTCATAGCCTCTGCATCCTCTCTATTCAGAGGTTGTGGGTTAGTCCTTTCTCTGCTGATAGCTGTGAGAAATAGAAATGTCAATGTTTAGTATCTTTCCAGCATATTAGCGAGTGAGCACAGACATACAGTTTTACCAAATCATTCATCCTGAAAAGTGGTTCACTTCTATTCTTTATGACGTCATTCAAATTAGAAGTGAGCTGAATTAGAGATCACACGGAACCTACCTCACAACACCTTTTTATTTGGCTAGACTTTGATTGTCTACAAAAGCAACAAGCCCCACAAAGCAGTGGGTAACAGTGCATTTAATAACAGAATTGTAGAATGTTTAAATATTTTTGGGATGTCCATCTGCACTTTACAAATTGGTTACAGAAGTGTCTGTGCAAATATTGTATCTTGTTTATTAGCAAATTCACATGTTAACATTTCTCAGGTGTATATTCATTTAGATGCACAAGATATATATATATATTTATATATATATATGTATATATATATTTATATATAGGTATATCTAGCAATTTCAAGTACATTGCTGACTATTCTATTCAAGAACTGTTTGGAAAATGGAAACACAAACGTTTTTGGGTTTCATAAAATAAAGTAAATAAAGTGATATGTAGGCTATGTAATGCGGTCAGAACCTAAGAATCTGGGTATTTTGTAACGGCTTAGAACTCTGCTCAACAAATCAGAATCAAGGACCAGAAAAAACATGTATGAGAAATGGGAGCGGTCCAGTTTTTTTAGCATATGTCTAACTGGAATCAAATTTATGTTGTTTTTGATTGCCGTCACATGTACTCTGTTTCTCACATTTCCTGTTTTAAAACACTCACAATTCATAGTATCCACCTCCTTCCTGGCCAGTGGTCGAGGGTAATTCCCTGCTCTGCTGGAAGCTGTTTAGTAAAAAATGTTGGGGACATGGAAGAGGACATCATTTAAAAGCTTTCAATCAAATGTTTTAGTCTTACTGGAATCAGACTGTCAGTTTAATCATTTGCTCTTACACACATCTATGCTATAACTCCCATATTCTGTGTTTATAAAAACTCACAATTCTCCACCTCCTCCATGGCCAGTGGTCGAGAGTAATTCCCTGCTCTGCTGGAAGCTGTTTAGTAAAAAATGTTGGAGACATTGGAGAGGACATCGTTTAAAAGCTTTCAATCAAATGTTTTAATCTAACTGGAATAAGACTGTCGGTTTCATTGTTTGCTCTTACACACATCTATGCTATAACTCCCATATTCTGTGTTTTTAAATACTTACAATTCATTGTCTCCGCCTCCTCCGTAAACAGTAGTTGAGAGTAATTCTCTGCTCTGTTGGTAGCTGTATGGGGAAAAGTTTGAAAACATGGGTGACATCAATATATCATTTCAAGTCAGTATTACACAGGTGGTTGCATGAAAATGTGCTCCATTGGTCGAGAGACAATACACGATAGCATATGCCCTGATCATAGGCATATTTGTTAAGTGATTATAATACAGTTTATACATTTACATCATGCATTTAGCAGACGCTTTTGATTATTGCATGATTATTCTATGCATTTGAATCTGAGCATGTGCAATCCCTGGGATCGAACCCATGACCTTGGCATTGCTAGCACCATGCTGTAACAACTGAGCTACAGAAAAGTAATTCGTAATTACAATTATTTACAGTAATTGTGTAAGAAATAATTTGTGTATAGTCACAACAACCTACACCATGATGTTTTAATTTGCAATAATAAGCAATAAATGTTCCATAAATTCATCACTTACATTCCCTGATGGGACTGACTGGCACTTTTGGGGCTGCCGGAAGTGGGAGGCTAGCCTCGTCTTCTGTCTCACTATCATCAAAAAAACGCAGCTTCTTACTGATGAAAAACAAAAATTTCTTCAGATTATTCAGTTTATTGACCTCATTAAGCAGTCATATTCTACTCTGTATATGCTGTATTTACATTCGTCTTTTCTTTCTAATGGGAGGCGAGTCCCTGTCTGTAAGATCTGTGTGCATTTCTGCCTCCGGTAGTTTTTTACGTGCTTCTTCGTATGTTTCTGTGAAAAAATAACAAAGATTCTGACCAATTTAATATATGACGAAATAAAGAATAAAACATATGAGAAAGAGAGAAAACTCCTATGTGGAAGCTAAGAATATGTACTGTACCTCTTGTAAAAATAATCCGGATTTTGTAGGGAGTCCAGGTTGGTCCTGGGTTTACCTTTGATTTTATGGCCTTAATTCTGTCTTCATATTTGTATGGAGGCCACATACAAACATTGTCCCTGACCCAACTTTGGGGGACAACTTCGACCTCGTTTGTCTTCTCAAAGATTGCGATATGATACATTGTCTGTAAAACAGAGTTGTAATTAGTTTCAGAAGGCAGTAAAAACAAAATTCATATAAATGCCACTTACTTTAAAAATAGTCTGACAATACAATCCAGAAATCAAGAACAATTACTTTGGAGGAACTATGTACATTGATCTGTGAGATTAGGCAGAAAACGTGTGAGACAGTGGCAAGACGGCAAATTTGTCTCCAAGAGGCAATCTCATACACTTCTGCCAGGGCTTTGTGAGCTCAGTACACTGCATCACTGGTGACAAATTGGAAACCATGAATACTCCAAGTTTTCGGGAGTCAAGAGGGTAAGTGTATAAGGCCTCTTTCTCTCTGTACTCTTGAAACATCACATACTCTTTACCACCATAAACTATTATGTTTTTCACAGATATCACTTTGCCACGCAGAGCAATGCAATCATCTTTGCTTGATATTCGTAGAATGATACCATCAGCCGCTAGCTGTCTGAACTGATGTACTGCTTCTGGCAGTGTTTGTGGTACAGGTCCATTTATGTGGGGGCACATAAGTGATATTTCATCAGTGGAATAACACTGCATTTCCTCACGTTCTGACAACCTACGGATTATCTGTGCAAGTGGATTGTGAGGCTTCCTGATCATTTTCTTAAGCTCACCAAGGAAATTTTCATAGGGGAAGCCAGATATGCTGTCCAAAGGCCCATGCGCTTTTACATCACTAGCAAGATGTATCAAGCCATGAATGTTGTACACCACATGCTCTTCGCCATACAATAAGCCATAATGCTCAACAAATGATACCAAAAAGGAGTGAGCTAAATCATTCATTTCAAGACAGTGCTGTGAATTTGTCAAAATGTAGATGGCAACACTCAGCAACATAAAGTTATCATAAACCTGTCTTGATAATGCACCCCTAAAAACAATGGGACCTGTGTACAACAACAGTTGACGGAATTCAGTAGCCTTCCAACGTAGTCTCTCACTGAGAGCCCTAGGCTTCCTGGCAAACTCTGCTGGAATGAACTCCTTCAATGGTACCAGTCTCTCAGAAATAGCCAAGACTTGAATGTTAGAAAGTCTTGTATGCAGGGGGCCCATTGCACCACACCACAGATCCATTAGACGTCGCATTACACCCAAACACACAAGGTGCATGTAATCGTGTGGAAATCCTCTAACCATATCAATGTCACTTTCCAGAAGAGGACAGTGTACTAGATGATGTTCCTCATCTAACTCTAGTCAGAAAGCTTCATCGGTTCTACAGGAAGCATTGCTCTCAGGAAACGTCATGCGGTGTTTCACATATGACCCTTTTTGCTGACATTTGTCACAGCCATAGTAGCCTGTGTGGGATTTTATACCTTTGATAAACGCTCGTGCCGGAGCATCACATATGACTGATGAAACCTTGACAAAGAAAGTCTTGCCACCAAAAACAAAACCTCTGCTTAACTTCTGTAACTCACAAACTAAGTGAAGGAGATACTCTGACAGAATTTTTGGTTTAGTAGTCCCACAAAACACGCCTATGACAACAGGTTTTTTGGACAGACCTTTCAACATGCCAAGAATAGGCCAAAGTTGAACTGAAGAGCTTTTGAAGAGTGGGAGACCGTCAAAATTTAGCTGCATGTTGAACGTGTGCCCATGTGAAAAAAACGAACATACATTTCTCAATGTGTTTCTGAAAGCATTGATAATACCGATATAGTGGAAGGATCCACCAGCAATCATCTCCACATTGTACTCCGTTTTCGTTTTCAAAAGGGACCTTCCATCCTTTGGCAGAGATGGGAAATGCACTCTCAGAATTGACAATAAAGCAGAAAGTGCAACGAGAGATACACCAAACCGAAGTGCCCAGTTAGTAATGCTGGTTCTAAGATCACTTTCATTGTTTTTTTCACCAGTACTGCTACGATTACAGCTACTATCTGCATTCTCACTAGCAATGTAAGCAGGGTTCCCAACTAGAGGTCTGCTGTCAGGGGCAATGCAACAAGATGGAATGTTACTGAAAGGGCTGATGTCAGGAGAATCAGTATGTTCATACATCTCATCATCCACTGATTTAAGAAAAGTGTCAACTTTTTTGAGGGCCCTTTTTCTAAGATTGCTGCGCTCATTGTAATTCATCACTAGTGAACTGTGTACAGAGTCAAAAATAAAAAAGGTGAGGAATATGCCAACTGAGTTCCAGCACAGGATGCTCACTACCCTATAATGAAAGAGAAACAACAGATTAAGAACTAATTCTGTCATCATTCTCTCAGCTTTAGGTTATTCTAGGGTTGAACGATATGGGCAAAATTTATATTGCAATATATTTCTTAATTTTGGTCAAAACGATTTAATTCTGATAACAATATGAACAATGTTAAAAAAGACACAGGAAAACTACCCTGAACACCCATGGACAACAGATATATGTACCTACAAATCTCTGAAAATGTATACAATTTACAATATATAAAATGTAAAATATAAGTTGAGAGAGCCCTCTGCTATGAATATGAACTACAAAATGCTGATCAAAATCATTTTAGATGCCAGCAGTGTGCAAAGCTACGTGATATTGAATAAACTTCTTAAGTATAGGCCAGTGCCCTCACCTTGTGTTAACACCAAATGCAATCATGTTACATTTATAACTAAATCTGTTTAAACAATGAAGTATATAGATACTTCTAACACAAATGCAGGGTTTTCCTGGGTCAAAATGAGGCGGCGGTGTTGCCATCTTGGTATTGTACATGCACGCATGTGGGGCTACAGTAGGCCTACTTTTGAGTGGCTAAACCAAACACTTTACAAACAACATATAAAAGTTAGAATAATTAGATATAAATGGCCATTATTTGGTAATATCAAACATTAAATAACAGATAAATTAAAAATCAAATTTACGTTTTTAATAATTTTCTACTAACTTAAATAGGCATGTCTCATTCACATCCTGCATTCTATTTCGCTGAGCTTTAAAGGATTTAACTGATCTCTTATATGCGCTAGTGATGACTGAATAGTTTCCCCAGTTTAAATAGATCTGTTCAAATGAGTCATTTGTTGGCAAGTCGTTCTAAACACAATTTGGTGTTTTTCAAACGCAAGGACGCATCCTGGGAGGGTTTAACCTTTTACTCCAACTAGGAAATACAAACTTAAGCTCTTGTTCTGCAACTCTTCGGTGCCTCACTGTACTAATAACGAAACAACCGCGGTCAAGCCAGCCGCAGTTCGAAAATACACGGTCAAGCCAGCCGCCGTTTAGATTCATTATGCGCGCATACTTCATAAACTACGGTAATTTCTAGAAACACCGCTTTTAAAGCTTTATTTAAATGCGGATCGTCTGTGTGTCTCCTCAATATTATATTTTGTGTTTTACGTTTAGAATTTCCGTAATTGAAGAACATTTTTGTCAGAATGTTTGCATTATGCATGTTGTGAAAGCAATGTCTCCGTCTGCAACTTTTGTTTAACAGTTACTGTTACTGATATTTCCGTCCAATAAAACGGGTTAAAATTGTTTTACCTGTAGCCTAGTCCTGTGAAATTCTTTTTTTATTGTGTATCCTATAGTAGATGTGTTGTTAGTGTCTAAATGATTAGCTACAAAATGCAAATACATGATTTTAATACAGTAACATAAGTTTGTACAAGTTTAACTGTGGAATGGCTTTTGAAAGCGTATTATAGCGTTTTTGAAAAAACATGCTTTCCTACTATAATGACTTATAACTAATGGTAATGGTTTACTGTAGCATTTGGGAGAATTTTCCACTTTAAATGCCTATAGAAACATGATTTCTAAGTTTCACAAACGGATGGTCGGTTCCTGTAGGCGGCATCCCACACTATATGCACACCATATATGGCCTCATTTTACTGTAGCATTTGGGAGAAATGGCAATTTTTCCAATTTAAATGCCTATAGAAACATGATTTCTATAAGTTTCACAAACAGATGGTCTCTTCCTGTAGGGGGCATCCCACACTATATGCACACCATATATGGCCTCATTTTACTGTGGCATTTGGGAGAAATGGTCATTTTTCCACTTTAAATGCCTATAGAAACATGATTTCTAATAAGTTTCAAAAATGGATGGTCGGTTCCAAAAGGGGGAATACCACACTATATGCACACCATATATGGACTCATTTTACTGTAGCATTTGGGAGAAATTGTCATTTTTCCACTTTAAATGCCTATAGAAACATGATTTCTAATAAGTTTAAAAATGGATGGTCGGTTCCAAAAGGGGGAATACCACACTATATGCACACCATATATGGACTCATTTTACTGTAGCATTTGGAAATCAATGTTTCTATAGGCATTTAAAGTGGAAAAATGACAATTTCTCCCAAATGCCACAGTATAATGAGTCCATGTATGGTGTGCATACAGTGTGGGATGCCCCCTACAGGAACCGACCATCCGTTTGTGAAACTTATTAGAAATCAGGTTTCTATAGGCATTTAAAGTGGAAAAATGACAATTTCTCCCAAATGCCACAGTAAAATGAGTCCATATATGGTGTGTATATAGTGTGGGATGCCCCCTACAGGATCCGACCATCCGTTTGTGAAACTTATTAGAAATCAGGTTTCTATAGGCATTTAAAGTGGAAAAATGACAATTTCTCCCAAATGCCACTGTAAAATGAGGCCATATATGGTGTGCATATAGTGTGGGATGCCCCCTACAGGAACCGACCATCCGTTTTTGAAACTTATTAGAAATCGTGTATTAAAACCACTAAACTTGTTTTGAACAAATAAAAATCATGGTTAATTGTCGTAGGAGTATAGATATTAGACAAATAATTGAATTGGATAAACTGTTTTATATGCAGGACAAAGGTCTATAATAATAGGCTAGTTTTAGACGGAGACATTGTTTTTACAATGAAGTAGGCCTACTTTAGCCTACAGAAATTATAATGCAAACATTCCGAAAAAATACATAAATTACTACAAAAACGACATATTCTAAACGTAAAACACAATATATAATATTGAGGAGACACACAGACGATCCGCATTTAAATAAAGCTTTTAAAGCGGTGTTTCTAGAAAGTACCGTAGTTTACGAAGTATGCGCGCATGATGAATCTAAACGGCGGCTGGCTTGACAGTGTATTTTCGAACTGCGGCTGGCTTGACCGCGGTACGAAACAGCGCATTCATTGTGGCGTAATGCCGAAACTGCAGTGAAAAACTTATCAATCGAGTACACGAAGTGTTTTTTGTGTGAATAGTCAGAAGACGCGCGAAATTTAATTTTCTATGCAAGAAAAAACCTGTAAAATTGACAAATGGTTTGGCAACGGTCGCTCGACTCGCTTTCCCTCGTTCAATTCATTTGCGTTACCTGTTAAGACCTTACAACTCCGTTTAAGTCACTGTGTATATCCACAGCTTAAATTGATACAATTTAAATCAAATTCATAACTGGATCCAAAATAATTTGCGTTAGAAAATTAATCTGCAATCAATAACGTTAAATTAACGTTACCTCAGAAATCACATCGGTTAACATTCACCGTATTAGGCCGTCTAACCATCAAATGAAACTAAATGGGTGTCTTTCAAGTTAACTAGTTTAATAATAAACCGATTTCCAGATTGTCAAACTTCGTTAATTTCAAGAATAATTTTATAAATTACCTCAGAAATTTAAGAAAAGCTTACCTGATTGCGGAGGTTGGAATCTGAGGAAACCGGATGAAACTGGAACGGAACGTCCTTGGCTGCGACGTACAGTCTGATTGGCTAAATGTATGCCGCTGTAAATTCAACTCTATACATTTTTTTCTATATTGTTAGGGTCTTTGAACAACATTTAATGACTAGTGAAAATATAATAATGAATTTAAAAGATATTATAAATCGTATGTTTCCTTTCCCTAAACTGATGCTTTACAACTGTTTTTAATGTGTTAAAACACTTCCTTTTTTATATTAATACAGTAATAATTCGAATATTTTAAGATATCATTACCTAAGTCATTACTCTGTGTCAATGGATTCATAAATCGTTCTAATTCGTTCTAAAATCATTCTACCCTTTCAGTAACATTACATGCTATTTGGACACGACTGTCAGAGTTCGCCCCCTAGTAAAAGGACGCAAAATTATGATTTCTAAAATAAAAAAATGCTACAAATGTAACTTTCTTGTTAGTGAGAAAAAAACAATAAGAAAACAATTTCAAGTTTTCTTTGATGGTTATATTTAGGCCCGGATTCACAGACAAAGCTTCATGGGATGGTACACACAACATTTTATTAATAAAAAAAAGATAAAGTAAAAAGAATTCCAGGCTTTTTCCTTAACATTTAGAAACCAAGTAGGCCTATCCACTCATGCATCAAACATGTTTCAGAAATAATTATTAATTTTGTTAACATTCGCACTAAACCAGTTTGATTAACACAGGCGATATCTGGTTTACACACGCAAGCCACAACTCATCCTAAAACCATTCTTTCACACACGGGCCACATCTGGTCCACATGCAGCAAGCCGCAACTCAAACTTAAACCGGCTTGTTGCACACGGCCACATCTGGCCCACATGCAGCAAGCCACAACTCAAAGTATAGACGGCTTGTTGCACATGGGCCACATCTGGCCCACATGCAGCAAGCCACAACTCAAACTAAAACCGGCTTGTTGCACACGGGCCACACCTGGCCCACATGCAGCAAGCCACAACTCAAACTAAAACCGGCTTGAAGTATATGGGGCAGACACGGCCCATATGGCCTTTGCCACTACCGGAACTGAGCCGTTTGTGCCATAGTTGGCCCAGATGAGGCCCGGAAGTCCATGCTATCTGGGTGGTAGTGTTGACCATGCCATTCAAACATGTCCGTTGCCACTGTGGACCAAGGAAGATCTGGAATGGGGTTCAATTTCAGTGGTTATTTTTGCTGGTGAGGCTTTGTGCTGTTGCAAACTGAGCATGAAAGAACTTCTTCTGTGATGTCGGCTGTCATCGATGGCCAGAAAATGATACCCCTAGCTCTGTGTTTTGTAGCTTCCAGACCAGGGTGGCCTCTGTGGACTATACGAATGTATTCCTTCTGCAAAGAATGAGGGATGACCGTTTTGTGACCTTTCATTACTATTCCTTTTTCCAGAGTTAACTCCTCTCAGTAGGGGATGAATGGATGCACAGCAGGCGAAACACTTTGCTCTTTGGCCGGCCATCCACCTTGAATTGCGTTACAGAGAGTCTTTAGTACCTCATCTTCTGATGTATGTTTTCGGAGTTCCTCCAGACGAGCAGTAGAGATGTAACTAACAGTCATGACTTCAAATGAGTCATTTTCTATGTCAGGAGAGGTTTCTGTGCAGGGGCTTGAGATAAGGTATCTGCAAGATACATGTGTTTGCCCTTCTTATACACCAGAGTGATGTCGTACCGTTGTCACTGTAGCAACATCCTTTGCAAACGTGCAGGGGCTGTATGCATGGGTTTTTTCATAATGGTTACCAGGGGCTGATGGTCAGTTTCGATGATTGTTGTGTAATGGAAATTTTCTAGTCTAGCTTCTTGATGTGTCTGTCTATATGTTTACGAAGTGTTTATCTATGTTTTCTTTTATTGTTATCATGTTTTTCTCTATACACGTCATACCACTCTGCCTTTGCCCTCGAGCAGAGGCCAAGATGTTCTGTTTGGAATAACGGAACTTCTCGTAAACCAGCTCGGGATTTTTGTTAGGGGGCAAAGGGAGGGGGTGTCACGTTTTTAATCATATATATACTCTGGGTGCAGGAGGAAAGAGCGCCTTCTCTCTGCACCATGCTTGTGATGCAGACTGAATGTCAATAAATATAAAATACCTTGCAAGGTAACTCATGCTCTCTGTGTGTTGCATTTGTCTAAAGTGTTTAAAACTCACCTTGATTAAGGAATGAGAAAATTCCACAACAGTTGGTTTCTCATACACATAGTCTCTGAACTTATTGCAGGCAAATACAACGGCTAGAAGCTCCTTTTCTATCTGTGCATACCTCGTCTCAGTGTCAGTTAGCGTACGGGATGAGTACGCAACTGGTTTGCAAACTTGCATACATGCAGCGCTGAGTCCATAGCACGAGGTGTCGCAGGTCAAGGTAACTGGCTTCTTAACATCATAGTATGCCAAGACAGGTGGGGTGGATAGGCATGACTTAAGAATGTCACATGCATGTTGGTGTTGCTGATCCCAGCACCATGCTGTTTCTATGTGCGTCAGCATTGTGAGGGGTGTGGCAATGTCGCTCAAATTTGGAATAAACTTCCCCAGATAATTTGTCATTCCCAGAAAACTCTGGAGTTCAGGGACGTCCTTGGGAGCTGGCATTTCTGAGATCCCTTTTGTTTTAGCAGGATCTGCTTTAAGGCCGTCACATGTAAAGATGTGCCCTACATAACTGACCTGATTCAGACGAAACTTGCATTTTGCAGGGTTCAACTTGAGCTTGATCTCCCGTACTCTGTTCAATACTCTTTTCAGGTTTTCGTCGTGTTCAGCAGCATTCCGACCTCCTATGATGATATCATCGACAATGACTGCGCAGGGGTATCCTGAAAAAAACTGCTCCATGGAGCGCTGGAACACTTCACTCGCAGAGTTTATGCCAAAGGGCATGCGAAGAAACCTGTAACGCCCAAATGGTGTGCCAAAAGTGGTCATCATAGAGGATTTATGGTCAAGGCGTATCTGCCAGAAAGAATTCTTAGCATAAAGTACTGAAAATACGGTTGCTCCAGACATCTGGGATGCCACCTCTTCTACAGTACGCATTCGGTGATGGGGTCTTGTTAGAGCTGAGTTTAGATCTTTTGGATTGATACATATCCTGATTTCCTGTTTGTCCTTCTTATGTTTAACCACCATAGATGAGACCCAGTCCGAAGGCTCCGACACCGTGGCAATGACACCAAGGCTCTGCATACGGTCCAGCTCTGCTTTTACACGATCCTGCATTTCTAAGGGGATACGATGAGCAGGACGTACTACGCGCTGTATGCTTGGGTCCACCGTCATGGAGTATGTGAGTGGAAGTTCTCCAAGATCATCTATGAACAAGTCTTTGTATTCAGTGAGGATTTCTTCAGAGCTGCTCTCCATGTTGACAAGGTGTACGTGTGGGCTAACTGTTACAATTCCCATGTCTAAACAAGCACGAAATCCCAACAGCGGTTGGACATCTTGATTCAACAAGAAAAATTTAAGTGAGTAAGTTTGTCCATTTAGACCACACGGAAGCATTACCAATCCTTCAGTCTCAATTTTGCTTCCACCATAAGCTACAAGGTTAGGTGTCTGCAATGGCCTGGCTGGTCGCCCATCACTGGAAATTCGTCGGAATATATGATTTGGCATTACATTACATTTCGCCCCGGTGTCGACTTTCACTTCAACTGGAACTGCGTTTATGTGTAGGGTGACGAAACCTTCTTCCAGCCCAGCCACCTGATTGTTAACAATACTGACAGACTTGTCGAATTCAATACCGTCGACATAGAAAGTATCGTCATGGCTGGAGGGTTCATCCACATCGATTTCGTGTATTGACTTCCTATGATTGTATTTCTTTTGATTAAATCGACAACGTTTTTTGCAACATTTACTGAAATGATTCATTTTCTTACAGTTATGACACTGTTGTCCAAAACCTGGACATTTCTCCTTCATTGCCGGATGATTATTACCACAGTTTCTGCAGTTGGTTATGGTTTTAACACCACATTGTTCTTTTTGAGGGTTTTGCCTTGTGTATTGGCGCCTCCTTCTGGAAACTGCTTGTATTGCGTGTACACTGGTGGCTTTCTGTGGTGTGGCCAATGTTTTATTACTCTCCTCCATCATTTCGTGTATGCGACAGATTGATATAGCTTTAGCAAGAGTCAGGTCGCTATCTCTTAGCAGTGATTTCCTTAAGCTTTCATTGTTAATACCACATACTATCCTGTCACAGATCAGCTCATCTGTTAACTCTCCAAAACGACAGCTTTTAGCTTTAATCCTGAGATCACTGAAAAATGCTTCAATACTCTCACCTTGTTTTTGGTTTCTTGAGTGAACTTTTGTCTTTCCATTGTTTTATTTTGTTGAGGGTTGCAGATTTCACGAAACTTCCGTTTCAGGCACTCGGGATTCAGCGGGGGACAGGATTTGTCCGTTCTTGCCAGGTTCACGCACCTCTGCTGCATAGACAAACGAGCGCTCCCACTCTATGACTTCTGGTCCTGCGAGACTGAGGTGTATATACGCCATCGTTCTGGCGGGTTTGTCAAAATGCGCTGCGGCAATGAAAATATCATAATCCTGCTCGAAAATTTGCCAGTTATCGGCAATATTTCCGTCAAAGTTTAGCGGATCCGGTCGTCGAAAGCAATCGTCCATTTTAGCAGCTTCGCATGTGTGTAACTCTTACCTTGACGAGCAGTCTAGTTTAATGTCCATGTAAATAATCTGTTAAAGCGCGAAGTCCATCTTCTGACACCATGTTGTGTCTCTCAGGATAAAACACGTTAGCCAGGAACAGACTTAACAGTAAGCACTTTATTAACCTGTGCCACCACACCACCAGTACACTCGTGCAACTGTAGCGTCTGGTCGGATCAAAGGCCAACACATGGGGTCGTAAAATGTAAATGGCCGAGCTATCACCTATCTGGACTGACCAGGGGACATTCCGACACTCTCCCTGAGCTTCAAAGGTATTCTCGGGGGGGGGTCCCGAATGGGTCCTAAGGTGACAAAAGCCATGTGGCACCAGGAACAGAGAGAGATTCAAAGTTTACAAAAGAATGTCTCTTTCTCCCCTCTTGCCACCTTAGAAAGGCTTAAAGTGTAAATAATTGTTTCTACCGTTTATGTTTGTTTCCATGATATGCTAGCCTAACCATAATATCAAAGGCATAGGTGTTACACCGTAACTAGGCTCATAATTGTGGTCTTGTACAAATTATGGATCAATGTTCTAATAACCCTATTATGTTTCATACATAAAGGTTCCCCTTTTCCTTCTTTAGATGATGGTGTATAGCACAGTAATGTATTGTATACCATACTCGTTTTATTTTCATCTAAGAATATTACAGCGCCAAAACTTCCAGGTGACCATAAATGCAAATGAGCTGTTGAGCCGGACAAAGGAACATTTCCCGCTCAAAAAAATCAGCTCACTACATTGGATCGCCCACATGGGAGGGGCGTGACGCCCTCAGGGTTAAAACATCTGTGCACGGAAGAAAATGTGCTCGTTGCTGTTCGTTGCAATATCTCGAGACCTGTCTCCTCCCTGGAGACAGCCCTTTTCCGGCAGTTTGCTTCGGCTAAGTTCGTACTTCCTTCGGCAGCCAATCCGGTTCCCAGGGAGAACCCAACGGACTCACCGCTCGCTTTAAACGCATCAGGACTTCCATCAGCGCAAACCAGAACATGTCCCAGCACATCTAAAAGCCAATGCAAGTATCTGGTCTATTTATAAATAGCTGCGCATAAGTTTTACCCCTTTCAATAAGGAGATTGTCCTTGATGGTTTATGCAGATGTGAATTGCTGATGTAATACTGCCACTCCTACCTTGTCTATTACTTTCCTTCTTTACTGCTTTTACGTTCCATGGGTGTTTGTCTAATTGTTCATCATTGTTTAGTTAGTTGGTTTATTTTCCCTTTGTATCGTAGTCAATAAAATCCCAAAAGTACACCTGAATTGAATCTGTTATTTGCTCATATAACTCGAAGTCAATGAAATAAGATTTTAAACGTTATTTAATTGAAATATTATTTTATCCTGATCAGAAATTTAATGTTTCTTAAACGTTTGTAAAGCAGTAATCCTCTATTGAGAAGTGAGTTGGAAGTCTACAACTTTAGTTTGCAGGACAAACAAAGTCGTCAGATAACTTAAAGCAATTCTATAAAGGTTACTTGTACTTAATTAAACAATTCCCCTATCGGGAAATTGATATTTGTTGTTAACGACAAGCAAATTATATTCATAAACTAATGAATATTCAATCCATTTGCGTTAATTATTCCCCAAAACTCATAGTCGCTACAACTGGTGGAGAACGCGGGCATGAAACTACAACTGGTGGAGAATTCTCGACAGTTTCAAACGTTTGTGTATATGAGCAATAGTCATATTCATGTGTATTTTGGGTATTAATAGCACGCAGGCGCGTTTTCGAATTGTGAGACCAATCGCGCAAAGTGAACTCACTAAAGTGACCGGCACAAGCCGCGAGCTCAGCTCAAGCATATTGAACGAATGCTGATACATGTCGAATAATGTATTGATATGTAAGCCTATATTAATGAAAGTATAGACTAGCTTACACGTATGTTGCAATATTAAATGTCCGGCAGAGATCACGAAATCTCTGCACATTCTTAATATTGTTTTACCCGCGCTGATTCAAACGAGTTTCTTTGTTCACGCGGAAGATTGAAATTAAGCGAGTTTCCTTTATTTCAATAGTAGGCCTAATAATAGCCTAATATTATATCGTTAAGATAAACGGTAAACTTTGAAAAGTAGTCGATATTAATGAAAGTATAAACTAGACTTATGTTGCAATATTAAATGTCCTGGGGATAACGAAATCTCTGAACAGCACATTCTTAATATTGTTTTACCCGCGTTGATTCAAACGAGTTTCTTTGTTCACGCGGAAGATTGAAATTAAGCGAGATTCCTTTATTTCAATAATAGGCCTAAGTTCTTGTAAATGTGAATTCCTGTCTCCAACACATTTTTTTGTTTCTGTGCCTAAACATTTCTATGTTAATGATGGTCCAGGTAACTGCTATGTGACCCTATAAAACGAAGAAATCTTTTATAGTGAGTCTCAATACTGCCGCCCTAAATTAAGGAAATAGAGAAGAAGCGAATTCCTTCCTATTTCGTGTATACGGCCGAATTTTGTGTAAGTTAGATCGATTAATGTGGACTTTTTCGTTTTCTCTTTGGGTAAACGAAGGCGTGAGGATACGGTTTTCATTGTATTTTAATACAGTAAAAATCGTAGATGACGATCGTTAAAAGGGAGTGTTATGAAATCTTGATCGAGTAAATTTTACAACGGCGTAGAAATCCCGTTGTTTCATGTTGTTTGTTACTGTGTGTTTAACTCAACGTTTTGGGCAGCGAGGAGATCCTGCCGCGCGTCAGGACATCTAATGAACTGACGCGTAACGTTTTGAATCACCGAGCGTCACCATCGGTGATGATCCCCAGCGGACAATTTGTGTTGAATTGATATCAAATTGACGTCAAATGCTCAATGTCAAATTTCTCCTAATAACCGGCATTGGAGTTCAGTGTGTGACATGTGTTTTGACGTAATTTTTGATGTGCATTCTTTTCAACAGCAATTGCCGCTGGAGTGTTTAAATTTAAGTGATTGTTGAAGTCTTTGTTTAAAACGAGTTCTAAACCTAAGACGTAATCACGTTGAAGTCTAGGGTAGGGTGTTATGTCTTACAAACACCAGAGGGCAGTGTGTCATGAGTGACCAACATTTTCCTAACTCCACCCCTTCCTACCTGACTTCCCTTGGGCGTGGCTCGACCACGCCAACTTGTGGGCGCACTCAGTCAGCCCTTCCAGTCTTTAAAGTCCCTCATAGCCGTTTATTTTATTTGTTTACTTGTTTTTATGATTTCTTTATTTTCATTTATTTTTACTTTCAGTAATTAATTATTATAATGATAATTAGTTTTCAGATTTCTTGTTTTTTCCTTATTTCAATATTGCAATTTTTGCATGTTTCCTCCCTCAGTTATTAACTATACTGCTCCCTATCTAAAAACACAGTTAATTATATTGAGTTTGCTTTCTTAGCTCTTGCTTAACTTAGTTTGCTCTCCCTGTTTATTGCATTAACTCTGACCCCCGGTCAGCCTTTGTGTTTCCTTATAGATAGTACTTCCCTTGGGGCGCCTGGGTAGCAAAGTGACAACTCTCTCCCCGAAGGTATCTGGTCTGCAGGTTTGGCTGTTCTGGCATGCCTGGCACTGGCTGTGGATGGCCCCGGATTCCTTTGTCCCCGACTCGAGGTGACGGCACGCAGGGAGACTCCAGCCACTGGCACTCCTCTGTAAGTGGGGACCAATAGCACTGGCTGGTGCACTGCAGTAATCTTGGGGTATATAACGCCGGGAAGTGCCACTTAGCGGGAAGAAAAGCCTACGGGCTATGTCTGTTGCGAGTGGCACCCCTGGGTAAAACCTCAATTTTCTCGGTGCCCACTAGTCGGTCACCCACTTGGTACGGCCAGGTGTGCTGAGAGTTGTAACTGTTTGAGTGGTCGCACCTGAGTGGCGTGTAGGGCAAGGGGTCCGCGGTGTCTGCCGCTGTGTGTCCAGAAAGGCTGGAGAGTTGGACCCGCATGACTGGGACCCACTTGAGAGTCCTCACTTCACTACCAAGCCTATTTGAACAAGGTACAGCCCCACTGAGTTGCTATAGGCAGACAGAGAAGGAACGCTCCCTTCCCCCATCAGTTTTTATTTTAAACTGCTTAGTGTCCCTGTTGTTTGAGCTCAGCTGTTTCCCTAGGCCATATGAAACCATAGCGGCCTTTACATGTAGGCCCTTTCACAACCCTAGTGTTGCCGACCTGGCTGAGCCAAGTAATGAAACTTTCTCTTTTCCCTATGATAGCTCTATAATTTTGTTTTGGTATTGTTTTGGTTAATCCTGTCGTGTTTTACCTGTAGTTTCTAAATTACAGAATCTGCATGAACCATCAGGGAATTCTCTGTGAAATGTTGATGAAGTAAACTTCCCTGGTTGTTAAAATGACACCTTAAGTTCAACCCATTAACACATTTACCCAGACTCTGTCCCTGTGCCCACACACTCACACCCCTACTATCCCCCCTGCCAATTCACCGCCAGGATAAATAGGTGTTAGGTCGCGTCACTGACTGTTCACCCCAGTTAACCGCACAACACATGATACATAAGTATTATAGAGTGTAGGGACTTGCATTGGTCTTGTGTGCTTTTCTCTCTCGCCCCCAGTGCACCAACATGTCCAGATCATCCAGCCCTGCCACCCAATGGGACCAGCTAGAGACCTGGCTGAGCGCGATGGCGGGGGCCCTCCTGCCCGAGGCGGCCAAGCACCTACAGAACCTGAACCGTGAGCAGCTGGATGATGACTTGAACCGGCTGATGGCCCACGATCCATTACAGAGCTACACCCACAAGGAGTTGGCCAGGATCATCGGTGCCCTCGCCCACAACCTCATCATCCAGTCGAAGCTGAGCGACGGAAGCGTCACCCTCTTGGAACAAGAGGCAGCAGCACTAAGGCTTCAGGCGGAGGAGGCTTACCATAACCAGTTGGAAGCCCAGAGACGCCTAGATCAACTTAACCTGGAAGCCCAAACCCGGCAGCCGGCAACGAATGAGCAGTGCCCAGAGCTACAGGAAGAGTTTGAAAGGCTCCAGGACACCTTGACATGCCTCCGTACAGATGCAGAGCATAGAGAATGGTCGGAAAATCAGGCCCGCAAAGACCTGGAATGCAAGCTCCAAAAAGCAGAGACTCTTTTAAAACGGGCTGAAACCGAACTGAAAGAGAGAGAGGCAAAAGCAAAAGCCTCTAAAAGACACTTTCAAGCAGCCCAAGCTGAAGCCCAAGCCTTGGCTCAGCAACAAGATCATCTCAAAGCTGAATTCGATATGGTGCAAAGAGAACTAAAGTATGCATATCTATTTCAGGCTGAACAAAAGGGGGGAAAAGACACCTTTGAACTTCCCCCGACAAGCAGGACCAGACTTCCCAGCCAAGCATCATCAGAGAAAGAGGAAGCTGGTAACCTGCCGTTTAAAGCATCGTCCGCCAGCGTCCAAGAGCCCCTAGATGCCACTAAGGGATGGGAGCATCTCCGGAGAACCCCTACAATGACCCACAGCATGGCTCCCAAGGATTTGGACAAAGTGGCCAGAAACATCCCCACGTTTACCCCAAACCCTGCAGGAGGACACGACGTACACGCCTACCTGCAGGATATTAACTTTCATTTGCAAACCATGGTAAATGTTCCCACCAGAGCCAAACTGTACTTGCTCAGGATTACCTCCAGCCGCGAAGTGCGCAGCTTCTTGGACCGGCAGTCGGACACTGTCAAAGGGGATTATGAGCAACTGCAACAGGCTCTCATAATGGAGTTTTCAGACCCGGAGTCTGAACAGGGACTCATTGCTGCCATGGACCTTAAACAGGGCCGTCTCGAAACCCCACAGGCCTACTATAACAGAATGAGACGAACCTACTTTGGGGCCAGAAATGAGCCGGGAATGGAGGAGGATTTCAACTTTAGGACTCTTTTCTTGCGCAACCTGCATCATAGTGTGAGTCAGCACTTAGGAGTTGTGGCATGCCCCCGCAATATGACAACTCAACAGCTGCGGGACCTAGCCCATAAAGCCTATGTTAAGCAAAAGACTATCTCTGAAAGAACTGTTAAAAAAATCCTGTAATTCTCCCTAGTCAACACCCCAGCCAGGGTAGCACCACACTATGCCTAACTACCACCTTAGGGTATGCCCTTACTCTCGGCCTATCCTCCAAGCTTTACAAAAGGGTCAATGGAATGCAGGAGGGTGTGAAGAACTATACGGCAGTGTTTCCTTGGGCTTTCAAACAGAGCCACGGAAAGCGAAAACACGCTAGCTAAGCCCGAGCCTAACCTCATTGAGATCGACCCACTGCCAGTGCGCCACAGCACTGAGGACCAGTAAGACCCACCTATTACCCCGGCCATTACGATCCAAACAACCATCGCCCGACTAAGCTTCTACGTGAACCCTGTCGTCCGAAAGGGGGGATATGTAGCGTCTGGTCGGATCAAAGGCCAACACATGGGGTCGTAAAATGTAAATGGTCGAGCTATCACCTATCTGGACTGACCAGGGGACATTCCGACACTCTCCCTGAGCTTCAAAGGCATTCTCGGGGGGGGGTCCCGAATGCGTCCTAAGGTGACAAAAGCCATGTGGCACCAGGAACAGAGAGAGATTCAAAGTCTACCAAAGAATGTCTCTTTCTCCCCTCTTGCCACCTTAGAAAGGCTTAAAGTGTAAATAATTGTTTCTACCGTTTATGTTTGTTCCCATGATATGCTAGCCTAACCATAATATCAAATGCATAGGTGTTACACCGTAACTAGGCTCATAATTGTGGTCTTGTACAAATTATGGATCAATGTTCTAATAACCCTATCATGTTTCATACATAAAGGTTCCCCTTTTCCTTCTTTAGATGATGGTGTATAGCACAGTAATGTATTGTATACCATACTCGTTTTATTTTCATCTAAGAATGTTACAGCGCCAAAACTTCCAGGTGACCATAAACGCAAATGAGCTGTTGAGCCGGACAAAGGAACATTTTCCGCTCAAAAAAATCAGCTCACTACATTGGATCGCCCACATGGGAGGGGTGTGACGCCCTCAGGGTTAAAACATCTGTGCACGGAAGAAAATGTGCTCGTTGCTGTTCGTTGCAATATCTCGAGACCTGTCACCTCCCTGGAGACAGCCCTTTTCCGGCAGTTTGCTTCGGCTAAGTTCGTACTTCCTTCGGCAGCCAATCCGGTTCCCAGGGAGAACCCAACGGACTCACCGCTCGCTTTAAACGCATCAGGACTTCCATCAGCGCAAACCAGAACATGTCCCAGCACATCTAAAAGCCAATGCAAGTATCTGGTCTATTTATAAATAGCTGCGCATAAGTTTTACCCCTTTCAATAAGGAGATTGTCCTTGATGGTTTATGCAGATGTGAATTGCTGATGTAATACTGCCACTCCTACCTTGTCTATTACTTTCCTTCTTTACTGCTTTTACGTTCCATGGGTGTTTGTCTAATTGTTCATCATTGTTTAGTTAGTTGGTTTATTTTCCCTTTGTCTCGTAGTCAATAAAATCCCAAAAGTACACCTGAATTGAATCTGTTATTTGCTCATATAACTCGAAGTCAATGAAATAAGATTTTAAACGTTATTTAAGCTGTATATTGTATTACTATTTTAGTAATACAAACTGTACGAACATAGGAAATATTATTTTATCCTGATCAGAAATTTAATGTTTCTTAAACGTTTGTAAAGCAGTAATCCTCTATTGAGAAGTGAGTTGGAAGTCTACAACTTTAGTTTGCAGGACAAACAAAGTCGTCAGATAACTTAAAGCAATTCTATAAAGGTTACTTGTACTTAATTAAACAATTCCCCTATCGGGAAATTGTTATTTGTTGTTAACGACAAGCAAATTATATTCATAAACTAATGAATATTCAATCCATTTGAGTTAATTATTCCCCAAAACTCATAGTCGCTACACAACCTAGCAGAAACCCTCATGCGAGTTCCGGAAAGTGGAATGGGTTTTTATTCTTAAAGGGCCGGGCACCTTTTAATCTATCATACGGTAACATGTATGATCTACAATAGCTGCAAATAAACCTCTGTTTTACTGAAGACTCCTTTCTCGATATACGGCCTGATTCCTCAATGGGGTTAAGGAATGGGGAGTAGGGTGAGGGGAACTCCATCAGCCTCCTGTTGTGGGCCGCAAACCATTGCCTGCTGATGTTGGAGCAATGGAAACTGACATTGTCCCAAACTAACATGTACTTTGGCAGGTCATCTCCAATCTGACCCCTCTCTTGTTCAGGGATGAGATCCCTGTAGGTAGAGAGTGTTTAAAAAGGTGACAAGACGTTCTGTATTGTATGGCCCAATAATGGAATGTCAGGCTTGAACAGGTAGTTTTGAGAATTTCAATTCTGATCTGAGAAATGTACCAAATTGACTTAGAAAAACTGTTTAATGTGGGTAGAGGTATTTTTGGGGCAGTTTTGTTTCACCTAAGTGTCCCATTTCTACCCCTCTCAAACTAATGCAATGATGCATATAGTCAGAAACCATTTGTTTGATGCATGCAAAGAAGCAACACTGTGTGTCTCAAGAAGTATTTATTCATGATTACGTAGACATGCTAAAATTTCAAGGCCACACACACACACTACACATTACACATGACATAACAAATGATAACTGCAAATAAACCTACATTTTACAAATACGGTCAAACAATAACTTCAACTACTAAAGACTCCTTTCTCGATATACGGCCTGATTCCTCAATGGGGTTAAGGAATGGAGAGTAGGGTGAGAGGAACTCCACCAGCATCCTGTTGTGGGCTGCAAACCATTGCCTGCTGATGTTGGAATGATGGAAACTGACATTTTCCCAAACTAACACGTACTTTGGCAGGTCATCTCCAATCTGACCCCTCTCTTGTTCAGGGATGAGATCCCTGTAGAGACTGTCTAAAAATGTGACAGGACGTTCTGTATTGTATGGCCCAATAATGGAAAAATGCGTTAGCAT
This sequence comes from Barbatula barbatula, assembly GCF_947034865.1. Lineage (NCBI taxonomy): Eukaryota > Metazoa > Chordata > Actinopteri > Cypriniformes > Nemacheilidae > Barbatula > Barbatula barbatula. The sequence continues at coordinate 15,804,105 of NC_136777.1, forward strand.
ACCATTCTCAGAGATAGCCGGACCCATGGTTATGTTCCCGTCCCTCCTGTATTTTTTGGGCGGGCGCCATACGGGCAGGAGGGCCCGATCGTCCAGCGGGCCTCCTGAGGTCTCAAGTCAAGTGCCAAGTCCGGTGGTCTCAAGTCAAGTGCCAAGTCCGGTGGTCTCAGGTCCGGTGGTCTCAGGTCCGGTGGTCTCAGGTCCGGTGGTCTCAAGTCCGGTGGTCTCAAGTCCGGCCTTCCAGCCGGTGCCTCAGCCGGCCTTCCAGCCGGTGCCTCCCAGAACCTCTGAGACTCCGCGCTCTCGAGCGCCAAGGACAAAGACTATTCCACCTTGTCCCAACCCCTTGGGACTTCCCCCATGAACTTTGTTGTTCCCCCTCCCCCCCTCCCTTGTTTGTTATTTTTATTGTGCCACCCAAACCCCTTTGTCATGTACTCTTGTTTACCCCTGATTTTGTTTTCTATGTTTTGCCTTGTCTTGTCGGTGTCCCAGTCTGCCTTGTCTTGTCAGTCTACCCCTTGATGAACACCTGGAGGTGTTCATTTAAGGCGGGGGCTTATGTCATGATTCCGCTATCATGTCATGTTTATTCTTTGTCTTGCAGTGGAGTCATGGTATAGCCTTAGGTTTTGTGTGAGAAGGACATTGCTTTGTTTTGATTCTGACTTGCCATGTGCTTTCTCGTGTCTCGTCAGTGTTCCCGCCCTTTTGTCTCGTTAACCTTCCCTGAGTGTTTCAGTACCCGCACCTGACCCTTGTTAATTATCCTTTGTCTGTCTCCCTTTAAAACATCCTCCTGTTCATTGTCCTGTGGTTCGTTCATTGTATTTTGTACCTGTATGCTGTTCATGTATCCTGCCCTGTTCCCAGTCATGTTCTTGGTCTAGTGTATGTATGGTTTCAAAGTTCCTTGTTTCAGTCCTAGTTGTTTATGTTTGCCCCCCTTGTGGGATGAGTTTGTTTTCAGTTTTTTGTATCCAGTTTAGTTAGTGTTTTCCCATCGTGGATGTTTGGTTTGTTCTTGTTATTTATAATTAAAGTATATCTGTTAACCCCTTCATCTGTGTCTGCCTGCACTTGGGTTCTCCCCTCACAATTCATGACAGTTTGTCCTTTGATGATGGCAATCAAGGAACCAGAACAAAATGGAGTGGGGGGGTTTATGGTATTCCTCTCAATGATCCATACACTACAATTTACAGACATGAACGATGTCCTTTCTCATCTCAGGTCACATTTAGCCAAGGGAGAGGTGGTGTGTTGTCCTTTTGAAAAATGTGACAAAAATTTCAGTTTAGGATCAAGTTTCACTGCCCATGTTTCACGAAAGCACAGGACTTCTAAATTTGCACAATTACGGATTATGGATACTTTATCTGAGCAACCTTCTTCAGCATTTTTTGATGTTACTGAGGATGAGGTGGATGAAAGTGAATTCACAGACTCACTGACGAAATGTAACGCAAAGTCATTGTACATGAAAAATCTCTGCCTGTTTTATATGCAGCTACAAGCCAAATACCTGGTGCCATCATCAACCATTCAGATGATTGTGGTGGAATTCAGTGGTTTAAATTATATCTGTCATCAGTACACACAGAAGATGTTCAGGGAAATACTCAAGTCAAAAACGGCCCTCTCACAATGTGATATTGAATCTGTGGTGCAGACTTTGCAAGGCCAAGATTTACATTCAGCTTGTAATTCATTACTTTCCACAGAATACCAAAGAAGACAGTATTTTCTGAAAAAAATTCCGTACGTGCATCCACAAAGTATGTGTCTTGGCCGTGATGAGAACCGAAAACAACGTTATGCACAGTATATTCCATTGAAGAACACTTTAAAAACCATGTTAATAGACCCAGTGGTGTGGGAGCAGTGTGCCAAACATCAGCATGTACACTCTTCTGTGTTCTCTGACATCTGTGATGGAAGAAAGGAGCTGTTTCCTGGTGAAAATTTGAAACCAAAACATCATTACATGCTTCACTATACGTCACTAATTTTAAGTCTTGGACCTTTAATTTGTTTATGGTCATTGAGATTTGAAAGCAAACATTCAAAAATGTATGCAAGACATTGTCACACAACCATCAACTTCTTCAAGCTTATCTTCACTCGCGGTCATTTTTCCCCCAAAGCTTAAAAGTGTTGACTTGGCCACATACTCTCCTCATTTTTACGGTAATGCAGTGTGCAAAGCTGTTGAGACACGCTTTGAACCAGACTTTGTTTCAACACAGGTAGAATACAAGGGTACCCTGTACAGGAAAGGAAACGTCTCGGTTACGTTGTGAGAGACTGACTGGGGTTTGATCTTGAGAACCTACCTTCTCCGAGATAATTAATTATAAAACGCCAATGGGCTTGGTGAATGGCAGGCGCACGCCAGTCTCCGCCCCGTACATATGGGTATAAAGGAAGATGGCGGCGGTCATTCACTTACCCTTTGTACTGAGGAACCTGAGAGGGCACTCCCGTTCACTGCAGTGATTCGGTGCAGCGTTGTGGCATGAAGTCATCAGGGAACGGAGGTTACAGACGTAACCGAGACGTTCCCCTTCAGTCGGTCTCTCGACGTTGTGAGAGACTGACTGGGGATCTATCTTAAACGCCACAGCGCTTGCACCGATATCACGACCTCTAGCGGAGCGACCCTGACTAGGCTAGCGAGTCACAAGAGTGCTACCGCGAGACGTAATCTTCCAGTCACATAGTATTGGTCATACTGAGAAGCCTGTACTGACGGCCTCACGGACAGTGGCGTACGCCTCTAGTAGCGAGGAGCTGTCCGGAGCCGAACACTGGGGAAACACTGCTCTCCTCTTAGAAGAGTGTGTTACGGAGGCCACATCCTACCCGGAGGGGAGGTTACATACACTAACATGGTCTCACCGGCGGGGAGAACAACATGCGCAAAAAAGGTGTCAGCCCGAGTAGGGGGACAAATCCAGGTGGGATTACCACCGGCGGGGAGGTCACAGATTCACCAATCGGGAAATCATGAGTGAGGAATTCAACACACGGGACGACCCAGAGGGGAGTCACCACGTATGGGGCACTAGTCCTAGTACAGGGGTCTGCCTGAGCAGGGATGACTCTACCTATACCGGACCTGGTTCTAACAGACGGCTCCGCTCAGTCTGTTACCAAGTGCAAATGCTTTGTGATGGATGGAATGCCTATACTTCGCCACGAGAGGGGAAAGTAGGGAGGCTAAAATAGCACACTAGTCTCACCTGGTGAGGGGAGAAGGGCCAGAACTCTAGGCACCCTTGGGAAACGGAGAATGCCTGTAGGTCTCTTGATGGAGGCGAGCGCCGTCAGGAGTGTAGCTTTCATCGACAGATGAGGAAGACTAGCAACTCCAAGGGGCTCAAACGGGGCCGTACCAAGGCCCTGTAGGACCACGTTAAGGTCCCAAGAGGGTACAGAGCGCGGTCGAGGTGGATTCACCCTTCTCGCGCCCTTGAGGAACCTGGTGACCAAGTCATGCTGACCGAGAGACTTACCCTCCACGAGATCGTGATGCGCGGCAATGGCAGCAACATACACTCTCAGCGTGGAAGTGGAGAGATTACTCTCAAGTCTCTGCTGTAAAAAGGCCAGCACCGACCCGATCGGGCAACTCCGCGGGTTCTCCTCCCGGGGAGAACACCAGGACGAGAAGAGGCGCCACTTATAAGCGTACAATCGCCTAGTGGCAGGGGCTCTAGCCTGCAGAACAGTCTCCCGGACCACTACCGACAAGCCCCTTAGGGTCTCCTCGTCCCGTCCAGGGGCCAGGCATGGAGATTCCAGAGGCCCGGGTTGGGGTGCCGAAACCGTGACCTTCCCCTGCGACAACAGGTCCTTCGTCCGAGGTCTGGCCAGGGGGGGACCGTCGTCAGATCTACCAGATCCGAGAGCCAGGTCTGGTTGGGCCAGTATAATATCTTCCCTGACCTTGCACAGGACTTGTCCCGCGGCCAGCTGTGTGCTAGGGTATCCGTGCCGAGGGGACCCTCGGTCAGGGAGTACCAGAGCGGTCAATGTGTGGAGTACGGGCAGGCAAACAGGTCCACCTGTGCTTGGCCGAACCGCTCCCATATGAGCTGGACTGCGCGGGGATGGAGATGGGGGGATTACCCCTGTCGAGGACGCCATGTGCCCCAGGAGCCTCTGAAAGTTCTTCAGCGACGTCGAGGGATTCTACCTGATCAACCACAGACAGCGCAGCACTGACTGTGCACGCTCGTTGGTGAGACGTGCTGACATACGGACAGAGTCTAGTTCCATACCGAGGTACGAGGTGCTCTGCGCTGGGGAGAGCTTACTCGTCTCCTGGTTGACCCGGAGGCCTAGACGGTCTAGGTGCCGAAGCACAAGGTCCCTGTGCGTGCACAACACATCTCGCGAGTGTGCCAAGATAAGCCAGTCGTCGAGATAGTTTAGCACTCGCACGCCTTGCTCCCTGACAGGAGCTAAGGCAGCCTCCACTAGTTTGGAAAAAACACGTGGAGACAGGGCCAGACCGAATGGCAGGACCCTGTACTGATACGCCCTTCCATCGAACGCGAACCATAGGAACGGCCGGTGTCGGGGGAGAATAGAGACGTGAAAGTACGCGTCCTTCAGGTCGATTGCCACGAACCAATACAGGTGACGTACCGAGCCCAGGATGCGCCTCTGCGTCAGCATTCTGAACGGCAGCTTGTGCAGGTGCTTGTTCAGGCGACGCAGATCCAAAATGGGCCGCAGCCCCCCGCCTTTTTTGGGCACGATGAAGTACGGGCTGTAAAACCCAGACGACATCTCGGTTATAGGGACGGGTTCGACCGCACCCTTCGCCAGAACCGAGGTGTACAGAATGCTCCGAAACTTGGGGGGGCGGGTGGCGAATTGGATCGAGTAACCGAGACGGACTGTCCTCTCTATTCAGTGTGACGGGCTGGTGCGCTACCAAGCGCCCAGGAACAGCGACAACGGGACCAGAGGGACAATCTGCTTCACCGTGCCGGTAGAGGCTGGTTCGGTGGCTGACAGTGCGGTCACCTCGCACAGGGGGGACCCCCAGGGAGGTTGATGGCTCTGTATGTTTACCTGCTTCAGGCGGGCTGACGCAACGTCCGGGGGAGATTGCAGTCGGCGGCCCGATCCATCCAAGACACCGTCTGGACGAGAGTGCTGTGGAGGAAAAACCCAGGGGAAATTTCTCTCTTTGTGAGTATGTGGGTGACTTGATGGAGATGCGGCAGGCAGCGCCCTTCCCCAATCCAGCGTAGGAAAGGCCGGGATCGGACCCAATGAAACTTCCCCCAGGTTCGTCCCGTCAGGTCCGCTTAGACGAACTCTTGGCGGACTGCTGACGGGGGACAGATGCATTCTTCCGCGGGGCTCAACGTCTCTGGTGGGTCGTCCTGTGGGAGGGTCCTGCAACCGGAGATGCCACCGCGGGAGGGCAGGGCTGCTGGGAAGCAGACTGCAGCCGGGAACGTGACGACCTGCTGGTGGCCGCGGCGCGGCATGATCTGTTTGATCGCCTCGGTCTGCTTCTGAACCACGGAAAACTGCTGAGCTATCTCCTCCATGGTATCACCAAACAGCCCGGCTTGCGAGATGCGGCCTTCTGGGCGTCGCTCATCTGCGCAAGATTAAGCCACAGATGCCTTTCCTGGACCACCATTGTGGACATCGACCGACTCAGGGCGCGCGCCGTGGCCTTCGTCGCCCGTAGCACGAGGTCTGTGGCAGTGCGCAACTCACTCATGCGAGTTGGGTCGGACTTCCCGCCGTCCAAATCCTTCAGGACTTTCGCCTGAAATACCTGAAGGAACGCCATGGTGTGGAGAGCAGAAGCGGCTCGTCCAGCAGCACTGTAAGCCTTCGACACGAGTTCACAATACAATATAGATAACATAATAAAATTTGGAAATGTCAAGCCAAATATTGGCTTATTTCTACAGTGTCCCAACTTTTTTGGAATGGGGTTTGTATATGTACACTAGTCAACATTGGTTTTAAGACAACTATTATGAAAGGTTTTGATCCCCTTAAAATTTTGACTAGTGTAGTTTGATGGTACAAGTGATGCCACGGGGCCTCAAAACATTGATTTTGGAAATTGCATACATTTCAATCCGTACATGTGCCACTGTGTTGATAACCTGGTGCATGAATGGCCGAAACGTTTCCAGTTGAGTAAAACAAGTCTGTACACCACTTTAAATGCATACTCTATGAACAACCCACAAAGCCCCATGCCATCTCTGTTTGTCCATTATTTAAAACTTCAATAAATCTGCAGCTTGGGAATAGGCAATTTTGCCAAAAAATGGTGCATGAAAGGTGTTCATCCTGTAACCAGCGGACATTGTTTTATCGTCTAGGTGACAGTAGCTGTGAAACTCTGTTTTATGACCATGACTGGCATTATAGTTCCCTTTCTGTCGGTCTCTCGACGTTGTGTCCAACCGACAGATGGGGTTCGCCCCTGAGAACCTATCATCTTCTGACTATTTTGAAAAGGCCAATGAAATTGGCGAATGAAATTTGCATGCGGGGCTCCGCACCCGGATATCCGGGTATAAACTGGGAGCCGGCGTGCTCATTCATTCACCTTTTGTTCTTCAGAGCCTTCGCATCTGATGACATTCTTCGAATTGCTGAATTCTACGACGCGGTGCAGCGGAGATTCCCCTGGGCGTCCTGGCAGTTCCAGAGGTATTTTTCTAAAAGAACAATTTCCTCAGCGTGGCATTTCCCGCTGATCTCTTGGGTGCAGTACACTCATCGAGTACGGGGACGGACACGGTGGTTGCCGCAGGTGTTCGGGGGTCCGACCACTGTGGCAGCCTCGTGGATTCGCCCTGCCCGCACTGCGCGCGGATGGCTATTCAGACGTTGCGTCACTGCGGGCGGATGGCTATTCAGACGTTGCGTCACGGTGGCTGTGTTCTGTAAGATCCAGCCAACACCTCGTTTGCTTCCCGTTCTGTGACCGCAGCGGCTACGGCCCTGCCGTCAGCAGCGGCGAGCAGCGAGGGTGATGTGGGGATTATCGTGAGCGTTAATCCGTCAGCCGGCCGGCTCGCGGACCGCTCGCGCCCCGTCTCGCTTGTTTAGCAGTTCCCCAAGGATGGTCCTAAGCCATCTTCTTCCTCAGCCATGCGCTCGGACACGAGCCATGGAGATGAGGTGTCTCTTGCAACATCGGAGCGCGACCTGCTGACATCAGACTCTGGCGATTCCCTGAAGCTCCCTCCCTCGGGAGGTCGAGCACAGGTGAGAGCAGACGTCAAGATGTCAGCCATGCTCGCTCGGACAGCCGTGAGTGTCGGATTGGGGTGCGCCGCAGCCCTGGTGCTCGCGGCTGGGTACTTCGCACATTGGGCCCGGGCGCGACTCCAAGCCGTGCCCGGCTCAAGTGCCAAGTTTTACAGAGCTGCATAAGGAGTGCAGTAAGACCTGGAGCGCCCCCTTCGGCGCGCTTCCGTCTAGCTGACTCTATCGCCCTCTCTTCCCTCGGGGCGGGGAGGCAGCTAGGGACTATGTCAATGCACCCTGGGTGGAGCATGCCGTCGCGGGTATCCGCAGACGGCGGCCACCTGGGGAGCTTGACCTAGACTCACCGTCCAGGGCATGTAAGGTCTCGACATCTCTGGTGTTGAGGCTGGCAATGCCGTGGGCCAAGCTGCCACCACTCTTACGCCATGGCCATCCTGCAGGCCAGGGCGCTAAAGAGAGCCCCAAGGGGTAAGATCGACCCAAGTAGTATCTGAAATAGCCCGCCAAATGGTGATTGCATACCCAAAGTCTTTCAGAGATGAGATTAATTCCCAGGTTGTAGAAAGTGGATATGATTCTCTCCTCAAACAACTGGTGAGTAGAATTGACAATTGTAAAAGAGCAAAAGCTATTAGTACACCACTTTGTGGTACTCTAGAAGTATTAACAAAGAAACGAAAAGTGTTATATGGTTGTATAAATTCTGATCCACAACTGCTAGTTGGAGAAACATCCGAATTGCAGCAGGAAAAGAAAAAGAAGTTGCTAGTAATGTTTCAAAATAATGAAAGCGATGTAAAGACAATCTATGACTTAATGACTTCTACTTACACCTCTCAAAGAAACAACATCCAATCTGGAAAGGAAACCAAGGTTGCTGGTTTGAATCTCAGTGCCAGCAGGTCATGACTGAAGTGCCCTTGAGCAAGACACCTTACCCCTGTTTGCTCTGCAATAATGTGACACTGTAAAAAACTATTTGTAATCGTCTGTCAAATGAATAAATGTCTAATTAGTATTTACACTTATTGCAAAATATCACAACATTTACATGATATTAATAGAATATATAGCTATTTGTTTTTAGTGAAAATCACAACTGTTGCCTTTTGCACTTAGTGCATAGTCACTGCCTAATTCAACTGGAAAAATTTAGGCTGTATTCTATTTTTTTCACTTCTGACCAAAAGAATATACAGGAATGTTTTTTTAAGGACATGTCAGGATAACAATAGACAGCAATTACTGTTATTTAAAGGAAAATGTCATTTTTTGCAGTAACATATTTAAATAGTTAAATGTCAAAGTTAGCATTTTATGGAATTTCACAGTTCTGATCAAAATGTCAAAATACTGTTAAATTCTACCGTTTTTTTTTCAGTAAAAATACATTTATTTTTTACAGTGTAGGCATGAAGAATCATCAGGCATGGCGCTAATCTCTCAAAGATACAAAGTGCCACCAGTTCATATAATCTCTTCCCAAGGAAAAAATTTGAGTTTCAAACAGAAGGCATCTGCACATAACCCTTAGAACTTGCAGAGGATCACACAGAAGGTAAAGGTCCACTGTGGTTAAAATTAAGTTGTTGATGTTGTTAATATGTCTATGGAATGATTTTTTCAAATGGAAAAGCAAAGTGTATTTGCAATTGAATTACATATGAGTTACGTCCCTGCTATATTTAAACCGTAATAACGATTCCCCATATGCTATTTCACATCTTTGGCATCGCGTATAAAGCCTGCCAAAATTGGAGTGAAATCACAAATGCCTTTGCATGTGTTCCTTGTACAGAAACCTGTCAATTAATGGAGGGGCTGGGCGTATGCAGTGAGCTCCCTTTCGATGAGTTCAGAGCTTGCATGAAAGGAGTTGCGTGCTAATAAAGTGCTTTCTCAGATATTTCTGAAATTGGAAGGCTGTTTAAGCTGTAAAACTAATTGTCAGGCAAGTGACAACACACCGTTTCAACACCCGGAATGGAGACAACCTCTACCTCCACTCGAATAGTCTTTGTGCCATTACACAACAGCGGGAGGTCTATACATTTTTAAGGTAAAAACGGCATTCTGCAGCTGCCTGTGTACATTTTTACATGCATATAGCCAACCTACAACATTCTACCTGAAATACACCTGACATGCCAACTTAAATTGAGATTTGCTTCATTGACAAAGCGTTTTTTTACCACTCCAGAAATTCAGACACACAGTAGCTGTTCATCCATTTTGTTTTCTGTGCTTGGATGCCCCGTTTCCAGTGGCCGCGCAAGCATAATATATATTAAATTATTAAAATAATTTGAGAGTATTTATAAAATATGTATAAACCCTCTTCTCTCAACAGGTAGGGGTCAAGCTTTTGTTGAAATTAGTATCTTTGTATTAGCACCTATTGTACTATTGCTCTTTTATGACATATCGCTTATTGCTCCCCGAACTCTTTGTAAGTCGCTTTGGATAAAAGCGTCTGCTAAATGACTAAATATAAATACTCCAGTTTTGTGTCACAAAGTCTTTAAGGTAGGCTGGTGGTTTCCTCTCTCTGACTGAACGTCATGGACATCCGTAATTGGAATCATTTCAGGCACCCTGGACGAATCTGGCCGTTGATTTTTTTTATGTTCAATTTGCAAACTCTCATTCTCTCTACTATCTACTATTTCCCATGATACTGGTCCTGTAATGTCCTGAATGACTCCTAATAGCGGGACCTCACATGTTGGTCATGGTGCTCCTTTTGAACTTGTTGTTTACCTTCCAATTTGCTAGTGAAGTCAGGATAGATTTTATCTAAGTTGCATCGCAATTTCCTCCCCATCATAATTTCTGCAGGTGAAAGCCCTGTTGTAGTTTGAGGAGTAATACGCTAACTAAACAATCCTCTGGACACCTTTGTCTCAATAGTATGTCCTGAACTTTTCTTGATAAGTTTTCTTGAAAAGTAAAAGTTTGCACTGCCCGCTCAGGTAGACCATTAGATGAGGGATGATGTAGTTACATGCGTTATTCCATTTCTAGACATGAATACTTTACTCACGTCACTCACAAAAACACTGTGCATTGTCAGACACCATCATTTCAGGAATGCCATGTATACTGAAACTATTCCTAAGGCTCTCAAGAGTCGAAGCTGTTGGTGCTGAAGGTACAGGATACTTACAGGATAAAGCACAATATGCCTCGATACACTTAGAAAGGGAATCAACTAAGATGAAAAACATTTTCCACAAAACTGGAACAGCATAGTCCATGTGCACTCTTCTCCAGCGTTGTCGTGGCCACTCCCACGGATGAAGTGGTGCACCTACAGGGGCTTATCTTTGTTCTTGACACACAGTACAGTCTTTTACTCTGCCCTCAATTTAAGCATCTAAATTTGGCCACCACAAATAACTCCTGGCCAGTCCTTTCATCCTTGACATACCTGGGTGAGACTGATGTAACTGTTCCAGCAATCCAGAACGTCCTTGCTCTGGAATGACGATACGGGCTCCCCACAGCACACACCTGTCTTGAAAACCGAGTTCCTGCTTTCTCTGTTTATAAGTTGCAAATTAATTTGAATTACTATTTATGAGGCCAGCCTTTAAGAACATACTCACACACTCTAGCGAGAACAGGATCTCTGGTAGTCCAGTGTTTGATTTGCTCTGATGTGGTCAAAGGACTAACAAGGCTGTCCACCATCAAGACATGCTCCTCTTTTATTTCCTTCTCTGAAATCACTGGACATGGGAAATGACTAAGAGCATCAGCATTTCCATTGTCCTTGCCTGCTCTGTAAGAAATTACATACCCATATGCCCCCAACATCACTGCCCATAGTATAATTTTTGGAGAGGCCATCTGGGGCACCACTTTCAATTCATTCAATAGACTGAGTAATGGCTTATGGTCAGTACAGATCACAAATTTACGTCCATAAAGATATTCATGAAATTTCTTTACTCCGGACACTACAGCTAACCCTTGTTTTTCTAGCAAACATATCCTCCAACCGGGGAATGGGGTACTACTCCAGGGTCGATGCTTGATTAATTGTTACTCTGTAATCTCCACACAGTCTCACTGTTGCGTCTGGTTTTACTACTGGCATCACAGGTGCTGCCCACTCTGCAAATTTCACAGGCTCTATGATATTATCTTTAAGCAACATATCCAGTTCCGCTTCAACCTTTTCTCTCACAGCGGAAGGCAAGGACCTTGATTTAAAGAAACGAGTCTTTGCGTCACTTGGGACATGAATCTTAGCATTGGCCTCTTAATGTTCCCAGTTCCTCCTTGAAAACAGTTTCATGATTCCTTAACATATCCTGTAACAACTCAGAGCTGTCTTTAATTTTACTCTTTACATTTTCCCAGCTGAGTTCCAGTTCTGGGAGCAATGATCTTAATAAATTGACCCCCACTCCAGCCACTACCACTGACTGCGGTGAGTTCTTTGGTAAGCCCTTTTGTTTTTAGCTTCCATTTTGGCATTTCCACCAGTGATAATATCGTCACACTACATCCAGTATCAATCTCAAATTTGACAGGGCCTTCATTTACCAACAACATTTGTGTGATGTTAATAACTATAGTATAGTATAACCATATACTATACATGGTGAAAACTTCTTCAGGCTGCTTTTCCTCGTCCTCCTCTTGAAGGTAGTTTGCCCTCTTTGATTGTTGTCCTCGCCCCCATTTCCATGCTTCCCTGCTTTTATCAGTTTCTTGGGGTTTTATTCTACACATTCTTTTCACATGCCCTATATTTCCACACTTGTAACACTTTTCTTGGGAAAATCCAGTCTTTTGGTCCATGGTTATTTCCACCACATCGATAACATATTCCTGTAACACTCGATTTACTTTGTTCTCCTGTATCCAATCTAAAGACAGTGGTACTAAATAGACTTCCTTTAACTGGGAGGCATAAACAGCGATAGTATTTACGACACTGAAAACAGACAATTGCCCTTATCAACCACATGGGGGAACCATAAGCAAAAGTTCTGTAATGTTTTTAAAACTATTTAAACAGCTCTTTTTAACACATTTAGTATCAGGGGTCCCTGCTCCATTCATCTCTCATCTTAGGGGTAGTTTCTTTTCGTCTTTTCTTTTGTTTAATGGCGGTTGGCAAACAGCTTTTGGTGCATATCCGCCACTTACTTGGATGGAATGTGAAGACCAAGGAAGAGGAAATGGAAAATACTATCAGGCTAAATAATCTTAATTAAAAAACAAAATACCATTACCTTATAAACCTTAATACATATGTATATTTAACAATATTTAATTCTGTGTAACAAATGTGACCCTCTCAGAAACTTAAGTAAAATTGGATATATTCTTTCTGTGCACACTGGCATAACTCTTTAATTGTTTGTTAGACTTTCAATTCTTTAAGATCTTGAACAAGTTGAGCTCTCTCACTACTATATGCCTTACAATGTACTAACACATGCTCTACTGTTTCTGTCACCCAACAATGCTCACACCTGCTTGTCTATGTCATGATTCTGCTGCATCATGTCATGTTTCTCTTAGTATAGTGGCAGGATCATGACAGAACCTCATGTTTAATGTGGAGAGAGGCAATTATTGTTATGGTCTCGTCTTTGTTCCCATCCTCTCGTTATCCTCGTTATTGATTATAATGTCCTTCACCTGTTCCCCTCTTGATTTGGTCCCTTATTTAATGCCCTTGTGTCTTCTGTCTTGTGCTGGCTCATTGTGGTTTGTGTGGTGAGTTCATGTGTCTTGTTAGTCTAGTCTAGTCTAGTCTAGTCTAGTCTAGTCTAGTCTAGTCTAGTCTAGTCTAGTCTAGTCTAGTCTAGTCTAGTCTAGTCTAGTCTAGTCTAGTCTAGTCTAGTCTAGTCTAGTGTGGTTAATGTTTAAAGTTTATTTTAAGTTTAAGTGTAGTTAGTATTAGTCCTGTCTTGTCATGTTATTGTATCCCTGTTTTCTTCTGTTACCCTCACGTGGGTCTATGTTTTATTATTTATTAAATATGTTAACCCCTTACCCGCTGTCTGCACCTGGGTCCTCTGTCATGATTCTTGAGTGGTGAGACAAGGACAGTCTAACTTTTCTCTATCATGTGCAAATATTGGTTTAATCTGATGTGCCCGATACGTAGCCTAGATATAATAGTGTAATCGCTTCTGGTTCCTTATTTACCCCTTTCACTACCATCTTTATCGTGGATACTAAAATGGTGTCTTCCTTTTAAAGGCAGAGTAGATCATTTTGAAAATGCTAACGTTTGATTGCTAGCAGTGCAAAAATATGATCCCTGCTGTTACATCTATGCTGTATTTAAACAAACAGACGTGCACACACGTTAAGGTTTATCTCCTCCTCTCACTTCTTTACTCTGTAAACATTTCTCTGTTGCCTTTCTCTTACAGTTGACCGGCGCACTCCAGCGGTTGATACAGGTAACAATATAAATGCATAACACTCCAAACATGGAGAGGCCCCCTTTTCTTAGCAATCCAATTATAACATAACGGTGATGAGCATGCATTTGTTTCTTAGCAATAGAATCCTAACATAACTGTGATGACCATGCCTTTAAGCACTTTCTTGACCACAATTTTACACCAATGAACAGATTAAACTGTCTTAAATCATAAACCGAAACCTTGCCTTTTACCACTTTTGCCAAAAATAAGAACATTTGTGCGTCAAAGGCATAAGCAGTTTGCAGTTAAACCATTTGTTTCCAAAAAGTATATAAACATGTATGTCAGTACAAACATTTACTTTCTTAAATCAAACAGTGTAGCTGCTCATATGTTAAACCTTCACAGCATCATTCTATAATATAATCAGACAGTCTCTCAGGCAACTGTCTAGCCAGTTGGGGTCTACTTTGCCTTGGTGCGTTTGTCTGATCTCCATCGAGGTTCAGACAGTTCAGGTTGGAGTTAAGACCAAAACTGTTTCTGTTCTGTTCTGTTCTGTTCTGTCTGTTTGTGCTCAGTCTCTTCATCAGTTGCATTGGTGATCTTATATCTTTTGACATGAGTAGTGTTGCGGGTATATCTTGCCCCCGTGGGTGATTTCGTAGTTACTTGATTCCAGATTTGTCCACAACTTTGTGTGGGACAGGGTTGAATGGGGTTGTGAATTTATCCACCTTTTCCTGTTGCATAAGTCTACCACAAAATCTGCCTAAAACTGTTTCTATCATTGCTCTATCTTCTATAACTGTAGAATCCTACTGTCTTTAACTGTAAATATTATTAGTCTCCAGCTGTATCCAACGTCCTATATCTGTCTATAATTACTTTTAACACAACTTGTATTGTCCCTTTCATTTGTCCAAATTCAAAGGTTGCTTCAAATGTAGCCTTAATATGTGACCTTATTTCCGCAAGTTCTGGGTTCCCTGGAGTGCGTGGCACAAGGCGTGTTCCCTTCACGTCTGTCTGCCGGCTCACCCTAGCCCCTCGGACAGACATGTCCCTCTCCGGGCTGGAGTCCCATTAAAGCAGGTGGCCCAACCAGACTTGGTTTTCGGAGTTCACGCTCTGATGGCAACTTTCCCCTGGCCGATTCCCCTGAGAAGGGCACAGTCTGGCACCCGAGACCAGATCTCTGGAACCTCCATGTTTGGCCCCTGGACGGAATGAGGAGATCTGAACTGACCGGTCTCTCACAGTCATGAGCATGGTCACTCGGGCAAGAGCACAAACTACTAGGCGATATACAGTAAGTGATGCCTCTTCTCGCTATGCTGCACAGAGTGCCCCGGTCTTTGTCTAGCTGGGGGCAGCACGACCCGATCAAAAGATTCCTTAGAGCTGTGCGGAGGACTAATCCCACCCGACCGCTATTAGTACCCTCCTGGGACCCTAACGTAGTTTGAGCCCCTGGAGAACCCGATCTTGTCTGTGTCTAGTACGCGCCCTGCACCTCTACTTGGACTGAACACAGACCTCTCGCTCTGAGCAGCTCTTTGTCTGTGTCAGGGGACTGCAGGGAGGTCGTGGACACCTTCACTTGACTTACCGATCTCAGGCCCCTGCCCACTGTAGTGACACTCACTCCGCCAGGGTGTAGCCTCCTCGTGGAAACTGCCTCAGAGCGTCTCTCTGGCAGACACCTGCAGAGCTGCAGGTTGGGCTGCGTCCAGCCGTTTTCGCACGTGTGTCGAACCTGTGAACCTAAGAACCTCTCATCATGTTCACACAAATTGATGTCTTACTACACCACTGGAAAGGAACCCCATTCTGTCAGTCGCAACACAACGTCGAGAGACCTACAGAAAGGGAACGTCTTGGTTACGGATGTAACCTCGGTTCCCTGATGGAGGGAATGAGACATTGTGTCCATCGTGCCATGGGTGCTGCGCAGGCCCGCTGCAGCGAACGAGGGTGCCTCCCAAGTTCCTCAGCCCAAAAAGGTGACTGAAGGGGCACCCTTTATTGCTGGGGTGGAGTCTGGTGTGCCGTCCCATTCTCCAAGTTCATTGGCCTTTTCAAAGTATTATCGGAGATGATAGGTTCTTAAGTCAAAACCCATTCTGTCAGTCTCGACACAACATCTTGTACCCTCCATCAGGGAACCGAGGTTAAATCCGTAACCAAGACGTTCCCTTTCTGTAGGTCTCTCGACGTTGTGTTGCGACTGACAGAATGGGGTTCCTTTCCTGCGCTCCCCTGTGGGAAGTGTTTTGATTTCTTGTTTTGTTAACACATCAGGGTTTTTATTTGTATTCATTTATTAAAGTCTTATTTGTTTACCCCTTAACCGCTGCCTCCATGTGTGTTCTTCCATACAACATTCCTGACACAGCACAACCCTAGGTTTTTATTTAACACAGTGGCTTAATTAACAAAAAAAATGCTTTATTAATGATAATCTTAAATCAAATAATTATTTTACTTTGCCTTGTTATATAAGCACTGTCGAGCTTGTGCAGAGGCTGCAGCTTTTTATTAAATTTATAGTCTGTTTAATATGTGACCTGTGTTTTTCTCTCCTTATCACACACTTATGGGTATCTTTGCGTGTGCGTGCGTGTGTGTCTGTCTGTGTGCTCGTTTGTGTGTGTGTTATCAGGCCCGTCGCGACAAGGCAAGCAAACCAAGCAATTGCTTAGGGGCCCCGAGCTGGCCGGGGGCCCCGAGCTGGCCTGGGGCCCAAAGACAACAACTGGTTAAGAATAAAATGCAACGACAAACTGAGCGCCCCTTTGACAGTCAATGCAGTAAAGTGCAATGACACTTTTATTGGGATCCCCCTCAAGGGGCCCCTTTCGTGATCTCTGCTGCCGGCAAAAACAAAACCTCCGTCGGCAGTCATGAAGCGGAATTATGCTTCAGGATCCCAAAAAAGAAAGAAGAGAAAGGAAGAGGAGGATAAGAATAAACAAGATAGTGGTAAGTGATAAATTACACTGGATAAAATAGCTCTTCAGGTAGACCATTAGATGAGGGATGATGTAGTTACATGCGTTATTCCATTTCTAGACATGAATACTTTACTCACGTCACTCACAAAAACACTGTGCATTGTCAGACACCATCATTTCAGGAATGCCATGTATACTGAAACTATTCCTAAGGCTCTCAAGAGTCGAAGCTGTTGGTGCTGAAGGTACAGGATACTTACAGGATAAAGCACAATATGCCTCGATACACTTAGAAAGGGAATCAACTAAGATGAAAAACATTTTCCACAAAACTGGAACAGCATAGTCCATGTGCACTCTTCTCCAGCGTTGTCGTGGCCACTCCCACGGATGAAGTGGTGCACCTACAGGGGCTTATCTTTGTTCTTGACACACAGTACAGTCTTTTACTCTGCCCTCAATTTAAGCATCTAAATTTGGCCACCACAAATAACTCCTGGCCAGTCCTTTCATCCTTGACATACCTGGGTGAGACTGATGTAACTGTTCCAGCAATCCAGAACGTCCTTGCTCTGGAATGACGATACGGGCTCCCCACAGCACACACCTGTCTTGAAAACCGAGTTCCTGCTTTCTCTGTTTATAAGTTGCAAATTAATTTGAATTACTATTTATGAGGCCAGCCTTTAAGAACATACTCACACACTCTAGCGAGAACAGGATCTCTGGTAGTCCAGTGTTTGATTTGCTCTGATGTGGTCAAAGGACTAACAAGGCTGTCCACCATCAAGACATGCTCCTCTTTTATTTCCTTCTCTGAAATCACTGGACATGGGAAATGACTAAGAGCATCAGCATTTCCATTGTCCTTGCCTGCTCTGTAAGAAATTACATACCCATATGCCCCCAACATCACTGCCCATAGTATAATTTTTGGAGAGGCCATCTGGGGCACCACTTTCAATTCATTCAATAGACTGAGTAATGGCTTATGGTCAGTACAGATCACAAATTTACGTCCATAAAGATATTCATGAAATTTCTTTACTCCGGACACTACAGCTAACCCTTGTTTTTCTAGCAAACATATCCTCCAACCGGGGAATGGGGTACTACTCCAGGGTCGATGCTTGATTAATTGTTACTCTGTAATCTCCACACAGTCTCACTGTTGCGTCTGGTTTTACTACTGGCATCACAGGTGCTGCCCACTCTGCAAATTTCACAGGCTCTATGATATTATCTTTAAACAACATATCCAGTTCCGCTTCAACCTTTTCTCTCACAGCGGAAGGCAAGGACCTTGATTTAAAGAAACGAGTCTTTGCGTCACTTGGGACATGAATCTTAGCATTGGCCTCTTAATGTTCCCAGTTCCTCCTTGAAAACAGTTTCATGATTCCTTAACATATCCTGTAACAACTCAGAGCTGTCTTTAATTTTACTCTTTACATTTTCCCAGCTGAGTTCCAGTTCTGGGAGCAATGATCTTAATAAATTGACCCCCACTCCAGCCACTACCACTGACTGCGGTGAGTTCTTTGGTAAGCCCTTTTGTTTTTAGCTTCCATTTTGGCATTTCCACCAGTGATAATATCGTCACACTACATCCAGTATCAATCTCAAATTTGACAGGGCCTTCATTTACCAACAACATTTGTGTGATGTTAATAACTATAGTATAGTATAACCATATACTATACATGGTGAAAACTTCTTCAGGCTGCTTTTCCTCGTCCTCCTCTTGAAGGTAGTTTGCCCTCTTTGATTGTTGTCCTCGCCCCCATTTCCATGCTTCCCTGCTTTTATCAGTTTCTTGGGGTTTTATTCTACACATTCTTTTCACATGCCCTATATTTCCACACTTGTAACACTTTTCTTGGGAAAATCCAGTCTTTTGGTCCATGGTTATTTCCACCACATCGATAACATATTCCTGTAACACTCGATTTACTTTGTTCTCCTGTATCCAATCTAAAGACAGTGGTACTAAATAGACTTCCTTTAACTGGGAGGCATAAACAGCGATAGTATTTACGACACTGAAAACAGACAATTGCCCTTATCAACCACATGGGGGAACCATAAGCAAAAGTTCTGTAATGTTTTTAAAACTATTTAAACAGCTCTTTTTAACACATTTAGTATCAGGGGTCCCTGCTCCATTCATCTCTCATCTTAGGGGTAGTTTCTTTTCGTCTTTTCTTTTGTTTAATGGAGGTTGGCAAACAGCTTTTGGTGCATATCCGCCACTTACTTGGATGGAATGTGAAGACCAAGGAAGAGGAAATGGAAAATACTATCAGGCTAAATAATCTTAATTAAAAAACAAAATACCATTACCTTATAAACCTTAATACATATGTATATTTAACAATATTTAATTCTGTGTAACAAATGTGACCCTCTCAGAAACTTAAGTAAAATTGGATATATTCTTTCTGTGCACACTGGCATAACTCTTTAATTGTTTGTTAGACTTTCAATTCTTTAAGATCTTGAACAAGTTGAGCTCTCTCACTACTATATGCCTTACAATGTACTAACACATGCTCTACTGTTTCTGTCACCCAACAATGCTCACACCTGCTTGTCTATGTCATGATTCTGCTGCATCATGTCATGTTTCTCTTAGTATAGTGGCAGGATCATGACAGAACCTCATGTTTAATGTGGAGAGAGGCAATTATTGTTATGGTCTCGTCTTTGTTCCCATCCTCTCGTTATCCTCGTTATTGATTATAATGTCCTTCACCTGTTCCCCTCTTGATTTGGTCCCTTATTTAATGCCCTTGTGTCTTCTGTCTTGTGCTGGCTCATTGTGGTTTGTGTGGTGAGTTCATGTGTCTTGTTAGTCTAGTCTAGTCTAGTCTAGTCTAGTCTAGTCTAGTCTAGTCTAGTCTAGTCTAGTCTAGTCTAGTCTAGTCTAGTGTGGTTAATGTTTAAAGTTTATTTTAAGTTTAAGTGTAGTTAGTATTAGTCCTGTCTTGTCATGTTATTGTATCCCTGTTTTCTTCTGTTACCCTCACGTGGGTCTATGTTTTATTATTTATTAAATATGTTAACCCCTTACCCGCTGTCTGCACCTGGGTCCTCTGTCATGATTCTTGAGTGGTGAGACAAGGACAGTCTAACTTTTCTCTATCATGTGCAAATATTGGTTTAATCTGATGTGCCCGATACGTAGCCTAGATATAATAGTGTAATCGCTTCTGGTTCCTTATTTACCCCTTTCACTACCATCTTTATCGTGGATACTAAAATGGTGTCTTCCTTTTAAAGGCAGAGTAGATCATTTTGAAAATGCTAACGTTTGATTGCTAGCAGTGCAAAAATATGATCCCTGCTGTTACATCTATGCTGTATTTAAACAAACAGACGTGCACACACGTTAAGGTTTATCTCCTCCTCTCACTTCTTTACTCTGTAAACATTTCTCTGTTGCCTTTCTCTTACAGTTGACCGGCGCACTCCAGCGGTTGATACAGGTAACAATATAAATGCATAACACTCCAAACATGGAGAGGCCCCCTTTTCTTAGCAATCCAATTATAACATAACGGTGATGAGCATGCATTTGTTTCTTAGCAATAGAATCCTAACATAACTGTGATGACCATGCCTTTAAGCACTTTCTTGACCACAATTTTACACCAATGAACAGATTAAACTGTCTTAAATCATAAACCGAAACCTTGCCTTTTACCACTTTTGCCAAAAATAAGAACATTTGTGCGTCAAAGGCATAAGCAGTTTGCAGTTAAACCATTTGTTTCCAAAAAGTATATAAACATGTATGTCAGTACAAACATTTACTTTCTTAAATCAAACAGTGTAGCTGCTCATATGTTAAACCTTCACAGCATCATTCTATAATATAATCAGACAGTCTCTCAGGCAACTGTCTAGCCAGTTGGGGTCTACTTTGCCTTG
The DNA here is from genome assembly GCF_947034865.1 of Barbatula barbatula. Classification (NCBI taxonomy): domain Eukaryota; kingdom Metazoa; phylum Chordata; class Actinopteri; order Cypriniformes; family Nemacheilidae; genus Barbatula; species Barbatula barbatula. The sequence continues at coordinate 15,824,668 of NC_136777.1, forward strand.
GTGCGTTTGTCTGATCTCCATCGAGGTTCAGACAGTTCAGGTTGGAGTTAAGACCAAAACTGTTTCTGTTCTGTTCTGTTCTGTTCTGTCTGTTTGTGCTCAGTCTCTTCATCAGTTGCATTGGTGATCTTATATCTTTTGACATGAGTAGTGTTGCGGGTATATCTTGCCCCCGTGGGTGATTTCGTAGTTACTTGATTCCAGATTTGTCCACAACTTTGTGTGGGACAGGGTTGAATGGGGTTGTGAATTTATCCACCTTTTCCTGTTGCATAAGTCTACCACAAAATCTGCCTAAAACTGTTTCTATCATTGCTCTATCTTCTATAACTGTAGAATCCTACTGTCTTTAACTGTAAATATTATTAGTCTCCAGCTGTATCCAACGTCCTATATCTGTCTATAATTACTTTTAACACAACTTGTATTGTCCCTTTCATTTGTCCAAATTCAAAGGTTGCTTCAAATGTAGCCTTAATATGTGACCTTATTTCCGCAAGTTCTGGGTTCCCTGGAGTGCGTGGCACAAGGCGTGTTCCCTTCACGTCTGTCTGCCGGCTCACCCTAGCCCCTCGGACAGACATGTCCCTCTCCGGGCTGGAGTCCCATTAAAGCAGGTGGCCCAACCAGACTTGGTTTTCGGAGTTCACGCTCTGATGGCAACTTTCCCCTGGCCGATTCCCCTGAGAAGGGCACAGTCTGGCACCCGAGACCAGATCTCTGGAACCTCCATGTTTGGCCCCTGGACGGAATGAGGAGATCTGAACTGACCGGTCTCTCACAGTCATGAGCATGGTCACTCGGGCAAGAGCACAAACTACTAGGCGATATACAGTAAGTGATGCCTCTTCTCGCTATGCTGCACAGAGTGCCCCGGTCTTTGTCTAGCTGGGGGCAGCACGACCCGATCAAAAGATTCCTTAGAGCTGTGCGGAGGACTAATCCCACCCGACCGCTATTAGTACCCTCCTGGGACCCTAACGTAGTTTGAGCCCCTGGAGAACCCGATCTTGTCTGTGTCTAGTACGCGCCCTGCACCTCTACTTGGACTGAACACAGACCTCTCGCTCTGAGCAGCTCTTTGTCTGTGTCAGGGGACTGCAGGGAGGTCGTGGACACCTTCACTTGACTTACCGATCTCAGGCCCCTGCCCACTGTAGTGACACTCACTCCGCCAGGGTGTAGCCTCCTCGTGGAAACTGCCTCAGAGCGTCTCTCTGGCAGACACCTGCAGAGCTGCAGGTTGGGCTGCGTCCAGCCGTTTTCGCACGTGTGTCGAACCTGTGAACCTAAGAACCTCTCATCATGTTCACACAAATTGATGTCTTACTACACCACTGGAAAGGAACCCCATTCTGTCAGTCGCAACACAACGTCGAGAGACCTACAGAAAGGGAACGTCTTGGTTACGGATGTAACCTCGGTTCCCTGATGGAGGGAATGAGACATTGTGTCCATCGTGCCATGGGTGCTGCGCAGGCCCGCTGCAGCGAACGAGGGTGCCTCCCAAGTTCCTCAGCCCAAAAAGGTGACTGAAGGGGCACCCTTTATTGCTGGGGTGGAGTCTGGTGTGCCGTCCCATTCTCCAAGTTCATTGGCCTTTTCAAAGTATTATCGGAGATGATAGGTTCTTAAGTCAAAACCCATTCTGTCAGTCTCGACACAACATCTTGTACCCTCCATCAGGGAACCGAGGTTAAATCCGTAACCAAGACGTTCCCTTTCTGTAGGTCTCTCGACGTTGTGTTGCGACTGACAGAATGGGGTTCCTTTCCTGCGCTCCCCTGTGGGAAGTGTTTTGATTTCTTGTTTTGTTAACACATCAGGGTTTTTATTTGTATTCATTTATTAAAGTCTTATTTGTTTACCCCTTAACCGCTGCCTCCATGTGTGTTCTTCCATACAACATTCCTGACACAGCACAACCCTAGGTTTTTATTTAACACAGTGGCTTAATTAACAAAAAAAATGCTTTATTAATGATAATCTTAAATCAAATAATTATTTTACTTTGCCTTGTTATATAAGCACTGTCGAGCTTGTGCAGAGGCTGCAGCTTTTTATTAAATTTATAGTCTGTTTAATATGTGACCTGTGTTTTTCTCTCCTTATCACACACTTATGGGTATCTTTGCGTGTGCGTGCGTGTGTGTCTGTCTGTGTGCTCGTTTGTGTGTGTGTTATCAGGCCCGTCGCGACAAGGCAAGCAAACCAAGCAATTGCTTAGGGGCCCCGAGCTGGCCGGGGGCCCCGAGCTGGCCTGGGGCCCAAAGACAACAACTGGTTAAGAATAAAATGCAACGACAAACTGAGCGCCCCTTTGACAGTCAATGCAGTAAAGTGCAATGACACTTTTATTGGGATCCCCCTCAAGGGGCCCCTTTCGTGATCTCTGCTGCCGGCAAAAACAAAACCTCCGTCGGCAGTCATGAAGCGGAATTATGCTTCAGGATCCCAAAAAAGAAAGAAGAGAAAGGAAGAGGAGGATAAGAATAAACAAGATAGTGGTAAGTGATAAATTACACTGGATAAAATAGCTCTTCTTGTCTTGGTGTCATTTTGCAGAAGGTAGGCTTGCAAAAATATGTTAGCTAACGTTACCTGTAACCTGCCTGACGGCAAATGCTGCTTGTAACGAACAGTTAGTGCAACTTCGGACGGAATATGGTTACATACTACTGTAATATGTTTTTTAACGGGATAAGGAAGATGCAGATCTGTTCCAGAATCACTGTTTATCGTATTTAATGACATGACATTGCTATAGCTTTGTAATAGGTTTTGATGAAAGTGGCATAACGTTAGCATGCTATACTAACTATTCCACCGTGATGATCTATTTACCAAATGGGGGGGTTAGGAAAACCACACAATAAATTCCGTGCATCAAACATTAGCTTGGGATGTTTTTAAGCATTAGTAACCCTTAACAAAGTGTTAGGAATATCTGGTCGTCTATCTATGTAATGTTTATAGATATTTTAAAATGGTTTCTTAAAGGTTTACAAAAAATGTTTAATCATTACCCGATACCTAATATATTATATGATAGATATAATGTGTGTTACAATAAACTGTTAATTTACAGCACTACTAATAATTAGTAAACATATAATTATAATTTCATTGTTTGTTAACAGTAAAAATACTGTTTGCTAACAGTTAAATGACAGTAAACTAAAGATTAATTAACTATCAATTTACCATCTATGAATGATTGTTATTATTAAGTGTTACCATCTTTTCTTTCTCCCTCAAGGTGCTTTGCTTAAATTTCTCAGCCCTCAGGCTCTTCCTAAGGAGACCTCCACTGATGAAGGTAGAGTGAATTTCTCTCACTGAGCTGAGCTGTTAATAGTGACCTCTTTCAATATGCTAACAGTGAAATGGTAAAACGTACTTCACAGGTAATTTCAGATTTTTTTTTTCAATTATTTTCCCAGCTACACCATCAACTTCATCCTCAACATCAGATGCATCACTTCTCAGTGCTGATGTTTCCTCTAGCACAAGGTACCACCACAAGCTCTAGAATTACAGCTGATATCCTGCACAGCCCAGAGTTTAAACTGATAAGTGTGTGCTGTCATATTGTTAGAAAAACAACAGTGCAAATCACTATTGAATTCCCACCAAACTGTGTAAATACCAGTCACTTTAGCCCATGGATATTTCAGAATGTTTATGCAACAGCAGTTTATGCACTGTAAACCTTTTTTATTTATATAAAGTGTGGTTGAACTTAAACTGTATGGCTATGCTGTGGTTCCTGTAGGCTTTGCGTGTGTGCGGGCGGGGCGGGGGGTTGGGGGGGCCTCCATGTCCATTTTGCTTGGGGCCCCCAAATTCCTTCAAACGGCCCTGTGTGTTATGAATGTTTTGTGTGTGGGTGTGTCTGAATCTTTGAACATTTCTGTTCTTATTTTGTCTAAATCACATGCCTTCCAGGGTTTAAGTTTGTTTAGTGCTTTGTTTAATTCTTTCAAACTAATCAGATAGTCTAAAGGATTCTGGTTGTTTTTGATTATCGATTCAAACTGGTTTAGTTTATTCTGTAGGTTTTCTCTGATCAGGTGTAAGACTATGTGAGTTTCATACTTACTGTGAAAGAGTATTAATACAGTCATGATCAGGTGCCGTTTGTAATCCATTCATCGTGCAGTCATGCGGGGATAGCTCTCGATTTGGAGAGAGTGTAGCGGTTTCACATCCAAAAAGGTAATCAATGCTTTTAATGCTTTTCTTAGTCCCCCAACTGTCAAAATAAAATCATCACTGAAAAAATGTACAATACAAATTCTGCCTTATGTTTACATGAACTGTGTAAAGGTTAACCACATGAGCGTGGATTATAGAGTAAACAGTGAGAGAATGAAAGTATTTTTTTTCTGTTATATAGAATTGTGTTGGCTTTGAGGGTATTCACACCTGTCTTGTTTGGGTCGAACTCTGGTTCGTTTCTCTCCTTGCTGGGGATCTTTTGGGCAGGTGTGAACAGAGCAATCGTTTTAGTTATTAGTTATGCTGTAAATCCTGTTTAATTATCCGGTAAATTGTGGGCCATAATCTAAAGCGTTACCAACTTTAGTTCAATAAATTACATACATTTCAAAAATAGTCCCAGTCAGTGTTTTAACATAAATGATGTTGTTCATTAACATTATTGGTGCATTATTGTGTTTTACAGTTCTAATGTTGGTTAATTTAATATAGCGTTGGGCTATTTTAATCTACATAAACATTAATCTGCATCATATTCTCTAAACTATATATATATATATATATATATATATATATTATTTGTTTCAAAAAGTCATAAATGTCTCTGCTGTGTCCCTTTGCTATCATCTGGCAACATTATATTTACACATTATTATTGATGAAACACAGTTTGTCCGATTAGGGCTACAGTAGAAACAACATTTCCATGCAAATGGACCGGCGGTGTAGATAAAATAACTCATTCTAAGATAATAAAAACATTATATAAGGTCTTTATACACCTCTGAAGACATAAGTATGTATATTATATTGCATTTCTGTCCATAGATCCTCAAAAAAATTACACGTTGTACCTTATATTCCTTATTATGACTTGGGGACTCAAATGGCACAGAATAGTAGGAGTGACCCCATTTCAGATCTTTCTAGCAACTGGCTCCTGAGGCTATTAGGTTATTAAGAAAAAAGAAGTCTATGTTCTTCAGTCTTATTGATTTTCCTTCCTGGGGGTGAAGTGTATGGCTGCCACACTGGCTCCTATAAAGTAGTGGATGTTGAAACAGGAGATTTATCCTTTAATATCCCTTTTAATGACATATTTGATTACAGATAAGAGTGTCAATATCCAATCCCTACCTGCCACAACATGACTGAGCCTTAATAATCTATTTAATGTCAGGGGTGAGAAGAGTTTTGCTAAACAATGATTTTATTTGGTCTATGCCTTAACATAAATTATAGCATGGCTTTATTGTGTGACTTATACCGCAGACATCTACTGTAAGTCACATGAACTACTTTCTATGATACTTTCTCATTTAGAAACTTGACAGGCAAGCGTCATAATGAAAGGCATTACAATATTTTCACAATGCTACATTCTTAAAAGGATATAACAGTAAAAAACACATTATATACACAAACAGCAATAAAAAGGTGCCTCACAACGCGACACAAGAACTATTTTTGGCTAAATGGTCTTTGTAGTTGAGAAAGGTTCTAAACGGTTCTATGATGTTCGATGGTAATGTAATGTATACAAATAAATATCAATTTAATTTATGGTAAACCCATAGCACTGAATTATTCTGAATTCAAACGTGATATGTATTAGTAAAGTCGATTTTTTGTAAATGGACATGTTATTATAACTACAAAACAACGGAATTAAAGATGTGACGGAACCTTAAGCTGAATCCTGCCTGCCCGGAACATTAACAAGACGGACCATAAACACTTCCTAATAACGCAGCTCGACTTCACGTAAAACGAGCTAAAACACTGATCTGTTTCGTGTCCATTGAATATGGCTTCGACGATCATTCCTTACACTGTCAACATTAAACTAGCCGCTCGGACTCTGACCGGAACTCTTCATCTACAGAACAAGACAGCGGTGGACTGGTGAGTAGCATTAGCTTTAGCATCTCCTGTCACTGTTGATGCAGCTCGCGTTGACATTCATTAAGTGCTGTGCTTCACCAACAGTGTCTGTGTTCAAATCATGTGCTTTTAATACCAGCCGATTATCAAACGAGCAGTGTACTCAAAGTTCTCGTCATCTTAAGACGCTAGGTTTGAAACATCGAAACGTCAGTTTCGACAAATGGTGTTATTGCAATAGAAATATGAAATGGCAACACTCGTAACGTTGTCTGATTGCAATGAAAAGCCTCATATATCACCACACGATCTGATGTGGACGCATTTCCAGGAGAGAAGCTCCTTTGATTGAAGTGTATCTGCAACACAATATAAAATACAATCAAAAATAGCTTCATTCACTTTCATCTATGACCCTTATGTTAAGTGTAACATGTTGACATACTAGTGTTTTATACGGTATAGCTTAAATTAGACTGTTGGATGGGATATTCTTAGCTGGACACTCAATCAAGTAACAAATAAACGACATCATCACAGATACTATACAAAAGGAAAAAAGTCACTCTCCCGTACCTTCTCTGGATCTGTTCCACATTGGTGGAAAGATCTACCAGCTGCTACAAGATCAGCAGACTCTGTTGCCATCTTTAAAAAAACACATCTCTTCCGTCAAAACGTCTCTGATTGATTTATCCTAATTCTTTTCCCTTTCCTTCTTAAAAAATAAATAAAATACTAACCTTACTATTCTTAGCTTTGTATACTGTGCTAGGCTTTAATGGACTAGTTTTATGCACTTGTGTATTTTGTTGCCTATGTTATAATTGCTTCCAATTTTTCCTCATCTGTAAGTCGCTTTGGATAAAAGCATCTGCTAAATGTAAATGTAAAATGTACGGACAATTCAAGCCATTATGGCTCAGTTTTTCGATCAGTCTTGCTCTTATAGTTATAGATGGTGAGCAAGTTATTCAAATGAACGAGAATTCACATTAAATTGGATTTCCCAATGCTGCTCTACATTATTATTTAATTCAAATGTATTTTTAAAATAAAAAAACCGAGTCAGTCCAATGAATAGGAATCCCAATGCTACTTGACAGAGCAAGATGTCTTGGTACGCAATTAGAGTATTCTACCAAATAACCATGATGTATTTTTGTCAGTACTTGTTTTTGAAAAGCAGAACAGGAGGGTGTATAAGTCGACTAATGTTAGGATAAAATGACATGTTTTATGATTTGTGCTCCTTATTCTTACCTGTTCTTTCACACATAATGAAGGTCACTGCATGTGGCTCGCCCACACTTTACAGTCCAAAATCTTTTTTGTATAGTTTCAGCTCTATGCACGTTTTTTGTGTCTGGCAAGAGCCAGCTATGATAGGCGAGGACACAAACACTGAATAGTGGACGAGGGAAACCGGTGCGAACGCACGGCTCAACTGCGTGCAAGCAGAATGTGTAATGTGTCAGCGTGATATGGAAACTTGTTAAATGTTTTAAATTTACCATCAACTAATCGCTTCTTTATTTAATGAATTTCTAATATTAGAAATATTATTGAATGTCTAATATATAAAATGGAAGAAAAGCCCGGTCCGCTTGTGAGCCCGGCAGGAAATCATGAAGCCATTGTGAATATGTAAACACAGCAGACATAACATGCATGTTTTAGGGGTAAAATTTTCACTATTTTGTATTCAGACAGACAATGGTAAAATTTTTGGATGTGTCCTCCTAACTCTTGAAGTCGGGAGCACCAGAGGTACCCATAGAAATGGTGCTACCAAGGAAACAAGTTAATTTTGACTTTAACTTTGTTGTTATTATAGGGGAAGGGGATGTTTAGATTGTTTAGTTACAAGTTGTTTGCGAAGTTTGCACAATTTAAAGGTTCTGTATTTTGACCGCAACTGTCATGCATCTTGATTCCTTCTCTTCATCATGAGTGCCACCTCTTTATGAACACCATCATTTTGTGGGACTTACTAACCTTTATAATACTAGTGTGGCATTGTTCTGCAATATTCACTCATCGTATGACAGTATAAAAGGGACTTTTGTCAATCAACGGCAGGATTTCCTCTCAAAATCATTAGAAAATGTGGTGTAAACAAACGGTATAAATCTTTAAAGTACTGTTATATAAATGTATGGTCATATGGCCCAGCACTACGTAGCTCATTGTGCTTGTTTGTTTAGTTTTAGTCTATTTCACAATTGCATTGACGTATCTAGAGTTCCACGGACACTGAATCCTGTCATCTGCCTGTTCTGCATGTGTATGAGGAAGCGAGGTGCACAGTTGAAAATACTACACGCACGACAGTCGTGTGCATCTCACTGTATGAGGACACAAACACATGAACTTCATCTCCAGAGTTGCTCTGAGAGTTTATTTCACAAGCATTCTACATTCTACTCGAGCATCTTCGCAAACTAAAGTTTGCGCTACAAATGTTCCTTTAAGCCTCTGTAGTGCCATATGCAAAAAATCATAGTTGCAGGACACACTTTGCATTTACAGTTTGTAGTACCTAAAAATTCTTAACCCTAAAAGATATTCACCATTACAGTAGTGAGAATAATTATATGTGATAATGGAAATTATGAAACATTTTTCTCTTTCTTTGTCTCTTTCTCTGTTCGCAGGGGATGGCAGGGTCTGATTGCTCAGGGCTGTCACTCTAGTATCCTCATTATTGATCCCAAGACATCTCAAACTATTCAAGTCCTGGAGCGACACAAAGCCAATGTGGTCAAAGTGAGTTCTACCTTTCTGTTCTTCGGTTTGTGACATGCTGAAGATACTTATCCAGCTAGCCAAAACTGAGTATCAAGGCTGACCAAAGAAAACACAAAACTTAAATACACAGATCATATACATTCATTTACAGTTGCCCTTATTGCCAGTGCCAGCCAGGACTTTCATCGTGCTGGGTGAGCCAGTAGCCTCAGACCTCCAGCTGTGAGGCCAAAATCAAGATGCATCACCATTGTTGAGCCGGTAGCTCGTAGCTAGTAGTTTTTTTAAAAGGCAGGTGCATGTGTCTGTATGTTATGTTCTATTACCAGATCTTTGATGATGTAAACACATCATACGATATAACCTTAAATATAAATAATAATATCAAGTATACATTTTATTTTAATGTGCCTTTCAGTACAGTTGAGTTGTCATAAAATGAAAAGCACCAATACAACAACGATTGTTAACTGTTAAAAATGATCAGAAAAAGTTAGCCTTAACAAATACGTTTTAAGATATTTATATTTAGGCGTTTGGCAGACGCTTTTATTCAAAGCGACTTACATTGTATTATCCTATACATTTTACATAGGTTTCTGCAATCCTCTTGGATCCAACCCACAACTTTGTGTTGTTAAGCAATGCTCTTACCACTGAGATACAGGAAAGCTCATGATTTAAAAGACGTGATTTAAAAGTGGTCAAACAGTCACTTTCTTGTATAGCTTGAGGAATAGAGTTCCAGAGATGGGGAGCGACCTAGCTGAATGCCCTAGACCCCATTGTGACTAAACAAACAGAAGGTTTCATGAGAGAATTAGATGAAGATGATCTAACGTTTTGGGATGTAGATAAGAAGCAAATCTGAGAGGTATGTGGAGGCAAGATTATGTAGAGCTTTGAAAGTTAGAAGCAGAATCTTCAACTCTATTTTTACAGGGAGCCAGTGTAAATGGTAAAGAACTGTAGAGATATATGCTCAATGTGATTATACGGGCAGCTGAGTTCTGGACCAATTGAAGTTTAAGTCTCATGGACGAGAGTAGTTGTGGATTTGGATATAAGGAAAAGATGAAGACTGCTGATATTTCGTGGATGGAAATAAGCACGCCGATTTCTATTATTCACATGCTTTTCGAGAGTCAGTGTACTATCAAGGACGGTACCTAGGCGTGAAGTGAAGAATTGTGTTATCACTGTAGCAACCAATACACTCACCTAAAGGATTATTAGGAACACCTGTTCAATTTCTCATTAATACAATTATCTAATCAACCAATCACATGGCAGTTGCTTCAATGCATTTGGGGGTTTTAATTACAAATGCATTAAAAATGTAATCTGAATCAAATTGATCCGGATTTGTAAATCCTATGTCTTGCTATCCAGGATCACCCGATCCATCTTTCTTTTATGCCAGTTTTTTAAAGGAGCATTGGATCACTGTGATCAAAATACCAAATTTCAGGATTACCAAATCCTGTTTACCAAAGCCTTAAATGGAACCAACAGTATAGCCTACTGGCTTAGCAAAGAACAACAGGTAGGGTGGTCACAAATAGCCATTGTTTGTTTTAATTGTAAGAAACAGAAAAAAATGTCATTCCTTATTTTGTTATAATGTTAAGTAATAAAACAAAAACAATACTATACAATTCTCAAAGATCATTTACAGCACAGATACCAGCTCTTTCCATCTCTGCCTTAAGGAGATGTGCTTCTTTCTGCACTTTTTTCTGCTGGAGTTGGGAAAGCAAGATTTGTTGTTTACCATATCTCATTAGATGTGACATGGTTCATATATGCTTCAAATATGAAGAAATTTATATATCATCAGTAAACATTGATTTTGTGATCATTCATGCAAAAAACTTTTTTGTTAAAAAAATCATAACTGAATCCACCCTTCTGATGGGATAAAGATAATCCTATTTTTTTTGATGAAATAGATCCCAAACCGAGCTCAAAGTGTTGAAAAACCCAAAGGGCAGGTTTGATCCAGATCAAATGTAAAATCGGATTACATGATCTGATCTTAGTTCGGAATCCCTCATTTCCTTTTGAAAACCCATTTCCAAGATTTGATCCAATCCATGATCTGAAATCCCACAGGATTACTTTTGAAAAACTGGGCCCTGAACTCCAAACTGAATGTCAGAATGGGAAAGAAAGGTGATCTAAGCAATTTTGAGCGTGGCATGGTTGTTGGTGCCAGACGGGCCAGTCTGAGTATTTCACAATCTGCTCAGTTACTGGGATTTTCATGCACAACCATTTCTAGGGTTTACAAAGAATGCTGTGAAAAGGGAAAAACATCCAGTATGCGGCAGTCCTGTGGGTGAAAATGCCTTGTTGATGCTAGAGGTCAGAGGAGAATGGGCCGACTAATTTAAGCTGATAGAAGAGCAACTTTGACTGAAATATTCACTCATTACAGCCGAGGTATGCAGCAAAGCATTTGTGAAGCCACAACACGCACAACCTTGAGGCGGATGGGCTACAACAGCAGAAGACCCCACCGGTTACCACTCATCTCCACTACAAATAGGAAAAAGAGGCTAAAATTTGCACGAGCTCACCAAAATTGGACAGTTGAAGACTGGAAAAATGTTGCCTGGTCTGATGAGTCTCGATTTCTGTTGAGACATTCAGATGGTAGAGTCAGAATTTGGCATAAACAGAATGAGAACATGGATCCATCATGCCTTGTTACCACTGTGCAGGCTGCTGGTGGTGGTGTAATGGTGTGGGGGATGTTTTCTTGGCACACTATAGGCCCCTTAGTGCCAATTGGGCATCGTTTAAATGCCACGGCCTACCTGAGCATGGTTTCTGACCATGTCCATCCCTTTATGACCACCATGTACTCTGATGGCTACTTCCGGCAGGATAATGCACCATGTCACAAAGCTCAAATCATTTCAAATTGGTTTCTTGAACATGACTAAAATGGCCCCCACAGTCACCAGATCTCAACCCAATAGAGAATCTTTGGGATGTGATGGAACATGAGCTTCGAGCCCTGGATGTGCATCTCACAAATCTCCATCAACTGCAAGATGCTATCCTATCAATATGGGCCAACATTTCTAAAGAATGCTTTCAGAACCTTGTTGAATCAATGCCACGTAGAATTAAGTCAGTTCTCAAGGTGAAAGGGGGACAAACACAGACCTGTGTGAAAAAGTGTTTGCCCCCCCCCCCTTTTAACTGTGGTTTATCACACCTGAGTTCAATTTCTCTAGCCACACCCCTTCACACCAAAAGATCCTCAAAAGCTAGACATCATGCCGAGATCCAAAGAAATTCAGAAACAAATGAGAAAGTAATTGAGATCTATCTATCTGCAAAAGGTTATAAAGCCATTGCTAAAGCTTTGGGATTCCAGCAGATAACAATGAGAGACATTATCCACACATAGCAACAAAACAAAAACATGCAGACCTAAATAACCTCAAGAGCACAGTGACGGCTCATCCAAGAGTCACAAAAGTCACAACAACAACATCCAAAGAACTGCAGGCCTCACTTGCCTCAGTTAAGGTCAGTGTTCACGACTCCACCATAAAAAAGAGACTGGGCAAAAATGATCTGCATGGCAGAGTTTCAAGACGAAGACCGCTGCTGAGCAAAAAGAACATAAAGGCTCGTCTCAGTTTTGCCAGAAAACATCTTAATGATCCCCAAGGCTTTTGGGAAAATACTGACTGGACTGACGAGACAAAAGTTAAACTTTTTAGAAGGTGTGTGTCCCATTACGTCTGCTGTAAAAGTAACATCACATTTCAGAAAAAGAACATCATACCAACAGTAAAATATGGTGGTGGTAGTGTGATGGTCTGGGTCTGTTTTGCTGCTTCAGGACCTTAAAACTTGCCGTGATAAATGGAACCATGAATTCTGCTGTCTAGAAAAACATCCTGAAGGAGAATGGCCATCTGTTCGTGACCTCAAGCTGAAGCGAACTTGAGTTTTGCAGCAGGGCAAAGAGCCAAAACACACCAGCCAGTCCACCTCTGAATGGCTGAAGAAAAACAACATGAAGACTTTGGTGTGGCCTAGTCAAAGTACTGACCTGAATCCTACTGAGATGCTGTGGCATGACCTTATAAAGGTGGTTCATGCTCAAAACCCTCCAATGTGGATGAATTACAACAAATCTGCAAAGATGTGTGGACCAAAATTCCTAGACAGCACTGTAACAGACTCATTGCATGTTATCGCAAACGCTCAATTGCAGTTGTTGCTGCTAAGGGCGGCCCAACCAGTTATTAGGTTTAGGGGGCAAACACTTTTTCACACAGGTACATGTGGTTTTGGATTTTGATTGCCCTTAATAATAAAAACCTTAATTTAATAACTACATGTTGTGTTTATTTGTTATCTTTGACAAAACAAAATATTTGTTTGATGATCTGAAATATTAAAGTGTGACAAACATGCAAAAATATTACGAAATCAGGAAGGGGCCAACACTTTTTCACACCACTGTATATAGGCCTATATATGTCCTTGTACCCCCAGTTTGTGGCTCGCACAACATTTACACTTGTTAAAACATTTTGTTAGTGATTTTTCTTCAGTACATCAAAACAAGAAATGTAACATTACAAGAGAAAGCAGGTGCTCCTTAACTACAGTAGACCTGATTGTTAAAAATACTTTTTTGTGTTCTATTCTACAAAAGTAACATGTTAATGTAGGGCTGTGCATTTTTGACAGACATTGTAATTGGGATTTGATTTGCGATTACATTTTTCAAGCTCAATCTTCAGCTCAACATTGGCAATAGTGTGAAGCACAGTATGGATAAAGTTACCCTACCGAAATAAAACAATAAAAACTATTTTAGGAATTCAAATTGTTTCCATTAAAACCATTACAAAGTTCCCTTTGAAGTGTGTTTTGGGATTTATCCAAACAGCAATTACTGTTGTTCTATTGGTTGCCAACACCAAATTACATCACACCAACAGAATCCAAATACCAGTGTACACTATTATAGTTTCCATTAAAACAAATACAACTCCCATTATAACCCTTAAATCCATAAAGTTTTCTATTGTGTTAATGAATTATTAAAATAGTACATGGGTTATATAGGCGGATTGATTTATTTTTAAGTATTTGGGATTCTAAAGTAGAAAATGTGTTGAATGTTTACTTTTCATCTAAGAGACATGCAAGTGTAATACAGGGTGTGTGCCATCTTTTGAATGCCACTCAAAGCGGAAGAGACTCGTTTCATATTTTTCACATCGTGTACACTAATCACTAATAATACATCCAAACGTGTTTAATACATTAATAAATCTATGACAAATGAATAAAAATGATTGTGATTTAATCATTTTTATTGTATATGTAGACTCTTGACGTTAAATGAAGGCTGAATTTAAATGTTTTCTATAAATAAACTTTACTTGCTTTTTTTAAACTCAAAGATAAGTTTAAGTGATAAAATTGTGATGCAATAATTGCCGTTACCTCAAAATAAACTGTAATATGCAAGAGATTTATTGTGAGTGGGTGCAGCAAAATCGGGAGCAAAAATGACCGGAAACATGCAGGCAAACTTGACTCGCTGCTGCCCTCTCTTTGGGAATTACCCACTCAAGTTTGGTATCTATGAAAAGCTTAGATGTGCTGCTTTCATATTCATGTCTCCACAACATCATTACAGTGCTAAGCCAATAAAGCAAACATGTTTCTTCTAAGTAACGGCCTGCTACAGCGCTGTTGGACAACTTTAATGGCGATTTTCTTACTATTTAGATTTGTTTGCACCCTCAGAATCCAGATGTTCAAATAGTTGTATCGTGGCCACATATTGTCGTATCCTAACAGTCCATACATCAATGGAAAGCTTATTTTTTCAGCTGTATAAATCTGTATAGCAAAAAACATCCACCCATGCTACCATAGGAACCATATTATGACCCCTCGCACGCGACCATGACACAATCATGGCATCCACAATCACATAGCAACCAGTCTTATTGTTGTTGTGTGCCATTTCTGCTCCACTAGGTTAAATGGTCCAGAGAAAACTACCACCACAATCTCAACGCGCCTTACTCTCTGCGTCTGGCATCTGCAGACGCGGCAGGAAAGATCATCGTGTGGGATGTGGTGAGCGGTATGGCACACTGTGAGATCCAGGAGCATACCAAACCCATTCAGGGTCAGCATCAGTTCTGCTTTTACTATATAATGATAAATAAATGCTTTTTCCACTTTTGTAATTAATGACATTCATATACCATGTAGAGTACAGTTTTTTTTAGATAACAGCATTTTTGTAATCTTAAATTCTTTTTAAAACACTTCCCAGTGTGCCCCTTATAAAGTCCCTGAGTTAAGAGCTGTAAAATGGGTAAGGCATGTTTCTAAAAACTACTGAAATGATCTAATTTAACTAATGTCTGCCTTAATCTAATACCTTTAGGGGAAACCACATTTAAATTATTACTACATACGAGCAAAGGGAAAAAATATAACATTTCAAAATTATTTTCAGTTTCTAAAAATGTATATGTTCGGGTAAAATGATTATTGTTGTTTAATTCTGTGAAGCACTAACAATATTTTCCCCAAATTTAAAATAATAATATTGGGTCTCATTCATGAAACAAGCATATTTTTTTTTATGTAAATTCGTCCTGGTGTAAATTTTTTGATTCATGGAAATGTTTATATTTTCACAATGTTTGTTGGCACGAAGGAAATTGCAACCCCTCCATACTAGGTGTAAATTGTGTGTCAAATATTGAAATATTCTGTATACTTTGGCTAAAACAAAACTGAGAGCTTGTCACTATTTTACAAAGTCACCCAATCACAGTTGAGTATGGGCGGGACAAACACTACATTAACTCAAAAGTGGACACATTTTATATTCAGTAATATTCTTCAAAATAACATTCTCGTTACATGTAACTGGCATGAGTTTTCCAAATAATAGCAACCACAAGTCTCTAAAGCGCTGTCAAGTGCCACCAGCTGGCCGTTTTCAGAAGAGCACCAGCCATTATTTTATTTTGCCAAAATGCTTTGGTGGACAGGTGAATTTATACATTTATTGTAAGGCATGTAGCCTATCTGTATCTTATGCATTTATGCTATATGACGTGCTAAACCTAAGAATGGAGTCCAGATGTTTCCACAGCATTCCTTGATTGTTTTCCTAGATTATTTGTGTTGCTGTAATTTATAGGCAGGGATTATGCTAATTACGAATTATGTGCTTTATTTATGAAATATTAGAATTCATTTACATTCACACATTTAACTATCAAATCTGACCTTTACAAAGTATTTTAGTCTTCATGAGCCCAAGAGAGCTGTCTGCACAACATTTCTATTTGGCGTTCCTTGCTGATGGAACAATCTTCCCATTTCTATCAGGACTGTGGAATCAGATTTTTGAAAATTGAATCTGGAGGAGAGTTTTGGGAAAGGCCTGTTTTACCCGCAAATCACTCGTATATTAACATGTTTCATGAATGCGTCCCATTGTTTCTATGTGCCATGTATTTGCAGAAAATAAAAAATTGTAAAACAGGTCAATATGACAGAAAATATGCTCTGTATTTTGGAAAAGCTCAAAAAAGATTTTAAATGTGATCATTTATTTTGTCAGTCTTTCACTGCTGTTGGATGACTTGGTCACTCCTGATGTTTGATTTAGAAATTCAACAGACACTGAACGGGAATGGCCACAATACATGTAGAATGATGAATATTTTCAAAACATTGTTTTGTTATAGTCATGAGTATCTATGTTCTTTACACACTTTTGCGTGTGATTAATCCTAATGAATAAATGTAAATAAGTAAACAAATGTCTTTTTACATGTAAATGTTAAATCAGATATGGACTGGCTGTGGGCTCAGGATGCTTCTCGTGATCTTCTGCTGGCTGTCCATCCTCCTAACTTCATTGTCTTGTGGAACGGTGACACAGGAACCAAGCTTTGGAAGAAGAGCTATGCTGAGAATATTCTGTCGTTTTCCTTCGATCCTTTTGAGCCCTGCAATCTGGCATGTGTGTATTAAGTTCCATTATTTTGGTATTGGTAAATGATGCACATATACATATGTTGATATTAGTAATATCATGAATGTTGTTTTTTGGGGGGGGTAGTACTTTCTAAGATGTAATGAAACTGACACTCCACTTAAAATTTTTGTGATAAACGGTTGTATTCTACTGAATACACTGCATGCATAATTATTAGCAAGTGTATATTATAATCATTCTAATAACTTCACCACATCTATATCCTATTGTAATATATGTTTTATAATCATAAATATCATAACAATCATACCTCTTCATTACTTGCACTTAAATTACTTTTAAGTAATGTGTAATTTTAATAAGTCACAAGGTATAAAATGGAGCACTCTGGCATATTTCCAATTCCACACCAAAAAGATAATGTGGAAATTAAAACCGAACGGTCTGCAAAGATTTAACGGGATAGTTCACCCTCAGATTTCTTTCTTCTGCTAAACACATGAAAGTGACTGTAACCAAACAGGGGCCGTATTCACAAATCTGTTCTTAAGACAAAATATAAGATTGTTCTTAGATAAATTAGAGGAAGTTTGTAAGAAGTACATAAGTGACAAATGACATCTGGGGACAAGTTTAACATGGCAGAGGTGGACTTGGTTCGTCATCAACCACACCCACTAAACTTTAGTGGCTAAAGGAACAGTGTCACCTGGTAGTGTAGGAGTTTTGGCATCAAGAGGAAGCAAGTAGATATGCCAGAGCGGACTGTCGGCTGATAAGAGCTACATATGATGTGCTGCCCTCACCAACACATCTACATGTTTGGAGTTGGCAGGATCCAGTCTGCCACCTACAGTATGTGCAGCTCCAGCAAACCTTAAACATATTGTTGTGGGTTGTAAGAAGAGCTTGACACAGGGGAGATACACATGGCGCCACAATCAAGTACTAAAGTGATTGGCTGCAGCAGTAGAGACTAAGAGAGTGACATGGTTCTGTAGTCCAGCTCCGGTAGGATGGTCCTCATAGTTGAGTTGACTGTACCTTGGGAAGTGGCCATTAACGAAGCATTTGAAAGAAAGCATTTGAGCATTTAAAAGAAAGAACTCCGGAATGCCAATTAAGGAGTGGAGGCTGAAGATCGGGGATGGACAGCAAAAGGGTTCCAGGTGGAGGTGGGCTTCAGGGGCTTTGTTTCTGATTCCTCTACAAGACTGTTTAATGAAGTGGGGATCAGAGGACGGGTCCAACAGACGTTAGTCAAAGAACTTGTCACTCTTGCTGAGAGAAGCAGCCACTGGCTGTGGTTGAAACAGAGGACACAATATGGGCTGCCAAATGACCATGTAATAAAATGGTTTTGTGTGTTTTAATGTTACAATATATGGAACCGGGGGCACTGAGCTTGTATTATCGTGCCAGTGGGGCTACCTATATCAATAGTTGCACTGGTATGGACTGTGGGCCCTGAGCACAGTGGCCTAATGGTTAGAGAGTCGAACTCATGACCAAAAGGTTGCCGGATTGATTTTCAAGGCGGACTGAGGTGCCCTTGAGCAATGCACCTTACCCTTGCTCCCCTGGTGCTGCAATGATAGCTGCCCACGTGTGTTCACTACTTGCAGTGCGTGATTTCACTATTCACTGTACAGGTTAAATGCATAGGTCACTTTCAGAGGACCACTGATTTCCATTGGAGGATAATCAAGGACTGGCCAGTGGTGTGGAAATAAGAAGCCAATGGCATGTTGGCTTGGCATGGGCTGCCAGAGGACCTTGTAACAATGCGACACACACCCAGGTCAGATCAACCTGTGCTGGGCCGAAACACCCAATGAGGCTGAGGTGCACAACTGACGATGTGTCGCATTGATTGGGACCCATACACAGGGCATTATCAGCCCCACCTCACCAAAAGGCATCTTTGACACGGGATAATGGATTTGATGAAAGTGGGATCAGACACACAAATCATGAGATGTCTCTCTGATAATATCATGGACAAGGAAGTATTCTATGTATTTTTATAATCATTTATCCCTCAGACACAGAGGATGCCTACCCGACGAACCCAGTGAAACCTCAGACTTTCTTTCCTCTATTCATATTATTGACCCCCCCCCCCGTCATGCATAAGGCGTGGGAAATGTCCTACTGGGCAATCAAACTGTGCTGAAATAGTGGGATTATAACACCTAGTCCTATTA
This sequence comes from Barbatula barbatula, assembly GCF_947034865.1. Lineage (NCBI taxonomy): Eukaryota > Metazoa > Chordata > Actinopteri > Cypriniformes > Nemacheilidae > Barbatula > Barbatula barbatula. The sequence goes on from NC_136777.1 coordinate 15,843,757, forward strand.
AGCGAATCAAAAAAAAAATATGGCAGTTTAGAATACTTTTCTTATAAAGAATGTTTTGTGAATCTGGCCCCAGATCTCCATTGACTCCCATAATATTTTTACTATGGCAGTGAGATAGGGGTGAGATCTGTTTGGTTACCAACATTCTTCCAAAATTCTGACTTGTGTTCAGCAGATCAAAGACATTTCTACAGGTTTTGAACAATCTGAGGGTGAGTAAATGATGACAGAATTTTTTGGGGGTGAGATATCCCTTTAAGAGTACAGTAAAACCACCAGAAATGCTCTGGCCTTTCGGCAGTTTCGAATCTAGCATGTGGGGAGGGCATAATGATGTGGACCATTCAGTGGACGCAAAAACAAGAAATTTACACAACATGTACATTTAAGGACTGACGGTTGCTTTTATTCATAGCATCCTAAAGTGCATTCATTCTATGTTTTTATAAGTGTATGCATTCCCTGTATTCTATAGGTTGTCCGCTTACTAAAGTACTTTGTTGTTGGAGATGTCTTATTACTATTACACATTGAAATAAACAAAGACAAATCCTGTATACTGATAGCACTGTTTCTCTTCAACAGTGATATAATAAACATACATAGTGTGTTTTGAGTGACAACATATCAGTGATATATTTTTTCAATCGTAAACTGCATGCTTTGTAACTGCTTGTGTCTGCCATTTGTTCCTTGTCATCTTTGTACAGTACTGACCAGTGAGGGTATAGTATTCATCACTGATTTCTCTCACTCAAAACCGCCGGGCAGTGGTGGTAAGAAGGTTTACATCGCCAGTCCTCATTCAAGCCCCGCCCACAGCAAGCCTGCTCCTATCCAACCCACCGGTGCCAAGAAAGCTCTCAATAAAGTCAAAGTGCTCATCACCAATGAGAAACCTTCGTAAGTTCTGTGGCCTGTTCCCAGCATTACACCGTAGGACTGCAATTTAGAATAAGCATGAAGAGATGTCTTCATATATAGTGTTATATTGGATCTATTTTTTTAAAGATGTTTGCTGTGTTTGTGTATTTGATATATTTTCTCTTTTAAAAGTGTTAATTATATTAGTTAAATTTTTCTAAAATTACAGTATTGTAGTTCTTCCATGTACCTGGTGTATTGGACATTCCATTTATTTAGAAATATGCCAAGTGTTTTTCTGTTGTCTTGATTTCTACTTATAGGTGCAGGTTCCCCGGACAGAGATTATTATATTATATTAAAAACAGGATTTAGTTAAATTTGGATGTTGAAGTCATTTAAAAAAACTTTCTTAACAAAAAAAAACATTACCAATCTATCGCTCTGAGATATTTTAAGACATGTCAGTGCAAGTTGTTTTTGATCAAGACACCTCATTTAAGTTAGTCTGGGACTAACGTTAAACCCTGTCTGGGTAACCACCCCAAAACGTTGTGCTAATTTGACTTGCTGACATAGATTTGTTAAATTATTTACCTAGAGTTGCAAGAAAAGTTTATGTACCATTGTCAATCTCACTCTCAAAATGGGGAGTATGTATACAAGGAACACCAAACGCAAAGAACTGAACATAACTGGGACCATAGATCTTTGGTGCTTTTCATCCCCACCATACCTGTTAGGGCATTAAAAGTCAACTGTTATGTCCCATCCCTTATTGTAAACCATATCATAAATTATATATATATATATATAGCATACCTTGACTATAGTTTTAACAGTTAATATTTGTTGTATTCTCTCTTGTCTTTGACTGCAGCAGTCATTCTCCTGGGTCTTGACTCCTTTAGCTTTTTTGCAAGGCCTTCTTAAATAAATTTCCAAACTGAGCGGTTTACACTTCAAACACAACTACACAGCAGACACAGAACTATTTAATATATCTTTAATAATATTACAAATTAAGAGCCAACTTGGACATCACTTTGCCCCGTTCTGTACAGAGAGACTTGTACAAATGTAAATAGGTGCAGATTAGACCGTATATAAATATTCTGGCAGTCACTTCAATGACCTTCTTTCAAACTTGAAACCTTGTCTGTATTTGATTGCAGGGCTGAAGCTGTGACTCTTAATGACTGTCTCCAGCTGTCATATCTGCCGTCTAAGAGGAACCACATGCTGCTGCTTTATTCCAGAGAGATTCTCATCCTAGACCTGGAGCTCAGCCAGACTGTGGGAGTGGTGGCAATCGAGCGCTCTGGTGTGCCCTTTTTACAGGTGTGTGGAGGGCAGGGACGGGGCAATGGGAATGCCTGTAAATGGGTCATTTTATGAAACAAGTGCTTTTTCCGGTTTGTAAAGTTTTAAGCATTGCTAAAACATTGGATATGCTGTTGTAATCCACATCCACATACAGTACTGGAATAATCTTCACACTTACATTTGAATAGCGATCAGAAGAATGATCATAGACGGGATCAGGCATCAAACTACAGCAGTGTTCTGATCCCAACGTAAATATTCATTCTTAATTCTGCAGGTTATTAGATCTCATATTTTAAAGTATATTCTTTTCAAGTATTATCCTTTTTTATTTCTCTATTACACATTGTGTGAAGAACAGTCATATGAAGCATTTCACTACATGTTGTACTGTATAACTGGTGCGTTAGACGGGGACAATAGACGTTGGGCATATATATCTTACAAATAATGCAACATTGGCACAAATGTCTAAAATAATTGTTGGGGATTCATTCACAGGGTAGTGGTGGTGACGTTGATATCGAGTGACTAAGTGTAGTCTGTTTATAGCCTTGTGTTAGTGTTAATCTTGATGGACAAAATGAGAGATTATCTTGATGGACAAAATGTTTAAACATCATGAAGATTTGATAATGACAGATATTGAAGATGTTAAATGGTGAATTCATAATTGATATTCTGAGCGATGTTGCCATGGCGAGGGCCGCAAGGCAATACATTTATGTCCTCTGCATGCATCCTGTGATTACGTGTATACTTGAGCCGTATGTTTGGTCATAGGATCTGATCACATTGATATGGCCATCACAGCAAGAAGTCTGTCTTTTTAAATAGTCTTTAAAATTGTCAACTTAAATGTAAGTGATGGTTAACCCAAAAATTTTAATTCTTTCATACATGTTTGAAATGACTTTGGGTTAAAGCTTCTGTCCTTAACTTTGGCCTCTTTGTTGCCATCTCACTTTGAAACATAAGAGTTATTTTCTTCACGTGGGTTGTGCCTTGGCACTGCTGTGTTTACTGACTGCTGCTCACCGCATCAGAGCAGCACCAGCGCATCTGTTCATCCACGTGACTGCAACAGATGACCGGATACAACGCGAAACGTTTAAAACATCACTAGTATAGAATCAATTGTACTGTTGGTTATCGATTCGTGGCTGATGTAGACAAAAACTCGAAATAACATGGGAAATATCGCCTTCCTTACGTCCTAAAGTAATGTATCTGAAACATGTCATCTGAACACATACCACATATCTGCTGCTTTTGTTCTAAATATATGAAACAAAGACAAAATAAATAACGATTGTGACGTCTTACCTGTTTCAGATGTCGGAGCCAACTCTCAAAATCCTTGTCACTGTAACTCTCCGGAGCGCGACTTTACTTTGTTAGTGATTATTCCCCAGATGTAATCCGTGTCAGAACGTAATACATTTTATATGTTTAAATAACGTTCCCCAGATGATCGCTTTTAAACACGGCCCTGTAAATGATGATGATTCTACATTACGTTTATATGTATGAACAAAACTCTGTTAACCGCACTAGCCGTGATAAACTAGCAGGTTCCTCTCGTTTGTGTTTATGGATGTGATGTAATGACGCAAAGAGGTTCTCCCCAAATTGAAATTTCCTGCATGGTACGACACGACACCGCAAATGATAAATCATTATTATAAGCTTACCGTTGTGTATCAAGATAAAGCAATGGTTCTGAACACTGATCTATCAATGTATTTACTCAATCATTCATTTTTAATATGTTTACCCGAAATTCTCACAGATTGTAGCTTTGACTATCTACTTAAGTATATCGTTTTGGGAACAAAAAGCTTTCTGATTTGTCTGCTGCCCTTTTCTTGTTCTGTTTAGGTGATTCCCTGTGCCCAGAGAGATGCTCTCTATTGCCTCCATGAGAACGGCTGTGTCACACTGCGTGTGTGTCGCTCCACAACATCTCCTCCTGATGAAACGGGCAAGACAGGCTCTGGTACTTAAAGGCATAGTTCACCCAAATATTTAAATGATGTATTATTAACTTCCATGTAGTTTAAATCAATTGAGTTCATTTTTGTTTAACTTTTTATTTGATTTGGAAACTTCAGTCCGGAAACTGTTTAAATACTGACATGAGTTCACAAAATCACAGAAATCCATGCACAGATCAGTCACAAGTTCACAACATAAAAACCACTTGCCCAATACTGCCAAAACAGCTCTCTCTGCATTGAGGCATGGACTCCACAAGATCTCTTCAAGTTTTCTTCCTGTAGTATCTCACATTACAGGAATAGTTCACCCAAAACGTTACACGTTAACTTGGTTTATTCTAACGGCGTTTCACAAAACGCGTATGCAGCGCATATGCGGAGCAGGAGAGCATTGGCAGACAATAACGTTAACTTATGACACGGCTCATTTGAATGCTTGATTCTGATTGGCCAGTTGCGGGAGAAGCGCATAGGGAGAGTGTTGGCAGCGGGTTCTTTCATTCCGGCAGCATATGCAACGCGCACTGCGCTGCCAGCGTACCACGTACAACACTCCAATTTCTCATTACGTTATTTTAAATTCATTCAACTTAGATTCTTTTTATTCGCCTGATTCATGCTCTGTTAGATCCACGTAGTGAACGTTATAATTAAAAAGCCATCATCCACTGAAGGATACAATTTAAGTCACTAAAGGGTGTACCATAGGAGAGAGTGGTTGACTTGTTATGCAATCCTTTTTCGCTCACACATATGCAATATAAGCATATAAGGTGATGTCTATGTAGTTGTATCTGTTTTTTCACAGGGTTATGATGACAGTGGGGTTTAGACCGTAAATTTACAGCATAATGTGATCGTTTTCCTCTCATTCAAATGCAATATAAGCATAACATTTAGGATAAACAGTGGGGCAAAAAAGTATTTAGTCAGCCACCAATTGTGCAAGTTCTCCCACTTAAAAAGATGAGAGAGGCGTGTTATTTACATCATAGGTACACTTCAACTATGAGAGACAGAATGAGAAAAATAATCCAGAAAATCACATTGTCTGATTTTTAAAGAATTTATTTGCAAATTATGGTGGAAAATAAGTATTTGGTTAATAACAAAAGTTAATCTCTATACTTTGTTATATACCCTTTGTTGGCAATGACAGAGGTCAAACGTTTTCTGTAAGTCATGCTGAAAGACCCAGCCACGTTTCATCTATGCCCTTGCTTATGGAAGGAGGTTTTTACTCAAAATCTCACGATACATGGCCCCATCCATTCTTTCCTTTACATGGATCAGTCGTCTTGGTCCCTTTGCAGAAAAAGAGCCCCAAAGCATGCTGCTTCCACCCCAATGCTTCACAGTAGGTATGGTGTTCTTTGGATGCAACTCAGCATTCTTTCTCCTCCAAACACGACAAATTGAGTTTACCAAGTTGACCATAAAGTTATATTTTGGTTTAATCTGATTCTCCCAATCCTCTTCTGGATCATCCAAATGCTCTCTAGACGGGCCCGGACATGTACTGGCTTAAGCAGGGGGACACGTCTGGCACTGCAGGATTTGAGTCCCTGGCGGCGTAGTGTGTTACTGATGGTAGCCTTTGTTACTTTGGTCCCAGCTCTCTGCATTTTTGCAAGCGTTCTTGTGATCATTTTGACCCCACGGGGTGAGATCCTGCATGGAGCCCCAGATCGAGGGAGATTATCAGTGTTCTTGTATGTCTTCCATTTTCTAATAATTGCTCCCACTGTTGATTTCTTCACACCAAGCTGCTTACCTATTGCAGATTCAGTCTTCCCTGCCTGGTGCAGGTCTACAATTTTGTTTCTGGTGTCCTTTGACAGCTCTTTGGTCTTGGCCATAGTGGAGTTTGGAGTCTGACTGTTTGAGGTTGTGGACGGGTGTCTTTTATAATGATAAGGAGTGGAGGACAGAGGAGCCTCTTAAAGAAGAAGTTACATGGCTGTGAGAGCCAGAAATCTTGCTTTTTTGTTATTGACCAAATACTTATTTTCCATCATAATTTGCAAATAAATTCTTTAAAAATCAGACGATGTGATTTTTCTACATTATTTTTCTCATTCTGTCTCTCGTAGTTGAAGTGTACCTATGATGTAAATAACAGGCCTCTCTTATCTTTTTAAGTGGGAGAACCTGCACAATTGGTGGCTGACTAAATACATTTTTGGCCCACTGTACTTGTATTATAAATCCTTTAAATGTGCTGTTGTGTTTCGGCCAAAAAAACTCCTGACAAATGTTTTTGGAAGTCATTGCGGCTGTTAAAAATACATGAAACACCACTTACACGCTTTAATGGTGAAAGTGTTACTTTTTCCTGTCAATATATCTGCATTTTGACTGTCGCTTTTATAAGCGTGAGCAGCGCAGGAAAAATAGACCTGGCACCAGAATGATCACTGCACTGCTGCTTACATGCTGCTTCTGCTCCACGAGTATGCACTGCTTCTGCATGCCGTATGAATGCTCTCATCTGTTAACATGGGCGCCAAAAAAACCATGCACTGCGGTCACTAAAATGAATGTAGATGAGCTGCTGCTGATGTTTTCGTTCCTGAACATATTATCTGCAAACTATGACAGCAAAGGCTGGATGCTATCTCTGAAGGCTGACGTTGCTCTCGTGTCTGGGACTTATACAAGCGTTACATATATATATATATATATATATATAATGTCCCGCGGGCAAACCACTTTCCGACTGCAACAACCTTTAATTCTGACATAGATTTCCTGTCACCACTTTTGAGCTTCTAACCACAGCGTACCGGGAACACCCCACGCAACTCTGACCAAGTTGTCTAGTTTTTCCAACACATGAAATCAAAGAACTGACTGTTCACTTGCTACCTAATACTGTATATCATTGACAGGTGCCTTTGTAATATAATTGATGTTATTAATTTCGCCTGTTTTTCTGTTGTGGCTGATAGTTGAAAATGTTTGTCCAATGTCATTCAATATGGAAGTTCATGTGTTTAATTATATGCTAATAGTCTGTACTGTGGGGAATTATGTCTGATTTAAGGGCAGAAAATGTGTATTTTTCCAGTGACAGATCCTGAACAGGGTGTGCAGGAGTTAGTATATGATCTTCGCTCCCAGTGTGATGCAATCCGTGTCACTAAGACTGTGCGACCTTATCGAATGGTGATCTGTCCTGTCAATGAGAACAGCGCTGCCCTGGTGGTCAGTGATGGCAGGGTCATGCTTTGGGAACTTAAAGCCCATGCCAGTAAATCTTCATCCAACTTGAGGTACAGTTCTTCAAACATATGGACCTAAAGATGTCTGTACAGAAAGGATATTCATTTGAAGTGTAACATTAAAAACTATGTTAATGCACTCAGCTTTAGGTTGATTTCTATTGGATTTCTCACAGTCGTTAGGTCTTTCTTATCAGAAAAACCAATAAATATGCTCGATTATGTTAACAGATGTTGCCAGATGTTCTTTATTTAGGTCAATTAAGATCAGTAAGATTTTTTAATGATTTTTTAACACAAAAAGTAAATCAAAAGTAAAATGGGTGGATGCCTTACGATAAAAAGCATTATAATATTTGGGTAGTTAACGAATAAACCATAAATGTGTCCTATGGTGTGACAGTAAAAATGTAGAAAAACTGTTAATATTATGTTTTCATATTTTTTATATTTATAATATAAAATGGCTTGAGAGAGATTTACCTTCATTGTTAGCGTTTTACTTCTTTTTCTTTCACACCAGGACACATGAATGGTTTATTTGTCAATACCCTATGTGCCTATATAAAATCTTGCATTTCCTTTTTTCAGTTCTGGCTTTCCTCCGTTGTATTCTTCTGTCAATTTCTGTGGAACACCTTTACGTCCGAACCAGAAATTCATACCAGATCTTTCGCTGAACACAATGATCGGTAAGAGCATCATCCTAACACATAGACAACATTCACCTTTAACGGCTTCAAAAATGCAGTGTTTAAAATCTGATTTATATATAAACAAACATTTAGGTCAAGTGGAACGATGTATAGATCCAGTTGGTAATAGGCACTTACCTAAAGCAAACAGAAGTTTTGTGCATCTGAGAAGTTCTTTCAACCTTTTTTAAAGGTATTTGTCGTTGTTTGCAGAAGACTTTGTCTCACCACCTAGAACGCAACTGAATGCTTCTTGAAGCGCCTCCCTAAATGCTTCTAGTGTCTCTCTCTTGAAAGGTTCAGACAATTGAATGTGAAGTTTACAACTTGAAATGACGATTGCACTTTATATCTACAGTATATTAAGATTGAACATTCTACTTTCGAACATCTTTGGTCTCGTTCAAAATCTGCTATTTAAAAAAACCAAGAAAAATACAAACCCACCGAGCAGCTGCTTTCTTTTAGATAAACTCTGCATTGCGGTATTGGTCCATTCAAACACTGGGCTACATTTATGAAATGAGCGTACGATCGAAAGCTGAGCACGCGGTTGGGTTCCACGCTAAACTTGACCTTCATCAATATGGACGTGAGCGGATGCTTGTGTGCGCAAGTTTGGAGATTGGCTGAAGGTCCGTGTACGCTTTACCCTTATGATAATTGAAACCTTTTTGTTTACTATAACAAATAAAATCAAAATAGATTTCAATGCGATTTTCTTATTTTCATTACATTACTAAAGTATTTTCTCTTCTAGCCTAATTATCTGGTCATTTAATTGTTTGAAAGGACAAGGTTAACGGGGGCTTTGGTGTAAAAAACTTGCATGAGTTTTAAGATTACACAACAAGTAATTTAAAACAACAACAATACTTTCCGTGTAAAAATAATAGTGAAACAATAATAATGAATTTTTTTTTCCTGTGATATTTACAAAACATAATTATTCAATAAAAAATCTAATACAACCTCAGCTGGAGTTCGGTTAACTATACTTACACTTTTGACTGCAGAAGTGATCTCTTTCCAAACGTTTGATTCTGCTTTTCAAGGTTACGGTTTAAAATAAATCTGAAAGTTCCTTTTTTGGCCGGATTACATTCCTCCATGTCGCAACATCTAGGGGCGAGGCATCTACTCCCTGAATTTATAAGGGTATGATGTTAAAATTACGACTGATTTCAGCCGTCGACTTATCAAGGTACGATCATTCGTACGATGATACTGGCGGCAAATGAACGTTTCACGAATCGCACGTGAACCCTGCTGTAAGATGATTTCTGTGCACAGATCTGCACTCGTTTCTATGTTAGATTTATAAATGAGGCCTGATGTGATTTTGATCAGTTTTCTGATGTGTCTGATTGTTTCAGGTCATAGTCTGATTTCTGGAGTAGACACCCCACGGCCCTTGGCAGGTCAGCAGGAAGTGCATCTGAAGTTCCTATTGACAGGGCTGCTGTCTGGCCTTCCCCTACCTCCTTTTTCCCTCCGAATGTGCCCCCCGCTCACCACTAAGAACATCAACCACTACCAGCCTCTGCTCGCTGTAGGTGAGTGTTACTGATAGAACACCATATACACTTTCCACTCTTTTATGACTGACATTCACCACTGTGTGTTCAGCAGTCAGGAATTGCTGAAAGGGATTTTGGTCATGTTTGTCTGATTGCTGGAACTTTGTGCATTTAGGTTTGAAGTTTGTTTACGTATGCCTGGTGTACCCTGTGCTATTACTCAATATTGCTGTTAGTCTTCAAAAATGATCAAGTGATTTTGACCTTTTATTAAAGAAATAAATGAGATGTAAACAACCAACATCAAGTTCAAATAAATTAAGAAGTCATGTCAACTTCAATTAAATAGCGCTTGTTACAATTTTCAGACACAAACACACAGATTCAAACACACACACACACACACACACGCACACAAAACACTCCACACACACACACACGCACCAACACACACAGAAACACATACAAACTCACACAGACAGACACACACACACATGCACAAGGGCCATCACATAGAACCACACACCCAAGATAAGGAGAGAGAAACACAGGTCAGATATTAAACAGACTATAAATTCCAATATGCAGTGTTAATTAACGGTGCAAACGGTGGCGAGGAACCCAAAACTCCATTGGAGGAGAAATAAAACCTCAGAGGGAAACCAGGCCTAACCAGGGGATATTTTGTAGTGAAGACGTGTCAAGTAGCTGTGTCCTTCTTTATCCAGCTCTATCATTTTATGAACTGCGTCCTGCCCGCTCTAGTAACCTTGAAACAATGAGACAAGACTGGCTGAGAGTAGGGAACTGTTCTGCACTCTTTGATGCAGCAAATGCATCAGTTGTTATTGGAAGTGTTTCTGGATCCGGTCCAACTAACGCATCCTAAACCTTCAGAGGATTTATATTATGATAGTGTAGTGTATGCAAGATTAAAAAGATGCGTCTTTAGTCTAGATTTAAACTGACAGAGTGTGTCTGCCTCCCGGATAGTGCAGGGAAGACTGTTCCAAAGTTTAGGAGCTAGATAGGAAAATGATCTGCTGCCTGCACTTGATTTTGAAAAAGACGTAAAGATGAAGAAGTAAAAAGAAACATTGAATGCAACAAAATACTTAGTGTGTACAGAGTTATGCATATGTGCAGGGGTTAAATGGACGGGGCTGTCTAGGGCTGACCGACTCGATCTGCTCCCTGCATGTGTGTGGCTCTTCTAATGTTATGGAGCAGTACTCCTTCATGCCACGGCATGTATCCGTTGTGCCCTAAATCTCAAGTTTGTGTCAGTGTATACACTTACATTAATAATTGCGGTAAAAGGAACTATATAAAACTTTGTACATTTACAGCATGCGCACAGAAATCATTCTAACAATTCATGTAAGGACAACACAATTTTTTTAATGTGAGTGAGTGTTTTGAGCCTTTCTTTGTTGTATGGTGAACATTATAAACAGAGATCTTTATTATGCTGCTGCCCCTTTTAGAGCGCTCTATACAGACATACTTATTGCCCTGAACAAATTATTTCACATGATAGACCTTTACATATAGTAAACAACACCGAATAATAACTACATTCACAAAAGTGAGCCATTTCAAAAGTTTACACATCTAAATTGCACTACTGTACAATGATACCTGAAACGTTCATGTCAGTTTTTATGTTTTGTGTTGATTGATAGTTTCTTGTTTGGTCTGATCTATTAAACATCTGGTCAATTCTCCAGATCCTCCACAATCTGTATTCTTCAGCACCAGTGACTGTATGATATTGAAATTCATCTTTTGACACCGAGGTCAATTGAAAGACTTATACACAACTATTGCAAAAGACACAAACATTCTCTAATGCTCAAGAAAGCAACACTGTACATTTAAAGTCAGATGGATGGTGGAAACCTCTGAAAATGATATTTTGATTTCCATCGTTTATATAGTGTAGCTTCTGTAGGATGTTACTTCATGTCAAAATAACAACAGTCTGTGTCTACACCGCAACGCGACACAACGTTGTCCAGTGTGGACAAAATGTAAAATTGGAATGGGTTCTAATGCATTTCTAATATTTTCTGTGGTGCAGGTCTCATCCGGCGTAGACACGGTGTAAGAGGGTCACCCAGTCAAATGTTTATCTGACTTTAAGTGTTTTGTGTTTCCTTCCTGAGCGTTAGAGAGTCTTTCTGTCTTTTATAATTCTGAGAGTAAATAACTGCAATTGTCCATCTAAATAAATAAATGTCTACTTGTGAAGAAGTCTTTACGGCAAATATAGTTCAACATTAGAAATACTCTGTTGTATAGAGAGCTTCTGCTGTCAGTGAATCTCTGTCAGACAGCACACCAGTATCAAGTTTCTTCTGTGCTTGCGTATACAAAAACACACAGACTTGTAGAAATGAAATGAAGTCTTAAATGAAAGCACAGAGTTGTGAACATGAGGATACATCAGATTGAGTGGCAGCTCCGCCGCCTTAAACTTGCAGCTCTTCCTCCGGTCACTAAGAATTGAATGCATCAGAGAAATCAGCACCATCCTCTAAAAAGCTGGAGTGATCGTCTCACAATCTACTATCCACCTTTGACTACAGAATTACAAAGGTACACAGCAAGAAACCTCTGATCAGCACTAAAAATAGAAAAGCCAGATTAGAGTTTGCCAAAAAACCAGAGACGAGTTTTATGGCCAGATGAGAAAAATATAAACCTTTATTAAAGTGATGGAAAATCACAAGTGTGGGAAAAAAAGGAACGACAAATGTCAAATTTGGAAAAGCATTTTAAAGGATGAAACCAAGCGTCTGGTGATGTCTATGGGTCGCAGACTCACTGTTGTGATTGCATGCAATGGATTCTCAACTAAATACTAATTGAGTTCAATTTAAGCTAAATTACACTGACATTAGATGTTGGGATGAAACCTGAAAATATCTGTTCATCAAATTTAAAACATACATGGTTTGAATCCGTCAATAATAAGTTATGACATTCTGTACTTCCTCATATTCCTCTTGGAATCCATTTTTAGCTTTCTTCAAACCTTACAGTATTTTTTCTATACTGTCCCAATTCTTATGGTGGACATATACAACACACACACACACGTAATTGCTTTGTCTTATGCTGAATACAAGTTTGGTTTTGTGATCACAAAATATTGATACTCTGGATCACATACAGCCGTACTCTATAAAGCAGTTGAATTATGCATTGCTTTTACTGGTTTTGATTATTTTGACTGGTTTCAACCCTTGGTCTTGAAAACTGCTTGGTTTTTTATCTGGGTTGGTGAAAGTGTGTGAACCGCTTTTAAATTTGGCTTCAGGACATAGTTTGGTCTGGCAGAGTGGTCTAGAGAGTAGTTGATGATGTATCTGTGTTATGGCCCTTAGGTACAAGCAATGGGTCTGTGCTGGTGTACAACCTGACCAGCGGTCTCCTGCACAAAGAGCTGAGTGTTCATTCCTGTGAGGTCAGGTAAGAAACACTGTTTTACTTTCTCATTACCAGCATTCATACTCATCATATGATAGAGTAGATGTGCTTTCAGGCAGTAAAATGTTGGCCATTTCAGTAGCATATTATACATTCAAATGTTCATTATGCTTTAGACGTATGAAAGTATAAAACCCTCCACAGACCCTGAGCCCTCATTTCTAGCCTTCTGATTTCCATGCATCTTCATATTTCCAAGGCTAATTAATCATGTGGCCATTTTGCACTTGACAAACAAAAGGCTTTTCCTAGACAGACTGTCAGTGAGTTTTTAGTATGTGTATAATAGTATAATATTTTACCTTTATAATTGGGGTGTTTTTATGGTGTAATAAACTTGTCTTTCTTTCTTCTTGTCCCATACAGAGGAATTGAATGGGTTAGTTTGACTAGTTTTCTGTCTTTCGCCACCTCTGTTCCCAACAACCTTGGACTTGTAAGGAATGAACTACAACATGTGGACCTACGCACAGGTGAAGAACAAGCACTAATATATATACATACTTAAACATACTCCTATAAAATAATAGGAAACTCTGTATAAAAGAAAACTATGGTAAACACATTTACAATGTGTAAAATTATGCTTGTGTATGCCGGCAGGAATGATTCTTAATACGTATTGTTTGCCGATTTAGCTATTTAGTCCTTGCAGTTGCTAGCACCATGATCTAACCACTGAGCTACAAGAAAGCCTTACGCTGCCCATGAAGCCTGTCCGAATCCGTTCTGCTAACGCTGCCTCCGAAGTCATTGCCTCATTTTGCAGCAAGGCAACAAGTCAGTGGGTTTATGATCGCCAGACGCTTTTGGATATTAGAAATGATCTCACAGATACGCATTTGTCAGACTCAATACACTCTGTGAAAAAATCGCGGGTGAATGCAACAAATGATGTCTGGGATGTCCCAGATTACCCAGGCCGGTGGCCTCTAGACGTGCGCCGGAGAAACGCGGAAAACGTGGAGGAATAGCCCTGACACTCAGGCAGCCTGTCTTTATGGGAATCTTCTGCTGCCCAGGAGGGGAATTTGAGCATTGCTACGTGTTCTTAATGACATTTTTATCTTTTCTCTGCATTTGATACAGTTCATGATAATATTCTCCTGTCCAGATTACAATACTTTTTGGGATTGCAGGGGAATGTCCTTAAATGGTTTCGGTCCATTTAACTAATGGACTTATTAACTAATTTAACTTGACAAATAGATGTTTTTGTGTCCGATTGGGTAATGTCTCCTCATCTGTGGAAGACTTATCCTGTGGTGTACCTCAGGGATCCCTTCTTGCACCTACTCTCTTCTCACTGTATATGCTCCCCTTGTCTTCTGTCCTTAGTAAGCATGGGGTTTCATTCCATTGTTATGCAGATGACACACAGATATACCTACCATTGAAACGTAATGACTATACTGCTCTGAAGTCTCTATTTGTCTGTTTAGAGGAGATTAAACTCTGCTTTTCCAAAATGTTCTCTTCTGAAATTAAAGTAAATCTGAGCTAATCATCTGTACTCCCAATGATAATTGTAGTACTGGTAATATTGATATGTGTGTGGTCTTTCAGTTTTTTCTACCTCCTGCATAAAAGATTGGGGTGTGTTACTCGATAGCAAACAAAATTTTGAGAAACACATAAATGCCGTGGTAGGTAAGCTTGCTGGCCAAGATTAAACCAATTCTGTCTGGAAAAAATGCAATATAAACATGATAACCATATGCTGACTCAAGTGTTTATGTATGTCAGAGCCTGTGGCCGTGTGAACAATGCTTCAGACATGTAGCGTATGGCGCACGAGGGACCCGATTTCGAATCCCGTCTCGTAGTCCTTTCCCGATCCTCATGCCCTTTCTCCTCCACATCGCTTCCTGTCTGTCTCAACTGTCCTACCCAAAAATGGAGAAGTCCAAGCAAAGTACATCAAAAACTGTGTAAAACACAGCGTGTTTTTGCACGTTTTGTTAGTAACATAGTTAGTTTGGTTCTTCAAGATAGATAAAACATTTTTTAGATTACCCAGCCCATATGCAACCATTGTAAATATGCTGTAGGTATGCAAGCGTCCAGGTACAGGTTTCCAAATGAGGACTGGGACTTTGTCACTTTTGGGTCCTTTTTTCGGGGGATTTAAGATCACTTTGATGTTTCACTTAGACACACACATGGACACCCTTAGAACCCTTTTAATGTTGATTCTGAATATAAGTATTGCCTTTTAAGCATCCCAACCAACTGTGGGTTGAAGAAGTGCTTCAAAATTTCAGGTTTTGTTTGTAAATTGATTTGTTTTTTCTCTCTACCTGCCAGGGCGGTGCTTTGCATTTCGAGGTGAACGTGGAAACGATGAGCCAGCCATTGAAATGATTAAAGTATCACATCTCAAGTACGTGATACATGCTCACATTTTCTCCTTTTGTCGAAGCACCTACATACTTTAGTCCCAGTGCTTTTCCTCAGTGGTGATTCATGTTTTTTGGACAAACACTATGTGCTCTTAAGAATGAACGTTGTCTCTAGGGAACACATTCCCTAAATCTCTCTACTGCCTCACTCTCAATCACTTTCTATCCAGACCTTGTTTTCTATGGTGTGGCAAACTGATTGTTTTAATTGAATGTGTGTCAGTGCTTTAAAGACAAGTTTGAAATGGTTCAGTTATGCTTGATATACACTTATGTTCTAAATAACAGCAGTGTGGAGTTCAATTAGAGAGATAAATCATTCTGTGAAAAAAAACTGGTGTCTCACAGGTGGCCCTTATTCAAGGACGGAAGCAGCAAATGTTGTACTGTGCATTTCTCTCTTAAAATCTGAGTAAAATAGGTCGTTCCAACATTTTTCAACAGCGCACTTTGATTAATTAGACAATCCAGGTAAATGTGATAACTAACAGTATGAGTATATGGTTTCCTTCAGGCAATACCTGGTTGTGGTGTTCAGAGACAAACCATTGGAACTCTGGGATGTCCGCACAGGAACTTTGCTGCGTGAGATGGCTAAGAACTTCCCTACTGTCACTGCCCTGGTACTTGAACACACTCACACTCACACACACACACACACAAACATCCCAGTGGTGGAAATGTGTCTGTTATCTTTTCCTCCTGACTTTTGTGTTTAAGTGTTTGTTTACTGTGTGGTAGATCTGTATGATGACTCACACGTCATGTATGTGTTTCTAAACAGGAGTGGTCACCTTCTCATAACCTCAAAAGTCTGAAGAAAAAGCAGCTTGCAGCACGAGAGGCCATGGCAAGACAGACCACCCTTGCTGATGCAGAGCAGAGCAGCGTAGAGTCCTCTGTGATCAGGTCTGAAATGAAAAGATCAACACACTATAATGTGTTCATTTCAGTCCAATACTGTACAGTTAGTCCACAACACACACTATTAACTGAATCTACAAACATAACTCACTTCATAAATTTGGATATGTTTGTTTCTTAATACTGAACACCTGGATGAACAATTGGACTGTCCACTGGTCATAGGGCCACCACCACCTGTTGGCTTTAGGAACAGTGAACGGTGCACAATGTGCATAGATAACCATGACATATTCAAAATGTATATTGCCATTTAGATGTCTTCAGGCGAGGGCTTTTATCCAACCTGTGAATGTTTTGGAAAATTCAAAATAATTGACTGATTTAGGGGGTTAGAGAATACTTTTTTGTAGGTATGAGAGTGATGCGCCAGTGCCACCGCCACCGGTTTACTTTAGGAAAATAGTGATCAAGTGATGGTGAGCAACATGCATTTAGGCAGGTATATTTCAGGAGTCATTCAGATTCGCTTAATAAGACAAGGTGTTATCTCACTATTTCAACACAGCTGAATTTGACATTTCCTACGTCTTATGACGGGGAAGCAGGCAAAAATATAAACAGTGGAGGTCTGAGGTTTCGTGCTCTGAATATAAATGATTATAGAATACATAGCATACTTGTCTCTCTGATAATATCAAAGAAAGGCATTTGTGTGTCCCACTTTCATCAAATCCAACAACAGAAGAACCCAGAAATTGCTATGCCATGTGTAAACGTACTGTATGTAAATGATGAAATTATTTTAATATTACTATTTTTGCTTGATTAATAAGTGGTAAATTTATATTGGTACTGCACGCCACTTTACACACGGCCTGTTCACTCTCTGTCTCTCTCTCTCAGTATGTTGCAGGATGCTGAAAGTAAGTCTGAAATGTGTCAGGGCATCTCGGCTCGCGAGCACTTTGTGTTTACGGACACGGATGGCCAGGTCTATCACATTACAGTGGAAGGCAACACCGTAAAGGATGGGGCACGTATCCCTCCTGATGTGAGTGACTGCACACATACTCACATTTATGTATTATGCAGCCTCTTGCCAGCTCTGTTTTTCTATAATTTCATCCAAACTATTTAAATCTCCTTTTGATTTTCTTTATTTTCTACTTTTTCTTATGTCTCTCCCCTCGCTGAATTTGTCCACATACTGTTTATTTTTTCATTTAATTTGATTTTACCAGTATAGTCCAGCTGAGATATCAAATCTCTTTTCCAAAACGGCAGTACAAAAGGTTACTCAAATGACAGACACATGACAATGAACAAGTGCATACATGTTTCCTTTCATTTAGTCCATAAAAGCCATCAAATTATTTATGTATAACTTCTTTTCTGAAAAGGAGAAAAATCGTTAGAAGAAAATGCTGTTAGAGAAAAAGTGGTTAATGTCTTTCATACATGAAACTGAAGTTTCCTCTACTCTTTTAGGGCAGTATGGGAAGTATTGCCTGTATTGCATGGAAAGGAGACACCCTAGTTTTGGGAGATGTAGATGGAAACCTAAACTTTTGGGACCTGAAAGCTCGCCTTTCAAGGTACAGATATGTTTTACAAAACTCTTCTTTGTATATAGTAAAGTTTAGCCTGTGTCGGGAACAAAACATTGTTGCCTCAAACACTAATGCACCTACTAAACCCGGCAATATGTTGGGTTTAGAAACAAAGCTATTTTGTCTGACTGACGTGTGTTATGTATTGTTTAGGGGTGTACCTACACACCGTGGATGGGTGAAAAAGATTCGTTTTGCTCCAGGGAAAGGCAACCAAAAGCTCTTGGTCATGTACACAGATGGAGCAGAGGTCTGGGATACCAAAGAGGTGCGTGTCACTAGTGTCAGTTTTATTAAATTTGTTCTTATTGACCGAATAAACGGTTTACCTGGGTTTAAGTCAGGACATCATTTCCTACAGTCTCTGTCGCTTTTGCAGTAAGAAATGAATGACTTTAAAAATGTTTAAGTTTGGTAATTTAAATAAAGCTTTATGGAGCAAAAATTGGGTCTTATAAAATTTCAACCACGTTTATTAAAGTTGTTTTTTAAATCACTGAGATCAGATTGTTGTAGAGACAAGCCTTTGTCTCTTTTCTGGTTTGGTCATGTTCTGATTCAGTATATTTGTAAATGTGTTCTGTTGACTGCATCTGCATTAGGGATGTTCATTGTGACTGTTTAACTCTTAACCGGAAATAGAAATGTTGACCGATTAAGACCATCAGTTAAACTGTTTAAATTGTGTTTTTATTTTTATAATTAAATAATAATAATAATAAGGGGAAAGAAAGATGTTCCATAGGCCTGCTTGTGTTGACGACGGAGCGTTCAGGCGTGTGCGAGCAGGTGTAAATGCCCTCTGAAACGTTTTCTAGACTCTTTAAAATCCCATCATGCAAACCACTCGACGAAACCGGACAATTGTAATGCATCTGGTTATTTCGACCACGTTTATCAGCTCTTTACTCCTCCAAACGGACGGCAAGATAGCTTTGATCAAGCTCACGTTCATTGACACCGCAGCTAATGCAAGGGAATACCAGTACTGGAAATCATTGGCAGCGTCCCCGTACACTTTGGAAAGAATCAGAAAACGGCACGACCAGTGGTTTCCCTTCCTATTTTAGACGTGACATTAAAATACTCCATTTGAATAATGAATAAGTCATAAATAATGTCTATTTTTTGCACGGTAATATCAGATCAGATTCAAATCTGTTTAACTAAGACACATGTGGCCATTTTCAAGTGCCCTCTTTGGATATTAATCCTGGCTGGTGAAAAGCGAATGAAAGGATCTTTGGATTGAGGTAGGACTGCTATGTCTTCTCAAGAAGATAAAACTGCGCGTTCTTCTGTTTGCTTTTTATATATCAGGGCTCTAGAATAATGTTTCCTTTCTCCGTTGGTCGCACCATATTATATAGTAATCATAATGACCTTAGTTGATGAATCATTCTGTTCATTTAATCGTTCTTGTTAAATGATCTAAGCACGCTTGTGTTCTGAGGTGTTTTGAGTCACTGACTCTTGTGAGTTCAGTGTTTCACGTATGAGTTGTTTCAACAAAATGAATTGGTTTCATAATGAAAAGGAGTCATTACGTGTGAATCGGACAATAGTGGACATTGAATCGCTGTTTGATGTCAGAACATCGCCAAAGATATAGGTTAACACAGAAAACACTTCACTGGATAGGATTTTCCCTTTATGTCTGGTGCAGAACACTTGTCAGGGAAGAAAAGGCACATTCACAGCCGGCTGTAATTCAGGAAAAAATGGTTACAATTGGTTACAAAATGAGAATTCAAAAATACAGTTTTTATTATGTTTTATTGTGTTAGTTGGCTGTGTTTTTTTTATTTATTATTGCTCAAATCAAAACAAACCAACTGCAGTTTGATTGATATTAATTGGACTGCACAATAAAAAAAACATTTTAAAAAACTCTTTCCTGCAATTAGCCTATTACAAGCCCGTCATTCACCACTCATAAATCAGATGTTTAAATAAATCTTTGGCAGGACAAAAACCTGTGTACACAATCGCACCAGTGTGACCCTGTGAAATCTTACCTCGCACGTTATAAAAAACGATCACATTTTGGTTGGAATCTAGGGCCCTGTATATACTGTATTATTTTAGTATAAAATGCCTTTCTTCCATAAAAGGAAGGAGACGGGAGCCGGCAAACGTAAAACAACAGTTTGAGTAGTAAGGAGGTTTGACGCATACAACGGAAAAGCCAGATATTTATATATTTTTTTTTTTCATTTTATTCTGTTTTACGTTTATGTTATGAGCATACCTTCACTTTTTCTTGTGTATCTGCACTTCGCCACTCCAAGTCACAGCATCATTGAGTGTGTTTACATGCACAAAATAAACAGATATCTTTCAAAAATCAGCTTATAAATGAAACCTATTTTCATGTGTTTACATGCATGTCAATAAACCGGCTACGCAGAAGACCCAGATTACATGGATGGATTATTTTACTGTTACTTCTGTTCGAGACTTTTACAATTATGCTGCCAGACATGAGCACATAACACCACATCTGAGTAATAGGCAACAAACTACCTCTGCAGAGCGGTTATGACCTTTCCCCGATTAAAGAAACTGTTTTTCGTGTTTAAATGACCATACTAGTTATTCGTTTATTAAGCATAATCGGACTAAGAAATATATTGTACAATTAATATCTCCAAATACAGTTTTTTTGTTGTCTGGAAATTTCAAACGTTGTACTACTTTGCATATGTCAATGTGCACAAGAGAGTACTGGAACTTTTTTCCACTCTTCAAGGTTTTTCATCATTTGTCATCTCTTTACTTCTGGTGCTGTAACTACATCTAAATGTGCTGTCAGAATAAAGACATGAACTCCTTCAGGTTCAGATGGTCAGCAGCATCAGAGTGGGAAGGAACGTGAGTTACAGAATTCTGGATATTGACTGGTGTACGTCAGATAAAGTGGTGCTGGCATCAGACGACGGCTGTGTGAGAGTGCTGGAGATGGCCATGAAGTCTGCCAGTTACAGAATGGATGAGCAGGACCTGACAGGTGTGTTATGGTCTTCACAGGCTTGAGCGATTCACCCAAATAATGTTGAATGAAACGGCATCATATTAGAGTCAGAGTTCACCCAGCAATGTAAATGTCGTCATCATTTACTCACCCTCATGTCATTTTAAAGCTGTACGACTTTCTTTCTTCTGCAGAACGCAAAAGAAGATATTTTGAAGAAAGTTGGTAACCGGAGAGCACTGGACCCCCTTCACTTCTGTTGTATGGACACAAAACCAATGCAAGTGAATGGGATCCAGTTAACATGTTTCAAAATAAAGTCATACAGGTTTGAAATGACAAGAGAGTGAGTGAATGATGACAGCGTTTTTATTTAAGGGTGACTGTTCCTTTAAACCATTCTTTGAGCAATCAGAAACTGCAGTACACCATGTGACAACCTTGCCCTCCAGAGAACTCCGTTTACCCTTTCAGTTCATTTCTAGCTCCAGCACATAGTGTAGTTGACCCTCAAACAGTGTATGTAGGTGTGTTTAGTTTGTTGATGGTGGTGATGTAACATTGATGATATGATGATGACATGTTCTATTGTTATCTGTTTTAGATCCAGTGTGGTGTCCGTATCTTCTGCTACCACGTGCTGCTCTTACTCTAAAGGCCTTTCTGTTGCTGCAGCCCTGGTCTGATACTTTCACCATGGACATTTTTCAAATGTGTGCCACGGTCTCATCCTTGATCACATTTGCATCAAATCATTTGTCCCTTTTCTTCACATAGACACTGGTCCATTAGGCAGAAAGCGTAGCACAATGGCAAAAATCGCTAACAATTGCAGAATAGCTTCTAGCTGCCACATATAATAGTTGTTCATACAGCGCTGCGCAGACCGTTCAGCATATGAAATATTAGTAACATGAGAGTGATTAGAAAGCATACGTAGCATCCAATTTGAAATGAAAACACAGACTGTTGTCCATTTTATTAGATAAACCAAGTGACACAACGTAAAAGACACTTTCAATGTCTAAAGGCATACACCGGAGGAGCACAGCTGATAGGTATCACACATTCTTCATGCGTGAGCATAAGTTCAAAGTACTTTTTGTGTAAATTCAAAGTGTATTTAATTTCTTGTTGAGTGGGAGGCGCCCTATTTTCCATGGGTTTAAAGGGGGGCGTCACTAAAAAAGTTAGTTTAAATTATTGCTTTTATACATTTTTCGTACATTTTGAATCCGTTTTAGTACGAAGTATGTGCTGAATCATGAATTGTTCGTGAAATCATTCATATGCAGATTTCACACACAAATCCATCTGTGTGCCAGCATAGTGAATTAGACCCATTGTTGCCTACATTATTAAGTTAACACAATGCTACTTGTGCATCAGTTTGATTCACTTACTGTAGGTGTTTGTTCTGAATGAAGTATTCTTAAATACATTTTCTTCAAATTGTAGCAAACCTATTTAAAAGAATTCTGTTTTCATATTTATAAAGTAAGAAAGCCTTTTGGTGAGGTGTGTTCTGTGGTTCAATTCTTAGAGATTACATCGAGAAGGAGGAAATCAAAGGACTGATCCAAGAACAGCTCAACTCTCTCTCTAAGTACGTATAGTGCACAAAAAAACTCAACAAATGTAATTCAAGTGCTATTTCCTTCCCTTTAAATAAGCACCTACAGTATAAATAAGGTAGGGACAACATTTAGCTATAATGGTTTAAAGGAAATTTTACTCACCCACATGTCATACAAGCCGTCCGTGTGTTTATTTCTTCTGTCGTAAACAAATGGGCAATGAAGAAAGCTTTCCATGGTTCTTATCCATATCATAATACTTATAAAACATTTAGTGAGTTTGCCTCCCTGATGTTTATATGGAGAGAGTTCCAGATCTTAGGAGCATAAGCAGAAAATGCTCTATCACCCATAGAGCAGAGCCGTGTCTGGGAAACATCTAAAAAATATACTGAGAAGAGCGTAGATTTCTACACGGTTTTTAAGGAATTCATGGATTAGACAGGTATTGAGCAGCCAGGTCATGCAATGCTAGGATTTCAACATCAAAACACTATTTGACAGGAAGCCAGTGTAAAGATGATCACCGGACTTAGCCCCAGACACAATTCTAGCCGCAGAGTTTTGTACTTATTGTTGTTTGCTAATTGAGATTTCGATACTCCAGCAAGAAGTGCATTACAATACGTGAGAAAACAAAACAATTTATCAACCTTTCAGCAACTGAGAAGGACAACAATGGACGTAAACAAGCAATTTTTCTCAGGTGGAAAAAGGATACCTTAACCGAGTTCTGAATAGAAGCTTCAAAGATGACTCAAGATTTTTTTTGTTTGCTTTGAAACTCCAAAGCAACACCAATACACAATGTCAGAGGGACGGCGTTGGGCAGCTGGTAGTGGGTTGCCGATAAGCAAAATTTTGGTTCTGGAGTGGTTTAGACATCCAGTTCTTGATCATAGTAACACAGTTAGAGTGATTCACAGTGTCCACATTTTGGCCTGATCTTGAATGAATATAAATATGTGTGTCCTCAGCATAAAAATGATCGTTAAGATTGAGAGATCTTCGTAATTCACCAATTGGATAAATAAACATGCTGAAAATTAAGGGACCTAGAACTGACCCCTGTGGAACACCAGTATATAAGGGACCAACCCTAGATCTATAGCCACCCATACACACAAATTGCCTTCGACCATTAAGATAAGACCTGAACCAGTCCAGGACTGTCTCTGACAAACCAAATACATATCCAAGGGGATTAAATAGCACTACATGGTCAATGGTATCAAAAGCTGAGCTAAGATCCAAGAGAATGAGAAGGGATAGAGAGCCAGAATCAGAAGCTGTTAGCAAGACGTTAGTAACTTTGATCAACGCAGTCTCAGTACTGTGCAATTTCCAGAACCCAGGTTGATGGGGCTCAAATAGATTGTTTTCAATTAAGTGATTGTTCAATTGGGCCGCAACTATACCCTCTAAGACTTTAGCCAGAAATGGAAGACTCAAGATCGGGCGATAGTTAGAAAGAGTGTTCACATCAGTGCTTTGCTTTTCTATAAGGGGAGTGAAAGCAGCAGTTTTAAGTGCTACAGGCACAACACCAATATAATTGACTTCAACAGGGACTGTTTGTTAAGGTCCAAACTTTATCGCAGCTTTAAAAGGCTCTACACGACACCAGCCGATGAATAAGGGTTGTTGTCTAGCGAAACGATTAGTCATTTTCCAAGAAAACGACAAAGACTAAATACTTTTTAAATATACTGTAAATAAACGACCTCCTCAATGCACGTCCACGACTTCCGTATTACACAATCACGTTAGAAATGTTACTCGTGACATTAAAAATCCCTGATATGTACACAAACTGACCATAATCTCGCAGAAAGACATATAACGTGTAATTCAACATCCAAGAACTTTTGACCCGTCTTCTTTCTCCACACTCGTAAACATTAGGTTTGAACTTCCGCTGACATCACGTGTGACCTTTCCAATGTGATTATTTAGTACATGAAGTCGTGGACGCGCAACATGGAGGCACTCCGATATATTTGTTTAAAAAAAGAATATAACTTTTTATTTTCTTGGATAATTACTACATCACCCTTATTCATTGGCTGGTGTCGTTTAGAGCCTTTTGAAGCTGCAATGAAACTTTGAAATTTGGACCTTAACCAACAGCTCCCTGTGGGACATTATACATGCAGATGAAGCCAGGAAAGCTTTCCTCATGAGCCTAAATTTGTCCACATAATTCATAATAATTAATAGTTTGTGTGTTTATTTCTTACTATGAAACTTCATTTTTAGGGTGAGCTAGTCCTTAAGCTTGCCATCCTCACTTACCTTATGTTGGAAAACACACGCAAGTACTTTTTAAGCATCCTTAAGTCTTTTGTTCTTTTGTAGTGACATCAAAAGCGTTCTCCAGGATCCAAAATTGAACTTGCTGCAACGCTGCCTCCTCGTGTCGCGGTAAGTGTGTGGAGTGTTTTCACAATACCAAAATGTCAGTAGTCTGTACCAATTCTGAAACCAAAGCCAAACACCCATACATGCTCATTGAAACAAACAATTTTATTAATAAAGCACATTAGTGATACAAGTGTACAAAAGCAGTTAATAGTGTCTACATGAAGTATACAAGTTAACTGTTGTTGAAACTGTTGTGTGCTCACTGAGGTCCTCTTCGGTCTGCTGCTGGAGAAGACAAATAGAATAAACTTCTGGAAGGCAACTGACTGAACATACGTGCATAAGCAATATTTTTGTAACGTATGGATGTAAAATGTAATTAACAGATTGCTGTCTAATATAATAAATACATGACAACTTCTTAAATTAGTCCCAGTAGTAGGATCTCTTCATTGACTTTAATAGAAGAAAATTACTGGTCATTCAATGTTATGTATGTTGAATTAAGAAATTTCACCTGCTTTTGATGAAATATATAACAGAGTATCATCGGCATAGCAGTGGACGCTAATTCCATTTTCTTCTGATAATATTCCCGAGGGTCAGCGTGTACAGATTTATTTCCGGCTGCAGCCATGATTTGTCTCGCAGAATGCCACAAAGTCCTGTGAGCACCTTAGAATTTAAAGGGAAACCAAAAAATGACAGAGTTACCCTCAAGTCGTCTGACTTCTGCCCATAGACAGCAATGTAACAGACGCAGAATGTCAGTTTTGTTGCTGTCTATAGGCCGGAGTTAGAAAGCTCCCGGACCTCATCAAAACTTTCTTCATTTTGCGATCCGAAGATGAACAGAGCTCCTAGGGTTGTCAAAAGACTTGGGGGTGAGTCATTTATGGCAGAATTTTCCCTTTAAATAAATGTGTTAAATTGTGCTTTACAGAATATCCACCAGATGGTGCGTGGAACAACATACTGTACAGGCCAGACAAGACTGCCCTTAAATGCTTGGGGCGGTTTCCTGGACAACGATTAGCTTAAACCAAGACTAGGCCTTAGTTAAATTAGAATATTTAAGTTTCTTTTTTTAATGCGACTTGGCTTGAGCCCTCTCCGGAAAACCGCCCCTTATAGTTTGTTATAAATCCTCTTCAACCCAATAATAATTATGCTTATCGATTAGCATGTTGCATTTAAAAATATAATTAACATCATTCACAGTGTAATAAGTGTACATCTCAGTGTTTGAAAAAGAGTTTAGCTCCAACCCACACCTGAATAATCCTGAAGACGCTGTTTAGCTGGATCAGGTGTGTTGAATAAGGGTTGCAGCTAAACACTGCAGAGCTGTGACCGTCCAAGGATTGTTGCCCGTTTGGATTTTCATCCTGGTTCTGGCATCCATAATCGGCCACACAACGCCATGTGACAGCCGAGTGTGCTCTGTTCTTGAGTCGCTCTCATTTCACTTTGTTTTATCAGGCTGTTTGGAGATGAATCAGACATTCAATTCTGGACAGTGGCAGCTCACTACATCCAGTTCTTTGCTCAGAATCGTCAGCCCATCATATCCACCCCAGAGGGCCAAACACCTGCCG
The DNA here is from genome assembly GCF_947034865.1 of Barbatula barbatula. NCBI lineage: Eukaryota > Metazoa > Chordata > Actinopteri > Cypriniformes > Nemacheilidae > Barbatula > Barbatula barbatula. The sequence goes on from NC_136777.1 coordinate 15,870,273, forward strand.
AGGATCTCCAGAGCATCCCTGTCAGTCACCTGGACATTTGCCATGACACCCTGTGTGAAAGCTCTTTCTTCCAGGTATGAGCCAATGACACTACAATTACATTTACATGTTATTTATTACAAGTACTAGATAATAAAGGGAGAAAAGGAAAGTACAGCCAAATCATCAAAGCGAATAATTCATTGAATCAGTGTTTCTCTTGCAGTTCTCCATTATGAAATATTTTTATTGCTGTTCTGCTGTAATCCATTATGGGCTAAAAGTAAAAGAAGAGCGATCTACTCCAGCGGTCTGACAGCACTTGTTAATGTCAAAAATGATTGAGATGGCCAAATGCTTGGGGATAGGCTTTTCATGATGGCTAAGTAAAGCAAAGTAGGTGCTACACGTGCTACGATAAAATCAGTCTGTGCGGAGAAAGATTTGACCAGTGTAGCACATGTGCGATACAGTTTGGTAGGTGCATTAGACACAGTTGGGTGTTTGAAGTGTTCGTCGTGGTGCTTGTTTGTGTGCATGATGTTAATCGATGGTGCACCACTATTATTTTGGTCTATATTGCGATTAAAACTTGTTTTCCATCGGCTTTGTACCTAGAGCTCAATGATTTCTGTAAAGGGGAATCCTGCTATTTAAATGTGTCCTCTGCCTGCTCTGCATGTTTGAGTGAATAAGTTGCGTCTGGATGGCGAGACATGATCAAAAGTTTTAAATGTTTTTTAGGCTATTTTGGTTGTTTGAATTGAGCCGCGCGTCTTCACAACGGAGAATCACATCACACATGCTCTCAGGAACATTTATATAATTGATCTTTCTCCACTATATCCCTTTAATATCTTTATTTAGCACCAAACGCGCTTCATTTGAACCCTTTCCCCTCGGCGCGCCAGCATTTCAAGAGGTCAAACACACCTAGTGCATCTTCATTTTCTGAAGCCCCAAATGTATTTGGATTTTTGCTTTTTGTCTTTGGACCTAAATGAAGTTATTAGTATTCAAGTCATTAAAACATGTTTTTAATAGAAAATAGAAGTTTTTGCAATAGCTTGTATGCAATAATGAATTAACCAAAACTGGACATGGCTCTTTGGTGAAAAAGGTTCCCAAGCACTGGGTCAGAGGATGAAAAACAGTCAAAGACTATACATGGACAAGATTGCTGCGTGTACAGGATGTTCTCTTTAAAGGAAAGAAATGAGAAAATCTATCTCTTATTCTCTTTGTGTCATTCAGAGGTTTCAGCTGGAGCGGGTTCATCTTCAGGAGGTGAAGAGGTCCAGTTATGAACACACTAAAAAGTGTGCAGACCAGCTTCTGCTACTGGGTCAGGTTAGTTCTCGTGAGCACTGCATTCTTTTATTTCACTGCACATCGGTATAATGAATCTGGATAAACTGAAAAAAGGGCTGTAGATCTGTTTACCAGGGTTTACAGACTAATGACAGGTAATGTCAGCTCTGATAGCAAATACTTTTAACGATAACACAAATCTAAGTAGTATTCTTCTAGTTCTATGCTATAGCAAATCTAACAGTTTTTGACCAATTCTTTTAAAACATTGCAGGAGGTACGATAGGGCAAAGTTAAAACTGGTTTTGCAAGCTCTTTGCATCCGATGGACACGCATCCTTTGTCATAGTAAAGTCTTAGGAAGGTGTACCTCTCTGAAAACGTAGACGGATATTGATCATTTTAGATGTTTAATTACGACCTGGGAGCATTGGGACAGTGAGATGTGAGATTATTTTTATGGAAATCTCAAATTCAACCAAAATCTTTATTTTTCTCTTGTTTTGGTGAAGCTCAAGTGGGAGACCGTGCACATTCTGACTCATTGTGCCAGCAGCACGGGTCTCATTTGTGTGTAAGCTTCACATAGGTCAGACGCCATGTGATGAACTTCTGCTCCGTAGGGGTCATGTGGGCACTTGAACAACTTGTGCACCACATGCCCCCCGAATCCTCAGAATAATCCTATTGTTGATTTATTTTGGATTATTGTAATTCAACATAATAAACTACATTTGTTTTTTGACAGTATATAAAGACTGACTTAGTATAATGTTTACTGTGACGTTTATGTAACAACTGTACAGTGTAATGCAATGTAAGTCGCTTTGGATAAAAGCTTTTATGTTTCTCTTTACCCCACAGACGGACCGGGCAGTACAGTTGCTCTTGGAGACCAGCGCAGATAACCCGAGCTACTACTGTGATTCTCTTAAAGCCTGTCTAGTAACCACCATCACTTCCTCTGGCCCGTCTCAGAGCACCATTAAACTGGTAGCCACCAATATGATTGCCAATGGCAAACTGGCAGGTAGAGCAACAGAAAGTGATCATTTATACAAACATCCTTTAGTTGTTTGCCATATTCTTTCTTTCCTGGAATGCAAATGGAGAGTTTTCATTCATACGATGAAAACAGAAAGTGTGCCAGTCAACCTTGAAGAAGAAAGTATATATTAGCCACATGATAGCTTTGTGAGAGGAGCAGATAACATGTTTTCATTTACTGGGAACTTAAGTTACTGCTATAGCATAACACATCATTTCTTTCATGAAATTAAATCATTTTCATGCACGGAGAAATGTTTATTATGTTGACATACCAGTTCTGGTTGAAAAATGTAATATTTTTATTAGATGAATATATTTACTATTTTCTTAAATTCTAAAATGTAGAACATTATTTCCATGACAATTAAGCACATTTTCTTTCCATTTCCAACTCCATTCTTAAACTATGAATCAGCACATCCACAACTCCTATTAGCTTATATAGCATGTAGCAGGTGTACATCGGGCTTCATATCTACCCTCTTCCTCGTGGATGCTATTAACAGTATGCTTTCCATGGTGTTGCTCTCAGCTGATTCTCTGTGCGTCTCTGTGTCTAAGAGGGCGTTCAGTTGCTGTGCCTGATCGACAAAGCAGTTGATGCGTGCCGTTATCTGCAGACATACGGAGAATGGAACCGCGCTGCCTGGCTGGCCAAGGTACTACACACACGCACACATGGTGAGACCAGGACCCAGTTGCATAAACTTAGCCGCTAAGTTAAGACCGCGTCTTAACAACTAGTCTCACTGACTAGCACTTAGTTTGGTCTTTTGCAGTCTTGCTTTTCATATATCAATAAGCCCAATCTACCTTTTATGTAACTAATTTGAAGTAGTTATGACCAGTCTTGAAGAAATAAATGAGATGACTGACTTCTAAGACTAGTCTAAGCTGTTTATGCAACCGGCCCAAGATATTTTTCACCACTTCTGTAGAATGAGTACGTAGAAGGTATGCCAAAAGCATAAATGTAAAGTTATGCATGTGACGTCACTTTCCGAACATTCCGTAACACTTCCCCTTGAGTGGCCAAACACGGTTTACAGATTCAGCACATGTTTGCGTGAGTGTTTTGCCACTTAAGGGAGCGTGTCCCGCCACTTAACGGGGCGTCTCCCTGGGTGTTCACGTGGACAAGTGATGTCAATGCATACCCTATATACATAATAGATAAATATTGAATATTCATTTAATTCTGAATACAGTCATGGAAAAAAATGAAGACATCATTCCATATTTTCATTGAATCAGCATTTTTAGATGTATTGGTCATTCCAGTTCAGTGTCTGTTGAATTTTAACAAAATCAAACCTCAGGAGTGACACAGTCATCTAACATCAAATCAAACCTCAGGAGTGACACAGTCATCTAACATCAATGTGAAAGACTGACAGCAGGCCGAAAAACAGAAATTTTCATGCATGAATATGCTCAAAAGTGAATTTGTACTTTTCTTTGCAGTATTTGAGGTCTGAAAAAATACATTAAAAAATCATTATTGGATCCCCTGCTTATTTTGCAAGTTTGCCTGCTTACAAATAAATGAAGGATCTATTTAATGATATTCTTTCTCCATCTGTTACGATAAAACTACCATCAAAATCTGATGGTAGTTTTATCGTAACAGATGGAGAAAGAATATCATCCAGACAATACAGAAAAAAATTTTTATTTAAAGGTTGCCATATCACCCTGTAGTCCAAGACTTGTTGCCCACTGAAGCTAAGCAGGGCTGATGGGAGGCATCCTGGGAAGGCTAGGTTTCTGCTGGAAGAGGTCAGCAGGGGGCGCTCACCCTGTGGTCTGTATGGGTCCTAATGCACAAGTGTAGTGACGGGGACACTATACTGAAAACAGCGCCGTCCTTCGGATGAGAAGTTAAACCAGTGGTCCTGACTCCCTGTGGTCATTAAAGATCCCATGGCACTACTTGTAAAGAGTATGAGTGTAACCCCGGTGTCCTGGCCAGATTCCCTCCACTGGCCCTTGTCAATCATGGCCTCCTAATAATCCTCACCTTCCTAAATCAGCTTGTTATGTATACAAAAGATGCCTGCCAACAGAATCTGTATCTTCCATTTCAACCTCTCCAACACCACGGTCAAGACCAAACTGGTTTCAAAGGATGTCAGGGACAAGACTGTAGACCTGCACAAACCCTTTATGGGCTACAGACAGATGCTTGGTGAGAAGGACACAACTGTTGGTGTGATTATTTGGAAATAGAAGAAATACAAAATAACTATCAATTGTCTTTGGTCTGGAACTCCCTGCGAGGTTAAAGGATTATAAAGGTGGAGAAGCTCGAACAGTTAATGCGGTGCCAGGTTACGTTGCGATTTTTTTACAACAAAAATAATTTTAAACTCAATCCTAAAATACCCAGACAGCCAATGTAATGATCTGAATCACATGATCGGATTTTTGTTCCATGGTTTGGAAATTTTGCAGCTGCATTTTGAGCTTATTGGAGGCGATGTATAGAGGATATAGAGGATTTGGAGACATCAAAGTAAAGCGAATTACAGTAGTCTGATCAAGATGTAACAAGAGCATGAATATCAGTCTCAAGAAATTCAGTAGAGAGGATTGGTTGAATTTTTTGAGAGGAGGCGCTTAAGTCTATGATCCTAAAAGACGGCTAAGATGTTAATGCAGGATAGAGGAAACGCAGTAGTCCAGGTCAATATCATTGCCTCCATGATTTTCATGTGGCCTGAAGACCACAACCTCTGTTTTTCGATTCATTCCGAAATAAGAATTTGGGGCAAAACCAAATCAGTCAAAAAGAGATTTCAGAGTGTCAGGATTATTGTGATTCTTGTGTTTGTGACGACCTCTGCTGTTGGTCCTGGAAATTGATCCTGGCACTTGAGCTACCAATTACCAGTCAACTGGAAACACCTGTTCTCAGGCATTAGGCAGTGCTTAAAAGATCGAGCCGAGCCGGGAAAGGGAGCTCTTCGGTTGTTGCCCTTTGCTTTTGTTTGGACTTTGCTTTTGTTTGGATTTTGCTTTTGGATTTAGATTTAACTTCAGTTTGGTTTATTGTCACTGACATTCCACTTTTACATTACATTACATTACACTACACTACATTACATATACTGATATTGCTGACTCTGTTCTTTATCCGTTTCTACTTTATTATCCTTTGTTGATTCATTTATATTTAAATAAATAATTATTTAAGCGTATGCTTTGTTTTCGTGTGTCCCTTGTTTTTGTTGCCACCCTTGAGCCAAGGGTCGTAACATGTTTCAGAGGCTGATCATCCGCATATCAATGAAATGAAACGTCTGACCTCTGTGATTGCCATCAAGGGTTTCTCCACCAAAAACAATAGCATGCTTTGCTCGGGGATCAAATACTTATTTACTCAATGCAATGCAAATTCATTTCTAACTTTTATATTTTGTGTATAATATAAAGTTTGATATTCTATCATTTTGTTGATATTCTGTTTCTATCCGTTAAAACAAACTTACCATTCAAATTGAACACCCTTCCTTTCTTTGAAAGTTTACAACTCTTGAGCATGCACAGTAACTTATTCTTATATTATTTCACTTGAAAAGGAAGTCGTTTAATTTGATTTGAGCCCAGGTCTGTGTCCAGGTTCTATTTCACTAGTGTTTGTTAGAGGTTTTTCAGTAAGTGAGGTTTAAATGGCTCCTCATATTTATGTGTACTACAGCACTCATCAAACAATCAGATGAATGTCATGTTTCTTTCTCTTTGCATCAGGTGCGCCTGAACCCAACAGAGAGCTCAGATGTGCTGAAGCGCTGGGCAGAGCATCTGTGTTCTCCTCAGGTTAATCAGAAGTCAAAGGCCATCCTGGTCCTGCTATCACTTGGATGCTTTCAAAAAGTGGGCGAGATGCTTCACAGGTTTGCTCTCCGTTCTTCTCTCAGCCTCTTATACCAATCATTTGGATACGTTTTTTTTAAAGACTTGATGTTCTGATGTCTCTGACATGTCTTTACATTTCCTGACAGCATGAGATATTTCGACTGTGCTGCACTGTTTATCAAAGCATGTTTGAGATATGAAGTGATGGAGGCCAATGACGATGATGTCAATATCCTTTAAGTGCATCTCTCTTTTTTCAAAGCTTCCCAGTTAACACAGTTACGTTGTGAGAATGTATCTGGACTGGACCATATTCATTCCAGCGACATAACACTGTTGTGATGACGTAACATTTGATGTTGTTGGGACGTGGTGATTACCTCCTAAAACGTACCTGGGGTCTAATTTATAAACGTTGCTTACGCACAAAACTGGGCTGGAAACGTGCGTACGCCACTTCCCATGCAAAGATTGTCATCTATTCAAAACAAACTTGATGGGAGAATGTGTGCGCCTGTAAGCAAACTCTGAGCCATTCGTACGCATATTCTGGAGACATGGGGAATTGGCGTGAGTCTTTGGTTTGATCGCATTTATAAAAGACAGATGCAGCTGTACGATTATTTCCAAAAACATACGATGCGTGCAGGGGGATGGGGGTACGAAACTAAAACATGTGCCAACAAAACACAGTTTCATTTTGATCAGTTTTCAAGTTCCACAGAGGTTCATATATTGGCATTTCTATTGTTATGCTGTACCAATTAGGAATGATCTGCTAGTGCACTTCTGATAGTTGATCAACATTAATATGGTAGTGATATTCAACAAGGTACAATCTGAATTACATTCAGCGTAGAATTACAGTAATAAAGTCATAATTGTTCAAATTAAATAGTTAAGAAATTGTCAATAGCAAAATAGAGGGTAACACATCTTTGTGTTATGCTGCATTAAGATTTGTTCTCATTGAAATGACTAAAGTCATATTCCATTCACTAGGAGTGGGTGTCTCGATACTTTTGTCCATATAGGTTATGTGCATGTGTATTGTTTTTATTTCAGGAACTGAACCAAATAACAAAAAAAGATGAAGCATTGTTTTCAAACCCTGAATACTGCAAAGACTCAAATACTAATGTTATTACATGTAATTCATATTTGATGGAATAAGCCTTGTTTTTAATGACGGCTGAATTTTCACGTGTTGTCTTTGCATTAACAGATTCTTCAACATCCTCATCGCACATTGAAATCTGACTTTACACACAAATGCTTTGACTAGTTGAAGTGCCATCATTGAAATGCATGTTTACCTTATGGACAAAAGGGCCTGTATATGGGCATATAAAATGAGAGATTTGTGTTTTATAAGATGAAAAACCCATGAAATGATTTATCAAAGTAAAAATGTTAAATATTAACCAGTTTATGTAGTACCTGTATATAGTTGCCCCAAGCATTTTTACACATGAATAAAACTTTGTGTCCTGCTCAGAGGTTAAGTCAGGACTAAGTCTTAGTTAAATTAGAACATTTAAGGTTTTACAAACATGCTTTACAAAACAAATATGGCAAAAAATGGCACTGATGTATTTTAAGATTTGTCAGTTGAAGCTGTTTTTACATTTATTTTAGGCCTTTAAGTCGCGTGTGCGTGCGTGCGTGTGTGCGTGCGTGTGTGTGTTCGGTTAAATTCAAAGCAAATGCCATTTCATAAAAATAATGATTCCTTAACCAAGCGTTGCACAAAAGCTCGTAGGTGTTTCCTTCGTCAACTATGCCAAACTGCTTCGCTCCATCGGACTAAAACAGGGAGCTTTGCTGTGGGCATCCCAGGCTGGAGAAGCAGGAAAGGAGTTGCTCGATGAGTTGTCAAAAACAGAAGGTGTGGGACTAGATCCCAGTCTCAATGACGAAAAGACGGATGACACTCTTGTAAATATGGATTGACTTGAAGAAAAAGGGTGAACTTCATGAAAAATAAAAGAGAAGTTTAATTTAATAAAGTCTCAAATTCACAGCAAGAGATCTGGTTTTAGTGTCGCTCTTTTACAGTGTATCCATATGTTAGGTATACTGTATGCAAGTATGCGCACACAGAAGCACACGTTTTATTGTACTGAAATACATTTGTCCAGTCATGTAGACACTTTATAATTTTTTTGTTGACTGTGAGATGTGTTGTGAATCCGATAACATTCCCCTAACAATTGCTAAAAACATTACCTGGTGCTGTTATGCATTTAAAACCTGTTTTGCAATTACACAATTGACTAAATATGTTTTCTTTGTGAAGTGTAACAAACCAATTAAACATTCTGGATTTGCATTATTACATTTCCTACACTTAACACTCTGCCCTACCAGGTATTACAGGCAAAATTATATTAATAAAACGGCACATTCGGATTTGTAAATTGCAAAATCACAAATACAGTAATTAATTTATTACATTGTTTTAATCATGGAAGATCATTATTATGTGTGGTTTTGTTTTGCTCGTCCTTGAAGAATTATATGTATTTAGGGAAAGAAGTTGTGAATTTGGTACATGTTTGTTGTTGCTGTAAGGTTTTTGTGTGAGATTATGTAAATGTGCTGTCATGACCAAGAGTAAACCAGTGTTGATGCACCAGGTACAAATCTTCACCATTCTTCTATTGTAATCGTTGATGTGCTCGTGCATTATTGTAAACTGGTGAATGAAGTGTCCTCTGTTCAAAATACACTTTGATTTTGGTGCGGTCACATTTAAGACACATTTTATGAAAAATAAAAAGGCACCTTTGAAAAGGGATCTGTGAGACGCTTCATATATGAACCTCTTAAATGTTGCATTTAGAACCTTTTCAAGGGTTCATTTCAGAGTTCCAGCATTAACCACAAGTAAGATTCGTTATGACAAACCAATTCATAATATGTTATTGTGCAACTAACTGTGAAAGTTAGTTGTACAGTTTAAGAACCAGGATAGAAAACAGCTCTCAATAAAATGTATTTGTGAATGATGGTTTGACATCAGCTATATATTTCCTAAGACTACAGAGCGTCTATGACCCCTACACCTTCAGTCAGGATACTGGCACAATCTGTTCTGATGCTGGACCTTTGGGATTTTTGTTGGTGGTTCACTGTAGTAAAAATATGTTTAGTTGTATTATATTTTTATTGAAAATGGACACTTGTGTAAACCTGTGTTAGTGTTGAAAAAGCTCCATGTGCGTGTAGAGATGGAAAATGATCAGGTATTCCAAATGCAAAGTCAACAAGCTTTCTGAAGTAAAGGTCTGCCCTACGATGAGGCCTTGTGGGGGTTTCAGGAGCCCAAGGATGATTGGTAAGGTGAACATGAAGGTGTTGTCAGTCACTTTTTTAACTTCATGTGGACCACGCCCTGTGAGAAATTGTCTAGTTTCTTTTCCTTGATCGAATCCCCAATTTGCCTGTATAGGCCCATGTGGCAAATATTCAGATATAAGTGTAGGTTATGCTTGAGCAGGGGTATTCGATTAAGCTTCCAAGAGGTCCGATCTCTATATTTTCTTCAATACGGAGGTCTGGACTGCCTGTTTTTTCTTAGATAAATATTTAATAAATTCAGCCCATAAATAAGATCTGATCTCTTGTATTTATTTAATATTTTGATATCCACTGTATGTGGACTATGTTTGTATTGTAGGCTCTGTGGTTTAAGGGGAATCTCATCATAAACACAAAACAAAGTTACTTACTAACCTTTAGCCTTTCTGTGCCATTCATACCTGAACTCCTTCTATCTTTAAATCAGAACATTGTTCATTACTAAATGTGAACCTTGAAATCTTAATTAATCAAATTAATGCTTGAAATTAATCTTTGATGCTTGTTAATTAATAATTCATATTACAGTATGGGCGTGCCAAAAGGTTTTGCGAAAACTACCTATGGCGCGGGTTACTGACGTCATCACCACGAAAAGTTTAGGTTAAAGTTAGCAAAACCTGTAAGCAGTAAATATAAATTATCTTTTTATAGCAATCAAAAATAAATGACAACTATTTTTAGGGTTAGGGTTTGCAAACCAACTGATAAGTGCTTTACCGCCACCTGCTGGACTGAACGCTGATTGGCCAATACAGTACATCATCAGGTGGGAATTAGATATAGTTTGTAGTTTGATGTTAGGATGGTATTTCAAAACACTTGATGTTTACGTGAAGTTATATTAGCCTAGCCTCTTAAAAGAGTAACAAAATAACTTACCAGTGGATGATGAAACTGCCTCCCATGCCTTTTCTTTAGTTAACTCAACTTTATTTATACAGCGCTTTTACAATTTTCATTGTTACAAAGCAGCTGTACAAGAAAACATATTGACTATAAACAAAACATATAAGGTTATACAGGTCAAAACACACAAGACAGACACCCACACACAGACACACATACAAACACGCACACAGACAGACACACACACAGACACACATACAAACACGCACACAGACAGACACACACACAGACACACATACAAACACGCACACAGACAGACACACACACAGACACACATACAAACACACACACAGACAGACACACACACAGACACACATACAAACACACAAACAGACAGACACACACACAGACACACATACAAAAACGCACACAGACAGACACACATACAAACACACACACACACACACACAGACACACATACAAACACACACACAGACAGACACACACAAAGACACACTTACAAACACGCACACAGACAGATACACACACACACACACACACACACACACACAAACACACACACAGACACACACGCAGATACATGCACACACACACACAGACAGACACACATACAAACACGCACACAGACAGACACACACGCAGATACATGCACACACACACACAGACAGACACACACACATACAAACACACACACACGCACACAGACACACACGCAGACACACATACAAACACACAGACAGACACACACGCAGATACATGCACACACACACACACACAGACAGACACACACGCAGATACATGCACACACACACATACAAACACACACACAGACGGACACACACGCAGATACATGCACACACACACACAGACAGACAGACACACACGCAGATACATGCACACACACACATACAAACACACACACACACACACACAGACGGACACACACGCAGATACATGCACACACACACACACACACACACACAGACAGACACACACGCAGATACATGCACACACACACATACAAACACACACACACACAGACGGACACACACGCAGATACATGCACACACACACACACACATACAAACACACACACAGACAGACACACAAGCAGATACATGCACACACACACACAGACAGACACACAGGCAGACACACATACAAACACGCACACAGACAGACAAACACAGACAGACACACACAGACAGACAGACACACACACACACATAGAAACACGCACACAGACAGACACACACACACACACACACACACACACAGGAGCCATCATTGAGAATCACACTCAAGATAAGGAGAGAGAAACACAGGTCAAATATCAGACACACAATAAATTCCTATATGCAGTGTTAATTAAATAAAACTATTAAATTCTAGCAGCCCCCCGGCCAGATAAACAGTGCAAAACAGTATGCAAACGATGGGGAGGAACCCAAAACTCCATTGGAGGAGATAAAAAACCTCAGAGGGAAATCAGGCCTAACCAGGGGATTCCAGGTCCCCTCTGGCAAAAGCTGCAGCCTCTGCACAAGCTCGACAGTGCGCGCACAACAAGGCAAAATAAAAAAAATTGATTTAAGATTATCATTAATAATCTAATAGCGGCTGAAATTTTGTAGTGAAGACGTGTCAAGTTGCCGTGTCCTCCTTTATCCAGCTCTATCATCTCAGCTTTTGTCAGGTCTGGGCATGAACTGCGTCCTGCTGCTCTGGTAAACTTGGAACAATGAGACAAGACTGGCTGAGAGTAGAGTACTGTTCTGCACTCTTTGATGCAGCAAATACATCAGTTGTTATTGGAAGTGTTCCTGGATCCGGTTGATCTAACTAGTGCAGCCTAAACCTTCAGAATATTTATATTATGATAGTGTCTGCAAGATTAAAAAGATGCGTCTTTAGTCTAGATTTAAACTGTACAGCAAAAATGGGCTTGATGTGTTAACGATCGCTGCATGCGCTACAATAATGCGATTATTTTCAATAATCAGAGTAAGGACTTAATCGCAGTAACATTTTGAGAACACCTCCAAGCCGCCCCCTCGCACGATTTTCCATTCTTTCCCTTAGCTGCACATTCAATGTTATAGAAAGTGAAAGTAAAGATGATAAAGAATATTAAAACCGTTCACGCTCTGCGTCAATGCCTGCGTACGCTAAAAATATTCTGTACATGGTTTCTAGAAGTCTAATATTATCTACACAGCGAAAAATCAACCATGGGCCAAGTTAAGGCGTATGAAACACACTTCTTTAATTAACTCTCAAATATACACGTATTAAATGCTTCACATAAACAAAAAATGATCTCTCACCATAAAATGCACATTTGACACATGTCTATAAACATCAAATCATCAAGCAAAAGATTCAGAAAATGCCATTTAAATGTGCTGTTATATAATTAATAAGTTAATTTTTAATAAGTTCAATTTAAATTAAAATGTTATAGTAAAATAAAAAACTATGTTGCAATGATATGTTGATCATTAAATAATTTTTTACAGTGTATCCACAGAGGCCTTGTATAGGCTGTGGAACCTATATATTCAACATAGATAAACATTTGTTTTCATTGTTGTTGGGTTCTCTGTACCCCACACTGGATGGTGCAGCCTTCAAGCTCCTGGCCCCATTAATCCATCCCTGCTCATCCCTCACTTTCCCACGTGAACCCTTGAGTGCCATGACCTGTTCCCTTGAGTGGTAAAACACGCAGCAAAATGGCTGCTTTCAATAGGAGAAATGAAAGAAACCAGGACGAAGACACGCAATTATTTGCTGAAATTAAAATCAGTTGTACTTGACGGTGATCCTTACGATTTACAAAGGAACCAGGTGTCCTTGGACACTGCGGAATTTCATTTCCTGATATTCTATGCTGCCATTATGCAGTGTTTTGCCACTCAGGGGGCGTGTTTTGGAGTGTTCACGTGGGAAAGTGAGATTACGTGCATACCTGCTATAGAGATGGAAGGGTCTGTAATACTTACCATAGGGGGAAGGAAAGCATAACGGCTAACATGGCTTACACGAGACACCCTCAGCCAATCATATATGCCAGTGGAGTTCAGTTTTACTGCAGTCAGTAACCGTTTACGTCGCATGAATTTGTTTGTTTGTATTATCAATACATATTACACAAGAAAAGTGATTTTGTTTGTTATGCTGACATGATCGTTTAAAATAGACAACATGACCGTATTTGTAAATGTAATTTTTTGTTAAAATCTGGAAGCCATAGAAACCTTTTTATTTATTTTACATTATTCATTAAATCACATTGTCATGATAAACGCAACAGTCACGTTTCCTATCACATGGTCATATTTCAAATGTATTTATAGAAACATATTCATTCAACAACAAATATACAATATCACATTTTTGTCTTTGTCATAAAATTGCATTCGCTTCATATGCATACATACAGTTTCAAGTTCTCACAGCTGCTGAAACCTGAAAGCCAAAGTTTCCTGTTAAAGGCAGTTTATTCAGTGTATTGAAGCTTCTCTTCCATTGACATCCATTCATTAGAAACTGCCCCTGATCTCCTGTCCTGACAACCGGCGTTAGCATTAGCCGTTCTGGCTAACCCTGCAGGCTTTCCTTTAAAGACGCTCCACCGTTGCTGAAAAACGTCAGCAAATCCGCCATATTGGACAGGGCAGAGTGCCCACAAGTGAACCAGAGCTGTGGATTTCTAATAAGAAACTCAGTGCTTTGTACTTTTTAATAATACAACAAGAAACATCTAAACATGACACTGTTTATGAAATATAAATATTCGACAGCAACAATACAGCAAATGTATTACCAAATCCATGCAGGAATATCTCATATAGACGTACACGAGAAGGGGGAGCACAGAGACAGTGAAACAAGCAGAGTAATAAACCAAGAAATGATCGAATTATTAAATAAAAATATTTGTATTATATTGCATTTTTTTTATTATAAAAATAACTGCTTGACAAATATGAGGTTTAAATCCTTGACATTACATATTGTTTTATAATAATTAATATTTTTTTAATAATAAGATTCTATGTAATTGAAGACAAAAGGGTATTGAAATGCAGACGGTTCGTTACCCATCAGAATTCGTTGATAAATGTAAACAGTATTGTGCAGAATGACCGCGGGCTCCCTCAAAGCTAACCCGTTGATAGCACAGTCTGTCCCGGTCTAATATGGCGGCGATGTAGACATACAATTCCACGGCTAATGTGAAGTTTATGTGTGACTATCCAGCGACCTACCACGTTTTTTGTAGTGAGCAAACATTAATGTTGAAAGAGCAGTGAGACGCGCGAACGATTGACTTTATAGCGGGTGCTTTACATTGTGTTAGCTTATATCTCGTGGACGCGTTGAAAGCAATGTCCGAAGCGGTGCGCGCGATGTGTGAGGAGCTCACCAAAGCTGTTAATGTGATGATGGATGCAGAATCCAGCCAAAGATACCGCCTGGAGGCCCTTAAGGTGATAATCACAAGCATTTTGTCAATTGACTCGTTCGTGCTATAGAAGCTAGTTTAATAAGAGAAAACAAATCCTCATAGATTCTTCCGCTAGCATCCTCATTCAGAACAAGTGCTTTGGGTTTCCCTGAGGCTACTTTATAACCTTCGGATCATCACAAGTAGTCTAACTGTCAGATCTTGTTTTGTAGTTTATTGAAGAGTTCAAGGAGAAATGTCCCTTCTGTGTTGAGTGTGGTCTCCAGTTAGCGGAGAGATCTCAGACTGCAGTGGTCAGACACTTTGGCTTGCAGATCCTGGAACATGTGGTCAAGTGAGTGTCTGAATGACTGCATATCATACTATTATATGTATTATATATATATATGTATGTATATTGATCTGAAATGTCTGGTTTGCAGGTTTCAGTGGAATAACATGGCACTGCAGGAGAAGGTCCAGTTGAAAAACTGCACAATGGATCTGTTATCACATGTGAGCGTGGTCATTGTATCTCTAAAATCTGATGCATGGTCCAGCACGCTTGCTTTAATCACATGCATCGTGTCCTTTTTCAGGGTATGCAGCCGGTTCTGGAAGAGGAATGTTATGTTAAGGATGCCCTGTCACGCATAGTCGTTGAAATGGTCAAAAGAGAGTGGCCACAGCACTGGCCTGACATGCTGAAGGAGATGGAGGCGCTGACTGCTATGGGGGTATCTCAGGCATTTTAGACACATAGAGGGATGTTGTTTAAAGGGACGGAGTTGATAATCCTACTCCAAGCTCCAACCAGGAAACAGAATGACTCTGTTTATAAATGTTTTGTACACAAATATATATATATCAATTACTCACCTTCTTCTTTTCACCCCAGATTGTACTCACTTTTTTGAACACAATATCACACAGTGCTCACTCATCTTAGAAGTAATCCGTATTTATTGCTTGTGTTTTCATTTTATATGACAGATCATTTTAAAGGGGTCATATACAGTTTTCTGTGTCTTTTGTGCATTCTAAGTTGTCCATGCATGTATTAGACACATAAAATTGTAAAAATGAAAGTGTCAGAAACAAAAGCTGCATTCTATCTGAAACTTTAAACGCCTCGTGTAGCCACACCCCACACAAATCTACATCAGTTGGTGGTATGATTTGACTAAGACCGCCCACATGTAAACGCACGTGAGGTGCCTGTGCCTGTCATCACAAATAAAGAGGAACCTGATGTTCCAAATATGGTAAGAGGCGTTACATTTCCGTGCAGTATTCGACCAATTACTACGCACTGGTTAACTGGCCAATCATAACACACCTCGCTTTTCAGAGCCATGAGCTTTGTAATAAATCTGTCTGTTTCAGAGAGGCGGAGCAAAGAGGAGATACAAAACATGCACAGTATGTGTAAAATACAGCGTTTGTGAACCTTAAATCGTGTTTACACGTTACATTACATCTAAAACAACTTATAATATTCATTTTAGCAGTTTCATATGACACCTTTAAATGTATTTACAGCAAACTCTTGATCCAAATCCAATAATATATACTCCTGCACGAATCAAAGATGCCAGCCTGTTATTAATGTTAAATACTGTTATTTTTGCTTGTCTCATGATTAAGCAGAAACACAATAGTATTATTTTGCTAAGCTTAACCCACCAACACATAATGTTTATAACTGTTAGATATTCTTTTGAAGTGTCATTTTTAGACCTTTACGTCTTATTATATTGACCTACAGAGATGAGATCTTTTCAAAGAATTGAGCTCCGCTAAAGAAATCAATTTATAGACCTCTGAGATGGAATGAGGGTGAGTAAATGATTCAGTTTTGAGTGAACTTTTCTTTAAAGTTCCCCAGAAGCCACTATTGTTTGGTTTCCTCACTTATGTACAGGAAACTACTTATTGTTATCATCATTGTTTTTGTTGTTTTATGTTATGTGGTTTTACAGCACAACATGCAGAAGTCTTAAGAATCATCTGCATGTTCGGTTCTTAAAATCTAGATTTGACTTTGGTTGAAATTGATTGTTATCCCTAATTCTTTTCAGGATGCTCAGACAGAACTTGTGATGCTTATTCTGTTACGGCTAGCTGAGGATGTGATCACGTTTCAAACATTACCCATTCAAAGACGGCGAGATATCCAGCACACCCTTACACAGAACATGGACAGCATCTTCACCTTTCTGCTCGGCGTACTGCAGCTCCATGTGAATGAGTACCAGAAACTGGTTAGTTTTTGAGACAATCATTAGTTCATGCTTTGTGCTGTTAATCTTTATTTCATTTGGTTTATTCATGTTTTCTAGAAAAGCATTGTTGGTCAAGAATTAATGGTGAGTTGGATTATTTGTCAGTCAACTTCAAGTGCATTTGTTTACTCCATTTTAATTATTATTGTTTTTATTTGTAAAGATACAGTCTTGCCTTGGTTTTATCAACAGATGAAAGCTCACTGTCGAGTTGGTGTGGCTACTCTTAATACTCTGGCTGGCTACATTGACTGGGTTGCTCTAGGTCACATCACTAATGATAACTGCCGTCTTTTGGAGATTCTGTGCCTTTTGCTGAGTGAACCTGAGCTACAGTTGGAAGCTGCAGAGTGTCTTCTCATTGCCATTAGTAGGAAGGTGAGAATGTTTTGTTGAAAGTTGTTGCTGTCCAAGTGTTAATGCTGGTTTTCTTTTATGTATGTAGTGAAAGTAAGTGAATGGGAACTAGGGCTGTCAAGATCCAAAAAAACAATTAAGGCAATTAAGAACGTTTTATTTGTTTTTGCTGCGGCATGCCCTAGTGCGTCCAAGGGTTGCAGCAGAGTCCTAGATTTCAATTGAAATAAAAAAAATTATGGAATATTGACCAGTGGAACAGTGTCTAAGATTAAGTAGGATCTATATCTAGAAATGCAATATAATATACATGACTATTGGCCGATTTTTACTTGTGCGCCGTAGCCTCTACGCCGTTGTTACATTTTTGGAGAGGTGCGTGTCAGGCTACGATGTAGGGTACCCTGACATACACATGAGCATATACTGAACTTATGTCTTCAGAGGTGTATATCGACCTTACATAATGAAGCGTTATGTTTTTATGATCTTGGAATGAGCTTTTTCTATCTACTGCGCCTAAATCAGATCCTGCAACAATACAACAAACAACGGTAGAGATCGCTATGAAAAGACGAAACAAATCCGAGGTTGGCAGGTCGGATGCTACCAACTCAACAAAAGGGGAATTTGCCCTCATTATACAGATTGTACGCGGGGTCTTTAAATGTATTTATCAACATTAAATACTTTTTGAGAAAATTAAGGCCATTTAAAAGTCTTGAAAGCCATTTTCCAAGGTATTACATTTTGTATTGTCCAAAGTAGGGATACACTGAATGTTTGGCAACCGAAAATATCTTTAAAAACGTGACGTGTGATATGATCAACCCGCTCGCGTGTTAATAATGTCGGCAGTGTGTGTAGCAATTTTTAATGTGGGAGAAAGAAACGTCACAGAACTTGCCGCGGCGGAGTAAATGTCTGAATGAAAGCATCTTTACCGATTGCTAGCTTGTGTACTTCAGACTGGAGTTGGCAACCTCTCAAAGTGAACTGAACTGGTTTTTAGTCAGAACTGCTTGCATGGATGTGTTAGGGGAGGGACTATGCTTCATAGCTCCAGTGAGTTATTGAGACAGGCCGGCCAAAAAAGAAAATGGTCAAAAAAACTGTGGTCTAACTCCACAGTTCAATACTACATTGTTCACAGTCTTTGTAAAGTATTACACCATTACATTTATAATGTTTAGAATTTAAATACAACTTTGTTTAATGTCAACTTTTTTTCTGAAAATAATTAACATTATCAAAGTTTCCAAAATTAGCTTGATTTGACCTGGAATGACCCCATATGTGACTCTGGATCTCAAAACCAGTCTTAAGCAGCACGGAAACATTTTTAGTAAAAGCCAAAAATACACTGTATGGGTCAAAATGATAGATTTTCCTTTTAAGCCAAAACTCATTAGGATATTAAGTAAAGATCATGTTCTATGAAGATATTTTGTAATATTTCTACACTAAATGTATATAAACTTTATTTTTGTGAGTGGATGTCCTACTACAGCGCCTCTGTTCAAAGGCGATTTTCTCAATATTTAGATTTTCTGGCTCTTTCTCAGATTCCAGAGTTTTAAACGGTTGTATCTCCGGCAATTGTTTTCAAATCCTAACAACCCATATATCAGTAGAAAGCTTTATTATATGTTCAAAAAATGGACTCAGGGTCAAGGGTCACATATGACTTGACATTTCTAATTAAAGAATGATATTAACATACTACAATAATAACATTTTGAACTGTCTATTTCTACAGGGAAAGTTAGAGGAACGCCAGCCTCTCATGGTGCTGTTTGATGAAGCTGCCATGAATTATATCCTTTGTGCTGCACAGTAAGTGAACTGTGACTCAACCTCGATGGAAATGTGCAGTGATTGAACTGAGTGGATGATGAGGTTTGTTTTCACTTTGCTGTTACAGGTCTGCAGATGGAGCAGCTTCATGCATCCAGTGAGTTCACATTCCCTTTTACAAACACCTTTGAGCATGCTAGACTTTTAGAAAACCCGAGTGAATGGGTATTTGATGAACACATTTATTTACACACCATGGATTGTCATGCATTCACGCTGTTATTGCTATTTTCATTATGTTAAAGCTGTGTTGTACAACATTGGATTGTTTAATATTATCATCATTACCATTTCATGTAATTTAAAAGATCACACAGGGGCCTATTTATGTTAAGATTTGAAACGAATTAGCAGCTCACCATCCTTGACCTTTGCAATGCAGATGAATGCAGAATTTCGCCGGAGGTGGCAATTGAGTTTCCGCATACACAATTGTATGCATATGAATGGAAGATAATGGAACGGAAAAGTCTAGTGTGCAGCATAAGTGTGCGGTAACTGAATAAATGATGAATCGCTGTCTGTCTCTTAACACTTCAGATCATCAAATGGCATTGTTGAAAGAAGATACACATTTTTGAAAAGGCTGTGTCAAGTTCTCTGTGCCCTTTGCGGCCAACTCTGCTCACTAGTGGTAAGCTGACAGCTTAATCATCACGGTTTATCATTTTTATGAAAACATGCAAGAGATACATTTGTTCCTTTTAGGGTTCAGATGTTGAAGTGCCGGTTCCTGTTAACCTGAATAAATTTATGGAAGCACTTCTGTCCTTCACCACCCATTCCAGCCAGGTACATCATCATTATAGCTTCTGGTGTATACTGTATACTCATTCTGTTCATTTGATGTCTTATTTTTAGTAATCACATATTTAAAAGTATCTTCCTTCAATTACAGTTTTTGAGGTCTTCCATTCAAATCACATGGTGTACCCTGTTCCGACATGAGGTTTTATCAAAGGATCCTGTCGTTGGCCAAATGGCCATTAAATATTTAGAAGTGGCAAGGATTAATCTTGTAAAGGTAGGGTTGGTGTATTCCTGAACCAGAACATCCTGCTAGTCACTTTCATACAAATGCTCTGTCTGCCTCTTACAGACTGGATTTCCCTCAAAAAATGATTGTCGAGGTTGCGAGTTCTCCAGGATGGACTTTGACAGTGATGAAGATTTTAACTCCTACTTCAACTGTAAGTTAATGACTGAAAGATGCAAATCCTCCAGACACCCGTCCCTCCTCATTTCCATGTGTGTATTTATAGCCCTAAGATATCAAATGTTTTAACAAATCTTTTTTTTTCTTCATCATCTGCATAGCTTTCAGGGCTCAGCAGGGGCAAGCAGTTCGCCTGGCATGCAACATCGCCCCTTTTGAATCCTTTCAGATTGCTAGAGACTGGTTGAAGTATCAGATAAGCACACCTATAGATACTGGGAATACTACATGTAAGTACTCATGTCACATCACCCCTTTAATGTATGAACTGATCTGCACCACATGCTTGGAATAAACATCTATTATTTGTTGGCGTGGATGCTAACATAGTTATCGTTTTAGCAAGGGGTAGAATAAAAAGCTAAGTTTCATTAACCCTGAAAGACCCAAATATAGAAGAAACATGTTATATGTATATAATATATTTTATATGTTGTTGTGGGAGACCTCTAATGCAGAAATATTTAGGTTTTGACATTTTAGTTTTTAGGGAAACTATTGGGCTTTTGGGGTAGCAGAGTTTCACGGATTTGTCTGACCAAATCTAAAGAACATCTAAGAATTGATTTGCATTGTATAATGCTTACGCAGTGTATTGTAGGCTTTGTGGCCTTACAGGAATGCCTTCTTAATGGAAGTCTGAGAATTAATATTTGTAAAAAAAAAACTACTGACAACAAATGTAATGTAACAATTAAAATTCTCTCATCATAAACAAAAAACCCTAAGTTTTCATTATTGAAGACTAGACAATAAGTTATATTTTACATTATTATTAATGTTAATCTAATATTAATTTACCAATACATTTAACTTTTTAAAATCCAAAGTTGTATCTATTAATATTCATAAGCCACACACACTCCTGCATTGGTGATGATTGACAAACTGGTAACCATAGCGACATCTTTTTCGGCTAAAGATTTGTTTTGTGCTTCAGTTTAATCTAAATCGCTGTCTTTATGCATCACACAGCGCTCTTTTACAGTGCCTTGTATCCTTGTTGTTTGGTCCTAGATCTCATCACTTAATAAATGGTCAGTTGCAGATTTGAACGTTTTTATGTATTTTAAAATATATAAGCAACTTGCATCTTAAGGTTTGTTTTAGTCTTGTCTTTATTTGCTTATTTGTTCCGTGAAGATCTGGCAACCCTGTCACTAAAGTGAAGTGCTCTCGAGAGCGGCCAGCCCCGTGTCATATGTGCAAAAGTTAATCGGAACAAATCTCATGCGAGTACAAATATATGTTGGATGCGTCAATGTTGCTTTGTTTGAGTTTTTGAATAAAGTCATAAAGGTTTGAAATGGGTGATGTTTTCACAGCCACTTTATGAAGGCTGTGTTTGCTGTCTGCTCTGAATACTGCTTGTACATTGCCTCGCTGTATCTGAGATTTTCATTTTTGCTCGATTAAACTTTGATGTGGTTACATGACCAACAGTTGAATTTGGTCTTAACTTTGTATTTGGCCATGAACATTCCTTTAACGTGTCTTTTTGTGTCGTTCACTGTTAAAGCAAAGACAGGGGAAGGTCTCTGTTCTGCTCTGTCCCCCTCAGCGGTTCAGTGGGAAGCCATGACTTTCTTCAATGAATGTGTATTTGGACAGCTCTTCAAAATGCCCGAAAAGGAGGTACAAGCAACCATATTTCCTTCAAAAGAATTGTTCACCCTTGAAACAGTGATGGAAACTAAATTTTCATTATAATCCTGAAGGATTTAAAATGTGTAGGATGTAGTTAAATAGAAATGTGGATGATCTTCTCTTTCAACTTGTTTGTCTTTTAGAAACAGCCTGTGGATGGGAGCATGGAGTTGTTGAGGGCGATTGTAAGCTATGAGTCGAGAGATCCACTCATTCTGTCATGTCTTCTTACCAACATATCCACTCTCTTTCCCTTCGTGAAACACCAGCCTCAATTTTTGCCTCAAGTACTCTTTAAGGTAAGATGTATGACTGTGTTAAAGGATGTGTACTGTTATTCACACTACAATACCAATAACACCTGCATATAAAATAGGTGCCATTGCACTTTCTCATAACATTAACAGAGACAATAAATGTCATGATTTCAATACTTTGCATACATGATTTTAAGACTTAGAAAAACACAGACAAATGAAGATTATTTTAGACGTTTAATAACTACTTTGAGCATTGGGATCGTGAGACGAGGGAAATATATTCATATTTCCAAATAATTGTCATGTGATCAGCTGCTGCTCCATAGGTGTCATGTGGTGCACTTAAAAACATGTGCAGGCCAAGGCCTGAAGAAAATGACAATACGGCAAAAGATTGTTGGGCTACACAAAAGTGACACACATAGTGGCTTTAAGCAAATAATTTTCAGGGCAATGATCAAGAAGTTTGAATGGACTGGAGATGTTGAAGATCTGCCTGAAAGAGGATGTGTATCTATATAGTCTTAATGCACAGTGAGGAGAATCATTTGAGTGGCTCAGGCTCTTCAACGATCACAGATGGAGAATTGCAGATATCCGTTGAATCTTTGGGTCATAATGTAATAAAAAAAATAAAGGAAAACTGCACCTCCATCACCAGTTGTTTGGGACACTGGTCAAGAAACAAACATTCTGCTCTTTTACAAAAACAAACTCCACCATATTAATCTGCCACACTTGAACTTCAACCAGGACTGGGGTCTATGGCCATATGAAATGAGCCCCGTGTCCAGATATACTGCCGAATCTTTATTGTTGCGGACTTCTTTTTATACCAGAGTTTCTGGACATGTTGTTGAGATGCATGGCATCATCAAATAATAATAACAGAAAAAAATTATAATCCTGACTAGAAATCCAACAATGGGTCATGGTTTAGATCTTCCATCTGGTTCAAAACAAATGTCAAAATCAACCAAAAATGACTCGCTGAACACAAAATGTAGGTCCTGCCATAGCCATTCAAGTGGGCTGATCCGAACACTTATTCCGGTGGGATGAACTGAAGAAGAGAGAGCACCAGCATTTGAAGGATCTGGAACAATTCTGTATGGAGGAATAGTCTAAGATCACTTGTCATGGATTCTTCAATCTCATGAAAGAATATGTCACAATAATTGTCTAACCTGAAAACAGACAATTAATCCCATAACTGAATTTATTAGACAATTCGTTATCATCCAAATTGTATAATTGTTACAGTCCTACTAACAATATTGTATCTTTTCTATTATGGTTGTAGTGTGAAAGGGTAATGCAAAGTTTTGAATCGGTCACATTTTACAATCCTCGTTCTCTCCTTATTACCTTTTCTTACACATGATTCATTGATGCCTTTCTGTTTGTTTTTAAGATATTTCCTTCCATCACATTTGAATTGGAAGAGAGCAAGGTAAGGTATCCACACTTAACACTGAGCCCCGGTTTCACAGACTAGGCTTAAGAGGAATTTTGAGCTGTCTTAACTGAAATGAATTTGCCCTGGTGTTTCTTAAAGATGCGATGAATTAAGACATCAATTTTAACCCGAGCAAGAGGTTGTCGTATTCAAGCGAACTTTAAACATGCCATTAAAAAGATCGCTAAGTATCGTGCGGTGCCTGGTCGCTGCATAACCTTCCATTGGATTCCGACATTAGGACCACATGACGCGTGGTTAAAGTTAATTTTTAAAGACGTTCCAGCTCTGGATTTGCGGAGAGACTAAAATTTAAAAGCAGTGCTGTGCAGTCAATATTGGATCGGACAGGAATGGCGCAGCAATCTTATGCGAGTAAAACATATTTGTACTATTGCTTTGTTAGAGATCACTGGATATGTCCTGATAATTTGGTCTAACCAAATTCGCAGAAGGCTCCAACTAAGTTTGCTACGCTAACTGTTATCCAGTTATAGCAGTGGGCGTTTACTTCCAAGGCATCAATGCGGCACGCCCATAAAACTGTGTGTTTGTCGAGCCGGCCTCAAAACCCGTGTAGAAAATAGCCTGTTACTTATTGATTTTGATGTTTTCGAATGTAAAAACCACGCTAACTTCATAAGTAGACCTCAGACAACAGTATAAAATAATCAAAACGGCCAGTTCAGAACACCTTTCAAATGTCACTACTGATGTGCATGTTTTTATTATGAAGGCATCTTAATAAAAGTGACTTAAATAGTCTAAGTTAACTAAGGCATAGTCCTGGTTCAGTCTTAAGGGCTTGTCTATGAAACCGGGACTGATAATGCTTGTGGGCGATTCTCTAATCACACATTTGTAACGTTCAGTGACTGTTTTTAGGTGCCTTGGACACGAGCTGTTAAGAACGTCAGAAGACATGCCTGTTCCTCCATCGTAAGGATGTGTCGAGATTTTTCTGACCTTATGCTGGTATGTATAAAACAGATGTCTTTTCTGTTATGCATTGTTCGTAGTGCTTCGTGAGGAGCAGCTATAGTACATTTATAAGTGATTTATTTCAGTATGACGACGTGATTAAAGATAAAAGGTCAGTAAAAAAATCAGTCAGTAATGTTTGTTATACTTTCATCAATTGTGTTTTGTAGCCGTGTTTTGACCTGATGTACGAGCATGTGAAGAGGTTGTTCTCGGAAGAATTGCTGCTGACACAGATGGAGAAATGTGCCCTCATAGAAGCCTTGATACTTATCAGCAATCATTTTAATGACTACAGCAAGCAGAAAGCCTTCCTGGTGGAGCTCATGGCACCTGTTACTGCACAGTGGCTGTCAGGAGAGATGAAAAGGTACTGAATCTATACTATCACTTGAAGTGCATCATTTATGTTTAGTAAAGGAATGTGTTACCCAAAATGAATATGACTCACCCTCATGCCATCCTGTGTATATGACTTTGTTCAGCTTGGGATGAAAAACTATCAATATTTTGAGTGTAAATAGCCAAGGTGTCCTTGCAGGGTTCACATATTTCATGTGTAGTTTTCATCTCTTTTATTCAGCACTGGCAGTGGTGTTCTGAAACGGTGCTGCCAGAAATAAAGTTCCATCACACGTGTATCCCACAAGGGTAGAAATTACTGTTTGACTTCAAA
Organism: Barbatula barbatula; assembly: GCF_947034865.1. Lineage (NCBI taxonomy): Eukaryota > Metazoa > Chordata > Actinopteri > Cypriniformes > Nemacheilidae > Barbatula > Barbatula barbatula. Next base: position 15,895,895 of record NC_136777.1, read on the forward strand.
TGTTTTGCCCCAAAAACATATCAAATTCATTTCTTTGACCTTTCTTGTTTTTAATCTTCTCACGAAAAAGTCTGATTTGTGCAGTTCCTCTTTTATAGTGTGTGCACACCAAACGCGAATGAAGCGTTAAGCGTGAGTGAATTACATGTTAAGTCAATGCAAAGACGTGATGACCTACTTGCGGTGCGATTCGCACGTATGACGTGAATTGCGTGAGTTGAAAAATCGGAACTTTGGCGAAAATTTGCCCCGTGTTAACCAATCAGGAGTTGGTCTAGTAGGGCCGTGAGCGAGCGACAGAAGCCCCTCCCGTGACGCATGTAAAGAAGTGAATTTCACGCGAGAGTAAACTCAAAATGTTCAAGCGTCCAACTACACCCAAATGCGTGATTTACCGCGTTTGGTGTGAACACTCTATTAGAGCCTTCAGTTGAGATCAGCACAGATTATAAACACTATACCAAGATGTTAATAGCACATGCTGGTGTATGTAAGCGTTTTTCGGCAGACTCCTACATTTGCTTTCAGATTTTGAAAACAAAGTTTAATAAAAATAATGAAATGCACAAAAGTGTTTATAACTTTTGAACACTAGCACTTGCTTTACTCTGATTGCTCTTCTTATGTTAAAACTATAATTTCACTTTGGTAAAACGACATTCTACAACTTCTACTTGTTTTTAAAAGCCAAAATATATAAATCAATTTATGTATGTGACTATCTGACTGACTGACTATAATTCTAACAAGAAATGTGATGATACATATATATATTTTGAGTATAATTCATTTATAAGATTTATAAGAAGTTGTTAATTTTTTTAACATTTCAAAATTATAGGCAAAAATGTTTGTGCAAGTCTGAGCTGGTGTTGGCGCCTTAGCGTTAGATTTAGAGACTTCCTATATGCCCTAGTAACAGTTCAGACCTTCTTTCCTGTTGCTCAGTGGTTAGGGCATGGCGATAAAACCACCAATGTCATTGGTTTGATCCCAGGGATTGCACAAACTTACAAATGTATTGTATAATTCTGTGCCAAATTTCACATCCTTTCTATGTATGTTTTTATGAATGAGGCACGAATGATACTTGTGCTACAACTGAGGTGGTTTAAAAACGAGATGAACATCAGTCTTTAAACATGTGAATGTCGACCATCTTTCATCAAACTAACACAAAAAGAGCTGTATAAAGGACGTGGCGATTTGACACGTCTTCACTACAAAATTTTGTGTTTGTGTGTGTGTGTGTGTGTGGGTCTGTCTTCTGTGTTTTCATCTTATTTGTTTTTATTATATTGACTATAAGCAAAACATATAAGGTTATACGTGTCTTGTACAGCTGCTTTATAACGATGAGAATTGTAAAAAGCCCTGTATAAATAAAGTTGACTTGACTTAAGTATTAAGTACAAATGAAGTATTAATGATATTTAAAATAAAATTAGTGACCTGCTGTACAACCGTATCTATCACAGGATTAGTATTATCTGTATTTGTTTAATCAAATTTTATTCTGTTTTAGTGTTATTAATATGCACCAAGGGTCTGAGAGTACCATTAAAGCAGACTTTGACTTAACATACTGGTTTCAGTACTTAACACTGATTGGCTAATTGCGGCTTAATAATATTGCTGACCATGAGGAAATGTCTAGTTTGAGATGAGTTGTGTCCATAAAACCAACACAAATCTTCTAGACCTAGAAAATACACTACACATTTTTAGACGGCTGTTAATGTGTGAAAACAGTGGATGTTGTGTGTTGTTCAAACCTTCACTCATCTTATTCTCTTGTGTTCTGCAGGGTGTTATGGGATCCTGCTGCTTTCTTGCCTTATATTGGAGCTGATCAGGCGAACTGTGAGTCAGGCACAGAGGACCAAACTGGTATTAACAGGGCACAGGTAGGTTTCATATACAGTATGTGCGTGCAGAGGTGATTGTGTTTTTGTTCTTGTATCACAGTATGTGTCTCATGTGTACTGTATTTACATGCAGTAAATGCAGAACACCGATGTTAAGCTTTGATCGACCCTAGGGATGGGGGTTATGGATTTGAAACTACGTTAACAATGACGATAGAAAAATTGAATCATTCACAACAGTTTTTGGCTACATACAGTATGAAACAGTATTGCATGGTGTTGATTTATAAAGAGCAAGTCCTCAGGTGCCTTATTTTGAAAATGCAAAACACAGAAACAGGCAACATCATAGCATCATTTTTGCACCCTTGAAAGGCACTGTTGAAGGGGACGCACACAAAGTGTCGTCTCAGATAAAGAGAAAATGCCATATTTTTATAATTCAGTTTGCCAAGTGGGATCCGATCTCCTTTCAGAATTTCGACTTCTAAGTAACTATGGCGCATGTGCGATTCGTCCAAAGTTTGAAATGCAGAAGCTGTAGATTACCTACTAATACTAAATAATTATTGCACAAACTTCAAAAGACATTCAAAGTAATCCTGATGATATATTATGTTGCTTGTATCTGCTCTTTGCGCTTTCAATGACCTCATATCTCGAGATGTTTTTTTTGTCCTGGATGTACACGTGAGCAGCAAACACCTTCGGCGTGAAAGCACAACGGGCGCTTGCTGCTCACAGGATTCTCCCCTCATGCATTCAGTATGAAGATACTAAACAATGCGGTCAAAGCATGTGCACATAAATTTGAACAAGTGTTTGAAAATAACTTGTTGTGAAAACCAAATGTTGTGACATAAATATAACACTAAACATCTACTGCACCAACCTGCGCTAGAGCTCCCCTCCGCTGCACTTTCGCTTTGCACATGAGCTGTGAATCAGTCTCGCACAGGAATATGTCATCTACGCGTTATCGTTATCGTCACAGACGACCAATTCCTATCATGGGGAGAATTTTGCTTGTATATTGTAAACGATAAGAAATCACTCATCCCTAATTGGCCGATGTGTCTTATGGCAGATTAGTTTTTGTGTGTACACCATAATGGCGGTGGTGAAGCGTGCTCGTTGGCCTGCTGACCCTGAAGCAGCTAAAAGGGGCAACTTCGTGGTGGGCTGCACTACTGATGGAGCACCTATCTACAGAAACCCTTGTGCTGAGCCCCTGTGTCCCCTGCTACCTAACCTTCTGGCCCTTATCAGGTACATATGATTGTTAAATATTAGGCATGTCATCTAGTTTTTCTTTAGTTTAAGATCTATAATCAGCTAATGTTTCCTTTTATTATAGATGCATTTTTTTGTTTCAGGACCCTGAGCAGTTTGTTCTTGCCAGAGAACCTTGCTCGGCTCAGCAAGACCTTCACTAACGTCTATGACATCATGGATGTGGAGAAGAATTTTGTTTTAGGTGGGTTGCTTATAGATTTAGTCTGTTCTGTTCTTTGAGGGTGGTCAGGTTCTCCTTTTTGTTTGCTAAAAATGAATATGTCCAACAGGAGTTGTTCAGCCAGTGTTAGATGCCTACGATACCCCAGTGTATAGAAGTGTTGTTGAACGCATGCAGGGCTTCTTCTCCTCCCTCTACGATAGCTGGTTAGAGCTTTTTCCATTTTCTGCTTACTTTTTGTAAAATGTCCTCACACAAGTGTTGATCATATGACATCTACGCTTGTCTGTTAGTCTTTTCTTGTTTTTTGTCTAGCACATCTTACTAATGAATGAACGAATGAATGTTTTTCTTCAAGTTACCAGATCCTTGGCAATGCAGGTTCATGCTTGGAACAAGATTTTTATGCTATAGAGGGTTTGGCGGAACAGATTGTTGGCTCTGCCTTTGCACATCTCGACAGCATTCCAGACCATCGGCTTCGCTCCTTACTCCATATCCTTTTCATAACATTGAAATGAAATGCCGTAATATCCATCATCTCGTACTCCGCTTGGAAAATGTAAGTGATATTAATAGCGTCATTAGAACTGGATTCCTGTGGCAGGTGAAGCGTTATGGACGGGGCACAGTAGGATCAAATTGATGTTGTTTGCCTTAATGAAATGTCTTCACGTTTATTTGTGAAGCAGTTGGTCATATCCTGTCCTCACGAGTACTATGACAGCCTTCTCTGTTTGCTGTTGGGCCCTTTGTTTCGTCATCTACTGCAGGTAAATGTGATCACACACACATGAGAACACCTGCATATACTTTTCCTCTGTTTACTCTTGAACAGGGAATCATTCTCAGAAGGTTTTTGCTATGTTAAAACACACCATGCGTCATGAACTTTGTGAACAGGATGCCAACCAAGATTTAAGAATGCGTGTGTCATGTAAATATGCATTCACATTGTCATGCTTGCTGTTCAAATGCTGGCTTAGTGTAAATAAAATCATTTGCATTTGTAGTTATAAACGGGGCGCTATAACATCTTTCTAGTTATGTTGGTGTGCATGTTCCTTTCATATTCCAACATTAAATTTGTTGTGAAAAATGAATTTATTCATGTTTAATACATTGTTTAAAGAATGGAGGAAAAGTATGTATAAATTAATGTCATCCACTGTTCCTTTTGGTTTGGGCTCTTTTCTTAAAGTATCGATTTAGGCACTCTTTAGTCACCATTAGTATCCATCTAGCACCAGTATCATTAAAAGCCCAAACATGCATTTGACTTACATTGAACCATGATGTTCAGGACCGGATGGGATCTGTATTTTTGCGCGGATTCAAGGAAAAATCTGCTTATTTATGCAGGTTAGGGAGTTAAAAAATATGAAATGTAAATGTATTCACTTCATTTATTGCAATGCAGAACAATTGTCTATTGAAAACACGGCTGTATGTTAACTTTTTTCACGTTGCACTAGTGCTGCAGAGGCTCAACGTTTCTTAGCACAGGCCAAACAGTTGTAGCACAAGTATAAAAGGCCTGTTTTCATTATTGAAAAAAACACAAATGCAGATCATCACATGAATAGATGGTATGCATGGATGTCAGTTTCCCACATGAACACACCAGAACACGCCCCCTTGAGTCCCGGGACACGCCCCCTTGAGTGGAAAAACTATGAAAAATGTCTGCCTTTAATAGGAGAATCAAAGAATCCGGGACTGAAACACATAATGATTTGCTGAAATTAAAAGCGGTTGGACTTATGATCAGTTGACAGTGATCCTAGCGACTTAAAAGAGAACCAGGTTTCCTTTGACACTGAAATGTGTTAGCAGCTGTTTTTCCACTCAAGGGGGCGTGCAGCCCTGACCGATACAAATCTTTTAAAAATACATTTGACCATAAAAATACTGTATAATATGGTATTTTCTACAGTTTATAAATTTATTACAAGTTAATCATTTTATCATCTGGTTCAAATTTAGCTGACTTTTATTTTGGCGGGTTGTCGCAAAGACGCTTGAGCTTCCGCGTGTTTAACAGTGAAATGCTCATAAAATAAACTTAGAACAACTCTGTGGATGACGTTCATGTGTTCATGTCCTGATATAGCGTGTGCGACTCATTCACTCAATGGAGCAGTCTGCACTTGAATCAATCTCGCAGCACTTTAATGTCATACACAGCGCTGCATCAAGTTAAACACACCTATTGCTTAACACATGAATTAGCTTGTTCAGGTGTGTTTTATCAAAATTGGGGCTAAACTCGATAGGAAAATGGATCTCACGGACCAGAGTTATGAACCACTGCTTTAGTATTTGTCATAGTAGTAAACCATGTAGGAAGTGAAATTTCTAGATAATGTAGTGTTTCTGAGCCGTACTATAGTCAATATTAAAGTGTTCACTATAGGTTATGAATTTACTGCAAGAATACTACAGTTTACTCAAACTGAATTCTGGAGATGAAGTTCAAATCGCTTCACAAATCTTGTGTGCAAAGTAATTTAGTGTGACACCATTTTGTTTCCATTTAAGCATTTTTATAAGCTGTTAATGTTATTGTGTCTTATTTTATTTTAAAATAGAGACTAAGCGTTCGGTGGCCACTTGTCAACCAACGGACCAGTAGTTTGGGGTAAGTTATTTCAGTTTTGTATGATAAGTCTCATTATATGAATGGAATGGTTCCTAGTGATGGAAATGCACTGACACTTATTTATTCCTTTCACTTTTCTGGGCATCTGCTTTGGCATGATGGAGCTGTCGGAGTTTAGCTGAGAACAAGTGCTTTATGTTAAATAGTTTCTCAAAGAAACTGATATATGACATCATGGTGTCTATAAGCTCATCCAGCTTCAAAAACACTCCATTCATGTCCTATAGATGGAAAGATCCTGCTCTGCTTCAGTGATCCATCTTTTTGCAGCTCTTAAAACAGTTTAAGCTGATTTAAGTTTAAGCGATCTTAGGACAGAGTGACACTCCTCCTTTAGTCTGTTGTAGTAGTGGAACAGTATATTTCAGTCTCTGGTGGGGTTGTAATGTGTTCTTTATATTTGTTCAATATGTTTTGCTATATTTTGTGAGGAGGGTGCAGGTGTATGTGCCCTCCAGATGCTTGCGCTCCAGTAGTCATTGGCGTCTTGTGGTGTCATCCCAAAAACACGCACCTTTCTCGGGACTGTTCCGCACTGGTGGAATGACCTGCCCGTCTCCAAGATCAGCTGAATCTTAAGGGCCGATTCACCGCCTTTGGGAAAACGCGAGCTGCTTTCTCTTGTCTCATAACCGGGGCCACATGGAATCTGCAGACTGTCTTGTTAATTCCATGCAGAATAGTCTGATATAAACACAAGCAAACAAGTCATTGAACAGAAGGCGATTCTGGTGTTCACATTTATAATAAGTTATTATTATTTATTATCGAATAGCGAGGACACAACAGCAACAAGCATCTTCTGTTTCATCTGCCATGTACAGCCTTCTTGATATTCTCCTAATACTGAGGAATAATTGTGGAAGGTAGTAGGGCGGCTAGGTTATGACAAATATTGAGATCCTGATTATTGGCCAAAATAATCTTGATTTATGATTTTTAACTCATTAACCTTTAAAAGTAACATTTTTGAATCGTGAAATATCGTACTACGAAGTATTGTTACACCCCCAGTGTTGAACGTTGTTAGCCCTTATTTGTGCTATTAATTTCATAGGATTGTGTAAAGTTTATTCTGGTGAACATTACACAGAACTCAGAAAAGTGTTAGAATAACTTGACCTTAGTCGCAAGTATCCCATTTTAGCAACCTTAATTCCTACATTCAACCATGAGTCATTGACATTAAAGAGCCAAATTAAACAATGACAAAAAATACAATTGTATCACATTTTAGTCATGGTGAGTGATTTTGCATATACGTCAAACACAGTGTTCTTGTACAGTGTTCCTTTCCCGACTCATGTACCCATTCTCTCATATACTCATTTTCTGTCTCTCTACACCAGTGGTTCTCAACTGTGGCCCACAAGATCCGTTTTTCTGCTGAGTTTAACCCCAACTCTGATAAAACACACCGATTTAAGCAGTCTGAAATGCAAGATTCTAAACCTTTATCCTGTTAGTCTCCTCCGCCACAGACCAATTTTTTCTTCACCTAAATGAAGTCAATTGTATAAAAAAACATTAACACACAAACATTCTATAATTGTACTGCAGAAATGATCAGTAGTTTATATCTACATTAGTTTTTACATTACCATATTAATGTAACTCGAACAAAGTTCTTCAAGACTAAAGTCAGTTTCACATTTAGTTGGATTATGTTTTTGAACCGTTAGTTTGGTTTCCAGCGCTTCAGTACATAGCGGCACTTTCGTCTGTGAACGGACTGCAAATCAGCCAAAAGAACCGAACTCTGATGTTTACCGAACCAAAAGTGCATGAGTGAAACCACCCTTAATTTAAGAAATGTTTTGTTTTAGTTTAGGCTGTAACTTTACATGAAATGTCATCATATAGCCTACTGTTTATCATAGAACTACAATGAATGCAAATGACGCTTTTAAGATGAAGCATTAGAAATACTAAAGAAGCATTAACATGAAAGAAAAGAAAAATAATCGCCAGTACTGTTAGTTTAGTGCAGTTGTTGAACAAAGGTGATCTGATACATACTTTTCATTATAGCATTAAATCAATTTGGGTGGTTGGCTAAAATATTTGTTTGCACATTATGTAGCTTCAATTATAAAGTCAACCTGGGTCATATTGTAATATAATTCTGTAGGTTACCTCTTTTTGGGATATTTACCCTTTTCTGTTAACAACTATTGTCAACTATATTGTTTGATGGATAATTGCATAAACATTTTATAAAAACAGATGTTCGATTAAACAAATGTTCTATTTTAATTTGTGTGATTTAATTAGACAGTGAAAGGGATAATCCACCCAAAAATACTTCCTTACCCCATTTCAAGGCAGCGCCCAAACAGTCTTAATACTATTATGATGATGGAGTCAATGTGGATTCAAACATTTAAACATCACATCTTTATAAATCATTTGTCTCATCAGCGGTCAAGTGGAGGATGATACTTATGAAGAGAACCAGGTGACTCGAGAAATGGTGGAGGAACAGATGTTGCGGTTGCTTACACGAGAGGTCATGGACCTTCTAAGTAAGTATTTCTCCTCATGCAAGTTTATTAGATAGAAATGTAAGTGAAATTGTTACTAGGGTCAGGGGAAACTTGATTCATAGATGTATAGTGTTTTGAACATTGATGAGAATCTCAAAATCCATTTGAAACGTTAGGTAATAATAGTAAGCAGCAAGGGAAAAGTCAAACGCAGAAGCACATGGACAGTTTAGTGACCTTGCACTTTAGAATAGTTTGATTTGAGTTTAGTTGTTGTTTCTCTTGTGCAATGAACAACAATTGATCTGTATTTGAATACTACGTTATATATTTAGCTCTCTTATTTTATTTATTAATGACGACCTCCAAAAAAATCTAAGTTCGCTCAACCCCTAGCACATAGTTTGTTACCCAGTTGGGTGTGCTGGGTGCGCTGCCTTTGACAAATATAGTAATACTGCAACTGCTTAACGGAGCTCTACATGATTTTGTCAGGGGATGAGACACCAGGGTATCTGCAGGTCGGGGATAGCACATGCCCAAAACTTTTCAATTGGTTGTGAAAGGTGCCTGTTCCACATAAGCTTAAATGCTATTGGCCTACATCCAAGCCACCTTTTCATTGTTGCTGTTTGATATCAAAGTTTTTAAATATGAAAAAAAGAAATTGTGGTTAATTTGAAAGAAAATAGATACTTCGAGCGAAAACTCTAAATACATCGATAACCAAATACACCTAAAATTGGCCGCTGGCTCCAATATCACTTTAGAGGTTTATAAACACATTAGATTTGATTTGTGTCATAATGGGCAATTGTTGGTCTGATGAATCTTATTTGTTCCTTGACTAATCATTTTGACTAAGGTTAGCTAGATGTGTTTATTACTTAAACGTACTCTTGAGCGCTGCCGGTTGTGTTGTGTTTAATTGTAAATGTAAAATGAAGGGAAATGGGATCACAAGTATTGGAGTTGAACTATTGGGAAACAACTGACACTCAAGGAAAAGCTGCCGAGTGTCACAATCAAAAGCCAATTACGATTATTGAAGTCTCATAAACACTAGTGCAGTTTAAGTGTTCATTTAGTGTTAAAAATAATTTGCTTTGATGTCGTAGCAATAGCAAGAAAGCAGCTGACTTTGAGTAATTTCTGCCGTTTAAATACAACTATGATTTAAGATGGTATGTTTTTCTATTTCGCTGCAAGTAATGTTACATGTAAACAAAAACATGTAGAAAAGACGGAAATACTCCTAAAACATTACAGCTCTTACTCCTCTAGAAGCAGTTGTCGTTAAGATACCTTCTGTAAATGAGCAAAACACAGACTTATCTGAGACAATTTGATTTAGTTTTTTAGGGCTTATGTTCACAATCACAAGTTTGCAAGCTTTGCAGTACACGTCTTACCACGACCTTCTTCCCGTTTAAACTAAATTACGTTTCTGTGTGGTTAACCTGCGTCAGACAACACAAGTTTCTCCTCCATCATTGCAGTCTCTGGACGTTTCAAGCAACTGTAAAGTTCCGTCACCACATCGGAAGGCGCGCCTCTCCTTTCATTCGATTGGCCAATGGGAGAAAAGAAGCATGACGTCAAGAGTTTTTCTGCATAAGCAGCGTGCAAAACGCTCCGTTAACTGAAAACAATTCAAGAGGCGCGTCTAACAGCCAAAGAGTTCTGTATGATCAGGCCCTTATTGGGCACTTACTTGCATCGAAATACAGTGTGACAGTTCAGGGACTACAAGCTAAAGTGACAACACGCTACGAGATGACATCACAAAGACGCTAATTAGTACATCGAGAATCAATTCTGAATTGAATCCTAAATGACCAACCGATACCCACCCTTAACTGTTACCCTGTTTCACCAGGTGTGACTTGTATTGTAAGACGGTTTCCAGACTCGTTTGGGAAAAAAGAGGAAGAAGAGGGTGAGTTCCAGTTCATTATCATTAATAGTAAATTGATTGTCCTTCTAGATCTTCAGGGTGTGTATATGTATATGTTTGGGTAACACTTTATCATAGGGACCAATTCTCTCTATTAACAAGTTGCTTATAAGCATGCATATTATTACAATATTATACATATTCTGCATTTCCATATTCTACATCCATAATCCTACCTAAACCTAACAACCACCTTACTAACTATTAATAATCACCAAATTAAGAGTTTATTGAGGCAAACGTTGTAGTTAAGGGTTTGATACCTTAAAATAAAAAGTGACCCGAGTTTGTATAAAAGCGTGTACCTTAACCATAGAGGTGATGAAAAGCAAGGTTACCGACATTCATTTTTCCCAGTTTGACCTGTTGAGTACAATGCTTTTAAGACATGTTACTGTCTGGTTAGGACATGAAGAGATGATGTTAATGGATTCCTCTCATGGTATTCAAATGAATGCTGCTCAGGCATCAGATGAGCTCTCGGAATTGGGAAAGAAACTTCTTCAGTGTGAGGTGAGGTTTAATATAACATTATGTGCAGATAAGTATTAACATTGTGGATGTAATTAAACCTTCATAATGTGTTATTTTCTCTATATGTAATAGTATTGAGCTCATAATGCAATTCATATTTCTCCAGCTCGAAGGTGACTTTGTTAGATGGATATCAGATTATATTTTTATTTATAAATCTTTTAATAATCTAGCACCTTCATATCTGAGCGAACTTCTTAATTGTTTTAGCATTATTATTATTAGCAACAGCCAGAGTATTTTGGCCGTCGAGTCTCTTGGGCCAAAGCAGGCCAGCTGGGGCTTGAGGAGTGGTTCAGTTCAAAGGCGGTGTATTATCGGAGTCATCACCGATGTAAACTTAATACATAAAGGAATACTTCTTTAATTTTTAAGCTAATAGGCTTTAAATAACCTATGGTTTGTAATCAATTTCTCTAAGGATTCATTCAAAAAAGAAAATTCTCTCATTTCCTCACCCTGACGTTGTTCCAAACCTGTATAAATGTGTTTGTTTGGTTGTAAGAATATGAGCGACTGCGATTTCTCAGGCACCATTGACTCCCACAGTAGAATTTGTATTTTTGTAGAACAAGAATCAAATATTTCACCATTTTATTAGAGTTGCAGTCTTCAGCCCAAACAAATAACTGCAGTGATTAGCTAGTTTTTTTTAGTTCTCCAATATTAAACCATTCCTTTCCTCAAAATCTCTAGAGATGGCAATCCAGCCATTGTTTCATCTCGCTTGTACTACTGTAACTCCCTCTCTTCTGTCACCCGCCTCCAATTAGTGCAAAACGCTGCCTCAAAATAACTTACCAGGTTGCCTGATCCCTTTAGGCTTCAGTTCAGAATACTTCACGTGTACGAATCACTGAATAATTTGGCATTATCACTTCTTTACTTCTATAATCCCACAATAAATGCCAGATCTGAAGTCCGGTGAACAGAGACCTCAAGCAGGGGGATAGGGGATAAAGCCAAATTTCAGTTTCATCTCAGCTTCAAAAGGCTCTACACAACAACAGTCGATGAATAATGGTGTTTTGACCGATTAGTCATTTTCCAAGAAAACAAGAGAAAGGATATACTTTACATAAATATATGGCTAGCACTGTCAACAATGTGAGTTCATTGTTCTGCACTGGGGTCTCCAATGTAGCCAAAGTATGTGAGCAGGTCAGTGAAGTCCCTTAAGAATAAGAAATACTTTTGCAAACATAATTTAAATAAAAAATATACTATTATTTTTGTGCCCAAATGTATTGAAAGGTAATAACTATAGTGTAAAGGTTGTTTCTGTGCTGATATTGCCTTATGAACGGTTATTTTATTGCAAGTTGCCACAGTATGTGCATAATATAATAAAGGTGTCATATAAAACATATAACGTTATGAAGAAAATATGACATTATAAATGTAATACTTGTCAAATGAATCATTATGTGCAGTTATTACATTATTAATTGTTACATGTGGCTTCTGTTTGTTTGCTAAAGTTTTCCTGTTTTTCTCCTTTTAGGATATTTATATGACTCTCCTGACTATTTCTTTTAACTCCCTGTCCTGGAGAGACACTATGAACTGCCAAAGAACTGCTAGTATGCTCTGCTGGCCTTTGCTCAAACAGGTGCCAATATTCATTCATTTCTCCATTGAAATGTGATAGTTTTCCTAATGAAATAAAAGGTAACAATATGAATAGGCAAACTTTTCCTGTCGCTATGGACTCAACATGAACTAATTGAATTTCTGAACAGGTTGTTGATGGTAACCTGCTACCAGAAGCGGTGACCTGGCTTTACACCAGTGTACTAAAAGGACTGCAGATGCACGGGCAGCATGAAGGATGCAACGCTGCTCTAACTCAACTGGCGTGGCTCATCTACGAGACTCTGGTACGTCAGGCCACATGTGACCACATACACACACACACACACTATATCAGTTCACACAACAGCTTTCACAGCAGATGTTAAATCATGGATGGAATCGATGACTAATGAGGAACAGTGTGATTTAAACGCTATTCTCCACCAAAGTTGTAAGAATTATCATGAGCTTTGATTACAATAAGAAGTAGTATATTCTACACCACCCTTTGCAAGGGAATCAAATATCAGCCCAAATTGGGAATCATTTAATATGCTGTATTATACTTATCTGGATCAAATTCATGACCTAGCATTCAATCAGCATGATTAGGGACTCCGGATTATGAGCATGAACTACAAACAGGACTTTATTACCTAGACTAGACACACGCTAACATACACACAGATACAGTTTAGAATTGGAAGAAGGTCGAAGTTAAATCAGAGAGAAGAACAGAACATGGATTTAAGGCAGTATTTGATATTCAGAAGATCAATAGACTTAACAAACTGATGTTTTGTTCAAAGGATTAATGGGGCTCTATGCATCCATTAATGAGACCAAGTATGATACTTGCATGTCTTGCCCATCAAAAGAAAGAAAGTGTTGAGGCTCCAGTTGATCTTGGCAGGATGTGATCAGAGAGAACCAGTTTATGCAGAGGGTCTGTATCTGGAAAGACAAGGCCGCAGCCTGGTACAAACTTAGGGGTCCGGGTGAAGGGAAAAGAAAGCACAGCACAGTGGAAGAGATGGTGGTCTCTTTTAAACTGTAAGGATGTCACATCCTACAGATGTGACTGACCCAATCAGAAGATGGCACCTTTGGGGGGGAAGTTAATTTTCTTTGTCTTCCAGCATTTGTTTTGCATGTGGAAGCTGATTGGATGTTCAGTAAGAACTTCTAAGAGTTTAATAAATCTAATATGAAAACCAAAACACAACAAACATTTACTGCAAATGTAATAATTCCAGTTATGTTACTCATTTAACCAAGATGATAGACAAATGCAGCTCATAAACATGATCTACCCAAAGTAGTTTGAATGAATGTGTATAAGGAAATCACAGACATATTCACGAGAACATCAATACATGGTAAGGTTATACAGTCCATCATTCACAGCGCTTTTTTTCATGTTACAGCCTTATTCCAAAATGGATTCAATTCATTATTTTCCTCAAAATTCTACAAACAATATCCCATAATGACAACGTGAAAGAAGTTTGTTTGAAGTCTTTGCAAATGTATAAAAACTAAAAAAAGCACATGTGCATAAGTATTCACAGCCTTTGCTCAAAAAGACTTGAGGCTGTAATTGGTGTCAACAAAGTATTGAGTATGATGCTACAAAGCTTGTCACACATATTTTTGTGCCATTCGTCTTTGCAAGATCTCTCAAGCTCCATCAGGTTAGATGGGGAGCATCGGTGCACAGCCATTTTCAGATCTCTCCAGAGATGTTCAATCAAGTCTGGGCTCTGGCTGGGCCACTCAAGGACATTAACAGAGTTGTCCTGTAGCCACTCCTTTGTTATCTTGGCTGTGTGCTTAGGGTCATTGTCCTGTTGGAAGATGAACCTTTGCTCCAGTCTGAGATCCAGAGCAGGTTTTCATCGAGGATGTCTCTGCACATTGCTGCATTCATCTTTCCCTCGATCCTGACTAGTCTCCCAGTTCCTGCCGCTGAAAAACATCCAGCGGGCGGCCAGCCTTTGGAACCATCAGGACTCTTCCTAACTTCTATTTACGGATGATGGAGGCCACTGTGCTCATTGGGACCTTCAATGCTGCCGAAATGTTACTGTACCCTTCCCCAGATCTCTCTCTGTCTCTCTCTGTGTCTCTCTCTCTGTGTCTCTCTCTCTGTGTCTCTCTCTCTCTGTGTCTCTCTCTCTCTGTGTCTCTCTCTCTCTGTGTCTCTCTCTCTCTGTGTCTCTCTCTCTCTGTGTCTCTCTCTCTCTGTGTCTCTCTCTCTCTGTGTCTCTCTCTCTCTGTGTCTCTCTCTCTCTGTGTCTCTCTCTCTCTGTGTCTCTCTCTCTCTGTGTCTCTCTCTCTCTGTGTCTCTCTCTCTCTGTGTCTCTCTCTCTCTGTGTCTCTCTCTCTCTGGGTCTCTCTCTCTCTGGGTCTCTCTCTCTCTGGGTCTCTCTCTCTCTGGGTCTCTCTCTCTCTGGGTCTCTCTCTCTCTGGGTCTCTCTCTCTCTGGGTCTCTCTCTCTCTGGGTCTCTCTCTCTCTGGGTCTCTCTCTCTCTGGGTCTCTCTCTCTCTGGGTCTCTCTCTCTCTGGGTCTCTCTCTCTCTGGGTCTCTCTCTCTGGGTCTCTCTCTCTGGGTCTCTCTCTCTGGGTCTCTCTCTCTGGGTCTCAGCACAAACAAATGGCTTGCCTCCGTCTGCCCGATGGAAGGGTCTCCACTAACATTGCAGAAATGCGTCGGCATGCAGTGGACTTTTACTCCTGTTTATATACTGCAGAGCATTGTGACTTGGACTGTGCCGAACAATTATTCCAAGGACTTCCTAAATTGGACTCTGATTCTAAGACTGCCTTGGACTCTTTTTTAACGTTTGAGGAACTTTCATCTGCCGCCACACAGCTCAGCTCGGGGCGTTCCCCTGGTATTGATGGGTTGACATCAGAGTTCTATAAACACTTTTGGGACCTTCTTGGTGTCGATCTCTATGAGGTTTTTTGTGAATGTTACAAAGATGGATTTTTGCCTGTCACGTGTCGCCGTGCTGTTCTCTCTTTGCTTCCTAAAAAGGGAGATCTGTCTTTGTTGAAGAACTGGAGGCCTGTTGCCTTATTGACCACGGAATACAAGATCCTGTCAAAATGTCTTGCCAATAGGTTAAAGAAACACGTACACACAATAGTGCATAAAGATCAGACTTATTGCATACCAAATAGGTCAATAATGGATAATTTGTTTTTAGTACGAGATATTTTAGATATTTGTAAAACTTTTAATTTAGGAGTTGGTTTAGTCGCCCTAGATCAGGAAAAGGCTTTTGATCGGGTAGATCACAGTTATTTATTCAATTTACTTAAAGTTTTTGGGTTTGGGGAAGTTTTTTTTAAATTGGATACAAGTCCTTTATGCTGGGGCTTCATTTATGGTGAAAGTTGGGGGCGGTTTGAGTAAACCAATCTCTGTCCAAAGAGGAATACGGCAAGGTTGTCTGGTTTGTTGTACAGTATTGCTATTGAACCTCTACTTTTTAATTTAAGAAAGACTTTACGTGGGTTTTCAATACCAAATGTGATTCAGAATACAAATGTCTCTATAACTGCTTATGCTGATGATGTAACTGTGTTGGTTAGCGGTGGGCAAGAATTTACTGCTCTGTCTGAAGTCCTTAATTTATATGAGAAGGCTTCATCAGCAAAGGTAAACTGGGGCAAAAGTGAGGCTTTTTGGGCAGGTCAAGATCCTCTACATTGTTTGCCATCACTGCCAGGAAAGCTTAATTGGGGCAAAGCAGGGTTAAAAATATTAGGAGTTCATTTTGGCTCAAATGACTTTCAGAAGTTAAATTGGGAGGGTGTTATGGAGAAAGTATGCACCCGATTGTCTCGCTGGACATGGTTGCTACCCAAACTATCCTACAGGGGGAGAGTCTTGATTGCCAATAACTTGGTGGCTTCCACATTGTGGCACAGATTTAATGTGTTACAACCACCAGTTGGACTAGTGCAAGAAGTTCAAAGAACGTTGGTCAATTTTTTCTGGTCCGGACAACATTGGGTGCGTTCCTCTGTACTGTCTCTTCCGACACAAGAAGGAGGCCACAGTTTGGTGGATGTCCAGGCCAGGCTAATGACATTTCATTTACAAGCTGCCCAGAGACTATTATACAACAATGATAGTGCTTGGTTTGACACCGCAGTGGTA